>NC_064639.1:101862655-102487655 GCF_023864345.2 Schistocerca serialis cubense | reverse complement strand
GTTTTCGTTTTAACGAGTATAGCTATCCTTTTACATGTGATGCCCCTTAACCCTCCAGGGGACTCCGTGACATACATGTCTCACTTGGTTTGAAGTCCTGCTGAGACTAGAACGTGCTTCCTTCTGCGTAAAACCGGGTGTGACATCTATTAGTGCCTCCCTGGCGGTCTCTGGTGTCGTTCGCATGAATCAATGGTGCACCGATGTAGTTTTGTTATCCGACCGCTGTTGTGTACAGCGATGTCACATTGCTGCATTAATTTTCTTCGTATTACTGCAGTTTGTTGGAATATTTTGATACGTTATTTTACGTTACCGTGCTGCAAATAGTAAATATTGTTTTGGAATGGAATAACTATTTTGTGCTATGCTGATATTGGGATTCAAAATGTTTGTTACAAATATGTCATATTGAGCAGTGAGTAATTCGGTTGTGAGTGAATCACAAATTCTTCCATTTCATGAAGTAATGGAACCCGCGATAAAATTAAAGTGACGGCTACTGTCTATCGCTTTTGTTGCTGTTCATTGAAGATATGTTTCCTATTCAGGACGACCGTGATGTCAGTGACATAAAAGTTTTAAACTCAGATGATGCTGATGATGACTCTCATGAAGGTATCCCCTGATATTCCTTTTTCTGCTGAAAATGATGATGCAGGTTGTTTAGCTGAAAAAGCTGAAGAGCCATGCAGGGGAGCGGCAATGTTGCAAAAAAGGTTGATGGAATGCAGTGGAAGATGGAAGATTTTGCACCAGTCATTGAACCTTTTGTTCCTGCTCCTGTATCGGCTCGCATTTGACTAATGAGTCGTCTTGAATATTTCGGATCTTGGTAGAACAATCAAATCAATACAGCCTACAAATGACCGGAACAACAGTGAACAAATGGAAATCGGCACTGGAATAACTGTTAGACATGTACCTGAGGTTGGGCCTGCTCAAATGCCTAGATTTCCCTGCTACTGGGAGAACCGCACGGCCATCCATTTCGTTTGTAAAGTTATGGCATTTGCAAATGTGTGTGAAATTTTATGGGACTTAACTGCTAAGGTCATCAGTCCCTAAGCTTACACACTACTTAACCTAAATTATCCTAAGGACAAACACACACACCCAAGTCCGAGGGAGGACTCGAACCTCCGCTGGGACCAGCAGCACAGTCCATGACTGTAAAGTTATGGCGCGGAGTAGATTTGACAAACTGTTGAGTGGTGGGAGACGTCCTCCAAGGTGCTCCCAATGTGAGGCGGTCCGCAGATCGTGCATTATGCTGAATCGGAATTCTACAAAGAATCCCCCTTACATGACTCCTATACGCAATATTTGACTTTTAATCACTTGCCCCTGTTGACGAATTACGCCAGGTGAGGATAAACACCGCACATGTAATAAGAATCAATTTAATAAAAACATAAAAATTATCCTCCAAAAGCATGACTGGGTTGTGGGAACTGGAGGATAATTTTAACTGACGTCAGAAGTACTGATCAGAAAGAAACAATTTTTTTTTATTACTACTAGGTTTTTACATTAACATCTCAAAATGCATGATGAGATATGCCTCCTGATTAATTATGGCACAGTGTGCATGAATAAAAATGACAACTAACACAGAAGTACTATTTTTATCAGGTTTTCAATGGATTGCACCTCTCCTGTCACTGACATAGTGCATGAGATTCTAGTTGAGTTACCTATCGGCGTTGTGGCCGAGCGGTTTTCCCGCTTTAGTCAGGAACCGCGCTGCTGCTACGGTCGCAGGTTCGAATCCTGCCTCGGGAATGGATGTCTGTGATGTCCTTAGGTTAGTTAGGTTTAAGTAGTTCTAGGGGACTGATAACCTCAGATGTTAAGTCCAATAGTGCTTAGAACCATTTGAACCATTTACCTGTCGGCATGAACGTTACTGAAATACAGAGGTAAACTACACTTTGAGCACGCACTGCACCGTATGTGTGGCCGACACGTAGCCCTTCTGTACCTATGTCAGCGACAGCGACTTGAATACGGCCGGCGCTGCGGACATTTACCCTTTGATGTTCTCTGCATCGCCGAAACTACAGCAGGCGTCCTACTCGTGGAGTCGAGGTGTGGATCAGTATCTTGATGCAGCTGTGACTGCCCCACGCGATCGCGTATGTACAAAACTAATGTTCGGGCTGCCGGACGAAATAGAAACTTCGCTCTCACTCCTTCGCATGGACCGGAGCAAAAGCGACTGTTTCTCTTCGAAGCCAAAACACGAGTGTCTAATCTCTGTAGATATCAGACTCACTAGTCGCTCCACGCCAGCGCCCGTCAAACAGTAACAATTTTCTGTCTGGATACCCAGCGGCTGTCCAATCAGCGTTGCTTTTGGGAGGCGTCCATTGTCTGAGGTCACTGACCCAAGCACAGTTTGCAGATTTCGCTGCAGCTCCCTCTGCCACCCGGCGACGGCGCTGTCATTGCCTGGTAGAGGCGTCCAGTCTAGGTTAAGATCAATGGAACGCTTCTGTACAGGATGCTGACTTGGGCGGCCCTCTCTGTTGGCGTTATAAAATCCCCCCCCCCCCCCCCCCCGACAACTCAGCACCGAGCCCACTTGCAGTGATTTCCGGCAGAGAACTCCCCCATGGAAAAGTTGTTCATAACACGTGATTTTTACTGCATTGCATCTTCTGCTCATTATGCGTTTAGTAGACCTGTGATAGTTGCCGTGGCAACCAGAAATTCTGTAATACAAATGCAGATTGGTGGATAATGTGGGCCTTGCAGTGCATGGCCCAGATTGGATGGCGGCGTGCAGTCTCTACGAATGAAATATCTCAGGTAATCTTGCAAACGCCCGCCACTTCGAAAATAATTTATTAGCAAATGATGAAACTATACGTAATGATAAGCTCTGGAAAATTAGGGGCATGGATGAATCATACCAGAGAAAAAAATGTTTGAAAGGTTTTCTTCAACACCACAGTGTCGATGAAGTAATGATTGCTTTTAAAGGCAGAATCATCTTGAAACACATGAAGTAAAACAAATCTCTAAGGAGGGGATTCAGAAAGTCTAGTAGGGCAGGAGCTTCTGGCCACCTGACGTGCAGCAGGAAAAAATGTAAAATGGAAGAGGGAAGTAGGGAAAGAGCTCACATATGAAGTGGTCTAAAATTCACAGATACGTTGTCAGAAAATCACAATTTTGAGTCATATGCCGACCACTTTCATACAAGCGATATAGCTTACTTGTTCAGTATCTGTCGAATAGAGGTATCTGTTTCATTGGAACAGTAAGAGGTAGTATGCTGAGAGATTGTGACCTGCGCAAAGAAAATGACATGAAGACCATAGAACGAGGAACACCCTAGCAAGCCTAATGGACCACAAAGGTTCAAATGGCTCTGAGCACTATGGGACTTAACATCTGAGGTCATCAGTCCCCTAAACTTAGAACTACTTGAACCTAACTAACGCAAGGACATCACACACACCCATGCCTGAGGCAGGATTCGAACCTGCGACCGCAGCAGCAGCGCGGTTCCAGACTGAAGTGCCTAGAACCGCTCGACCACAGAGGGTGATCCGCTGTAGTGAGATAGAGTACGACAACAAACCTGTTACTCAGTTCTCGTCTTTCGTTGGTGTTGAGCTCCAAGATAAGACAAAAAGGTGGAGCAAATCACAAAGGGAATATGTTCATGTCCCAAGACCAGCTGTTATCGTAGCTTACAACATCTGTATGGGTGGAAGTGATCTGATGAACATGCTAGCATCACTATACAAATACCACATAAAATCAAGGAGGTGGTACTTATTTATCTTCTTGTAAACAATTACAGTTGCGGTAGTCAACAGTTGACTCAGATATCTAAGGTCTGCCAGTTTCATTACGAACGACGCTTTCCACTACGCAGATTGCACGCAGAAATCGCCGGTGAGCTATTATTGGAAGGGAAAGACAAATCGAAGCGAGGACGCCCTAGTAAAGACGGCATGTCAGAATAGAACAGCGCTGCCACAACAGTTCTACCAGTTCTAGACCGCCAAAAGGACGAGTGTGATTATTAGCGTATATGGAAGAAAACCAGAGGACGATGCAAGATAGGTATGAAGATTATATCGTACGTATGATGCGAAAAATGTGATGTATTTTTGTGCTTTGATAAAGATAGAAATAGTTTCAGAAGATTTCAGATATACAATCTGACCAATAAAGTTGACTAATAATTTCAATTGCTTTTTGCTGTTTATTGTGACAAGGAATTAACAATTTTGCACAATGTACTCTTTAGTGAATCACCTGCTGTTTTCTAGTATATAACAATCTGATTGTGCCGAACTGAGATCTATATGGTGACTTGCTGCAGTATGATAATAATCAGTTACTTCAGCCTACATGTGTTAATTATAAGTAAATGGATTTACAAGTAAGCTGGTATTAATGCATTCATTCTTCAACACATAATTTTCCATAAAATGATTATAAAACAGATTTTGCAACTAAAACGTATAAATTAAATTAAATTAAAATCTTAGCAACTTGTACTGCCAGCCAGCATTTTATACTGCTTACTGCTCAGTGTGACAAATATGTCATATTAAAATTTTGCGGTGGAGAATGTTAAAAGAGCAAGAATTGCACAGAAAATAGTGAAAAGAGACAATAATAAGAGGGTTTGGTGAAATAAAAATTTTTGGAGGTATGGGGATTGGGGTTGGGCATTGTAGGCTTATTATAATGTTCTGTTAGAGATTTGTATGATGCAGCACTGTTTCTCTAACAGTGTTCCGCGGAACACTGGTGTTCCGCAGGGAGTAAGTGCTCCATGGAAAACTATTAATGACATGACTTTTTTTATATTTTTTTACTATTTTTTAAAATTTTGTTATGTTTCTGAGTCCATTAGCCATGGTTTAAATTTGAAGTAATCATTCATTAAAACAACTTTTTCTAGTTTTTCTTTTTAATTTTATCCATTATCGTACCAGGAGTGTTCAAGCTTTCCGCCAGAGAGAAAGATAAGGAACCCATGCGATGGAGTAACACAAACGGCTACAGATTGATAGTTGAGTCTCAGACGTAGTCTAACTAGCGAACACTGCACCATGCTTCTCTGCTTCGTGAACAGCGGTGGGATGGAGCAAAATGGCGATGGCTGTTCGTTGAATTAGAAAATAAAGTGCCGAACTCAAAAAAAATTACGTCTGCTGCAGCGCGTTATTTGGTAGCAAAAAACAATGCAAATAAAAGCTTTGAACTGTTTCCAAGAGACGCAGGGTGGAATAAGTCACGTTCATAAAGTGAACACAGAGGTGCACTTCTAACAATGGCGACTGCTCAGCTGTGTATTCGAACAGCAACTCGTCGTTATTACTTTGAATCCAAACTAAATAACGCAGATCTGGCCTTCAGACTCTATTAAATACAGTTTCGAAGGAAACGATTCACAGTTCGGGTCAACAGATCAAACTGAACTTGTATTCTGTGGTACAGTACAATACACAATCTCAAGCCCGTCTTAAAGTTCACATCACTAATTTGGTTTGTTGCCTGAGTGAGCTTCGATGTACTAGCGCTCTCGTAACTGGGGGATTTATGCTTATTCTAGAAGGTACTATTGCTCAATTATATCCTCTCCCAGGTGTCTTCTGTGATGATCATCTAAATCTTTTTGTTTATAATTTCTTCTTTCTTCTCCTGATGTCTCCTCCTCTTCCGCTTCCTCTTCTACATCGATTCATTTTCTTTGCAGTTTTTAGAAAACTGTAATAACAGTAGTGGAGCAACTGTTTTCTAGAATGTTCCTAACTTAACTCGCATTTTCCCGCAAACAGCGACGTTCTTCTTCTCCAAATTTCTGCCTCCGATTTCCTCTAAGGCTTTTCCTCTTTTAGTATTGCGAAAAGAACTCTTTTCTTCACAACTTAATGACACTCTTTGCCGACTTCCACTGCGCTCGCGATCGATCGACTTACCACTGCCACCATTCCGCGTTGAACTACTTACTATCCTTCCAGTCTGTACATTCTGTTCTTCCAAACTTCGCTCTCCGACAATACTTTTAAGAAAAACTTCTATTTACAAAATATAACTGTATTTTCTACCAATAATTCGATTTACCTCGCCTGCCGATCCCAACAATGCTGGGTCCCTCCTTGAAGAAACTTGCTCGCCAGTTGTCTCTCTTACGTCCGTAAAACTTTTACCCAGATATCTTTTCTGCTATTGGTCGAAAGTTTCTAGAAATGCGTAGGCAATACAGACAAGTAAATTGAGAATAATATTTACTTATAAATTTCACGTGCCATATTGACATACATGAAAGAGGACTAACATATGCCCGTTTGAGCTGGGATGTTCGCTACTGCCTGTCAGGCTGCAAACCAAGCCACGTTTGATAATCCCCAGGAAGCTCAAGAGAAAAGTATCCTTTGTTAAGCGACGCTTGTAATTTTTTTAGAATTCTTTGCGATTTTAGAGACTCAGAGTTCTCACGATACCCGCCTCTGTAGCTGAAGTCGCTGGCGAACACCTGTGCTGTGGCGCTCGACTCCAACGCAAGCTGGTTCGAATTCTGCTAGAGGAAATTTTCAGTTTAAGTATTCGGCCGAGAAGCGGAGAAGAGGTGGTGGCGTAAAGTTCCTGGTCACCAGTCTTTGCACCAATATCCTGGATTAAACTCCGAAGCTCTCCGCAGTGTCTCATGAGGTGAGGGCTTATGACACATTTGATGGTGATCCATCTGGTGGATGGGGCATTAAGCTCGCAGACCCCTTTGGGGTCTATTCATCAGGCGTAGGCCATGTGCTGGCACTGGTTTTCAGCCACTCCGCTCCCCTCATCCGTAACAACACTAATCCAACACAACATTGTACAAGCACTTATCAGAATCTTCCACACGGGACCTATAGACACTCGACACTTCACAACGGTTCGGAAGAACCTTCTCTACAGTGATGATGTAGGATTCCTGCATCGGCACCCTTACGCTAATTCCGTGAGAATGGGACAAATTTCACTAATCCGCGAGTCCTCACGATAGTGTATTCTTCGACAATTAGCCGAAAATTTTGGAAATTAACGTAAGTAAGGATATATTCCTTTTTAGTAAAATGTTGGTCAAGGTGGGAGGATTGTCCCTATATACCCCCTCCCCCTTCGTCACCTTTCCTCGGACCCGCGGTTGCTCCGTATGCCTCGCAGCTAGGTCTCTACCTTGGTAATGAAATATCTAAGAGGGAGAGATTGTAAGTTTGAAATACACTGTTGAAACAGATGCACAAACTCTAGAAAAGATGAATAATCTTGATTCATAAAAGTCACGGTCATTAACGTAACAGTTAATAGCAAAAATAAACACAAATTCCGTCTCATTTGCTTCCATTTTGACTACTGATTTCCTCTAGATAGAATTCGTAAAGTGTGTGGTTATGTATAGTATTCTGGATTGTACAAATCATACAACACGATAAAAATTTGCTTTGGCTTAATAAGCTTTCCTCATTCGTCTTTCTGATGATAAAGGACATAACAAACTACAGAATGAAAACTGAGCAAACTCAAACACTCCAGGCCCGTGACTAAAAGGAATAAACGGCAGAAAAGAAATCCGATGATGACGGACAAGAAAGCCGGTAGCAACTGTACGGTCACGGCGACAGCATTGCCGACGCCGGTGCGGCCACGGGCGCCATATGAGTGCGAGTACAGCCCCAACCCCCCAGTCATATTGCAACAATAATTGTGGGATTCTGCCCACCCGTCTCTCATAGGATGCCTGGGAAGATGTTTTGTCGGATAGCTAGACAACACACAAACAAATCATATTAATGGAGTTTATTACACTGGCAATACTTAACTTGCGTATGTACGAAGGCAGTTCAATAAGTAATGCAACACATTTTTTTTTCTCGGCCAATTTCGGTTGAAAAAACCGGAAATTTCTTGGGGAATATTTTCAAACATTCCCGCTTCGTCTCGTATAGTTTCATTGACTTCCGACAGGTGGCAGCGCTGTACGAAGCTGTTAAAATGGCGTCTGTGACGGATGTGCGTTGCAAACAACGGGCAGTGATCGAGTTCCTTTTGGCGTAAAACCAGGGCATCTCAGATATTCATAGGCGCTTGCAGGATGTCTACGGTGATCTGGCAGTGGACAAAAGCACGGTGAGTCGTTGGGCAAAGCGTGTGTCATCATCGCCGCAAGGTCAAGCAAGACTGTCTGATCTCCCGCGTGCGGGCCGGCCGTGCACAGCTGTGACTCCTGCAATGGCGGAGCGTGCGAACACACTCGTTCGAGATCATCGACGGAACACCATCAAACAACTCAGTGCTCAACTTGACATCTCTGTTGGTAGTGCTGTCACAATTGTTCACCAGTTGGGATATTCAAAGGTTTGTTCCCGCTGGGTCCCTCGTTGTCTAACCGAACACCATAAAGAGCAAAGGAGAACCATCTGTGCGGAATTGCTTGCTCGTCATGTGGCTGAGGGTGACAATTTCTTGTCAAAGATTGTTACAGGCGATGAAACATGGGTTCATCACTTCGAACCTGAAACAAAACGGCAATCAATGGACTGGCGCCACACCCACTCCCCTACCAAGAAAAAGTTTAAAGCCATACCCTCAGCCGGTAAAGTCATGGTTACAGTCTTCTGGGACGC
The DNA here is from genome assembly GCF_023864345.2 of Schistocerca serialis cubense. Classification (NCBI taxonomy): domain Eukaryota; kingdom Metazoa; phylum Arthropoda; class Insecta; order Orthoptera; family Acrididae; genus Schistocerca; species Schistocerca serialis. The sequence goes on along the minus strand of NC_064639.1, from coordinate 102,479,013 downwards.
TGAAGGGGTTATTCTGTTCGATGTCCTTCCCCATGGTCAAACGATCAACTCTGAAGTGTATTGTGCTACTCTTCAGAAATTGAAGAAACGACTTCAGCGTGTTCGTAGGCACAAAAATCTCAACGAACTTCTCCTTCTTCATGACAACGCAAGACCTCACACAAGTCTTCGCACCCGAGAGGAGCTCACAAAACTTCAGTGGACTGTTCTTCCTCATGCACCCTACAGCCCCGATCTCGCACCGTCGGATTTCCATATGTTTGGCCCAATGAAGGACGCAATCCGTGGGAGGCACTACGCGGATGATGAAGAAGTTATTGATGCAGTACGACGTTGGCTCCGACATCGACCAGTGGAATGGTACCGTGCAGGCATACAGGCCTTCATTTCAAGGTGGCGTAAGGCCGTAGCATTGAATGGAGATTACGTTGAAAAATAGTGTTGTGTAGCTAAAAGATTGGGGAATAACCTGGTGTATTTCAATGGTGAATAAAACAACCCCTGTTTCAGAAAAAAAATGTGTTGCATTACTTATTGAACTGCCCTCGTACAAGGGGTGTTGCAGGAAATTGGCGACATACAAATAATCAGTATCCTTCCAATTATACAATTTCCATGCAGTTCGTATGGATCGCGTCACCGCTCCTCTAGTGCAGGCGCTGCTCGTGGTTTCTATACTGGGGAAGGCTGCGGCATTTATCGATCGGAGCCAACATAGACTTCGGGTTACGCTACAGATTAGTCTGACATAAACAACTAAGAATTCAGGGGGAGGGGGATGGGCAGATCACTCTCTACCCATAATTTTACGTACTGTATGTGTGGTGTCACCGCCAGACACCACACTTTCAAGGTGGCCGCGGTCCGTTAGTATACGTCGGACCCGCGTGTCGCCACTATCAGTGATTGCAGACCGAGCGCCGCCACACGGCAGGTATAGAGAGACTTCCTAGCACTCGCCCCAGTTGTACAGCCGACTTTGCTAGCGATGGTTCACTGACAAAATACGCTCTCATTTGCAGAGACGATAGTTAGCATAGCTTTCAGCTACGTCTTTTGCTACGACCTAGCAAGGCGCCATTATCAATTGCTATTTATCTTGTGATGCATGTACCGTCAGACCGATGTTCACCAATTATGGATTAAAGTTAAGTATTCCAGAAGCTACATACTATTTTTGCTACTATAAAGACCTTGTCCTGTTCCAGACCTCACGCCATTCTGCGTGAGCTTAAACGCGTGCCTTTCGGCCTCCCGTCCTAGTGGATTGGCTGTCTTGCCAGTCCACAAAGGTATGTTCTATAATCAGGTATTAAATATCATTAGAAGCTAACTTCGAGTTAAAATCTTTATTTAGTGTTTTTATGCGTCATCATTAGATTTTCTGACACTTTGCAGCAAATCATATGAAAAGACGCGTTTCGGAGAGGTCTTTAATGCGATGAATGTTGCGGCTGCTTAATATTTTTGGTGTTTTCATTTCTAAACTTAAGGCGTTTATTGTGGCTTACCTCCAAAGCTCGAAGTTTAGGAGTTCGCATGACGATACTGTGATGTTTTGATGATGTCACAGGTCTTGTGCTGTGATTGGGTGACATGAGCAATCCGTGCAACTGCCATATTACCTCATAAATCGATTCCAGGAGTTCATTTAGAATTGTCTTCGATAGGTCTGAGAAAACACGGTTTTCTGATTTCTCAATGTGCTGCTTCAAGACGCAGGCCAGTTCTGCCATAAGACTGACTAATCCTCGAAAAATTCCTGGGTTTTTGGAATCTTCTGTTTCGTCGTGGCCCCTTAAGGCAAGCTCGAATTTGCCGCAAAATTCAGTACAGTCTATCAGTTTACCCACAATATACCGATTTTTTGATACATTTTCATTATATATCTTTATATTACGGCGGTAAGCGCTGTCTAATTGGCACATAATGTCCACTTTTCCTACCATTGAAAACTCAATTAAACCATTTAAATGTTTTTCGCTGGAATTATGTTTTTTCACCTTTGCGTGAATATTCTTTAAGTCAGTGATACCAGTTTCAGTCCAGGCACTATAAGTACTTTTTGTAAGAAGACAGGTGAAACAGAAAAATGCATTTTTCACTTCACAACCACTCAGCTGCATCGTACATTGCTCTATTAAAACTGCGTATTGTTTCTGTTCTTGATTGATCGTTAGATCGGGTCTGGGTGCACCAAGTTCTTTCACTTTCATCCTATGGCCGTGTTCCAAGTTATTACCTATTAAATTGCACACTGAATTCATATTGCGCTGATTTCACACTCGCGCTATGTCGCAGATATTCACAAGCAAGTAAAACTCACTAAAATCTTTCAAAATACACTCCGAAAAAGAAACTCGCTAATATCACGCGGCATCAACAAAAGCATTCAGCATCAGCGAGCAAGGAAAGTAACGTAACGGGACAAATTTCGCGCGCTTAGTCCTCTAATCACTTATGAAACTCTCGCTAGATGGCAGTACTGTTATGTTACTGTAGTCTAGTGCACTCTGGCGGAGTATTTGCAAACTTATTCTAAATGCAGATAAAATAGCCAATGGCAGAAACAAAACAACTACGTCAAACATTATCAAAACAATAATACTAAACGCCGATTTATGACCCATCGAAGCGTAGCAGAGATGTGCAGAGACAAGAGATTGGATAGCGAAGTTTCGGCCACTCTACATTCCTTTATTACATAGATAATGGAACGTGAAAAACGTGTGGTGGTTGGTATGACAATCTTAGGCTGCAAGCTCTGAGGCTTCGGGTCGCCCATAAAGAGCAGTACTATGCAGAAGCCACGGCCCCAAACCGCTACTACATTCAGCTTACGGACGTTCCAAGGCGCAGGCTAAACACTACTAACCGTACGGAAAACATCCATCGATACAAACAGTTCCAAAAACGTTGACCGTCGTTATTTTAATCGGAATGGGGAATATGCGAAATTCGTCCTGATAATTTAAATTATGTAATAAGTTCTTGCGAAAGTTACTTTAACATATACACTCCTGGAAATTGAAATAAGAACACCGTGAATTCATTGTCCCAGGAAGGGGAAACTTTATTGACACATTCCTGGGGTCAGATACATCACATGATCACACTGACAGAACCACAGGCACATAGACACAGGCAACAGAGCATGCACAATGTCGGCACTAGCACAGTGTATATCCACCTTTCGCAGCAATGCAGGCTGCTATTCTCCCATGGAGACGATCGTAGAGATGCTGGATGTAGTCCTGTGGAACGGCTTGCCATGCCATTTCCACCTGGCGCCTCAGTTGGACCAGCGTTCGTGCTGGACGTGCAGACCGCGTGAGACGATGCTTCATCCAGTCCCAAACATGCTCAATGGGGGACAGATCCGGAGATCTTGCTGGCCAGGGTAGTTGACTTACACCTTCTAGAGCACGTTGGGTGGCACGGGATACATGCGGACGTGCATTGTCCTGTTGGAACAGCAAGTTCCCTTGCCGGTCTAGGAATGGTAGAACGATGGGTTCGATGACGGTTTGCATGTACCGTGCACTATTCAGTGTCCCCTCGACGATCACCAGTGGTGTACGGCCAGTGTAGGAGATCGCTCCCCACACCATGATGCCGGGTGTTGGCCCTGTGTGCCTCGGTCGTATGCAGTCCTGATTGTGGCGCTCACCTGCACGGCGCCAAACACGCATACGACCATCATTGGCACCAAGGCAGAAGCGACTCTCATCGCTGAAGACACGTCTCCATTCGTCCCTCCATTCACGCCTGTCGCGACACCACTGGAGGCGGGCTGCACGATGTTGGGGCGTGAGCGGAAGACGGCCTAACGGTGTGCGGGACCGTAGCCCAGCTTCATGGAGACGGTTGCGAATGGTCCTCGCCGATACCCCAGGAGCAACAGTGTCCCTAATTTGCTGGGAAGTGGCGGTGCGGTCCCCTACGGCACTGCGTAGGATCCTACGGTCTTGGCGTGCATCCGTGCGTCGCTGCGGTCCGGTCCCAGGCCGACGGGCACGTGCACCTTCCGCCGACCACTGGCGACAACATCGATGTACTGTGGAGACCTCACGCCCCACGTGTTGAGCAATTCGGCGGTACGTCCACCCGGCCTCCCGCATGCCCACTATACGCCCTCGCTCAAAGTCCGTCAACTGCACATACGGTTCACGTCCACGCTGTCGCGGCATGCTACCAGTGTTAAAGACTGCGATGGAGCTCCGTATGCCACGGCAAACTGGCTGACACTGACGGCGGCGGTGCACAAATGCTGCGCAGCTAGCGCCATTCGACGGCCAACACCGCGGTTCCTGGTGTGTCCGCTGTGCCGTGCGTGTGATCATTGCTTGTACAGCCCTCTCGCAGTGTCCGGAGCAAGTATGGTGGGTCTGACACACCGGTGTCAATGTTTTCTTTTTTCCATTTCCAGGAGTGTATTTTGGGGCGGCTCCGCTTCAGAGCCTTTAATTACGAGCCGCGCCTGAGTGCCGCTCTTCTAGCGCTCGTCTTCTAGTCCGTCTTCTAGGACGGCCGAGGCTAGGCGGCGTATCGCTTTTATTCTCTTCGTGTAGAGACAGCTCCTGTCGTGGTGACGTCCTACCTAGTCAGCGTGCTATTGGCTGACGTCGTCTCTGCTGCATCGTTCTTGATCTTCGTGCCGGCGCTTGTCGGTAAGCTGGTACTATGATATACACTGAAGGGCGAAAGACTGGTATAGGCATGCCTATTCAAATACAGTGATGTGTAAACAGGGAGACTACAGCTCTGCAGTCGGCAACACCAAAACAAGGCAACAAGTGTCTGACGTAGTTGGTTCAAATGGCTCTGAGCACTATGGGACTCAACTGCTGAGGTCATTAGTCCCCTAGAACTTAGAACTAGTTAAACCTAACTAACCTAAGGACATCACAAACATCCATGCCCGAGGCAGGATTCGAACCTGCGACTAGCGGTCTTGCGGTTCCAGACTGCAGCGCCTTTAACCGCACTGCCACTTCGACCGGCTCTGGCGTAGTTGTCAGATCGGTTACTACTGCTACAGTGGCAGGTTATCAAGATTTAAGTGAGTTTGAACGTGGTGTTGGCGCACCGGCGATGGGACACAGCATCTTCGAAGTAGCGATGAATTGGCGACTTTTCCTGTACGACCATTTCACAAGTGTACCGTGAATATCAGGGATCAGGTAAAACAACAAATCTCCAACGTCACTGCGGCCGGAGAACATCCTGCGAAACGGGACCATCGACGACTGGAGACAATCGTTCAACGTGACAGAAGCGCAACCCTCCCACAAATTGCTGCAGATTTAAGTGCTGGGCCAAAACAAGTCTTAGCGTGCGAACCATTCAACGAAACATCATCGATATGGGCTTTCGGAGCCGAAGTCCCTCACTTGTACCCTTGATGACTGCACGACACAAATCTTTACGCCTGTCTGGGCTCGTTAACACCGACATTGGACTGTTGATGACTTCCATGGACCCTGCATGTCGTCAGGAGAGTATTCAAGCTGGTGGAGGCTCTGTAGTGGTGTGAGGCGCGTGCCGTTGGAGTGATATTGGACCCCTGATACATCTAGATCCGACTCTCAAGGCGACACGCACGTAAGCATCCTGTCTGATCACCTGCATCCGTTCATGTCCATTGTGCATTCCAACGGACTTTGGCAATTCCAGCAGGACAATGTAATACCCCCCATGTCCAGAATTGCTACAGAGTGCCTCCAGTAGCACTATTCTGAGTTTAAACACTTCCGCTGGCCACCAAACTCCCCAGACATGAACATTATTGAGCATATCTCGGATGCCTTGCAACGTGCTGCTCATAAGAAATCTCCACCTCCTCGTGCTCTTACGGGTTTATGGACAGCTTGAAGCGTCCCCTTAGAAAAATTAATGAATTACTGTGCTGATAAATCTCTTACATTATTTGATTTTCAAACAGCTGAGCAGAACTGAACGTACTCAGACATTTCGCTGTTTCCCTATTCTGATCAACACTAAACTGACACACAATATTTTTAGCGCAACGCAATCTGACTTTCAAAAATCCCTACAAAAGTATGGCCCTGACTAACATTAACCTATACGTTTCACAAATCGCTTACCTCACAAAAATCTTCGTTACTCGAACTACTGCAATACAGCAAGCGCCACTACTGCCAGCTAAATAAAAGATTCAAACTACTGAAGGCACTAACTACTGATAGGCATAGTTAGCAAATTAAAGATTTTGATAGAGAACAAACAATGTATTTACCTTAATAGTGTTCCAAATGTTGTGTCTAGACAAGACAGCCTAGACACAATGAGAGGAAGCCGAAAGGCACGCGCTTAAACTCACGCAGGCTGGTGTGAGGTCTGAAACAGGATACGTAATGAATGCTATAAAGAAAAGTACGTAGCTTCTGGAATACTTAACTTTAATTCATAATTGTAGAACATCGCTCTTGATGATATAGGCTTTATAAGATAACCAGCAAAAGATAAATGGCGCCTTGCTAGGTCGTAGCAATTGACGTAGCTGAAGGCTATGCTAACTATAGTCTCGGCAAATGAGAGCGTAATTGTCAGTGAACCATAGCTAGCAACGTCGGCTGTACAACTGGGGCGAGTGCCAGGACGTCTCTCTAGACCTGCCGTGTGGTGGCGCTCTGTCTGCTGTCACTAACAGTGGCGACACGCGGGTCCGACGTATACTAGCGGACCGCGGCCGATTTAAAAGGCTACCACCTAGCAAGTGTGGTGTCTGGCGGTGACACCACACCAAAGTCATAACATATATAGCAGTTCATGACATCCATTTTTACAAAAGTACTGTTTCTGATGGACACACGTCCAGATCATCCGCTCTCAAAATGCCGCCATTTCTCTCCCCACATCCACCACTGCTGGCGGCTCTCCTCCAACTGCGCAACGCTACGCGCTGTTAACAGCCAACTGCCCAACACTACATTAGCAAATTCCAACAATGCCACCCAGCCACAGAATGCACACAGCACAGCCAGTGATTTTCGTACAGAGCGCTAGGTGGCGGTAGCGTTACCAATATAAGAACCTAAACAGCCTACTTACAAGCTCTGTAGTATTCATGGCGTCAGTTTCATCCAGCACTAGAGGGCTATTACAAATGATTGAAGCGATTTCATAAATTCACTGTAGCTCCATTCATTGACATATGGTCACGACACACCACAGATACGTAGAAAAACTCATAAAAATTTGATCGGCTGAAGCCGCACTTCAGGTTTCTGCCGCCAGAGCGCTCGAGAGCGCAGTGAGACAAAATGGCGACAGGAGCCGAGAAAGCGTATGTCGTGCTTGAAATGCACTCACATCAGTCAGTCATAACAGTGCAACGACACTTCAGGACGAAGTTCAACAAAGATCCACCAACTGCTAACTCCATTCGGAGTAAGGGGAAATCAACGGGTCGGCCTGCAGTGAGCGAAGAAACGGTTGAACGCGTGCGGGCAAGTTTCACGCGTAGCCCGCGGAAGTCGACGAATAAAGCAAGCAGGTAGCTAAACGTACCACAGCCGACGGTTTGGAAAATCTTACGGAAAAGGCTAAAGCAGAAGCCTTACCGTTTACAATTGCTACAAGCCCTGACACCCGATGACAAAGTCAAACGCTTTGAATTTTCGGCGCGGTTGCAACAGCTCATGGAAGAGGATGCGTTCACTGCGAAATTTGCTTTCAGTGATGAAGCAACATTTTTTCTTAATGGTGAAGTGAACAGACACAATGTGCGAATCTGGGTGGTAGAGAATCCTCACGCATTCGTGCAGCAAATTCGCAATTCACCAAAAGTTAACGTGTTTGGTGCAATCTCAGGGTTTAAAGTTTACGGCTCCTTTTTCTTCTGCGAAAAAAACGTTACAGGACACGTGTATCTGGACATGCTGGAAAATTGGCTCATGCCACAACTGGAGACCGACAGTGCCGACTTCATCTTTCAACAGGATGGTGCTCCACCGCACTTCCATCATGATGTTCGGCATTTCTTAAACAGGAGATTGGAAAACCGGTGGATCGGTCGTGGTGGAGATCACGATCAGCAATTCATGCCATGGCCTCCACGCTCTCCCGACTTAACCCCATGCGATTTCTTTCTGTGGGGTTATGTGAAAGATTCAGTGTTTAAACCTCCTCTACCAAGAAACGTGCCAGAACTGCGAGCTCGCATCAACGATGCTTTCGAACTCATTGATGGGGACATGCTGCGCCGAGTGTGGGAGGAACTTGATTATCGGCTTGATGTCTGCCGAATCACTAAAGGGGCACATATCGAACATTTGTGAATGCCTAAAAAAACTTTTTGAGTTTTTGTATGTGTGTGCAAAGCATTGTGAAAATATCTCAAATAATAAAGTTATTGTAGAGCTGTGAAATCGCTTCAATCATTTGTAATAACCCTGTAGTTCAGACATTAGGGGAGCCCATGCCACATCGTATTGCAGTACTTCTGCGTCCTCGCGGGGTCCCTACACGATATTCAGGCGTATCAGCTTCTTAAGCTCTGCAGCGTATTTAAGCCTATCTATACTGCCACGGCCGGTGCCTGGAAGATTCCTGCGGGCCACACGAACTGTGCTTTCAACATCCCCAACGCCAACCAATGAATACCTCCAGGACGGTGTTATAACCGTCGGGCACCTGGGTGCCAAACTGTCTAGTTCAAGATCACTTCTGGTTGCTAGCTTATGCCGAACGCTACACCGACTTGTTGATTGTCAACTCTGTCTGTGAACATTCAGTGTACTGAGACCCACGACCGTGTCGGGCCTCTGCTTAGAGATAGCTGCGTCTGCCAAAAGTTGTCAACAGCGTAGCCTTCCCCACCCACAAGTTCAAAATTATGTTTACTTAAAGTGCGTTTGTGCCAACTAATCTTTTGCTTGCCTGTCCAGGGTCCTACCGCGGCAGATCCTTTAGCCACCTTCCACTCATTTATCATTAGCAGCAATAGTGTATCATTTGGCTCCTAGAGGAATAACGGTTACCGACTAGTATCGCAACAGCTCCTAATGCCTACTTTACATGAGTGACTCTCTTGTCTCAGCCGAGTACTCGTAACATTGGTCTACTGCAGCTAGCATATTATTCCTGTACTGTGTCTCGCCTGTCATGGTGGCAGCTTTTGTTTACAAACTGCCTGTGTTTTGAGAACTGTTTGCTGTACGATTTGGCACCTATACGTTTAAAGTGAGGCAATGGGGGATTATCCTTCTTACAAAAAGTCAATATACATTAACAGAATCAAGGAACCATCTGTGACAGTAGTGTAGATTTTTAGTAGTTGTTCTTGACAAAGTTCGTACTGTGGATTCTTCATATTGCAGAGATATGAAAGAACGCGAAAAGTGTAGTTCAACGTTTTTAAATATCAGTATTGATTTGCTTGAGAAAATTTATGTAAGGGGCAGTAAAATGAAAACAGCCATCAATACACGCGTTAAGACATTTGTCCCACTGGGAGACGGGACGATCAGCTCCTGCTTCAGAGAACGTAGTCAGCCGCTGAGGATCCACAGCCGCACGCACTCTTTGCTTCCTCGTGTGACTCAAACCGACGTCCACGCACCTCTTGAGATCGCCAAAGACGTAAAAATCACACTGTGAAAGATCCGGGGTGTACGGAGAATGTTGCAGTGTTTCCCAAGCAAATGCTGACCCGTAGCCTTTGACCGATTGGCAGTGTGGGGGCGGGCGTTATTGTAAAACTGGAAAATTCCGTCCGACAACTTTCTGACAGCTCCAGGGCAAACGGTTAAAGTTAACAGTCCAAATGTCCCACATCTCCCCGTCAAAGAATCTCAGAGCTGAAACTTCCTGGCGGATTAAAACCGTGTACCGGACCGAGACTCGAACTCAGGAACTTTGCCTTTCGCGGGCAAGTGCTCTACCACTGAGCTACCCAAGAACGACTCACGCCCCGTCCCCACAGCTCTACTTCCGCCCGTACCTCGTTTCCTATCTTCCAAACTTTACAGAAGCTCTCCCGCGAACCTGGCAGAACTAGCACTCCTGAAAGAAAGGATATTGCGGAGACATGGCTTAGCCACAGCCTGAGGATTTTTCCAGAATGAGATTTTCACTCTGCAGCGGAGTGTGCGCTGATATGAAACTTCCTGGCGGATTAAAACTGTGTGCCGGACCGAGACTCGAACTCGGGACCTTTGCTTTCGCGGGCAAGTTCTCAAGGTTCGCGGGAGAGCTTCTGTAAAGTTTGGAAGGTAGGAGACGAGGTACTGGCGAAAGTAGAGCTGTGGGGACGGGGCGTGAGTCGTGGTTGGGTAGCTCAGGTGGTAAAGCACTTGCCCGCGAAAGGGCAAGATGAGTTCCGGTAAGGAAATTTTGAACTTTTTCAACTGCAGCGGTCTTCTCCTTATAGAGTTCCTCGAGCGAAGAACCACAATCAACGCACGGCCTAGGAAGACATTTTGCATAAGCTGTGACGCACCATAAAGTCAAAACGCCTAGCAATGCTGTCAAATGGAATCATCGCATTACACGATAACTTCCACCCCAGCACTGCGAATAGGAGGAAGACAATACTTCAAGCCGCGTGGAGTGTTTACGCGGTGAGAGGCACCATGTCTCAAATTGCGCGGTCCCTCCCGCCCGAAAGCTCGAATCCTACTTCGGACATCAGTGTGTCTGTTGCTCTTAGTATAAGTTAGTTTAAGTAGTGTTTAAGTCTAGGTGCCTATGCTCTCATCAGTTTGGTCCCTTAGGAATACGCACACACACACACACACACACACACACACACACACACACACACACACACACACACACAGAGAGAGACACACACATACAGATAAAGACACACACGCAAACACACACACACAGACACACAATACTTCAACTATCTGTTTGAGAAACATTGCCTCTTCCTCAATCCAGCCCGCATCTTTCACCGTGTGATCTTCACATCTTCAGCGACATGAACGAGAACACGCGTGAACGTCTCTTTCAATCTGACGAGGAAGTGCGAAGGTGGGTGTGGTTGGGACCCGTGAGCAGCCGACAGCGTTCTACGAAACAGGAATTGATCGTCTGCTCTCCAAGTGCTATACATGTCATAAAACATGTGGTGATTGCTTTTAAGTGGAACCAGTCCATGGTCCTGATGCGGCGATTGTTCGGTTTCCATTTGACTGGCCCTCATGAAAACACACACATCAAACAATACAAGGCAGCATTCAGTGAAACTGACACTGAACGCCTCGATAAGAAGGTTAAGCTCCGGTGTCAGTAGACGAAGCGATAGTCTCCCGTTTCTTTGCTGGCGCAGTGAGCAGCACAACCAGGAATTTAGAACTCTGGATTCGACAGTCAGCTGATCACTTACGTCACAGATCCACTCGTAAAATGGTACACTGCTGACTGACACGCAGGGACGTGTTGCACACGCACAATCAGTACTCAGTTGTGAACAGAAAGGCGCTCTTCTAAAACGAGTTGTATAGGAACCAACCGGCGCTCAGTTGAAGACCAAGAGCTATGATCGTGCCCGGGGATGCCGTTCAAGACCGGCACCTCGGACCTAGCGTCCCGCCGGTCGTGGTCGTGGTCGTGGTCGTGGTCGAGGTCGGTGTGACGCGACGCTGGCCGGCCGGTCGTTAGCGCTGACGTACGCACCGCGGGAGGCGGGCGGCGGGAAGCGGCCTCGGTTTTAATTGGCGGCGCCGCAACCTGCTCGGGCCGCGATACCTTATGGGCAATTCAACGTGAAGGTTAAATAAGCTCATCAGGCAGAACTAATTTGAAAGCTCATTTGGGGCCGGTGCGGCGCGGATCGTATTCAATTTGTTAGCGGCGGGGGGAGCCGATCCCGGGCCCCCCGCGGGCACCGTCTGACAGGGCGGCTGGCGCAAAGTGGCCCCGCTCGGGGCTTCCCACTGCAGCGGTCTCAGCCCTGTGCAGGAAGGGCTGCACTGGACTGCCAAACCTACCTGTACAGGGCTGCACAGTGTCTCTTTGCACCCTCATGAAAACCCTTCTGGATATACTTCTCCATCGTCTTATGAAATACACTGACATTAAGAAAGTCACTACACCAGAATCAATTAAGGTAGAGTAACATATTTAAGTGATAATAATAGGTTAATGTAAGCACGAGATAAGCCGGCCGGCCGTTGTGGCCGAGCGGTTCTAGGCGCTTCAGTCCGGAACCGCGCTCCTTCTATGGTCGCAAGTTCGAATCTTGCTTCGGGCATGAATGTGTGTGAGTCTTTACGTTAGTTAGGTTTAAGTAGTTCGAAGTCTATGGGACTGATGACCTCAGATGTTAAGTCTCATAGTGCTCAGAGCAATTTTTTGAAACATTTAGGTAAGCAGTTGCAGATGTGAAATTCTGGTACCTTAATAACGGGTGTTCAAAATGGCTCCGAGCACTATGGGACTTAACATCTATGGTCATCAGTCCCCTAGAACTTAGAACTACTTAAACCTAACTAACCTAAGGACATCACACAACACCCAGCCATCACGAGGCAGAGAAAATCCCTGACCCCGCCGGGGATCGAACCCGGGAAAGCCGGCCGGTGTGGCCGTGCGGTTAAAGGCGGTTCAGTCTGGAACCGCGTGACCAATACGGTCGCAGGTTCGAATCCTGCCTCGGGCATGGGTGTGTGTGATGTCCTTAGGTTAGTTAGGTTTAATTAGTTCTGAGTTCTAGCCGACTGATGACCTCAGAAGTTAAGCCGCATAGTGCTCAGAGCCATTTGAACCATTTTTTTGAACGCGGGAACCCGGGCGTGGGAAGCGAGAACGCTACCGCACGACCACGAGCTGCGGGCTAATAACGGGTGTAACAGCCACAATTTAGAATGAAAGCATGCAAACGTGAATGTACTCTATTGTGCAGGTTCCGGATGTCAGCTCGTGGGATGGAGTTCCATGGCTGTTGCACTTGGTCAGACAATACAGGGACGGTTAACGCTGTTTGTGAATGACGCTGGAGTTGTCGTCCGGTGATGTCCTACATGTGGCCGATTGGAGACAGAGGCAACATGTCGACGCTCTGTAGAGCATAGTGGGTTGCAACAGCGGTATATGGGCGAGTGTTATCCTGTTGGAAAAGACCCCGGGAACGCTGGTCATGAATGACAGCACAACAGGTGGAATCACCAGACTAATGTACAGATTTGGAGTCAGGGTGCGTCGGATAACCGCGAGAGTGCTCTTTCTATCATACGGAAACGCACCCCAGTGACAACTCCAGGTGCAGGACCACTGTGCGAAGCATGGAGACAGGTTGGTTGCACGTCCTGAAATGGCGTCCTTTTAACCAACACACGCCCGTTAGTGGCACCAAGGCAGAACCAGCTTACATCAGAAATCACAACAGACCTCCACTCTTCCCTTCAATGAGCTATCGCTTGACACCACTAAATCCGCCAAGGTGGTGATTTGGGGTCTCTGGAACGTCTGGCTCGGAGCTGTTCTTGAAGTAGGCCTACTCGATTTGCGACAGTTCGTCAGTCGGAGTGGCCGAGCGGTTCTAGGCGCTTCTGTCTGGAACCGCGCGACCGCTACGGACGCAGGTTCGAATCCTGCCTCGGTCATGGATTTGTGTGATGTCCTTAGGTTAGTTAGGTTTAAGTAGTTCTAAGTTCTAGGGGACTGATGACCTCAGTAGTCGAGTCCCATAGTGCTCAGAGCCATTTGAGCCATTTTTTGCGAAAGTTCGTTGTGTCACTGTGGTGCCAAGTGCTGCTCAGACTGCTGCAGCAGATGTAGTGGGATGCACTGGAGCCTCGCGCCCCCATCACGATGATCTTTACTGTCGGTAGTGCCACGTGGCCGAGCGGAGCGCGACGTTTTTGTGGCCATACATTATCGAGACCACCGCTGTCAGTAATCATGTACAGTGGTTGCTTTCCTGCCAACTCTTTCTGCAGTATCGCTGAAGACGGACATACCGCTTCTCGTACCTCTGTTACAAGACCTCGTTCAAACTGAGCGAGATTCTGATAATGACGTCTTTGCCGCATTAAAAGTGTTCTTGACTAACATCAACTGACCAGGTACAATCTCAAAGCTAACGAAAGCTACTAAAATACTCAAGTAACCGACGTTTCGATTCCGTTGCAGCCACCGTCCTCAGGCAAAGACTGTTCAGCTGACGAGTAGTTGGTTGAATATGACGCATTGCTAAGGGTCGTAAAGCAACTAGATCGTAGTGTGTACTCGAAGCATACGCAGCCAATCGTCTTTGACACCAGTCTGGTGGGAACTATTTCCGGCCGACGCCTAAAAACAGGTGATCTCTCACATCCACTACCACATTAGAGAAGGGAGGTCTTCAAACGGACAGCGTAATCGCGGGACAGGAGCACGTGGCGAAATCACGAGTTCCAGAGCTACAATTAAGGAGCACAGTGAGCGACCTGGTTAAATAAATAAAAGAAAAAGAGGACAAATAATCTCTCTCTCCAAGCATTTATCCCGACTGGCGGGGTCTGCTGTTATCGCTAACCGGATCTGTCGTGTTAATTTGAAGGGGTGGCCAGATGTCCTTCCTGTCGCTACCCCGTAATCCCCCCCCCCCCCCTCCCCCAGGATGGAAGTAGTGTACCCCAACTGTCTGCGTCTAGTGTAATCCATGGAATAGTGCGAACGTGTTTTAAATGTCTGCGAGTCGTGTAACTGGGGCGGAATGTGTGGACCAGCCCAGTATTCACCTAGTGAGATGTGGAAAACCGCCTAAAACCACTTCCAGGCTGGCTGGCGTAAGAACCGCCGGGTGGATTCGATCCAGGGCCAGCGCGAGTCCAGGAAGCAGCGCGTTAGCTCTCTCGGCTATCCTGTTGGGTAAAAAGATGACAAATTATGAATCGTAATAAAGCCGGAGCTGCAGCGTGGTAGAGGTAATATGTACACGACCCGTGCTTGCTTTTGTGAATGTGTGTGCGTTTTCTTCGTAGAAGAGGGCTTTGGCTGAAAGCTATAATGCATAACACACTTACCGTTGTGCCTCGTCTGTAACTCAATGGATCATCTGTACGGAGAGAAGCAATCTATCTTTTTCCTAATATTGTTTATATTCCAGCATGCAATTTCTATTGTTCAAAATAAACATAATATTCTCATTTTCTAATAAGGTAAGAGGCCTTACTTATGAAAGAGGATATTGGCTCAGTTCGAAATCGAACAGGTGGGTGTAATATGGAAGTCAGATTGCTAAAAGAAGTGAAACGTAACCTCGCTCTTAGCTACATTTTGACAGACGACAGATGTCACCCAGGAGGAGCACAATTTTGGCTGAGTAACATGTTCCATGAAAGTGCGGTGGCACTCAAGGATGTGTAACTTGGCCGAGCTGAACACAGGATGTCTCTCCTAAGAGATCTTCTCTTCAGTACTGCTCTGTGTACATTTAGTATTCGTATGTTTGCCTGTGTCGTATACTGTTATTCATGACGTGCTCTACACATTATTTAAGTTACGACAAATGTAACGTGGTGGCTTAAACCAATTTAACCCTTATCCGTGAAGATGGTCCAAGACCGAAACCGTTTGATATTTGGGTTTAAAATAAAAACAGCTAACGGTCAAGCATGGATTTTATACATGACTTGACGACTGTTAATAGTCATCTTCCAAAAATGTTTGTTTAAAGGAAGCTAGCGTGAGGCTATGACGCAAAGCGCGGCTCGTCATATCCGAATGCTTCCTCCTTATTCTACTTCACTCACTTAACAGGCTGTTAACTGATTTGTTGGTCACTCGTTATTTGCTATTATGAAATAGATACGGTTTCTTGGAACAGGCCTTACGAACTAACGAATATGTTCGTCTCGATCCGTTTGGTTCTCCATCCTCTTTTCTGCTGAATACTTATTCGGTACTTGGCAGGTAGAGTTGTCGACCTGCCCCTCTTGTGACACAGTGGCTCGCTTCCTGCTTCTGCCTCTGTCTCCGGCTTGACTTGAATTTGCGTGAGGCAGTGGCACTGAGTTTCAACATTTTTTTCTAATACATACAGTACCACTTAATATTCTCTGACGTAACATAAGTATGAACCTTCCTGCAGTCATTTTGATATGAATGTATAATGCGAGTGTTGTAAGAAGAAACAAATAAAAAAAAACGATTTCTCAATATATTATTATTTTTTTCGTTTCTTAAAAGTAATAATATGTGTAATAATCGCAGCATAACAACTCACTTGTATTATGGTAATGGGTACTATTTCTATAACACCATACCAATGGAGCCATGACGACTACAGGTCTTAATTAACTCTTCCGAAAAGTCAGATACATTACAACAAATTGTAAATACGATTGGGAGGCAGTTCCGGAAAATAACATTGTTTCTGACATGTGGACACCAACCTCTCTCTCTCTAGAAAGCTGTGGCTACACATCTTTATAAAACATTTTAATGACAGGTCAGGTATGGGAGAACGGAGGGGGGGGGGGGGGAGGGGGGGGTGCGTTTCTGCCAGTTTGGTTTCATACTTATGGGGTCAAAAGTTGCAAAATTCGGCATTGAATGTCATGTGCAGCGATACACAGTTCTAAATGGCTCATAGTTACCTTATGATTACTCAGATATCTTTCAAGGACATAGAACGTAGTTGTGACATATGGCCACCAGCGACGTCTGTCCTGACTACTAATGCATTGTGTAGGTCATACAGTTTCACAGCAGACGAATGTGTTATGTAAATACACGTGTCTCCGGAAATTAATTCTAGTCTTCCTTACAAACATATGGACATTAATAGATGTGTGCGGTGGGTCCTAATCTGTCGTCATCTTCCTCTCAATGTACTCCTTCATGCTGCTTTTATAGTCCCACTCATAGCATGTATGCTGCACTCTGGTGCCAAAAAGTAAAATATTCTCAGTTTCAGTTCTTATACAGGGTGGTCCACTGATCGTGACCGGGCAAAATATCTCACGAAATATGCGTGAAACGAAAAAACTACAAAGAACGAAACTTGTCTACCTTGAAGAGGGAAACCAGATGGCGCTATTACTGGCCCGCTAGATGGGGCTGCCATAGGTCAAAAGGATATCAACAGCGTTTTTTTAAAATAGGAACCCCCATTTTTTATTACATATTCGAGGAGTACGTAAGGAAATATGAATGTTTTAGTTGGACCACTTTTTTGGCTTTGTGGTAGATTGCGCTGTAATAGTCACAACCATATGGCTCACAATTTTAGACGAACAGTTGGTAACAGGTAGGTTTTTAAATTAAAATACAGAACTTAGGTACGTTTGAAAATTTTATTTCAGTTGTTCCAACGTGGTACATGTACCTTTGTGAACTCATCATTTCTGAGAACGCATGCTTTTACAGTGTGATTACCTGTAAATACCACATTAATGCAATAAATGCTCAAAACTATGTCCGTCAACCTCATTGCATTTGGCAATACGTGTAAGGACATTCCTTCAACTTTCCCCACAGAAAGAAATCCGGGGAAGTCAGATCCGGTGTACGGGCTGGCCATGGTATGGTGCTTCGACGACCAATCTACCTTTCATGGAATATGCTATTCAATACCGCTTCAACCACACACGAGCTATGTGTGGGATATCCATCATATTGGAAGTACATCGCCATTCTGTCATGCAGAGAAACATCTTGTAGTAACATTGGTTGAACATTACGTAGGAAATCAGCATACATTGCACCATTTAGATTGCCATCGATAAAATGGGGGCCAATTATCCTTCCTCCCATAAGGCCGCACCATACATTAACCCGCCAAGGTCGCTGAAGATCCACTTGTCGCAGCCATCTTGGATTTTCTCTTGCCCAATAGGGCATATTATGCCGGTTTGCGTTACCGCTGTTGGTGAATGACGCTTCGTCGCTAAATAGAACGCGTGGAAGAAATCTGTCATCGTCCCGTAATTTCTCTTGTGGCCCGCGGCAGAACTGTACACGACGTTCAAAGTCGTCGCCATTCAATTCCTGTTGTATAGAAATATGGTACGGGTGCAATCAATGTTGATGTATCATTCTCAACACCGACGTTTTTGAGATTCCCGATTCTCGCCCAATTTCTCTGCTACTGATGTGCGGATTAGCCTCGACAGCAGCTAACACACCTACTTGGCCATCATCATTTGTTGCAGGATTTGGCTGACGTTTCACATGTGGCTTAATACTTCCTGTTTCCTTAAATAACGTAACTATCTGGCGAACGGTCCGGACACTTCGATGATGTCGTGCAGGATACCGAGCAGCATACACAGCACACGCCAGTTGGGCATTTTGATTAGAATAGCCATACATCAACACGATATCGACCTTTTCGCAATTGGTAAACGGTCCATTTTAATGTATCACGAAGCAAATACTGCCCGCACTGACGGAATGTTATGTGATACCACATATTTATACGTTTTTGAATATTACAGCGCCATCTATCACAAAGCGAAAGAAGTGGTCCAAGTAAAACATTCATATTTCTTTGCGTAATACACGAATATGTAATAAGGAATGGGGATTCCTATTTAAAAAAGCGCAGTTGATATCCGTTTGACATTTGGAAGCGCCATCCAGCGGGCCAAGCATAGCGCCATCTGGTTTCCCCCTTCAAGGTAGACGAGTGTCATTGTTTAATAGTTTTTTCGTTTGATGCTAATTTCGTGAGATATTTGGCCCGGTCACTACGAATGGACCACCCTGTATAAAGTAACTATAGGGCGCTAGGTCTACACTCACTTTGATCTACAGGCAGTCACATTATAAATGTTTGTAAAGAGCAGTATTTTAGACCATTTAACTGCAGCTTCAACAGGCTGAGGAAGGTCTAATGGTTACTGCCGGGGCTGTGGCAGTGCAGAATACCCGAACGTCAGATCTGAGAAATCATAAGGGTAGAGTGTGGACTTCTGCTGTTGTCGTGGTGTAAACAATAACATGTTGAACACCCGCATGTCCTGGTCCAATATGACAGCTTGTTGTAGTGTTGGCTCAAGAGCCAACACCGTGTCGCTACAGGAGGCCGAAATGCACGCGTTTAATTACACGCTGACTGGCGTGAGGTCTGGAACAGGACAATATCTTGAGAATTGTAAATAAAGTACGTAGATGATGTAATACTTAACTTTAATCCACAATTGTAGAACATCTCTCTTGACGGTACGTGTTATAACCATAATATATATATAGCAAAGGTTTATGGCGCCTTGCTAGGTCGTAGCAGTTGACGTAGCTGAAGGTTATGCTAACTATCGTCTCGGCAAATGAGAACGTATCGGTCAGTGTAGCTTCGCTAGCAAAGTCGGCTGTACAACTGGGGCGAGTGCCAGTACGTCTCTCTAGACCTGCCGTGTGGTGGCGCTCGGTCTGCAATTACTGACAGTGGCGACACGCGGGTCCGGCGTATACTGATGGACCGCGGCCGATTTAAAGGCTACCACCTAGCAAGTGTGGTGTCTGGCGGTGACACCACACTTGTGTCATATCACAGGTGTGTTGCACCGGTGGAAAAAAAATAAAAAATCATAAGTATGAACACATACAACATATTAATAAAGGAATAATAGAAACAATGATAGTAATAACAATGGATGGATGTAAAAATACTTACTTTTGAAAGTAACAGTTACCTTATTCTATTGATTGTGGCTGGAGGCTGTGGCTGACCTGTGCTACATTATCCTTTCATTGAGGCCTGCAGCACTTATAATGACAAGTGTGGGGTCTTGCCCAATCGTAACTAATAGGGTGCCTACGGGATGAAGCGTTCTCGGAATGCTATACGACAATTCACACAAACAACATTAGTAGCTTTATTTTCATAAAGCCAATTGACAATACTTAACTTTCTTTAGTGCAAATATCGCTAGCGATAGGCGACGGGAAACCAGGTGTACACAAAGTCCAAGGAACCCTTAAAGCTGAAAGCATAACACTAATCACGTTGCAGACTCGGACTGATCTTAAGCGCTCGAGGCTAGCAGGAGCTGCGTTTATATGAAGCTTTGACAGGGGAAGGAGTTTTCCGCCATTTTAACTTGTTTCTGTTCCATTAAGTTTCGGGTGTGCAGCCGCAAGAAATCTCCTTCTTCTTCTAATATTTCGGCTGTATAACGTTCAGCCATCTTCAGAGTGAGCCGAAAGACTGTCGCTCCAGTTTTTTTTTTCTTTATTGATTTTCAATTCCCCCCGAAGGGGGCGGGCTGGCAGCAGCTTACTACGCTGCTCTACAGCCTACAGACTTCTTTTTTAAAAAAAGGAAGAAGAAAGAAACAAGAAAAAACAGGCGATAAAATGGTGATTTAAAGTTGAAAATGGCGTAAAATGCGGAAAGTTAAAACAGAAAGCAAAAGGAGACGGCAATGTTGATAAAATACACAGGAATCAGACAGGTAACATAGTAGACACACAATTAAAAAACATGGCGACAGTCTGGTTTCTGTTCGCAAGTGATAAAAAGCACACCCAGCGACAGTATGATGGCTGTTCGCTACACTTCCCAAAAGACACAACACGGAGCACGCACTGGAAAAACACACTGTAAAACACTGCACGAAAAAGGCGGCACAAAGATGGCACTCCCGATCCAAGGCAGATGGGGGGGGGGGGGACCAGGAGTAGGGGGAAAAACAAGGAGGGAGGAGAGGAAAAAACGAAAAGGGGGGGGAACCAAGGAGGGAGAGGACTAATAAAGGGGGAGAAGGGCAGACACGAGACAGAATGAGAGGAGGCAGAGGAGGAAAATGTAAAAGGACTCGGGGGCGAGAAGGGGGCGAAGAGAGGGGAGGTGTAGAAGAAAGAGGATGGAAGGGGGGGAGAGGGAGCCCGGGAAAAGGACAGAGGAAAGGGGGGGGGAATGAGGATCAGAGTTGATATGAGGGATAAATGGAGGGAGAGAGGGCATCATCCGGGAGGGGGGTTGATGGAAGCCACCTTGGGAAAGGAGATGTAGGGTGTAGAGATGGAGGGTAGGGGGGACACAACGGTGAAGACGTGGCAGGGGCGGGGATCAGAGAGGAGAGGAGCAACCAGGGGGTGAGGGGTTCAAGACGGCGGGAGGTGTAGAGGATGCGGATATGTTTGAGGAATAGGAGCAGATGGGGGAAAGGAATAAGATCATAGAGGATCCGCGTGGGGGACGAGAGGCGAATATGGAAGGCGAGGCAGAGTGCATGACGCTCGAGGATCTGGAGGGACTTATAGAATTTGGGGGGGGGGGCAGATATCCAGGCAGGACTGGCATAACATAGGATGGGACGGATTAAGGGTTTGTAGGTGTGGAGGATGGTAGAGGGGTGCAACCCCCATGTCCGGCCAGAGAGGAGTTTGAGGAGTCGGAGGCGGTTGTGGGCTTTGGATTGGATGGAGCGGAGATGAGGGATCCAGGTGAGGTGACGGTCAATGGTGAGGCCAAGGTAGGTGAGGGTGGGGGTGTCGCTCCAGTGCTCGCTTCATCCCTTTACACTCGTGTACCGTGCGACTGCGCATGCGGCCACAGATGCACACCCGAAACTTAATGGAACAGTCTTTGCGCTGCCAAAACCTTAAGATGCATAACTTGTTCCTGTTTGTCTAGAGAGTAAATGTTACTTCCTGACCTTGACACGTGGGCAGGATACATGGCACACATCCGGTTACATCATGACCTTGAATGTACCTCATGGAGTTGTCAAAGATTCATGGTTTGGTTGGTTGGTTGGCTTGGGAGAGAGGACCAAACAGCGAGGTCAGCAGACCCATTGGATCAGGAAAGGATGGGGAAGGAAGTCGGTCTGCCCTTTCAAAGGAACCGTCCCGGCATATGACTAAAGCAATTTAGGGAAATCATTGAAAACCTAAATCAGGATGGCAGACACAGATTTGAACTGTCGTGTTCCTAAATGTGATGATGATGATGATGATGATTTCTTTGTGGGGCGCTCAACTGCGCGGTTATCAGCGCCCGCACAAATTGCCAACCTTTGCGCAGTCCAAATGAATGATGATGAAATGATGAGGACAGCACAAACACACAGTCACTTCGAGGCAAGTGAAGATCCCTGACCCCGCCGGGAATCGAACCCGGGACACCTGCCCGGGAAGCGAGAACGCGACCGCGAGACCACGCGCTGCGGACTCCTAAATGTGAGTCCACTGTGTTAACCAGTGCGTCACTTCGCTTGTTCTGCATGGGCAGATGTCCAAGGGTGACCTTGAGATAAAATTTTTATCTGTTTCGTATCTGTACTGCTCCGTTACTTTTACTTCGTGGTCTTTAGGTAACAATAACCAGTCACTGTTTACAGACCATTACGAACTGCATTTCAAAAAGAGTTATTGTAGAAGCTGTTGCTGTCATTTCCTTGTGGGGCTTGTCAAGAAGGCAGATCTCGGAATGCGGTCATCGGGTTATTCATTTATGACCAGAATTTTCTTTTACCATATTTCCAAGTAGCTGTGTTTATACATTGCTGTCTCTGATATTGCCGGCCGGAGTGGCCCAGCGGTTCTAGGCGCTGCAGTCTGGAACCGCGCGACCGCTACGGTCGCAGGTTCGTATCCTGCCTCGGGCATGGATGTGTGTGATGTCCTTATGTTAGTTAGGTTTAACCAGTTCTAAGTTCTAGGGGACTGATGACCTCAGGAGTTAAATCCCGTAGTGCTCAGAGCCATTGGAACCATATGAACCATTTCTGATATTACTGCACAAACATTGCCGTAAAAAATTACTACAATTGGAAAGACGACGTCGATGTGATCTGATGATGGCATATGTCATCTGCGGGATAGCAGACGTAGTGATGATGGTTTCAACGTCGTCCGCCAGTAGACTGCGTAGTGTCATAGCTACCAGAGCGCCATCTGTGTCTGACCTTTGAAAGGGAATGTTCACAACTAGAAGGCTCAGTGTGGTGGAAAGGGGGAAGAGACTCACTCATGCTACCTACGGCCAACTGAGCAAATTTGAATGGAGTCAAACTGTGGCCTTCGGAGTGATTGGAAGGTCCTGTCAGAGAATTGTCACACAAGTTGGATGTGCTGCGCCAGTTGTGCAAAAATGTTCGTATCAAAGGTCATGTGAACACTCTCATGCCCATAGACAAGCGTTGGACGTCCACGTAGCACAGAGTCCACTACGGTCGTTGTAAGGGCAGCAGTGGCAGATCGTACAGCTACCACAGGACAGATAAGAGGGATTGTGAGCCCAGATGTGTCAACACTAACTGTAGCAAACCGCTTGTTAGCAGTGCGACTACGGGCAAACACAGCTCTAACCCTTCTACCACTCACGCCACATCATTGAGATGCACAGCTCGATTAGTGCCGTCAGAGGATCGCTTGGAAGATGGAACGGCTATCCGTGGTCTTCAGCGATGAAGACGTAGACACGGTGAGCACTGACTCGTAGAATGCACTGGCCTTTCCCCGGCGTCATGATGTAGGATGCGATAAGCTACAATTGTCGTTCATCTTTGGTGTTTCTGTAAGGGAAGCCAATTAATGCTCGGTACATGCACAATGTTGTTGGACCCGTTCTTTTGCCTTTCTTGCAAAATCAGGATGTTGTGTTGTTCCAGCAGGACAATGCTTCCCCAACACACTGCCAGTGAATCTCAGTGCGCTCAACAGGACGTTATGATGCGACAAGAAGCGAGTTGTGCTACTCGTCATCCAATTACTCTTACAGAACTGCGAGAACAGGTCGTTCAAGCATGGCACAACGTATCCCAGGGTAGCATTCACCGTCGGTACGATCGACTGGAGTAGTCTGCATTCCACCTGTGGATGATGATGATGATGACGTTTGGTTTGTCGGGCGCTCAACTGCTCGGTTATCAGCGTCCGTACAAATTCCCTTTACTCAGTCCAGTCTCGCCACTTTTATGAATGAGGATGAAATACGAGGACAACACAAACTCCCAGTCATCTCGAGGCAGGTGAAAATCCCTGAGCCCGCCGGAAATCGAAACCGGAACCCGGTGCTCGGGCCGCCTGTGGAGGATAGACCACGTACTAATACGGGTGTTTCAGCATGGGTCAGTACCTGGTATGTCTGAAGCGTTTGTGATAGTGATATGCAAATGTGATCATTTCATGTACTCCATACGCACTGTTACAGCAATAAATCTTGAGTGAATTGGAAACCTCCTGGCATTGTATCTAAGTAGATTTTTAGCTACGTCTGTGGCATGTGTTTCATTCCCTTGTATTCTATTGTGTTGTATGTGAACCGGGGGCCTAGAAACGACGGAGAGGCTCCGTCCCCGCCGCAGCTGCAGTGATCCACAACCCCACGAGGACCACCGCAGTCCAGGGATTATTGTGCGGTTAGGCCCCCGGTGGACACCCCCCCCCCCCTCCCGCCCCCAGGGAACGTCTCACAACAAACGATTGTAACCCCTATGTTTGCGTGGTTGAGTAATGGTAGTGTACGCATACGTGGAGAACTTGTTTGCGCAACAATCGCCAACATAGTGTTGCTGAGGCGGAATACGGGGAACCAGCCTGCATTCTCCGAGGGAGATGGAAAACCGCCTAAAAACCATCCACAAACTGGCCGGCTCACCGGACATCGACACAAATCCTCCGGGCGGATTCGTGCTGGGGACCAGGCGCTCCTTCCCAATACAGAAAGCCGTGCGATAGACCGCACGGCTAACCGGGAAGGCTTCATTGCCTTAGTGTGTACGTGCTTGATCTGATTATTTATCACTGTAAGATGTTACATTTCCTCTGTCATTAAAAAGGTTCGAAAGATCGTAGAATGTACAAAGCTCTGACACGTGTTGCCCAGTTCGTAAGGTGACTGCAAACGAGGAGAAAGGGTCAGACCTCAAGCCACCATTCTGGTCCAGTTCTAACCTGTTACTAAGTTCCACTGTAGCGTATACGCCTCAGCGGAGAAAAGTAAACAAGTGTTTGGACGCGGGATTCATAATTCGCAGAGCCTGACCGGCGCGCGGCGGTGAACAGGTAGTCGCAGCGTGAGCTAGGGGCGGCGTGGCGCGGTGGCGCGATAATTCGATTGGGCTGGCGAGCGCGCCGCGGCTCCTAATTGCGACATTCTTCAGGCGAGCGGCCGCCGGCGCAGGCCGCGCCGAGCCGGGCCGAGTGCGCTAATTGAGGCCGAGACAAAGGCCGGGCGGCCGGCCGGTTCGTTAGGCGCCGAGCAGGGCCGCAAATCACGCGCCGCCGCGGGCACGCCCACTCCACCTGGCCAGCGCCCGGTACACACCAGCATCATGGGCACTGTGGGTGATTACACCGCCAACTGATGCCGGAGCATACAGGGCGAGAAATTTCATACGACTCTGGCAGCAAGAATGGCTCTACCCCGGCTCGGTTTTCTATCGAACTAATCTCGTGTAACAGGTACAGATACGTTAAGTCTGAGCTTCTTTAAGCAGTAACATCAGTGTAACGGCCTATAAAAAGCGTTTTCTTGACAATTCTTTTGGACGGAAGGAAAAGTGATACAGAAATAATACACTACTGGTCATTAATTGCTACACCAAGAAGAAATGCAGATGATAAACGGGTATTCATTGGAAAAATATATTATACTAGAACTGACATGTGATTACATTTTCATGCAATTTCGGTGCATAGATCCTGAGAAATCAGTACCGAGAACAACCACTTCTGGCCGTAATAACGGCCTTTATGCGCCTGAACATTTTGTCAAACAGAGCTTGGATGGCGTGTACAGGTACAGCTGCTCATGCAGCTTCAACACGATACCAGAGTTCATCAAAAGTAGTGACTGGCGTATTGTGATGAGCCAGTTCCTGGGCCACCATTGACCAGACGTTTTCAGTTGGTGAGAGATCTGGCGTATGTGCTGGCCAGGACAGCAGTGGAATATTTTCTGTATCCATAAAGACCCGTACAGGACCTGCAACATGCGGTCGAGCATTATTCTGCTGAACTGTATGGTTGGCAGTAATCAAATGAAGGGTAGAGCCACAGGTCGTAACGCATCTGAAATGTAGCGTCCACTGTTTAAAGTGCCGTCAATGCGAACAAGAGGTGACCGAGACGTGTAACCAATGTCCCCCCATACCATCACGCCGGGTGATACACCAGTATGGCGATGACGAATACTCGCTTCCAATGTGCCTTACCGGGATGACACCAAACAAAAAAATGACGTTTTGCTATTCGTGCACCCAGGTTCGTCGTTGAGTACACTATTGCAGGCGTTCCTGTGTGTGATGCAGCGTCAAGGGTAACCATAGCCATGGTTTCCGAGCTGATAGTCCATGCTGCTGTAAACGTCGTCGAACTGTTCGTACAGATGGCTGTAGTCTTGCAAACGTCCCCATCTGTTGACTCAGGGATAGAGACGTGTCTGCACGATCCGTTACAGCCATGCGGATAAGATGCCTCTCATCTCGACTGCAAGTGATACGAGGCCGTTAGGATCCAGCACGGCGTTCCGTATTACCCTCCTCAACCAACCGATTGCATATTGTGCTAACAGTTATTGGATCTCGACCAACGCGAGCAGCAATGTCGCGATACGATAAACCGCAATCGCGATAGGCTACAATCCGACCTTTATCAAAGTCGGAAACGTGATAGCACGCATTTCTCTTCCTTACACTAGGCATCACAACAACGTTTCACCAGGCAACGCCGGTCAACTGCTGTTTGTGTGCGAGAAATCGCTTGGAAAATTTTCTCATGTCAGCACGTTGTAGTTGTCACTACCGGCGCTAACCTTGTGTGAATGCTCTGAAAAGCTAATCATTTGCATATCACAGCATCTTCTTCCCGTCGGTTAAATTTCGCGTCTATAGCACGTCGTCTTCGTGGTGTAGCAAATTTTAATGGCCAGTAGTGTACTTAAGGCAGTCATTGAGCATAAAAACGGTTCAAATGGCTCTGAGCACTATGGGACGCAACTGCTGAGGTCATTAGTCCCCTAGAACTTAGAACTAGTTAAACGTAACTAACCTAAGGACATCACAAACATCCATGCCCGAGGCACGATTCGAACCTGCGACCGTAGCAGTCTTGCGGTTCCAGACTGCAGCGCCTTTAACCGCACGGCCACTTCGGCCGGCTCATTGAGCATACACTGGTGTCCAAAATTAAAGCGACGAACAGCTATTTCTCCATACTGCGGCCTAATTTACGATATAATCACACAAATTCTCATCGGATGTCAGTATGGTTGTGGTTTGCACGGAATATAGCATTCCGGTCAACGGCCAACCACACGAACAATGACGTAAGGGCACCGATCGGGGTAGCTGAGATGTTATACTACTAGGGAATAGAGAAACAAATAGGAAGGACTGGTTCCCTTATGTTATCACTCGTTTTATTTAACAATCATATAAACAAATTACTTTGAAACAACAACATCTTCATTCAGATTGCTTTGGGTAATGAGAATAGTAAGACACCAAAATTTAGTGAATCTGCCACCAAAACAAAGTCTAGCTCCCATATAAGAAGATTTTAAAACCACTACCAATTATGCTCCCGACGGCTTAAATTAATTCACAATTGTATGTTGCTCTTCAGACAAAGTTTAATAAATATAATAAATACCCAAGTAAACGTAATTAGCACCTAGGAGTGACACGAGGTCGCTCGAAGACAGAACGAGAACTTAACTTGGAGAAGCCAAGGCGGAAGGCGGAATCCGGCAGTTGGTACAAGACCCACTTCTCGAGCTTCGACCCGGAGTAACCTCCCACTACCCAAGATTTCACAGGCCCGGTACCCATGGGTGGAAAGGTAGCGCTTACTCCAAAACACCATCCAGACGGCTGTAACAGTTAACAAGCGCACAGAACAGGTTCGCAGGGACAGTGTAAACAACCACCAAAAGATATAAAATAACAGGTTAAATTATTCACTTATGAAACAGCACGCTGCCTTTGCCCCACCACGAATGAACTACACAGGCAAGGTACAACCAACAGCACAAGTCCTATCAATAACCTTAAGGAGAATTGCCTGCTATTAAGAAATTTTAAAAAAACTTACAATTACTAGCAAGGCCAGCGGGCACTCCAGTCTTAGTCACAATTAAACTACGTGAACTCTTGTGCCCCACTGTTCAGTGAAACCCGTACCGAGCACCATTCTGAAAATTTCATTACAAGTCTTGCTGGGGCTGACTAGGCTAAGTCCACCAAACACTCGACTGCAGTATATTTGATAAACATAGGACAGCCTTGCAGCTGATTACGTATCACATCAAACAACAATTTCTCACGAGCTGGAAGAGGCACGCTCGTGTATTATATTAATATTTAACACCTGTCTTAAACACCATGAACTCTTCATAGGCACACCTTTACTTCCATGTGAACACCCACGCGCTTACAGTTAGAAGAATTGAGG
Source organism: Schistocerca serialis cubense (assembly GCF_023864345.2). Classification (NCBI taxonomy): domain Eukaryota; kingdom Metazoa; phylum Arthropoda; class Insecta; order Orthoptera; family Acrididae; genus Schistocerca; species Schistocerca serialis. Next base: position 102,450,705 of record NC_064639.1, on the reverse strand, counting down.
TAGCAGCCCTCAACACCTTCAGACACATACCCAAAGTACAATCTCACTTAACTTTTCGCTGGATGTCCGATATGGCTTGCGTGGGTACTGCAGGCGGCACTAAGGCAGCGGACGACCGTCGACAGCCGTGTCCGGAACCGGCAGCACGCAACCCAAGGCAGCAACCAGCGTCCTCACAGGCGACAGGAGAGTCTCTCCACCAAGCTGCCCCATAAACGTGGTCGGCTCCCGCTACACTACAAGCGTCCTCTGGCCTCAGGTAACATCGAACGCCAACGGTCCAGTGTCTTCGTGAGAGCAACCAGTTAACTCCTCCGGCAAAGATAAGGCAGCCGAGACGCGGTACGCGTCACAAGCAAAGATAAGGGCGCGAAGGCGAGGTTCTTGCAAATACGATGGCGCTCCAGCAAAACGCCACCGCTCAGTAGTGTTTGCCGGATAGCCCCACATCCACAGTCGCTGTGTACACGCTCACAGACGGTGCAGTATCGGACAGAAAAGTTGCCTACCAGACTCTCTGCGGTGAATGGCCGTAGGAAGAATGAAAGTAGACCAGTCGCAAGCTGATACGGCCCGATGCCTTAATGTGAATCGTTCTGTTGTTTCTCGGATGAGGCGGCAGTTTATACATACCGAAACTGTATCCGGAAGACCACGTCAGGGCCGATTGCGTGCGACTACAGAGAGAGAGAGAGAACCATTATTTGGCTGTAAGGTCACGACAGTATCGCCTTAGTACTGTACGGCGGCTGGCATCTCACCTCGCAGCATCCACTGGACGTGTTGTATCGAGGCAAATGGTGTACAGAAGGTTTAGGGAGAATGGCCTCTATTATTGGAGATCTGCAGTGTTTATGCCTCTGCCACCGTCTTCGCAAAAGGGAACGTCTAGGTTGGAGTCGTCAATATGCCACCCGAACGGTCGAACAGCGGGCCAATGTTCTTTTCACAGATGAGTACCGATTGGGTCCAGAAAGTGATTTTCGACGGATTTGCGTCTGGAGGAACGCAGAACACGATTTCGGGACCCTAACATTGTGGAAAAAGACAGATCTCGAAGAGGATACTTTATGGTTTGCGCAAGGATTACGTTGAGCACTCGAACAGCTCTTCGTGAAACAGTACGGGTAAATCGGCAAGATTTAACTAGTGCCAGGTATCGTGATTAGATCTTGGGGCCTCATGTGCGGTTCTTGTGAGACGCTGTGGGCTTGGACTTCGTACTGACGGACGATAATGCTCGACGTCGTAGCGCTCGGGTTGTTGTTGTTTTCTTGGAAACGGAAGATATTGCACACACGGCGAGACCCTGTTCGCTCTTCCGTTTCGAATGCCATAAAGCATGTCTGGGATGCAATAGAGGGACGGGTTGCATCACGTCAACTTCCGCCAAGACTTGTGAGCAGCTCTGCAAGAAGAATTGGCGTTATTGCCTCAACGTGAGACTGACGACATCAGTCACAGCATTCCCTGCTGTTATCAGGCGTGCATTGCTGCCAGCGGTGGTCACACCCCATACTGACAAGGGAACCTCCCCATCGCACCCCCCTCAGATTTAGTTATAAGTTGGCACAGTGGATAGGGCTTGAAAAACTGAACACAGATCAATCGAGAAAACAGGAAGAAGTTGTGTGGAACTATGAAAAAAATTAGTAAAATATACAAACTGAGTAGTCCATGCGTTAGCTATGCAACATCAAGGAGAATGTGAACTCAGGAACGCCGTGGTCCCGTGGTTAGCGTGAGTAGCTGCGGAACGAGAGGTCCTTGATTCAAGTCTTCCCTCGACTGAAAATTTTACTTTCTTTATTTTCGCAAAGTTATGATCTGTCCGTTCGTTCATTGACGTCTCTGTTCACTGTAATAAGTTTAGTGTCTGTGCTTTGCGACCGCACCGCAAAACCGTGCGATTAGTAGACGAAAGGACGCGCCTCTCCAATGGGAACCGAAAACATTTGATCACAAGGTCATAGGTCAACCGATTCCTCCACAGGAACACACGTCTGATATATTCTATACAACACTGGTGAAGGCATGTGTGTCACATGACAGGAATATGTTGTCGACCCACCTAACTTGTACACTTAGCGATTGGGTAAAAATATTCTTCTACCTTGCCCGATTTAGGTTTTCTTGTGGATGTGATAATCACTCCCAAAAAAGGGATGAAAACATAAGAGTTTGTCACATAAACCGAAAATAAAAAATTAAAATTTTCACTCGAGGGAGGATTTGAACCTAAGACCTCTCGTTCCGTAGCTGCTCTCGCTAACCAGGAAACCACGGCGCGCTTTGACTCGCATTGTCCTTGATTTTGCCTATCTTCGCATGGACTACTCCGTTTGTATATTTTATTCATTTTTTTCATAGTTTCACACAACTTCTTCCTGTTTTCTCGATTGATCTGTGTTCAGTTTTTCATGGCCTATCCACTGTGCCAACTTATAACTAAATCTGAGGGGGTTGCGATGGGGAGGTTCCCTTGTGAGTACATTAACCAGTTGTCGGAATCTTTGTCCATGTCCGTTAAGTTGGAAAAAACGACGAGCATTTTTATCTACCTTTATGAACGTTGCAGTTGTCTACGTTCTGTATTCTTTACATTGTTTGTACTATATTAACACCTGTTTATATTGTTTTGTGGCACAATAAACGCAACCTTGCAAAATTTCCGTTTGTTGATTGAACTTGGACACCAGTGTATTTACGGTGGGGCCAATAAAAGTGGCTCGGAAAGCACAGCTCCAGGGTACAAACCAACACAGCAGAAGAAATAAATTACAGTACTAAACTGACTATACTGGACGTTGAAAGTACCCCTATTCATCTCTTGGCACTAGTGGCCCCTGGTCATCAAGTTTCTGTAGACGGATCGAATCGGGATTGCTGGAATTTTTGCGGTCTCATCCCAAATGTTCTGCTGCAGTTCTTGAAGACTGTGAGGGCTGATGCGATACACCTCAGACATGAGGAGTTGTCACACAAAGTAACTGCACGCTCACTTTCGGTGGCCTTGGGGGGCGAGCTAGGGCCGCATCTAGATCAACCTCTGCTAACAGCTCTGTCAGGCGTGAAGATTATGTAAATGTGCTCCAAGGTTCGGCCGGCTGTGTGGTTAGTTGTTCCATCCAGTTGGAAGTAACTGTACGACTTTTCCTCCTACGTTAATGCTGCCGCAAATGGTTTCACAATAGTGGCAATGTTACTCGCCGAAGTAAGCGTCTGAAGAAAGATGATGGGACCAATAATGTGGCGTGCAGACACACTAAACCTCAACCTTCGGATCATGCAATGGTGTTTCGTGGAAGTTTGCGAATTCTCCACTGTCCAGAAGTTGTGATTCTGTGAGTTGACATACCCACTCAGATGAAAGCAGGCTTCGCAAGACATAAAGAACAGATCCATGTCCAAGCCGTTCATTGACATCTCAGTGAACACCTATTATCAAAACTCGAGACGCTGAGGAGCACCTGAAGGCTTTAACGCATGAACAAAAGACTCTCGCTAGGGATGCATGGCATGTGCCGGTCCAGGTGGAGTATTTGTCCTCATGATCGGCGTGAAATATCGGTCTCTTGCGTCAGGCGTCGGGTTGATTTGCTAGAACTCTCAAGTATTTTGTGGCGAACCGTGGCCACATTTTCTGGTGTGCTTGCACGTTTCGGAATGTTTTTTGACTTGTTCAAAACAGATCCTGTCTGACGCCATTTTTGGACTAAACTTTGCATGGAACTCGTTCCTGGCAGTTTGACACCGTTAAACTTGTCACCAAACAACTGACCACACCGTTTCCACGATTTTTGTTGTCACGTAACTTCCAACAACGAACACCCGCTGCTTCAGTATGAGTACCATCGACCCCTTTGCACTGCTCCACTCACACTAACACAGCCCACAACTATGCTCTGAACCGGTGTGGATCATGTGGCCGGCGTACACTTGGTTTGCGCGTAATGGGATGTGATTATATGCACACATTCACGTCCAATCATATCCACTCCTCCGGGCCAATTTTATTTGCCCTGCCTGTATTTAAGTATATTAAAAAAACTGTCAGAAAATATTACAAAGTGGGGCGAGTGCAGCGACTCTCCCGAGGCAAGTTGAATGTGAGCCGATCTGTTGTATGTACTATAATTGGTGCCAATCTGAATCTGGAAAAAACAAAAAGTCTCTGTAATCTACATGTGTGTAGCTAGTGAATCACGAACGGAATGTTATAAATATTGATTTTTGTGTTATTAGCGGGTGTTTCAATAAAGTCGTTCAATTTCCATTTCTAAAAGACAGTCATTTGTTAATAAACAGTATTTAATTTAACAAATCGAAACTCCTCCACGCGGTTCATGCTTAAAGATTATTTGGAAGTTATGGTTAAATTTTCAGATAAGGAGACTGAAAATAGATTTATGCTGAGTACCGTTTTGAAAAATCATATTCCGAGATAAATGCTTTTCAAGTTTTAAAAAACGTTATAGACACTAAGAAACGAAAAAATTCTACTTAGGGGAAACTCTTACCATTAATCTGCTATCACAGGACTGGTCTGTCGTACTGTTGTCGCTGCGATCAAAACCATATCCATTAGTTTATCACGACGACACTGTAATTCTGTCAGAGGCAGCAAAGACCTGGACGAGCAGTTGAACAAAATGGACAGTGTCTTGAAAGGAGGATATAGGAGGAACATCAACAAAAGGAAAACGAGGATAACGGTATGTAGGCGAATTAAATCAGGTGATGCTGAGGAAATTAGATTAGGAAGTAAGACACTTAAAGTAGTAAACGAGTTTTGCTATATTGGAAGCAAAATAACTGATTACTGTCGAAGTAGGGAGGATATAAAATGTAGACTAGCTATGGCAAAGAAAGCGTTGTTAACATCGAGTATAGATTTAAGTGCAAGGAAGTCTTTTCCGACAGCACTTGTATGGATTCATGACGATATTTTTGATCCGTCGTTGCAACTACACAAATGTTTGGCTTTTTTCGAAAGACGCGTTTCGATTTACTGAGGTAAACCATCATCAGGGGTCTATAATTAAGTTATTTACATTTTGATATGCTTTTCAGATCGAAAATAAGTTCGTCAAGGTTAGGTTAATTTTGTCCTTGCGGTGATTTTTCGGCTGATTTCTCGCTTACATCGGAAAATGCCGTCTGCTAGCACATTTCATTTGGTCTCTGGAGTTTGTAATATATTTAGATATTGAAGAAACATGTTTACATAGAACACATATTTGTACAGCGAAAATACATAAATGGCTATTTACAGAACTGAAAGCTCAAGTCACCGATTTTTTTCCACAACTAATGTTTAGCAAATCGAATGATAAGTAACCTTGATGCATTTATGTTACCAATTCACACTACTTCTTAAATATAAAAATACGTGATACAGATAAATGATAATATGAGTCCTATTAAAACCTACAGAATCTTCTCCGTACTCTTACGAAAATCGGCAGTCGCTTTGTAAAGGTGAATATCTTTAGGAATCAAAAGAGAAGACGCTCATTGAGAAAGGAGGTAACCCATACTCAACAAAGTCTTCAAAAATTCGGATCTTTCTACGTCCTATTTGGAACACTAACACAGGATGTTGTTTACATCACCTTCCGACTCCGAATCACACTCAAATGCAAGGGGAATCGTAAATGTGTATTCTATACAGATCTGCAAGGAACGAGATACAGTGATAGCGGAGTAGAATAATGGTGGAAATCGTAGATCGGTCAAATTGTGTCCTCTTTAACCGCGGTCTGGCAGGAATTTGAGGTTGTAATGGTGCATAACATTCAATTTCAGTTTCATAGGACACATCCTACATCTTTTTCCACTGCTATAGCGGATGCCAGAGTCGGAATGCACCAACAGCAGAATGGTTGTCTGCCCTCTCCGTGTACAGCAAATATAGTCCGGTATCACACTTAAAATATAACGATTGGTTGTTTTGTTCCACCTCCCGTGTTGAATACTTTTAAGCACATTCAGGGGGTCGGATACGATTAATATCTTAAAGAAGGAAGTTGAAGATGCAAACTTAATTGCTTCCCAAATTCCCACGGTGCCCGACGTAAAAATAAAGCACTTTTAGGAAGTTTGTAGCTTCACTAATTTGGATCTGAGATCATCAAAAAGCACTTCCAGTATACTCCTATTGCGGAATTTTTTGTCCATCACTATATATACAGATATAGCCAGGTCACCGAGCTTCAACGAGACGATTAAATCTGTTATTTTGCGTTAACAATCAGCGAGCTTGTCATATTATAATAATAGATTGTAATCTGGCAAGTGAGTGTGAAAATATCATATTCAGATAAAGGAATTGTCAAGAACATAGCGTAGAATGTTTGACAGGAAACTAAGAGTCAACGTTGGTGCAGAAGCTCGGACTTTAGTTCATCTGTTGGAGGCAACTGCAGTGTCTCCTCCTACAAACACGACTACCCATTTCAGAGTATATCTTTGTCTTATACTAACAGTAGTGTGGGAGGCACGGGTGCTTATAGGCACAAATCGCTGGCACACATCAGCACCGGTACATAAACTCTTGGTAGAGTTGCCAAGAGCAGGCCGCTGTAGCCGAGCGGCTCTAGGCGCTTCAGTCTGGAACCGCGCGACCGCTACGGTCGCAGGTTCGAATCCTGCCTCGAGCATGGATGTGTTTGATGTCCATAGGTTAGTTAGGTTTGAGTAGTTCCAAGTTCAAGGGGACTGATGACCTCAGATGTTACGTCCCATACTGCTCAGAGCCATTTGAACCATTTAGAGTTGCCAAGACATACACTCCTGGAAATTGAAATAAGAACACCGTGAATTCATTGTCCCACGACAGGGAAACTTTATTGACACATTCCTGGGGTCAGATACATCACATGATCACACTGACAGAACCACAGGCACATAGACACAGGCAACAGAGCATGCACAATGTCGGCACTAGTACAGTGTATATCCACCTTTCGCAGCAATGCAGGCTGTTATTCTCCCATGGAGACGATCGTAGAGATGCTGGATGTAGTCCTGTGGAACGGCTTGCCATGCCATTTCCACCTGGCGCCTCAGTTGGACCAGCGTTCGTGCTGGACGTACAGACCGCGTGAGACGACGCTTCATCCAGTCCCAAACATGCTCAATGGGGGACAGATCCAGAGATCTTGCTGGCCAGGGTAGTTGACTTACACCTTCTAGAGCACGTTGGGTGGCACGAGATACATGCGGACGTGCATTGTCCTGTTGGAACAGCAAGTTCCCTTGCCGGTCTAGGAATGGTAGAACGATGGGTTCGATGACGGTTTGGATGTACCGTGCACTATTCAGTGTCCCCTCGACGATCACCAGTGGTGTACGGCCAGTGTAGGAGATCGTTCCCCACACCATGATGCCGGGTGTTGGCTCTGTGTGCCTCGGTCGTATGCAGTCCTGATTGTGGCGCTCACCTGCACGGCGCCAAACACGCATACGACCATCATTGGCACCAAGGCAGAAGCGACTCTCATCGCTGAAGACGACACGTCTCCATTCGTCCCTCCATTCGCGCCTGTCGTGACACCACTGGAGGCGGGCTGCACGATGTTGGGGCGTGAGCGGAAGACGGCCTAACAGTGTGCGGGACCGTAGCCCAGCTTCATGGAGACGGTTGCGAATGGTCCTCGCCGATACCCCAGGAGCAACAGTGTCCCTAATTTGCTGGGAAGTGGCGGTGCGGTCCCCTACGGCACTGCGTAGGATCCTACGGTCTTGGCGTGCATCCGTGCGTCGCTGCGGTCCGGTCCCAGGTCGACGGGCACGTGCACCTTCCGCCGACCATTTGCGGCAACATCGATGTACTGTGGAGACCTCACGCCCCACGTGTTGAGCAATTCGGCGGTACGTCCACCCGGCCTCCCGCATGCCCACTATACGCCCTCGCTCAAAGTCCGTCAACTGCACATACGGTTCACGTCCACGCTGTCGCGGCATGCTACCAGTGTTAAAGACTGCGATGGAGCTCCGTATGCCACGGCAAACTGGCTGACACTGACGGCGGCGATGCACAAATGCTGCGCAGCTAGCGCCATTCGACGGCCAACACCGCGGTTCCTGGTGTGTCCGCTGTGCCGTGCGTGTGATCATTGCTTGTACAGCCCTCTCGCAGTGTCCGGAGCAGGTATGGTGGGTCTGACACACCGGTGTCAATGTGTTCTTTTTTCCATTTCCAGGAGTGTATTTCATGGCTAGAGCATAAACATTATACCATATATTCGTACAACATTTGTAAGCGCCGTATAGAGCATAGAAAATCAAAAACAGTGTCTTAGTACATAAAGCTAAGTAAAGTGTTAAATTATGCCTATGGCTTTATCTTAAAACAAAATGTTCACAATTGCAACAAAACACATGGAAAATATGTATCACAAATTAAGTGTGTGGAAAATGGACTTGTTAGGTTTCGTAGATAACCGATACCCTTGCAGAGAATAATTGAGGTGAAATAGTAACAGTGTTCTAAGGAAAAACGAATAACATTCAAATTATTATGTACAGATACTAAACACAATATATGTATATATATTGCAGGGCAGAGGTCTATGTGCGTCTGTAGGTGAACGAAAAGTCTAAATCTGTAGTAATACCATAAATAGGGACAATATCAGAAAAAGTAGAAAACAGCTTAATAATATAAGCATTCAGATAAAATTACGATTGATTACTATTTGGCGAATATCATTCAGCATTATTTAAATAGCTACCCATCATTCGCACTACCAGGGATGTACAAAATTAACTGTTGTAACTGTAATAAATTTGGTGACTGTAATAAGTTCTACTTAGGACAAACGGGACGGAACTTAAAGGTAAGATATAAGGAATAAACAGTGCGTAGTCGTGTGACTCGAGCCTCCCGCCGGGTAGACCGTTTGCCGGGTACAAGTCTTTCGATTTGATGCCACTTCGGCGACTTGCGCTTCGATGGGGATGAAATGATGATGATTGGGACAACACAACACCCAATTCCTGAGAGGAGAATATCTCCGACCCAGCCGGAAATCGAACCCGGGCCCTTAGGATTGGCATTCTGTCGCGCTGGCCACTTTTTTTTTTTTTTTTTTTTTTGCATGTTGTTCGTTATTGATCGTTGTGTTTGGTCGTCGCGGACGTCGCAAGACATCCTGTTCAAGTTCAGTGGTTGATCCTTCCACTCAGTTTTTTATTACAGAGGCCAACCGGCTCTCTAACCGAACACGCTGAGCTACCGTGCCGGCATCACTCAGCTACCGGGGGCGGACACTGTGCGTAGTGAGAACAGCACATCTGCCTAAGTGCTCACCTAGGCTCCGAAAACCGTGCCTCGCGGGACATTGATAGCACACGTGGAGTCTTACACGAAGTCACTCGGTGAAGGGTACCAAACAGCGAGGTCATAGATCCCATCGCATTAGGGAAAGACGAGAAAGGAAGTCGGCGGTGCCCTTTCAAAGGAACCATTCCGGCATTTGCCTGAAGCGATTTAGGGAAATCATGGAAAACTAAATCTGGACGGTTGCACGCGGGTTTGAACCGTCGTCCTCCCGAATGCGAGTCCAGTGTGCTGGCCACTTCGCCACCTCGCTCGGTCAAGTCATTAAGGGCAGAGTAATGAATATACTTCAAGAGATCGAGATATATAGTCATTTACGTAAATATCCTGACTATATTCTCCACGTGCAAACAAAACTATAGAACAGACGTTTTTTTAGAAAACTTTAATTACGTTCTGTGTACTCAGTCCTATTGATGCTGGATTGTATCTTGTACTTTTAGGCTATGACGTCGCATGCGATGATGGCGTAGTATTTCAGATCTAGTCCACTATGCCCTACACCAGCTATTAATATGCTACTTTATGTTTTCATGTCTTACGCTGCCCACTATATTTCATTTTATCCTCTTACTTTGATATCAGTAAATCTTTTATTCCGCTGAACAAAATAAAGTCCTCAATTTTTTGGTCCTGTCCTCCTGAGTTGCGCGTAATACTACGGTATGTTGATGATTTTCACTTATGGACCGTCTGACAGCAACTGAATAAAACACAATTTTAGTGCCATACGCGTTTCGCCTTTATTTTCTGCAAGGCATCATCAGTGGCAGGTTGCGTAGACAGTTTCTTACATACTACGCTCCTGTTGCATTTTTGGTCTTGTTCTTCTTCCTATGAGCGCCAATTTGCTGCTTTTTCCTGCATTCCACAGCACTATGCACTGAACGCTTTTTTTAATGGGCATTAAAAAAAGCGTTCAGTGCATAGTGCTGTGGAATGCAGGAAAAAGCAGCAAATTGGCGCTCATAGGAAGAAGAACAAGACCAAAAATGCAACAGGAGCGTAATATGTAAGAAACTGTCTACGCAACCTGCCACTGATGATGCCTTGCAGAAAATAAAGGCGAAACGCGTATGGCACTAAAATTGTGTTTTATTCAGTTGCTGTCAGACGGTCCATAAGTGAAAATCATCAACATACCGTAGTAAAATAAAGTCCCATTTTTTCGTAGGAATGTATTTGTCAAGGGGCAGTTTTATATACAGTGTACGAGGGTTTGGAACATTTTTGGAACACAACCTACGACCAGCTTAGAGACATAAGTGATGACACTTCCTGCAGAACCTGACCATCATTTTGCAGGACAATGCTCAAGCTTGTGCAGTGCAAGCTGTTACTGATTTGTTTGACTGATGGGGCTGCTAAGTGCTATACCACCCACTGCACTCACCTGATTTAAGCCATCGTAAGTTCTACTCGATTTCCAAATTGAAGCAAACACTTCACGACATTCGCTTTAGAACTGATACAAATTCGTCGGGCAATAGACAGCACCACTCGAAGAGTCAACACAACTTGCGCTGCTAAGCGTATCATACGACTTACACATCGCTGGCAACGGGTTATACACAATGCTGGTGACTACTTTGAACGATAATAAAACTTTGAAACACGTCTCTATTTTGTACGAGCTGCAAATAAATAGTTGCCACTATTAAAGTTTCAACCCTCGTATAAGTTGATGCTACCGTAAGGAATATCTCCTTTCATTGTTTAATAGTTTTTCAAATGAAAGTCATATTGTTTGACATGATTTAGTGCTGTGCTATTAGCAATGATAGTTACCCACGGATACCTATAGACAGATACTGTGTAATATAGAGATATGTATCATGCGCAGCACGTCTACTTATTAACCTCCTAATGTTATTCGTTTTACCTTGGAAGCACTGTTACTACTTCTCCTAAATTACGCTCTTTGTGGGCATCGGTTATCTATGAGGTCTAACAAGTTCGTTTCTCACACATTTGATTTCTGATAAACGCTCTGCATATTGCGGTGAGCTGTACTTGGTAAAATTTTCTTTTACAGTTAAGACACAGGTAGAATTTCACACGTTACTCAACCTTAGGTACTAAGATGATCGTTTTGAGATCCGATACTACACAGGGTGATTCACGAAGATATGAAAATATTTTAACATGTATTTCTACAAGTAAAACTAAAGAAAAAAGTTCGGATAGACGCAGGTCCGCAAATATTTGGTTACGGAGTTATGGCTAATAAAAGATTTTGCCTGAAATTTAGCAACTTCGGTAATATGCAGCCATCGCGAAACTGTACGAGCTTAAAGTAAAGCACAATTTCCATTTACTTTGTTGTTGTTGATTTGGTGAATCTAGCAAAACATGTCCCAGACGTGTATCTGCAGTAGTTTTCCACTTGCACAAGTCCAAGCGAAGGGCAGGATCTGCCAGATGTAAATGAAGCATGGTAAGGATACAGATAGTTGTATTTCAGTGTACGCCATATCTTAGATTGTGAAATGCCTTATCGTTGAGAGATACGTCGTGTACTGGTACCCGGGCTACGTTGAACAGCATCGTCATCATCATCTTCCACGCATAGAGCGCTCATACTGATTATGAACGCTAGGTAGAGAACCTTTCTCCCGTAATATTCAAAATACTCCACCAATGGTTCGTGCATTCGGAATCCTCCGAGCTGGATAACGTACACGATATTCGTTACCTGCAGCCGTAGCATTACCATCACATTTGCCATAAATAAACACCGTATCGGCATATTCCTCTGTCGTAAACTTGAAAGGCACCCCTATTTTATAAGTAATCTACAAACTACAATGGTTACTATGTGGTTTCACTTAAATACACTGTTAGTATTATGTTCATTCATTGAACAATACATAAAACTAACCCGTTTCAAAGTTGGGAAACGACTGTAGCAGCTCACTAACGGTTTCCAACAATGACGTAAACGTTTCTACGTTCTTAATGGAAAGTAAACAAATTCACTTGTATAGTAATCTTTGCTTCTCTGGATGTTCTGGAAAACTACTGCAGATACACACCTAGGATATGTGTTATTAGATTCACCAGACCAATAACAACAAAATAAATGAAAATCGTGCTTTACTTTAATCTCGTACAGTTTTGATATTAGCGAAGTCGCTAAATTTCAGGCAAAATCTTTTATTGGCCGTAACTCCGTAACTAGACATTTGCGGACCTGTGCTTGTATGAACTTTTTTCTTTACTTTTACTTGTACAACAAAATATTAAAATATTTGCATATCCTCGTGAATCACCCCGTGTATGTCGCTTAGCAGAATTGTGCCATTATACCGTATAAACACATTCAAAAAGGAGTTATGCAAAATGGTCACAAACTGAAATTCATACAGTCATCGACGGAAAAAGTAAAACTGCAAACTTTGGCAGCCGATGGATGGATGTGTGACGCTACAATATAGTTTCAGCGCGCAGCTGTCAAGGGTAGTAAACAGAGGACATATCATACCAGGGCGTAGAGCCTTCGCGAAGTTCATTCTGTGTACTCAGTTGGACAGTAACTGCGCCTCTCAGACCGGCAAGTGAACAGTATACGAACTAGCCAACTTTTGAGCGAGGACGTGTATTTGAGCTCATAGAAGGTGGATGGAGTACTTGGCGAATCGCTCGACATTTGGCTAGGAGCGAGGCTACTATTCGACGATGTTCGCAGGAGTTGGTGAACCGTGGCCGAACACTGTCAGGAGGAAACGGTCGACCTAGAAAGAAGACTGAACGTGAGGACCGAGCAATGGTCAGAGAGGCGCCCAGAGCTCTCGACTAACCATTATCATAGAAATGACGAGCGACTGGTGCTTCAGTGACCACAAGTACCATTAACATGCGGCTCATAGATATGGTGTGGCGCTCACAGCACCTCTTACGCCCTCTGACATTGACGTCTGCACACCAACAAGCCCGTCTGAAGTGGTGTCTGCACATTCGGCCAAGAATCTCATTGAGAGGAGGAGAACTGTCTTCAGTGGTGACTCCCGCTTCGAACTGAACAACGATGGCCAGCGAAGACGTGTCTGAGACTACCCAGACAGTGGTGGAATACTAGCCGGACACTCGCAATATGACTTGACAACCAGGAGCGGTGGTCTGGTGTGCCATTTCTTTTAACAGCAGGACCTTTTTACCTGTCATCCACAGCACACTTACAGCACAGCGGTACGTCGATGATATTATGTGCCCCGTTTCCTGTCCTTCATGGCAAGCCATCCCGGGCCTCCATTTCAGCAATATAACGCCCGCTCGCACACGCCGAGAGTTTCTACTGCTTGTCTTTGCGTTTGACCATTTCTACCTTGGCCAGCATCTGACATCTTTCCAGTACGATCTCTAACAAGCAGAGATTTAAATATTCAAACGAACTCCTAACCGGTAGCAAAATACATAAAGACGAAAAAATATAAATATTATTGCAACTTATGACACCAAACGGATCACTTTATATCACAGCCATGAGAGGTGTAATATGACGTGGTCTGACGGGAAACGAACCTGGATATCTGACTCCATGAGTTAGTATGTGAGACGTGCTGTGACAGTGAACTTCATACTGTGTACGACAGATGAGGATCCTGTTAGAGGCAACAATCAAGTCTGAATGATTTGAAGAAGGACGTTATTCCACCAGGCAGTGTTTCCAATATTTCATTTGCACCACTGGTTTCGGGGACCACCATTCTCAAGTGCATCGAAAAACCGTATACCCAATCTCTGTCCTATACTCACAGTAATGTGGGAGACATGGCTACTTATATACACAGATCTGTGTCACACATAAGCACCGGTACAGAAACTGTTGATGCAATCGTTTTTCTTCTGAAGAAAACTAAGAATTTGACGGAATTGAAGAACCACCAGCCCCCGCTCTCAACGCAGGAAGTTATACAGTGATTAAAGTATGTGGAAAAAGTAAGTCATTTAGATAGGACGCATGCAAAACTTGTTATTTAGAAGGCGAAGGATTTGTTGACGTCTTTTTAAGAAAAAAAACAAGGCCAATTAAACACGTTCACACAACACTTCTCTTGAAGAGTCAGCCACTAAACTTTGTTGAGTATCTCGGTAAGGCTTTTGCACTTAGCAGAGGGACACGTGACAAAGTCTATCACAATTTTCTTCTGCAACTGATTCTATGGGGTCGTTCCATTTTTTGTCGCCCCAGACCGGTGCATTTAGGTATTTTAGGTTGTTACTATTGCAGTGATATACCGCCAATAGATTCCCCGAACATCCAAACGAACCCATCGAGTTGCCTCTCAATTCACCAAAGAATGTCAGTTCGTGCTAAGAAAAGTACGAGCAAAGACGTTGCTTCCGACGTGTATGTATGGTAAGATGTCTCCAGATTTCCAACGAAGAAACGAATATCTGAATAGCAGACATCCTCGATCTTGTTTCATGAAATGTACTAACTGTACATTTCACCTTCTTGGTAAATGGCATACTGAAAGCGAGGAGGAAGCTGGAGACAGTTTGGAACGCGTGCCTTAAGTTCGAGAACAACATTCCACTGATATTTGCAAGTCCCTCTCAACCTCAGTCCAAATCACCAGTCGGACTCGTTCACCGGCCTCCAACGTCGTTGGCCGATTTCCTTGTTTACGTAACTGAATAAGCGTTCTATCTCTTACAAGCGCAAAATCAGGGGCACATTCAGTTCTAAGTACCCATTCAAACTTACCTATTCATACACTCTCCAGTCACATTAATGCGACCACCATCTGTGCTCGACGTCAAAGTGTAATAATTACTCACAGCCGGCAAGTGGCAGCACTAGAAGTGGAGGATATATTAAGTGCGTCAGGGGGACGCGGAAAACAGTGCAGTCGTTGTAATGCGGAAACTGAGCGATTTATCTGACGTCCAAAAGGGCATGGTCATTGGCTACTGGGCCAAGGGTGGAAGCATTTCGGAAACAGCTAATCTGTAAACTGTTCACGTGCTGCGGTGGTTAAAGTACGCTGCACAAGACAAAATGGCGTTATCCAAAACCAGCAAGCCAGGCAACCTTGGTGGACCACTAGCCATTGATGGTAGGAGTGAACGACGGCTGCAGAGATGTGTACGGGTGAACAGGCGTGCATCTGTTCAGCAGCTGAACCCAAATGAACTAAAGAGCCACCAACAGTGTCAGCTCAACGACAGTTCAGCGAACGTTGCTCCGTGTGGGCCTCTGCAGCAGACGCCTGTTTCGTTGACCCGTGCCGACTGCCGTTCATTGGCAAGGAAGGCGGCAATTTGCAATCCTGTAACACAAACTGGGCGTCCACTGAGGGGCGACAAGTGGCCTTTTCAGATGAATCAGGTTTTATGCGGCATCAGACAGACAGCCGTTGGCGTGTACGGTGTGAAACGTCTGAAAGCAAAGGTCGCAGGCCTGAGGAGTGGTCATTATGGTATCCGGGGTGCTTTCGTGGCATTCCCTAGGTGATGTTGTCGTTCTGGAATACACAATGGATCAACTCAAGTATATCCATTATAATTGTCCCGGCTGTTATGCTGTGGTCGGTTGATGAATTCTGCGTCAATTCCCTACGTTTCGTCCCCGTCTGCGGGGGACATCTTCAAGGGGGTCTGTAACTCGATGGAGTGTCCAACACACCCAAGCACGACTCACACTGGTTCGCTACTGACTTTGGTTCAAGGAGGTCTATAGAAATAGGTGGGCCATAACCACCATCTGCACCACCATAAGCACCACAAGCACCATCTGTCTCTAGTTTCCTCCTAGCTTTCAGTATGCCATTTACCAAGAAGGGGAAATGTACAGTTACTAAATTTCTTGTAACAAGATCGTGGATGTGTCCTATTCAGATATTCCACAGCCAGTGGGTGTGTTGGACCTTCCATCGAGCTATAGACCCCCTTGAAGATGTCCCCCGCAGACGGGTACCAAACGTTGGGAATTGACACAGAATTCATCAACTGACCACGGCATAACAGCCCGGATAATTATAATGGACATGACGTTTCCGGCCGTGAAAGTCTACATTTTGTTATCAACTAAGGTATGCATACATCTGGCTTTCGGGACCAACTGAAGCCCTACATGCAGTTTGTTTTGCCTCGGTATGATGGCATCTACCAGCAGGACAATTCATCGTGTCACGTAGCTCGCAATGTACATGCTTGGTTCGAAGAGCGTCAGCTTGAGTTTACCATACAGCCCCGGCTACCAGACTCCCCAGATCATCTTGATCGGGCTCTTCGCGCCGTAGGACCTCAACCGAGAAACCTAGCACAGCTAGCGAGGACACTGGAGTCGGCGTGTCTCCACATGCCAGTGGGTACCTTCCAGAACTCACTGACTCTTTTCCTGCACGTCTTGCAGTGGTCCACGCTGCAAAACGTTATTCAAGATTCTGACTGGTGGTCACACTAACATGATTCGAAATGTATTTCCTAATACAATTCTTCTACAGGCCATTTTGTTTCCTGTTTCGATAGACCTCCTTGAACATAAGTATTTTTTGAAAATTAGGTGATGATAAAATTCAATCTTTCATGCAGCTTTTTGCAGGTATTGCTGCATTTACAGGCTAAACATTACGCCACGCCCTTGTCTTTGACTAGTGACAGCATATTATGATACTTCAACTAACAAGAGAAGCACGCAGTATATTCTAAAGCAAAACATCACCAAATGATATCTGAACACAAAGCAATTACAGCTCACGACCACTTATGTTGCCAATCAGCTTAATAAGCAGCGCACAGGTAAGGAGTACCGTTCTGAAGGAACTTTTTCTGTCAGTTACCTCGTTTCCGAGCAGCAAAAACGCCTCTCTTACTTGTAAAGAAATTGTCCAGAAGTGCTCGAGATCGCCGGAACGCGCGGCGCAAAACACTGTCGGAGCCAGCTGTTAGGGGAATGCAACAAATGGTCCGTGGTAATGCCTCCGGACCGCTCCGGCACCTGCCACGGAGCGCCTTTTATGGCCTCGACTTACCGCTAACAACCTCTGCCGGTAAATGATCTGCTCCGGACACCGGCAAAAACATTTACTTTCATAGGCGGTAGTCGGCGGTGCTGTGTAATTATTTCCGCAACCCGTGGCTGCAAGCATGAGGACAATGGCACTTTTACTCGATGTCCGACAAGAAAAACGCGACTGAACAGCGCTACAGACACTCAAGCGGATTTCGCCGGTCTGTACTATGGAAAGTGCAACTTAAAACTAAATCTTTATTACCATCTTCCAGAGAACGTGTATCTTAGAAAACTGTAATACCAGACCACCGATGGGAATTAACTAAATCATAATAACCAACACCTGCTGTCTTAGAAAAATGATACCGTGTATCAAGCCTAGCTATCTTCCAGATCTTAAATCCCAACATAGGGAAACATTTGCTGAAATAATCATTCTATAGAGTTAGGACTGCCACTATCACGGTGAGAGAAATTGATGGGCATGCATTGGGCTAGAAACATAAAAACATCAAAATACGCTAATGCGCTAAAACAACAATCAGTTTACTTCAATTATTCTTATGGACACTATTGTGTCGACAGGAGGTGCCTTGAAAATAAATAAATGGCGTGAAGTCTTTGAGAGAATTAGGTAAAGAAGATCTGGATATAAAAGGCATAACAATAAGAAGCAGAAGGAAAGAAAAATCTTAAGCAGAAAATATTACAGACGGAAAAAAACTCCAGCATTGGATGACACACAATGCGAAAGTTAAGGTTTACTTTAGTAGATAAATCAAACACCAGAGAATTGTCAACTGCCGTCAGTAGATCCAAAGACAAAGTGAATTAACGGAATACTTCAAGTTAGGCTGACCATGTAACAGCAATATGGAATTGTTTAGGTCTTTCTCCCTATTAGCACAGTGCTATGGGCTTCATAAGGCTATAAAATAGACATTTTAAAGAAGTTCTAGTGAAAAATTAAGAATTTATTAAAACATTTAAATAATAGATGTTACTGGTAAACTGGAGAATGTTATCACAAAAAGATTTTGCCCCCTGATTCGTAGTAGCTTTTGCATTGACATGCATGAAAAATTACCAGATTTATTGATAAATAGTGTCCACGGGATACTTTTGTTAACAGATCCTCGCTCCCTTTGAGTAAAAAGAGTAAGGTTCTCAGATGCTGTTATCACAAATTTCTCTGAAATGGAGGCAACAGCTTTCCAGATGTCTACGAATAATACGAAATGCCATATTGCAGTCATTCGTACTCTTTGTAACCTAAAAGAAAATGGTTCTCTGCAGCGGTTCAGGTGTAACCTTTCCATTTAGACTGTGTGGGATGAGTATGACAAGAATCTTGCATATCACTGGTAACCGGCCTGAAGTTCATTATAGATTCTATGATTCTTTTTTTTTTTTTTTTTTGTTCTTTAGGTATTATGGCTTTCTTGTAAATAGTATCGTCTTCTTACAAAGGCACTCTGTGAATGAATCTTCGAATTCTAGTTTCATTCGACGTAATCCTATGTTTGTAATCTCCAATTATGTCTCTTTATTCTGCAATGTTTTATCTGCATTTGTTGATCGTGTTCAACTGTCTTGTAAATAATAGATTTCAGCTATCAGTCGTCCTTTTTAAATTTTATTGGCTGATCTGGATTTCAGCTAGAAACTAGCCATTCTCAATGCATTATCATTTTTGCTCAATGCATGTAATGCCTGTTGGTCGGACTTTATCCACAGTTCATTGAGTATTCAGGTAACTGTGGATGAATCCCGACCAACAGACATGACATGCATTGGTCAAAAATGATAATGCATTGAGAATGGCTAGTTTCTAACTGAAATCTAGATCTCCCAATAAAATTTAAAAAGGACGACTGACAGCTGAAATCTATTATTTACAAGACAATATAACAATCCCTGAGTGCTACAGCCTTCTGAATGGAAGGTAACCTGATATTCAATTGTTCTTGCCTTGGTTGTAAGGTAAATGTCAGTATCGAAAATCTCCTCCCAAATATTCACAATTGGCATATTGTCTGCCTTATGTAGTATAGGTGGCACTCGTATATTCCAGGGCAGAAAGAATATTTGCTCTATTCCTACGGTTGAGGTTACTGTTTTCGGGAGGTTTTCTTCATCGTAAAACAAATCCAGAATCTGGGAATACATATCCGTCAAATACTTTCCATTGGGAACTCCCTGACACCCCCCACCCCCCGCCGCATTTCATTGCGAAGTAAATGAAAACAGCTGAGGTCTGATTTCGACCGGATCTGAAACTACGCGACTTATCTTAGGATAGTGAAAGATATCTTACAAGAATTTGTTACACTGCAGCTCTAATTTGTAACTTTGCTGATTCCTTCAGCTGCTTGCAAGAAAAAAGTAGCTACACGGTCATTTCTCCCGAAAAAGGCTATGCGAGCTTCACTCTCGACAGTGTTAAACCATTTTGTTAATTTCATGTAATACTTGCCCTCTTTTATACATAAATATAGCACAGTAGCACGCAAACTTGATCCTTAATGGATTTAACTCATTCTAGCTTGGTGCTTACATTCGATCCACATTTTAATTACGTATGTTACGCCAACAATTACACAATGAGATCTCATGACAAAATTCAACGGTCTCTACCAACCGCTTGAGAACTCTTCACAGAATGCTGGGTTAAAATAAATGTGTATAAAAGTCCAGAAACCTTTCGTACTATAGAAAGACAGGATTTACAAACACCGCTGTGTTATTCACTGAAAGCGTTCCTTAGACTAAATCTGCTAAAATATCTTGGAGTTCATTTCGACTTGGGACATACCTTCAAGAAACTTACAGCAGACGTAACCAATAAAGCAAATAGTTTCTTAGCTGATTTATAAACAGAAGCTCTTCTCTAAATAGGACAACAGTCAGCTATTTTAAAAATCGATAATGGGACCACCTTTCAAAAGGGCGAATAACTACCTTTCTGCACTGCGGACAGCTGCGAGACGTACAGAAGGAGGCAGTGTGGTTCTGCAAGGTACCGACTGGGATGTCGAGCTATGCTGACACCGGTGGTGAGGCCAGATGCTTTAAGTGTCTCTGTTGAGGACCCATGGTGCGAACAGCCCGATGGAGGTGTCCCACAGATTCTCGATTGGCCAGGGGACTATAGTAAACTCATAATGGTAGTCTTTAAACCACGCACGTACTGGGCGAATTGTGTCACAAGTTGTATAGTCCTGCTGGTAAATACCATTAACTGCATGTAGGGATAGACGTGGTTCCCAGGGATAGATGCATACTTATGTTGATCCATCGTACCACAGAGTGATAAGGACTCCCAGGAAACGCCACGAAACATTCCTCAGACAATAAATATTCTTCCTTGTTTGCTTTCAAACATGTACCTGTTTGCCAACAGTGGATGTCTAGTTGAGGTACTGGTGTGCAACTTTCAAGCTTCGTCGCCGACGAGCAACAGTCAGCATCGGTGTATGTATCAAGCGCTTGGTGGGGAGGTCCAAAGAGCAACGATCGCCCAACGGTCTTTGAGGAGACACTGTTGATAGTCCGTTGTTTCTTCTGGACGGTCATTTGTCCAATAGTTTCACGTCTACTCGCCCTTGCACATCTCTGCATCCGTCGTTCAACTCTGTCATCGATGGCCCGCGTTGCACCACAGTTGCCTTGGAACCGCTTTTGGTTAGCGTCATTCTGCCATGAACGGTATATTTAAACCACAGAGGCAAGTAAACATTTTAAATACTTGGCTGTTTCGGGAATGCTTCCAAGCTCGGACTGACCCGTTTCCACATTACGACGACTGCACTGTTTTTGGCGTCCCCCATTACACTTTGTATACCCTCAACTGTTAGCGCTGCCACCTGCAATCTGTGAGTGACATTGCACCTTGTTGTCGAACGTAGGCGGTGTTCATATTAATGGCACCAACCACGTAAAACCACTAAT
The DNA here is from genome assembly GCF_023864345.2 of Schistocerca serialis cubense. Taxonomy (NCBI): domain Eukaryota; kingdom Metazoa; phylum Arthropoda; class Insecta; order Orthoptera; family Acrididae; genus Schistocerca; species Schistocerca serialis. The sequence goes on along the minus strand of NC_064639.1, from coordinate 102,429,448 downwards.
GTCGGGTACCTCTTCCATACAGGGACATGCTGCCTTTATTCATATCGACGAACTTCAGATTGTCCAAAATAAAACATTGCCGGCCAGCCGGTGTGGCGGAGCGATTCTAGACGCTTCAGACTGGAACCGCGCGACCGCTACGGTCGCAGGTTCGAGTCCTGCCCCGGACATGGATGTTTGGCAAATGCGACACTCATCGGTGAAGAGAACGTGATGCCAATCCTGAGCGGTCCATTCGGAATGTTGTTTGACCCACCTGTACCGCGCTGCATTGTGTCGTGGTTGCAAGGATGTACCTTGCCATGGACTTCGGGTGTTAGGTTGCGCATCATGCAGCCTATTGTGCACAGTTTGAGTGGTAACACGACGCCCTGTGGATGCACGAAAAGCATTATTCAACATGGTGGCGTTGCTGTCAGGGTTCCTCCGAGCCATAATCCGTAGGTAGCAGTCATCCACTGCAGTAGTAGCCCTTGGAGGACCTGAGCGAGGCATGTCACCCACAGTCCTTCTCTTTGTATCTCCCCCATGTCCGAACAACATCGCTTTGGTTGAGACCCCTGGACACTTCTCTTTCTGAGGGCCCTTTCTGGCACAATGTAAGAATGCGGGAGCGATCGAACAGGGGTATTGACCGTCTAGGCATGGTTGAACTACAGACAACACGAGCAGTGTACCACCTTCCTGGTGGAATGACTGCGACTCATCGCATTTCGGACCCTCTCCGTCTAATATGCCCTGCTCATGCATGATTGTTTACATCTTTGGGCCAGTTTAGTGACATCTGTGAGCAGTGAAAGGGACGGTGTCTGTGATACAGCATAAACAGTCAACGTCTATCTCCAGGAGGTCTGGGATGCAAAACATTTTTTGATGTGTGTTTACAAAAAAAGTTAATGTTAGAGGAGTGTGCCCGATTACAATGGCTTGCCATGAAGTGCTACTAAATGGGGCGCAGAATATCGTCGACGTACCGCTGTGCTGTAAAGATGCCGCGGGTGTCAACCACAGGGGTAATGCTACGAAATGAAACGCCAGTTCCGATCATCACTCGTCGTTCTCGGGCCTTATTGTGGGTGACAGGTTGGTATCCCACTGCTGCCATCAGGTTCTCCAGACACGGATTCGATCTGGACTCTCCATTGACTGAGTAGAATTGTCCTCAGTGATGGGTATCGCTTCGAAATGAACCCCCAATGAGCAGTGAAGGCGTATCTGGAGACAAACTCGACTGTCACCCTCCATAGCGTCCGACAACCGGGAGTGATGGTCTGGGGTGGCATTTCATTTCATAGCAAAATCCTTTTGGTTGGCATCTGTGGCACCCTTACAACACAGCAGTACGTCGAAAATATTCTGTGCTCCTTTTTGTTGCCCTTCATGGCAAGCCAACGTGGGCTTGCATTTCAGCAAGGTAATGCCAGCCCGCAGACGTCGAGAGTTTCTGCTATTTGTCTTCGTAGTTGCCAAAGTGTACCTTGGCCAGGAAGATTACACGATCTGTCCCCAATTGAGAACGTTTGGAACATTATGGGCAGCGCGCTCTAGCCATCTCGGGATTTTGACGATGCAAAACGCCAGTTGAGCAGAATTTCATCGATTCCTCTTAGGAGGACATCCAGCAACTCTATCAGTTACCGCCAAGCCGAATGACTGCTTGTATAAGGGCTAGACGTGGACCAACGCGTTATTGACTTGCTCAATTTGTGAAGCTGAGTAAATCGCACAGTTTCTCTGTAGTTATAATCATTTGTTTGTCTGTACACGAACATCTCACCTTCAGATGCGATATCCGGTTAATTCCTTCGTGGTGCGTCGTTTCCGCCTTTTTATTCTTTAGGGTGTAGGTCGTTCGTCGATAAGTGGCAATACTACTTGCTGAAAGATACACTACTGGCAATTAAAATTTCTTCACCAAGAAGAAATGCAGATGACAAACGGGTATTCATTGGACAAATATACTATACTATAACTGACATTTGATTACATTTTCACGCAATTTGAGTGCATAGATCCTGAGAAATCAGTACCCAGAACAACCACCTCTGGCTGTAATAACGGCCTTGATACGCCTGGGCATTGAGTCAAACAGAGCTTGGGTGGCGTGTACAGGTACAGCTGCCCATGCAGCTTCAACACGATAGCACAGTTCATCAAGAGTAGTGACCGGCGTATTGTGACGAGACAGTTGCTCGGCCACCATTGACCAGACGTTTTCAATTGGTGAGAGATCTGCAGAATGTGCTGACCAGGGCAGCAGTCGAACATATTCTATATCCAGAAAGGCTCGTATTGGACCTGCAGCTTGCGCTCGTGCATTATCCTGCTGAAATGTAGGGTTTTACAGGGATCGAATGAAAGGTAGAGCCACGGGTCGTAACACATTTCAAATGTGACGTCCACTGTTCAAAGTATCGTCAATGCAAACAAGAGGTGACCGAGACATGTAACCAATGGCACCCCATACCATGACGCCGGGTGATACGCCAGTATGGCGATGACGAATACACGCTTCCAATGTGCGTTCACCGCGATGTCGCCAAACACGGATACGACCATCGTGATGCTGTAAAATGAACCTGGATTCATCCGAAAAAATGACGTTTTGCCATTCGTGCACCTAGGTTCGTCGTCGAGTACACCATCGCAGGCGCTCCTGTGTGTGATACAGTGTCATGGGTAACAGCAGCCATGGTCTCCGAGCTGATAGTCCATGCTGCTGCAAACGTCGTCGAACTGTTCGTATAGATGTTTGTTGTCTTGCAAACGTCCCCATCTGTTGAGTCAGGGATCGAGACGTGGCTGCACGATCCGTTACAGCCATGCGGATAAGATGCCTGTCGTCTCGACTGCTAGTGATACGAGGCCGTTGGGATCCAGGACGGCTTTCCGTATTACCCTCCTGAACCCACCGATTCCATATTCTGCAAACAGTCACTGGATCTCGACCAACGCGAGCAGCAATGTCGCCATACGATAAACCGCAATCGCGATAGGCTACAATCCGACCTTTATCAAAGTCGGAAACGTGATGGTACGCATTTCTCCTCCTTACACGAGGCATCACAACAACGTTTCACCAGGCAACGCCGGTCAACAGCTGTTTGTGTATGAGAAATTGGTTGGAAACTTTCCTCATGTCAGCACGTTGTAGGTGACGCCACCGGCGCCAACCTTGTGTGAATGCTCTGAAAAGCTAATCATTTGCATATCACAGCATCTTCTTCCTGTCGATTAAATTACGCATCTGTAGCACGTCATCTTCGTGGTGTAGCAATTTTAATGGCCTTTAGTGTATATTTGTTTATGTAATCACATTCCTTTTGCCATTGATTTCTTGGATTATTTGAACATAGCCGTTATTTTTATTTTTTAAACAAGCGCAAGTTGTGTTTTGTTTAAGTGAGGGAGAACCCAAATAACGCAAATTACATATGTTTGTTATACCTCCAACTTCATGTCTAAAGAAATGTATAAACATACGTAAAATGTACAGCGTACAACTGGTTGTTCCCTACATATATTCAATTTTCTCCTGTGATACATCATAAATACTAAAATGTGCTAGATTAACGTATTTTTGATTTAACAGTTTCCCTTATTTAAAGAATCTTCTGCTTACTGCAACGATGTAATGGTCATTGATTTGAGGGTACTGATTCGTGGAAATGGCAAGTGGTTGATTGTATAAATCTTCCCATTGATACGCTGTGCTTCTTTACGTAGTCTTAAGTTGCATACTTATTACTACTGACAAACGCACCTTGCAACACTAGGTACGAGTAAGTCCATGACGCTTTAAACTTATCTGTGGTACCATTGTCGACATTCTATACAGTGTTACAATTACATAATTTTTGTGTTGCCGCATATTGTTTTCTTTTTCCCAACTTGAATCTGAAGTTGATCTGCCAGGTGAGACGAAATCTGTCACCATTAATAAGAAAATAATAATCCCGACAGTGTACTTCATTCATTATGAGTTCAAGAGAATGCAAAGAACTACCATGTCTTTTTCTCTGCTATTCATGGGTACCACCTTGTAGTTTTCCACGATTAGCTCAGACAACTATGGGTTCATCATGTCAGTATTTTGTTGTAGTCGTTCTGAGGTTCCCTGCATATTCTCAGCGACATACTGAGATATATTTCGGAGTACAGCACTTTCCTCACACTCCCGTGACGTACCTTTTGACGAGCGCTTTTCGTAGAGTGCAACTAAATGAATTCCACCCGCCGTGATTTTTTCCTGTTGACTACAGTACATTTGCGGAAAGACACATTCCTAGCTTTCTCATCAGTGAGAAGGTATTAAACGCGTCCTGTAAAACTTACCTACAAAGTAATGTCAAGTACTAACATAATAAGACAATCAAATAACATTTTAATAGCTCTGTATTCGACAGCACGTAATTAGGTTTAAAAACTAGCATAAAACAGCGTATGCCGAATGAAGAACATAACAGAAATGTCATTATTATTTTGATCATTTCTATCGCAACTCTGCTACGTGCTCATGGAGGGAATCCTTTATAAAAACTCTTACCGGACGCTCGTGTTTTATCTACAAACTCTCGTTATTCGTTAGTCTAAATACATCAACTTTTATATATCGTTAAGGCCAGTAGTGCAGAAATTTTAAAGTCGTATTTCTTGCATGTTTCGTTCAGCTGGTATACTGTTCTTGGCAGCTCATCTTCATTCTCCTGAATAATAGCGATGTCGCCTGCAATCGAAAGTATATATGGATATTCCTCATCCGTTATCTTAATTTCTTTGTTTACTTTACATTTCCATTTACGAAGAATGAAGTCACCGTAAGTAATAAAAAGGATAGGTGATAGTCAATATCCTTGTCTAACCTCGTGGGTAATAATCCTTTCTTCTAATCCATTCCTAGCTGTGTTCATTACAGTGCGTCTATTTTTGTAAGGAACTCTGTCAGGCGATACGGATATCCACATTCAGATCTGCTGTGGGCTAACATAGCCCATACGGTCAAAATCCTTCTCATATTGATTTTTATGTTAAATTCTCTGTGTTTTTCTATGATGTTTTTAATTACAAACATGTTTTATGTGCATGGACAACCTGATCTAGGTCCATTATGTTCTTCATAAATAACAGCTTCCGTGATATTCTTCAAGCAGTTATTGATTAACTTTGAGTATAGTTTGCAACCATTTTAAAAGACTGATGTCACAGTAGTCTTTACAGCCATTATGTTTAACTTTCTTGGGTTATTTTATTTGAGTTATTTTAATAAAATAAAGAACAACCGCTTTCAGTCACAATCGTTGGTTGGTTGTTTGATTTGGGGAAGGGACCAAACAGCGAAGTCATCAGTCCCATCGCATTAGGGAAGGATGGGGAAGGAAGTCGGCCGTGCCCTTTCAAAGGAACCATCCCGCCATTAATCTGAAGTGATTTAGGGAAATCACGGAAAATGTAAATCAGGAGGCCTGGTGCGGGTTTCAACTGTCATCGTCCAGAACGCGAGTCCAGTGTGCTAACCACCGCGCCACAATCGTGATTTTATTTCAATGCATGATGCATTTCGAACTCTGGTGTCTCATCTTCAGGTGCTTTGACAGTCTACATCGATTTTTTTTCCCAGATGTAGGTTACTTTTGGTCTGTTTCTTGTGGTGGATACATATTTTTGAAAGACAGTGAGTAAACATATTTATGTACATATATACACTTTTCATTCTTCGGCCTATTTTGTGAACACAAGTCAAAAAAAGTCTAAGACTATCCTACATTCAAATAAAAGCACGATTATGACTGAAGGTGACTGTTCTTAATTGTACGAAAGTAATTTAGTCACGGAAGAAACTCTGACAGCAACGTAAAAACTTAAATTATTTATTTTATTTTTAAATTTTAATTCTGTCTCTTTTTAACACTTCGAATAACTGTTGGCGAAAAGTGTTTTCCAGAATGAGCAGAAACCACTAAATAAAATGCACTGAGAATACGGCAGACGAACTTCCATTTTGTTGTTAGAAAGAGACAAAGGAAGAACATTCAGATTCTTTGAGAATTCGTGTGGTCACCGGAACAAAGCGTGCTTCATTATTGCTCTTTCGACCATTAAGAAAATATGGTATTATGAAAAATTACGTTTCCGTCGGAAATTTCCAAAATATCCTTAGATTATGCTTGGATTACATAAGGAACTTGTTTACAGTTGTGACGCGTGACACAAAAATGGTATGAGTTAAAAAGATTATTATGTCAGCTATTATATAACAATGAGGAAACGAAAGACAAAATAAATTATGCATTTATAGCCTCAGGATTCCATTATCTTAAATATATAGCCTTTGTGACTGCTGAATGGCCCTGAATCAGCCAGTAGAAAGGACAGAAAAGGTGAACAACGAATGTTCATAAGAGAACAAGACGGCTTTTCAGAGAGAGAGAGAAAGAGAGGGAGAGAGAGAGAGAGAGAGAGAGAGAGAGAGAGAGAGGATGGGATGAGACGTTACGAGTTCCTCGCAATGCTTTGCGGGTAGCCAACTTGATAGGTTCTACTGGCAACGCAACCTTTCTCTTACAATTTTGTAAATTCATAGACGTAATTAATTTTCTGTTATTATACTGAAGCTCCAGAATAACTGCTTATCGGGTGTTAAAGCAGCACGTTTCATAAATGTAACTACGCATCAGTCGTATTGTAAAGGTCAACTGGAAAAAAAAGCACAGACTTTGTAGACGTACTGTTACTGCTAACTGAGAAACAATGTTACTCCTCAGTATTTCTATGCGTGATTAATGAATCGTGTGCTTTCAGTGTTGACCAGTTGTTGATTCCATTTTTCTGCACGATATTTTGACGATCGAACCACTTGCCTTCCTCAGGTGCTGCTAGCTGCGTTATTATGCGTACTCCCTGTGTGGACTGCAACCAGTATGTGAAGTATTGTTGGATACCGCAGCTATTTACAGCAGAGTTTGACTCCCAGCGTTCGATACGACCTCTGATGTTCATTTGTTACTCATTTCTTTTTAGGAACCCGTAGTGTTATTCCATGAAATGTACGCTTTGTCAGCGCTTTCCAGCCACTGAGATCTTACTAAATTGAGTCCTGAATCAGAAGCCTTGCATAAATTAAAACAGCGGTCAAGGTGCATTAGGATTTGAGAAATCTTTATTTCTATTGCCTCCTTGGGTATGCCATCCCAGAAACTCGACGTTTGCACAATGATGTGGGTCTCGTCGCATTTCATTTCGTGCTCGTTAAACTTCCTTATGCTTATAGCTATATTCTGACTGTACTTAACAGTCCTTGGTACTGAGAATCGACACTATACCTACCAATGCATGACGTCCGTAACTTATGTGCACTAACAATCCATCTTGTTACTCTGACATCATAGTCCTGAGATGAATCAAAAGTCAATAACAATTTTCGCAGCGAAATCTCTCTGTACAACTGTCTTGCAATAAACTTCCCACATACGCTGAAAGAAATAACAGTTATTTATCAGGTGCGTGTAAGGCAGGCCCGGATGTGGGAGGAGCAGGGGAGAATGGGGGTTGGGGGGGGGGGGAGGGGGGGCAAACTGGTATATATGCACCGGGCGGCTATTTCAGAGGGCGCCAAATTCGTATTCTTTTAGGAAAAAAACCTTGCTTCACAAAGCGCCTAGCATCCATGTTGGTCTATCGATTATTCATATGATTTTGAAATGCATCCCAGCTGGTTTTTGACTCATTTTTGAACACATTCTAAGATAAAATTTTAGACAGCACTCTTAACTGGAGCACAGCGATCGGTATAAAATGTTAAAAATTAATATAAAAAGTCTCCATCGCGTCTTCAAATTTTTTATTTATTGGCAGCCGGTTTCGGCCCTTTTCCTCGGAGCATCTTCAGGCTTACACCGCCATTATGGCTGCTGGTGGCGCCACACTGAGTGAGATGGGTAGAAGTACAGTTGTTACTGCCTCTACGGATCTCGGTCCGTCTGCCGCCGCCAGCAGTCATTATGCCGGTGTAAGCCTGAAGAAGCTCCGAGGAAAACGGCCGAAATTAGTTGTCAACAAATAAAGGATCTGAAAACGCGATCGAGACTGTTTTTATTGATTTTTAATATATGTAAGTTGATTTCTGAACGAATCATAAGTTGATTTTTGAATGCTGCCAGGGGAATACCCGGTCGCATCGAGAAACAAAAAAACATTCCCGCGAACGAAAGGTGACGGGCTATTCGAACTAAGCCGAGTAACCCTAATGGTTGAATACCAAATGCGTTTGTTTATGTGGTTGATTGGGTGTGCAAATAATCAGCATTGTTATAGTTTCTGGCGGAATCCATGCATTCAGACTCCCAGAATGGAAACAAACGACTAACAGGAAGAAAGATTACACATTGTCTTCTCGGTGTATCCAAGAAAATGAAATGTTGACAGAAAATTTTTGCTACACCGCTACGGTACTAAGGAGCAGTTGTACAGTCCACGGTTAGCAGCCGCTTAAGTTCTATTGTCGGAATAGCACGGAAAATGCTTTGTAGGAACACTTCACCAATAACACCTAACCGGAGAATAAACGCGGGATAACGAAGCTATGATACTGGCAGTGTTAGTGAAGTTAACCGGAGAATAAGTCTTGACAATGACAAGAACAGTTACAGAATTACTATTAAAAACAGTCTTGATCACGATTTATTTAACAAGGTGACCGGTTTCGACCACTACTGTGGTCATCTTCAGACCATTGAGTAGGAACCTCTCTCTGTTGGAGAGTAGTGATTCTCCAACAGAAAGAGGTTCCTACTCAATGGTCTGAAGATGACCACAGTAGTGGTCGAAACCGGTCACCTTGTTAAATAAATCGTGATCAAGACTGTTTTTAATAGTAATTATTTATAAGACATTGATCACTGCTGTTCCCGTAATGTATTCAAAAGTTACAGAATTGGTCACGACCAAGATTGTTTGTTAGAACGAGGAAGGAGAAGAAACGGGGGCATCTCACAAATTAGATGGAAGAATATGACGATTCCCAACTCACATAAAAATTTCGTACTACCACTTTCCGATCTCACACTTGAAAAACTGGAGCACATGAATGGAATGTGAAACTATTTCCTAACATAAAACTTTTTGCTTGTAGTAGGCCTAATAGGCATTTGATACTGGGACTTCGTGAATTATATTCTGTCGTGTTATTTATTTAAATGAGGTACATAAAAATAGCCGTTTGTGCCAAAACGGTCTCGCTTATTTGGCGCGTGTTCCAATTGCTGCAACATTAGAAATGCCTATTTCGTTTTATCTAGCAGACTGTGACAAAATAGAAGTAATCATATCGAGAATCCACACAGTGTACGGTACTATTCGTATTAACAGCTTTTTTATTATTAAACAACGACCTTATGGTTTTTCATTTAGCAAAACGTTTGACGAAATTTGATGAGGCAATAGATTTTTTTTTTCAGAAAGGAAAGCAAGCTGTGTAAAGCTGTAGTAATATTTGAGAGAAAAAAGTGCCTGGTCATCAGCACTGCAGAAATATTTACTGTGTTGCTTGTCCTTGTCTTTACTGGTTTTATGTTTTCTATCTTTAATTTTATGCAACACATAGGAGAAAGTTATTAGCTAATAGGCAATAAAGAGTGCATATTTTCTGAAAAGTTCTTATTCTCCCGGTCACAAATAATCCCATTGAGCATTAATTGTGAGTTTTTTTGAAGGGAGGTAGGATGTCAAACCGGCCCACTGGGAGCAGTAGGGGCACCACAGAACATTTTAATTTCGGCTGCCCTGAATATAGGCTTGATGGCTTCCATTACAAAATATGCACGTTTGAATTCCAGAGAGCGAGATGCAGTGACGTGCAATAGAAGAACGTCGTGTGAAGAGCCTTGGTACTGCACTTTGGCACATTTGAGGCCAAATAACATGTCTTACATTTCCTCGAACAAATATGTTATATAATCAAATTCTACAGAAAGATGTGCGCTACAAATAAACATATTTTCGAAAAATTGATTTTTGAAATATTTTACATCCAATCTTTAAAGCTTAAGGAGTGGGGGGCGATATCAAGTTTTTGCCCCGGTTCGGAAATATCTTTGATCCCGGAGTGGTGTGAGACACAAATAGGAGCTCAGTTTATTAAAAAAAAGAAAAGTAGAAATAATGACCATTGGAAAGATAGGCCACTGATTACGGAAGGCTATGTGGAAGTCGTATGAAATCTGTAACCACAATTTCCAACAAAGCATGTGCTATACTGAGAAGAGTACAGCAAACGCAATGACGTTCCAGACATACTGGAAGCATACACACGGCCGAATACTAAAGACAAACAATGTCTGACGTCGCGTTACCGAAAATGAAAACCTCGCGAGCAGTTACGAAGATTATGATTGCAAGAAGACATTGAAAAACACATTGAGAACAAGTGTAAGACGCTATGAGGGAATGAGTAGAGGACTTCCATATGGGTGTCGTGCCGAAATACCGATTGGTCGTTATGCGCCCTAGCATTCGAGAGAACCAATTTACCTAAATTCTGCGAATGTTTTAATGGATGACAAACGGTGGCAGTGACCACGAAAACACGTATAAGAACAATGGAAAATTCGCAACCCACTGCTCGTAGCCAGGGACGCCCGCAGGTTTTCATGTCAGCAGAGGCAAAACGTTTTCTTATACACGTCACTTAGAAATTTTGAGAACGTTGTTATCTGCTTATCATTTTCTCATATTTGGTTCTACAGTAGACTTGTAGTAACTTGTCAGTGTTGTACACTCACACCTACTCCCTCATTCGACTGGAATCTTTGTGACATGACGATCTCACGCCGCTCAACTGTCTGCCACCAGTTACTCCTGTCTCGTGCCGCCTCCTTCCATTTACGTACAGCTCATCTTGTCGTCTATACTATAGGCCATTAAAATTGCTGCACCAAGAAGAAATGCTGATGGAAAACGTGTATTCATTGGACAAATATATTATACCAGAACTGACATGTGATTACATTTTCACGCACTATGGGTGCATAGATCCTGAGAAATCAGTACCCATAACAACCACCTCTGGCCGTAATAACGGCTTTGATACGCCTGGGCATTGAGTCAAACACACCTTGCATGGCGTGTACAGGTACAGCTGCCCATGCAGCTTCAACACGATACCACACTTCATCAAGAGTAGTGGCTGGCGAATTGTGACGAGCCAGTTGCTCGGCCACCATTCACCAGACGTTTACAATTGGTGAGAGATCAGGAGAATGTGCTGGCCAGGGCAGCAGTCCAACATTTTCTGTATCCACAAAGGCTAGTACAGTTGCTGCAACATGCAGTCGTGCATTATCCTGCTGAAATGTAGGGTTTCGCAGGGATCGAATGAAGGGTGGAGCCACGGGTCGTAACACATCTGAAATGTAACGTCCACTGTTCAAAGTGCCGTCAATGCGAACAAGAGGTTGTAAGTAGGCTGTTTAGGTTTTTTTATTGGTAAGGCCATGTAGCGCTCTGTATGAAAATCACTGGCTGTGCTGTGTGCAGTCCGTGGCTGGTTTGCATTGTTGTTTACTATTGTAGTGTTGGGCAGCTGGATGTGAATAGTGCGTAGCGTCACACAGTAGCAGGTGAGCTGCCAGCAGTGGTGGATGTGGGGAGAGAAATGGCGGAATTTTGGGAGCGGGCGATCTGGATGTGTGTCCATCAGAAATAGTAAATTTGTAATATTGGATATCATGGACTGATATATAATGACCTTTGAACACTATGAAGGTAAATGCATCGTTTGTTCTCTATCAAAATCTTTCATTTGCTAACTATGCCTATCAATAGTTAATGCCTTCAGTAGTTTGAATCTTTTATTTAGCTGGCAGTAGTGGCGCTCGCTGTATTGCAGTAGTTTGAGTAACGAAGATTTTTGTGAGGTAAGTGATTCATGAAATGTATAGGTTATTGTTAGTCAGGACCATTCTTTTGTAGGGATTATTGAAAGTCAGACTGCGTTGCGCTAAAAGTACTGTGTGTCAGTTTAAGCACAGTCATGTACAATTTTTCTAAGGGGACGTTTCATATGGCAACGCTGCCAGGATACCTCACTGCAATCTTCTGATTTTTTCTTGTTGTTTGTGTAATTAGTGTAGCTATTGTTTATTCCTAGCGCATAATTGTAGAGATAATCTTCTTTGTAGTTGTAGTTTCTGATTGTTGTACAGTAAAGCAGTTGTGGTATGAATGCAGATGTGCACCAGGTATTTTGAAGCTGTGCTTGCAATTAACTAGATATAATTTTCAGTGCTATGCTAATGTGTTTTCTTATTTTGCACTTCAAATTGTGCTTTTCTGTGTTATCATGTGAAATATTGTGACGATAATAGCGTGTGAAAAAACGTGATACTAGGCTCCAAAGTAAACTAAGAAATGACAGTGAAGACTAAAGCAGTGTGTTAGCGCCACCGTGTAATGAATTAACTAATGTTAAAAGTAGCAATTTGGTAATTGTGCATAGGGAAATGGAGTGGGCTGCAAATAATGGTGTAGACAGTGAAACAATTAGTGAACAGGGGAACATTATCGATCGATCGGTCGGCAACAGCTCGCCTCAGGAATCCGAAATGACAGGACACAATCTTGCAAATGCTGTAGATTCAGGTTTTGCGTCGTTTTCAAAATGCGAATATTGCCGGTTCAAATGCACTGCCGAATAGCACTGAGGAACATGTTTCAGGCACCAGTGCATTGTTATTACAGTTAATGCAACAAATGGGACAAAAGCTACAAAAGTTAGACACAACGCTTGAACAAAATCAGAAACAAATGGGACAAAATCTTCAAAAGTTAGAGACAATGGAACAAAATCAGAGACAAACACAGCAACAGCTTCAAAAGTTAGACTCAATGGAACAAACGCTTGAACAAACACGTGAAGGTTTAACTGCTGAGTTACTTAAAATCGAATCGAAATGTCAAAAAGTCTGTAATGACGTAAAAACACAAATTTGTGAGCATTTTCAACCTACTTTTTTGCTCCATGAAAATGCATTACAGAATCACGAAGCAGCCATAAAAGAACTGCAAACTATTGTTCATGAAAATCACGACATCTTGCAAGCTAAAATTCACTCAGTTGCATCTACCAATTCGGTTACGCTACTTGCAAAAACTCAGGAAAACTTAAAGGACACAGTAGATACTCCGAAAACTGGTTCAGAAAGACACATGGAGGAAATTAGTTCATTATCAGAGAAAGTAGTCGAACTTTCGGATAAGGTAAATAATTTGTCTACGAAGGTAGATGATAATGTGAATGACACAAAACTGGTAGTCTTTAATGACACAGAAGAGTGCGAACAAATTAGGAAATTGAAACAAAATCAGAATCACATTAATACGCAACACTAAAGAGAAATCCGAGAAGTACAAGATCAATTGACACAGGTAATACAAGAATTACGTATTTCAGAGGACACTCGCGCTCCAATACGAGAAGAGGGACATAGAAATACGGACCAGCCACAAAATAATAACACAGGGCACTTCGGAAATTATGAAAGAAATTGGCAAGGTACACCGAATTTTGCGATGGAACCGCCGAAAAGAAGTAACAGTGGCCGATATGCGACTTGCCGACATGATGATTTTGACTATAAGCTGTTTATTATTACACGTAAATTCAAAACATTTCAGAATTCCGACAACGACATTCATCCACAAGCTTGGCTTCATCAATTCTCTCATTGTTTTCCTCCCAACTGGTCATCAGAGCACAGATTAGAATTTATGTGTGGCTATTTAGAGAATGAACCAGCTGTAAGAATGCGATCGGTCATTCACGATTGTCACAGTGAAGGAGAATTTTATCATGCCTTCCTCTCAGCATGTTGATCTCAAGCTACACAAGACCGAGTAATACATAGCATCATAATGATGAAACATTTCGAGCAATCTGAATTTTCCAGTCTTGTGAAATATTTTGAAGACATGTTGCACAAGAATCAGTACCTGTCAAATCCATACAGCCCCTCAGAACTCATCCGCATTTGCTTAATCAAATTGCCTGAACATTTACGACATATTATTTTGGCAGGACGTTGCAAGGACGACATTGAAGCTTTTCAGGGACTCTTACAAGAATTGGAAATCGACACTGACAATCGCGGTACGCGAAAACAGGAATACAACAATTACAGGTCACATCGGTCACAATTCCGTGAGGAAAGAAATAATAACTGGACACGACAAGGCTATTCTTACAACATAAATCGTGACCAAAACAAACACCACCCCTATGACAACCGTTGGCAGAGTAGTAATAATTACAGGGAAAGATCACCTCTCCGCAGTAATGGCTATCACAGAGACAATCAGAGAAACAGACAATATGGAAACCAAAATAATTATTATCAAGGGAGACAGAATAACGTCAGGCGCAACGGTCCACCGCGCAGTTACGATTCCGGGAGAAATTCTCCACAAATGATCGACAAAAAAGAAACTATGTAAACTACCGACAAAACGACAGACCTGAATTTCATCAGAACTGGCGGGATTCAAACAGAGCAGGGCCCTCTCGACAAGGTGAATTTGTAGAAGTTAGATCTCCAAATCCCAATAACGATGCACGTCAACAAAGAGGCAACAATGACTCCCACCGCTGGCAGCCACAAAACGTACTTAGGAAGCTGACAACGTAGCTGCCGTGGCTAGTAATTACGTAAAAATGGAAGATATTAGGGACATCTTACTCCAGGAACACGACGTAAAACATAACAACATTGCATATCCTGTGATTCACATTACAGTAAATGACGTAAAATTTACTGCCGTGCTTGACTCTCGCAGTCCCATTTCAGTAATAAGTGAAACAGCCTTTAGCAAACGCAACAAATCGAACGATTGCCCCACACATCCGTTACGTAAGATTAAATTACAAGGTGCAATCGTTGTAAAAAGTGTAGATGTTCGCCAACAAACCAACTTAGAATTCTTTTGTCAAAGCCACAGCTTCTCTATGAACTTTCTTTTTGTTTCATTATTGTCGACGGAAATTATATTGGGAGCAGACTCTTTGAATGAATACAAAGCAATCTTAAACTTTCACGATGCTTAAATAAGTTTAGAGAAAGAAGGTGAGTCAATAGCTTTGAAATTTGAAATTTGGCTCTCAAATCATGACGAGGAAATTAATCGGCTTTACCTTCTGTTAGACAATTAGACAACAGTTCGGAATTTTCGACGGAACTAGACACTGACAATCACTCTGCAAGTACTGACAGGGATGATATCGACGGCATATTTGATACTAATGAGTTAATTCAGAATAAAATTTAAACAACTGAGAACTGTAATGACACTGATAGGCAGGACCTTTTTGAGATTTTACAAGCACATTCCACAGTTTTTACTCACAAAACAGGAACAATCAAGGGATTTCAATACCAATTTCGTGTTCGTGGGCATACTAAATTTTGTGTTAGACCATACGTAACTCCGGCACATTATAGGGATCGTGTTAGAACAGAAATCAATCTATGGTTGATGAGGGCACTATTGAGCCTGCAGTTAGCTCATACAACAATCCATTATATGTTGTTGAGAAGAAAAATGGATCGATCACGCTTGTCTCAGATTCGAGACAAATCAATACTATCATCATTCCTGAAACAGACAGGCCGCAGACGTTGGAAGAACTTCAGAATTATAATGGTGTGAAAGTGTTATCTTCTATTGATCTCAGATCCAGCTTTTATCAGATCGAACTTCATCCAGAATGTAGAAAATACACAGCTTTTCTTTGATTCGGCGTTCGTTGTCAGTTTCGGAAACTTCCTTTTGGTTTGAACATTTCTTCGGCAGCATTCATTCGCGGGCTAAATTCCATATTACCTTATTTCTTAAAACGTCACATCACCTTATCTGTGGATGATATTCTAATAGCAGAAGCCTCATGGGAACAACATAATCGCATCCTCAACACTTTGTTACGTATTTTTAAAGAATCTGGAATTACAGTTAACTTGGAAAAGTCTGAATTCGGTAAGTCAATGGTGAGGTTTTTGGGACATATTATTTCTTCCGAAGGCATTCAGCCGGATCCTGAAAAGTTAGAAGCAATCAGAGGCATTCCAGTTCCATCCACAAAAAGACAAGTCCGCAGTTTTCTAGGTCTCGTAAATTTTTACCGTCGTTTTCTGCATATGCAAATTCTAGTTACACCAAAACTTTGTTCTCTCACTGGAAAAAATACTATTTGGAACTGGGACGAACAAGCACAGTTGGAATTCAATTCTTTGAAAGAATCGTTACTTAACGCGCCAATACTAGCTCATTCAGATCTGTCACAAGATTTCTGCCTTAGCATGGATTTTTCTAAAGTTGGTCGTGGTGCCCATTTATTTCAAGAAGCCATAGAAAATGACACTACTGTTCAGAAAACCATTGCTTTTGCTAGCCGAGTGCTAAAAAAATCTGAAAAAAATTATTCAGTTACTGAATTAGAAGCTTTAGTTTTCGATTGGGCATTTAACAAATTCCGTTTCTTTCTTTCTGGTAAGCACGTAAAAGTATACAGTGATCATCGTGCATTACAATTTCTTATGTCTTCAAAATTAAATCATGACAGGTTAAAACGTTGGGCATTGTTTCTGCAAGAATTCCACTTCACAATAGTCTACATTCCCGGCAAGGAGAACATTGTTGCGGACGCACTGTCACGCGCACCGGCTGGGCTTGAGAAAAGTAACACAGAAGGCAACCTCGAGAAAAATTTCAGTATTCTTTACTTTCAGAAAGTCGCCTTTGAAAACTTCATCACCACATCTTTAAAGGACATTGCTCATAAACAAGATAAAGATCCGAGTTTGAAAGACATCAAAAGTATATGGCATGAAAAGACACACACTCAGATTCGGCATTATTATCTGGTTAGAAACAACATACCCTTCAAACGCTGCACTTTTGATGACAAGCTATGGGTACTTTGCATTCCAGACGATTTTGTTAATAACCTCATTTGGTACATTCATTTCAGCTACGCACATTTTGGTCCACGAAAATGTTATCATATTCTTCGGAGGCCTTGTTATTTTAACAATATGGAAAAGAGAATTCGAAGAGTCTTGTCTATTTGCAATCTTTGTCAAAAGGATAAACCATCTACTGTCTCACATCGTGCTCCGTTGTTTCCTATCATTCCTTCTAAATTAAAAGAATTTGCTGCTGTGCATCTCTTGGGACCCCTTGTCAGAACATGTAATGGATTTTCGTACGTTCTAGTCGCTGTTGAACTTACTTCAAAATTTGTTTCTTTCACACCGTTACGTAAAGCCACTGGGCGATCTGTATCCAACGCCTTTGTTAAAAATTTCTTACTTGAAGTTGGGCACGTCAATAAAGTCATTTCAGATAACGTACCGCAACTCAGGTCTGATGTTTGGTCACGCATGCTTCGGAATCATAAAATCAAACCTGTTTTTATTTCATCGTACTCACGACATTGTAAACCGTCTGAACGGATTATGAAAGACATCAACAAGCTTTGCAGACTTTATTGTCATAGAAAGCATGAGCATTGGGACAGATATTTACACTTATTTCAAAACGTGCTGAATGAAATGCCTCATGACTCCACTGCTTTACCGCATGTTCTTGTACTGAAGAATGAAGAACGACCGAACAGAATCAGAGAGCTTGTACCTTTCCCGAATACACGTAAACTTCGACACAAAGATATAATTGATTTGGCTATTAAAAATATAAAATCTGCAGCAGACAAAAGGAGAAAACTACACGGTAAAGCGAATGCAAAGGAATTATATATTGGTCAGAAAGTTCTCATTAAAGCTGATTCATTGTCACATAAGAAGAAACACTTGAATCACAAATTCTTTCTGATTTACAATGGACCTTACAGAATCCGACGTATACCACATGATAATTGCGTTGAAGTTGAAACTCTGCGTACTAGGAAGCATAAAGGATTGCACCACATTTCACACGTAAAACCGTTTATTGAGAGATAATCTGCTTTTTAACTTAGTCTTTGCCATAAAATTTTTCACTTCACGCTACTAGTACAATTAGTCACAATGAGAAACTGTTAACATGCAACAATGTTTTGAAGTTAACTATCTAATCTAGAACCTAGGGAACATATTTAGACAGTATTTACGAGTGCATTGTCATAGTGAACAGACGACACAGTGTTATTTTGAGTGTACATTCTTGCTTGTTAGTTGCACGATTACGTAACGACTATAAGGCTCACATACTTAGAACATGTACCGTTACTGCTAATTAGATTTTAATGCAACATTTTGGTTTACTTGAAAATACAGTCAGGATTTAAAGTACTTTCTGAGAGATACCAGATGACACAGTGGTTAGTTTATTTGACATCTACACGATTATATCACGACGCTACTAACGAGTGACACAATTTATATCATTGCTTTTGCGCTGTATCTGATTTATATCTGCACAGTTTTTCTGAAGTCTTCTGGAAAGTAAAACATGTTTTAGTAGTAACTTTTGTGGTATAGCTACAACGAGACAGCATTTGCCATAGCACAACAATACGTTACAGTACAGTACTTTATTCACAATGTCAATAAGCATAATAACTACGATATCTATACGCAAAGCTTTTCACTTTTGTTTATGATGAGGTGAGTATATTGACTTCAGCAGAACTTTGCTTACAAAGGACGATAACTACGACAGTTCTACAGAATTATCTTACAGCAAGATGCACATTTAGCGCTACAGGACACGCATTTGAGTGATTAATTTTGTACTCAAAACATTTATTTTTAAAGATTTTTGAATTACAATGATACAAAGGTTTTCCGTGATACATTTCATTCCATTGCTGTAATCTGTAACACCTGAGGGTATAATTACATTAATCCTCAGGGGAGTACACGCTTACTTTGTGTACCATGTGTTTGGCAAGCACAAGGGGCCCTAGCCAATATGGTATTTGCTTATGCAACTTTACACATCAATACCACATTTCTGTAACACAGAATTACACAGCTATCTGATCATTTAACTGAGAGAGACAAACATTTTTTTACTACATCAGTGACAGATGTTTACATAATTACACAGTTGGATAACTTCACACTTATGAAATTGTATTTTGTCTGTACTTTGTGAACTGTTCATATTTTTTTTGGAACCACTGTGATACTATGAGAGCTTTGAATGATGTATTTGGTATGGGATCACGATTTTTAAAGTACATTTGAGGTAGATGCCACTACTGAAATGAGCAGAGAATTTTTTTTAGATTTTGAAATTGTTGCAGAAAGCTACGACATTTTTGAGATTTGGCTGAGTTTTTATGATGTTATTATTCCGATGACAATGTGTATTATGTTGTTGAGGTATGTTTATGATCAATAAGCTGATGCTACATGAGGAATGTGATTACGTGTTTACATGTTTATGAATAATGAATAGAAGTTAGGGACTCTGGTTTGTGAAAAAGGATGTTGGAAACCAAGAATCGTACTTTAAGAGTTATGACTTGTGTGTCCATGCGTGAATGTATCACAACACTGCTATTCATAAGATTTCTTTTCTACGCATTTCTACTGGAACTTTTCCATCTGTGAATTTTTTTATATGAGACTGTCACTGTAGCAAAAACTGCTGTCGTAAATATTTCAGTAAGAAGGCTAAGTGACCTTGACGTAATGCGTTGTGGGAGTCTAGCTGTGCCAGCCACCTGGAGAAACAGCCATTAAGTAAAAAAAATAAGAGGCCATTATCCTGGCTATTGACATTTCTTTGTAGAAAGCATCGCAAATACGACACACTCAAAATTGAAAACATGTGATTACATTGTGGAGCTCTTAATTTATGACATTTACTAAAATGCCTAATGAAATAATGACAAACATTTTACATCTATTGTCTTTCTAGTTGAGATATTGCTCATTTTGTTTAATATCTAGTTTCTAGCTGCACTGCAGCATTTGTTAAAATAAAATTTAATAGATGTACTTATATAGTTATTTTATGCCTACAGATCCAGTAAATAATAATTTTATGATCTACTTCCAAGAAAACGAGGGAACATAAATAGACATTTCCCTTCACAGGTATTGCATAAATAATTTTTTTAAGATTTGGTAACTTGTCTCCTAGAGTAAGTTCTCGTGATGCATCACTCTAGTGTTAAGATGTAACATAGGTATTAAACATGGCCATTTTTACTGTAATATTTTTTCTGCTTGAGCTTTGTCATGTTTAGGTATAAGTTACTGCTTTTGCTGCTGCTGCTTGCCAGGCATAGTGCTATTAAATTTCCCTTTGTATTACTCTGTTAAGACAGTTTTACTACTGATTTATTTTTCTTTTTGCTGCACATTGACTCATATTAGTTGTAATGTTGCATTTGCTTTGCTAATTTAGATATACTGCTGCTTGCTTTGCCAATTTCCATTTTTTTTACCATTGCGGTTTGTGTTAATTGTTTTGTGCTGCTGCATTGCCTCGTCCATTAGTTTAGCATCTGAGCTCAGTAGGTTTAAGTCAGCTTAAGACGGGGTAGGCTATATAAGAGAATGAGTTGTGATGAATTGGAATAAATACATTGGCAAGGTATAAAAAATAGGTGAAGTAAGAGGAAACATCTATGAAACGAAGTTTTGGGTTGGACTGCAGTACCAAATGTCACACTACTAACAAATCCTGTCCTGTCCTTTTGTGTTATTCCACTATGTGTCTGTGTACCTTGTGTATTTGTGTTCTTCCTGTCTTTATGTGTTTATTTGATAAGACTTATGTTGTAGAATTTTTCTAATACTCAGCTACATTCACTATGATGAGGAATACTGTTATCTTCAAATATAATTTGCATTTATAATATGTTATTTACTTTATAAAGATGTTTAGACATTATTTATTCTGTTTTGGTTTAATGCTCACATGTGAAGTTGATGTTTCGAAAGTTATTCTGACCTATTATGTATTTACTTATGTCATAATTCCTGTAAAACTGATGTATATGTTATTTCGATTCTTTTGTAAGCCTGCATTACCACAAATGTTATCTGTATTGTTATGTTCTTTAATTATGTATTTTGTGCCTTTGTAATTGTATTCTAATGTTGTAAATTTATAATTGTATAGACACTGGTTCTTCAAATTAAGTTACATTTCACTGCACACTTTTCTGTTGGTCACAGTATATGCACAATATGTGAGAAGTTGGAACTGTTAGTGTTTGCACATGTGTTAATAATCCAGCAAGGGACTGGTTGACAGCATTGCTGGTCCTAAGGACAATTCCAAATACTTTGTGAGTACACAAATGGTGGTTTATGGACTTGCTATATTGTCCGCAAGACTCTTCGATGGTGATTGTGCACCTGCAGAGTCACATCAGATGGCTGCTGGCCGTCTCTACAAGGACTGAAGTGTGTCTGCACTTTTGATGACCCACCAATACCATTATTTCTACAAGGACTGCAGTGGGTCTGCAGCTTTGATGGTCCACCAATACCATATTCTCTACCTGGGCTACAGTGGGTCTGCTCTTTGGTGACCTACCTACCGATATTCTTCAAAACTTCGACCGACTCTGCTGCGGGTTTCCTCTGTTGTGGCCCATTACCTGTCTGCATGTCAAGAGTCAGCACTGTCTTTCCGTTGGAAGGACACTACTTCCTCAAGACTGCATGGAACTCCGCTATTTCCGTGTGCATTTTCTTTTACTGCTCAAACTTTGAGAAAAACAGTGCAATTTTACTGTGATGAATGATCAGGACTGTCTTTATGTACTGTGAGAAAATTTTAGCTTTTGACCAACATTGTATCGATAAGTGTGTGCATTTGATTTCTTTGTTATTGTAATTATGAACAATTTTTTTCCAATCGGCATTGGCCACTGCCCAAAACAATTTTTAAAATTTTTAGTGGATAGCATGCGCTCTGTATGAAAATCACTGGCTGTGCTGTGTGCAGTCTTGGCTGGTTTGCATTGTTGTTGGCTATTGTAGTGTTGGGCAGTTGGATGTGAACAGTGCGTAGCGTTGTGCAGTTTGGGGTGAGCCGCCAGCAGTGGTGGATGTGGGCAGAGAGACGGCGGAATTCTGAGAGCAGGCGATCTGGACGTGTGTCCATCAGAAAGAGTAAATCTGTAATATTGGATATCATGAACTGATATATACATATATATCAGTTCATATATAATGTCTTTTGAACACTATTAAGGTAAATCCATTGTTTGTTCTCTATCAAAATCTTTCATTTGCTAAGTATGCCTATCAGTAGTTAATGCCTTCAGTAGTTTGAATCTTTTATTTAGCTGGCGGTAGTGGCGCTCGCTGTATTGCAGTACTTTGAGTAACGAAGATTTTTGTGAGGTAAGTGATTCATGAAAGGTATAGGTTATTGTTAGTCAGGGCCATTCTTTTGTAGGGATTATTGAAAGTCAGATTGCGCTGCGCTAAAAGTACTGTGTGTCAGTTTAAGCACAGTCACGCATAATTTTTCTAAGGGGACGTTTCAAGGTGACCGAGACGTGTGACCAATGGCACCCCATACCATCACGCCCGGTGATACGCCAGTATGGCGATGACGAATACACGCTTCCAATGTGCGTTCACCGCGATGTCGCCAAACACGGATGCGACCATCATGATGCTGCAAACAGAAACTGGATTCATCCGAAAAAATGACGTTTTGCCATTCGTGCACCCAGATTCGTCGTTGAGTACACCATCGCAGGCGCTCCTGCCTGTGATGCAGCGTCAAGGGTAACCGCAACCATGGTCTCCGAGCTGATAGTCCATGCTGCTGCAAACGTAGTCGAACTGTTCGTGCACGTGGTTGTTGTCTTGCAAACGTCCCCATCTGTTGACTCACAGATAGAGACGTGGCTGCACGATCCGTTACAGCCATGCGGATAAGATGCCTGTCATCTCGACTGCTAGTGATACGAGGCAGTTGGGATCCAGCACAGCGTTCCGTATTACCCCCCTGAACCCCCCGATCCCTATTCTGCTAAGAGTCATTGGATGTCGACCAACGTGAGCAGCAATGTCGCGATACGATAAACCGCAACAGCGATAAGCTACAATCCGACCTTTATCAAAGTCGGAAACGTGATGGTACGCATTTCTCCTCCTTACACGAGGCATCACAACAACGTTTCATCAGGCAACGCCGGTCAACTGCTGTTTGTGTATGAGAAATCGGTTGGAAACTTTCCTCATGTCAGCACGTTGTAGGTGTCGCCACCGGTGCCAATCTTGTGAGAATGCTCTCTAAAGCTAATCATTTGCATATCACGGCATCTTCTTCCTGTTGGTGTCTGTAGCACGTCACCTTCGTGGTGTAGCAATTTTAATGGCCAGTAGTGTACTTACAATTCTGTCACGGACCACTCTGATAGCACAGCCCGCCCACTGTAAACATCTCGCTCTGGCGATGTTCACTACTGGCTCTTAGTTGCGCAGCTTTGCTTGGTGAAACGTTGACCCAAAAATTTTGTGTGCATCCCATTTTCGAAAACAGAGAGTTGGTGCTATTCCCTTTTTCTCATGCCCATGTTTCCGCTCCATACCGCGGCACTGGCCCGATATTTGTGCTATAGCGTTTCAGCCTTTTTTTCCAGGTCAGGGATGTGAACGGAAAAGAAAAATCCATTAGCGTTCTGTAGTCTAATTTGGTCTCGACGTATGTTCTACTGCCAACATTTATGTAAGGGGTGATCAGGAAGTTTCTGTTCGAAATCCGTCCGTTCTATAGTCTGTATGCTAATCAGGCAAAATGGCCGTGAGCACTGAGGCAGTCGTCTCACCGACGCACCAGGTTGAAGGTACCCGTTCGGAAAACAGCGCGTTCTGCTGTGTGAAGAAGTTCGCAACTGCCTGCTGCAGATTCTCGTCCGACATGAACCATAGACCCCTCAAGGGTTTTGTCAAGAGACGAAAGGCCTGAGAATCAGATGTGGAGAAATCAGGACTGTAGGGCGGGTGCTCGAGTTGGCATAGGGGACTCCTGCTTGGGCGGCCGCGGTGGCCGTACGGTTCTAGGCCCTCCAGTACGGAGCCGCGCTGTTGCTACGGTCGCAGGTTCGAATCCTGCCTCGGGCATGGGTGTGTGTGATGTCCTTAGGTTAGTTAGGTTTAAGTAGTTCTAAGTTCTAGGGGACTGATGACCACGGCAGTTGAGCCCCATAGTGCTCAGAGCCATTTGAACCATTTGAACTACTGCTTGAGTTGGCATAGCTTCTACGTTACGACAGTTGTGGTGTGAGGATGTACGTTTTCATGAAGCAGCAGCACTCCTTGCTGCACCATTCTATAACGGGGATTTTTAACAGACATGCTGCTCCACGCACATTCTTGATCCTCCGATGAATGTCTACCGGTGTTCGTCTTCGGCAGGCACTGTTTGAACACTTCTGGTATAAACGTCGGTGTAGTTCACGATTCCGCATTTACCACAAGCACGTCGGAAGGACAAGAATGCCTCACTTAATTCTTTGCCTACATGTTCGTGCTCATACACCGCCATCGGAGTCTCGCTACGTTTGCATATACGCTGCAACTACGCTCACAAACCTAAAGGTTTTTCATTGACCCTTATATTTACATTAAGATATTTGACGTAGGGAGTGCTCCTGAAGGTGGAGTTTTCTATGTAAAGGTCGTCACATTGTTTTGAAATAAAGTATTCTGCATTTTCGTCATTAATTTTTAAACGTACTTTCGTGTTTGTTTAATTAAATTTCTGGAACAGCGTTTCAGTTTCACCATGCATTTGCTATTAAAACTATGTCCTCTACATAGACGACCATGTATCTGTTATGTTTCTTCTTTGGTATCTCTTACAACTTTCTCCTTGATACCGCATCAGCTTGCTTCTGTCCAGTTTTGTTCTTAGAATAGTCCAGTAACGTAGTATGTATATCATCTTATTTATCGCCTTCTCCACAAACATTTTGACCAAGATGATGAGCTTCCTAGGGACTCCGTGTTTCACCATGATCACCATACCGTTTCTCTGTGAACTCAGTCTTAGGCCTTTTCAAAGTCAATGAACAGGTAAGGGATGTTCTTCGTGTTTCTATACTTTACATTTTATGATCCACAATATGCTGTCTGTTGTTGATTTACTTTTCTGAGAACCTTTGTGGTAGTCCCTTGTTACGTCCTCGGTAGGCGGTGGGTGGTTGTTTGCAATATTATATGTGAGAGTACGGTGTATGCTGTAACTACTGGGGAAACTCCTCTGTAATTTCTACATTTTAGTGTACCTCCTGTCTTATGTATAGGGACAATTATTTCTTCCATTCACCTGGTATTTTTCCATCTAGAAATTTTTTTTGGAAATAATGAAAACGTTTATCATGAGATTTATCACTGCAACATTTCAACAATTAAACTGGTATTCCGTCAGTTCCAGCCGCTTTGTGCTTCTGTTAACTTTTTCAAACTGCTGCCTAACTCTTTGTATGTTGGACCATTTACAAATATTCAGTTGTTGGAGGGAAAGTTTCCTCCTCTTTGTTTTCTGGTTCAGGGCACTTCAAAACGTCGTCGAAACATTCTTTCCAAGCCTGCACTATCCCATCCGATCCTCTGGTAAGGCTACCATTTATGTAAAGAGCTGTTGCACACAGTTGATACCCCTTCCTGGTGTTATTTGCGGTGTCATGTGCTTTGTGAATGTGGTTGGCTTCCTGGTCATCCTCAACACTCTGACCAGTGTGCTGCGGTTATAGCCGTTTCTCCTCTCATAGGGTCTTGCTTGTTTCTTACTATGCGTCTCTATAGCGAAGTTCTAGTTCTTCATTTTTCCTGTCCTGTAGGTATGCCGTCCTGGTTACCACCACCGTTTTGCACGTAAGCGTTAAAACACTTCTTCTTCATTCTTTATACTTTTCGTGCTGTTTTCGGCTGCTGTTTGAATCACTTTCTTGAAGTCCCTGTACAGTTCATTTATGTCACCTGTTTCACTGCTGGCCGACCTCGAATGTCGTCAGTGAATCGAGGAAGTGTCGGTGAAGTGTCAATGCTGCGTTCCAACTTATGCCTCGGTGCTTCACTGGTGGATAGTACGTGCTAATTCAATGATACGAAGAGCTCTTATACAATACCACTGGGATAAGACGAGATGGGTAAGGGATACTCTTGGTT
The DNA here is from genome assembly GCF_023864345.2 of Schistocerca serialis cubense. Classification (NCBI taxonomy): domain Eukaryota; kingdom Metazoa; phylum Arthropoda; class Insecta; order Orthoptera; family Acrididae; genus Schistocerca; species Schistocerca serialis. The sequence goes on along the minus strand of NC_064639.1, from coordinate 102,403,307 downwards.
ATCATTACACAATGCTTCGTGTGTTGTCATTTCGGGATCCTTCTCCAGAACATCATGCAGCAATTCATCGTGTCAAGGCATGCATCCTATCGATAAGCGACGCTGACTGGGTGATATTGAAAGGTGGCTACACTGAGCCACAGCGCCAGAGATTGCGCCAAAGAGTATTATTCAGCCGCCTCCACTGGCAGTTCTTGTCGAGAAGTCGTAGTAAGCAGTTCTTGTCGAGAAGTCGTGGTGGAGAGTGCTTATTGAGATGTAGCAGTAGGTAGTGTTGGTTGAGATGTGGTAGTGGAGAGTTCTTGTCGAGAAGTCGTGGTGGAGAGTGCTTATTGAGATGTAGCAGTGGTGAGTCGTTGTTGAGAGGTTCCAATGGAGAGTGCTTGTTCAGATGTTGTCCTATTGTTTTGATGTGCTAGACACCAGATATTGTTGGATTGGGGATGCTGTAATGATCAGAGTGTGATTTTCGTCTATATATGTGAAGGTAAAAAAAAAAGAACGTGCAATGGGGGCTTAATTAAATTTTATGCAAGTAATTTTAATTTTTTAGTAGCTGTCTGTCCGATTACGCTGTCTCGTAAACGGTAGGCTCTGACTAGCATAGTACGCAATCTGACTGCATAGCATAACAACAAAGAACGAAAGAAAACTTCCGTTAACACAATTAATTAATTAAGTCCCCAGCAACTATGAAAGCTACGAAACAACAAGGCACAAGTGTCGCTGTTCTGTGTGTGGAAGTGTGATTCAACGTACACATCTGGCACGGTTCTTCCTCAATAAGACCAGATATTTTAAACACCATTTATGCTGAAGTAATTAAAAAAATTCAGATATACTATAATTGCACATAGAAACCAGAAATACAGTCTAATACAAGAACACGAGCCAGATGCTTTGTTGACTGAACCTGTGACCAAGAGGCATTATTGTTTAAGACATTGAAATAATGAAAAAAAACGGAATCTTTTACCTTCATATATATTGACGAAAAGCACACTCTGATCATTACAGCATCCCCAATCCAACAATATCTGGTGTCTAGCCCATCAAAACAATATGACAATATCTGAACAAGCACTCTCCATGGGAACTTCTCAACAACGACTCACCACTGCTACATCTCAATAAGCACTCTCCACCACGACTTCTCGACAAGAACTCTCCACTACCACATCTCAACCAACACTGCCTACTGCTACTTCTAAATAAGCAGTCTCCACCACGACTTCTCGACAAGAACTGCCAGTGGAGGCGGCTGAATAATACTCTTTGGCGCAATCTCTGGCGCTGTGGCTCAGTGTAGCCACCTTTCAATATCCCGATCCAGGAAAGGTGTCTATACCACATCGGGGAACGCACCTCGATGCATCATGTTTTGGAGAACACAAACGCAAGCCCCGGTCGTTAGTCACAGTTCTCCATGACTCAGAGGGTCGTCAGCTGGTGACACAAAAGGAAATTACAGCTAGCTTTTTGAAGCATTTCTGACACCTTTTCGCCCGCCCACCAAAGCACCACCGATTGCGGGAGGAAATATTGCAGCAATTGACAACGAGACTGACTGAGATTAATAAGGCTGCACTAATGTCGCCAGTCACAGAAGATGAAAGAATGAGGCACTAAAGTAATGAGAGGCACATAAATCCGCATTTCTGGGTGGGATAACGTTAGAATAGTATTGAGAATTAGCGCAAATGATGATGACATAATGGGTGTCGATGTGCAGTGAGCTGATGCGCCTTGACATGTTCATGCCGCAGGATTTTATGACTGGTTTTATTCTTCCCATTCTAAATCCGAAGTGGAGTCACAGTGCGAATCAATATTGGCCGCTCACCATGCTAAACGACAAGTAGAAATTTTTTGCACGCCTCATGTTAAATTAGTGATATAGATTACTATCGCCCATGATCAGGCATACCTAGGAGTCCGAAGGAACACCCATTCAGCTTTAAGCGAATATCGTGACGTAATAGTCCTTGCAGAATCATGTCGAATAAGAGCAGCTCTAATATCGGTGAACTTTGGTCGTGCATTCGACAGGGTAAACCATCATTTTTTACTGCCAGTTAAGTGCCGATTAGCTGATCTACCGGACTTCATCTCCATAGTCACGAGACTGATCAACCGAGCTACATCAAAGGTGGTGGTAAACAGTCGGGAAGCAGGCTCAATTCACATTAGCAGCTCGGTCCGAGGATGGTGCCACCTTTCAGTGGTGTTTTTTGTGACATTGGATACGCTGATGCACGTTACGCGACGCTCTCTCGCTGGAATAACGATGTGTGAGTGCTCACACATTTTCCGTGCCTATGCGGATGACCTCATTTGTGACGGCCAGTGGCAGCGAGTTATCGGCGGCTGCTTCATAATGTTCGATTGTCCTTACGAAACATGGTCCAATGTGTGCCGTACACCAACGCCCATCTCCTGTCACGACTGCCATGTTTAGGTCAGATCCTACTGATTCCGCAGGGTACCGTGAACCTCCTCATGGCTGCATTTGGGCGCTATGTCAGTACTGGGATGTTATTTAGGATCAAGTATGACATGTTAACCTTACCGTTCCGAAACTGAGGCCTCAGTCTCACGAATCTCCACATCAGAGCCTTTTACATCTACATCTACATTTATATTCCGCAAGCCACCCAACGGTGTGTGGCGGAGGGCACTTTACGTGCCACTGTCATTACCTCCCTTTCCTGTTCCAGTCGCGTATGGTTCGCGGGAAGAACGAGTGTCTGAAAGCCTCCGTGCGCGCTCTAATCTCTCTAATTTTACATTCGTGATCTCCTCGGGAGGTATAAGTAGGGGGAAGCAATATATTCGATACCTCATCTAGAAACGCACCTCTCGAAACCTGGCGAGCAAGCTACACCGCGATGCAGAGCGCCTCTCTTGCAGAGTCTGCCACTTGAGTTCGTTAAACATCTCCGTAACGCTATCACGGTTACCAAATAACCCTGTGACGAAACGCGCCGCTCTTCTTTGGATCTTCTCTATCTCCTCCATCAACCCGATCTTTCGAGCCATGCTACGGAACTGGCAACAGCGACAACACACCATAGCATCAGCTTCCTTCGCCGTCGTTCGAACCTCAGGACAGCAATTGGCATCATTTCGCTTTCACTTACACACGAAGCCTCATTTTTTTATGGATTATAGTTACGTTGGTCCGTAAGTATCGTCCATGAGAACACCGAGGACTCACGTGATCTATCGCTGCTTGATGAGTCACCACGGCAGCAATGTTATGGAAATCAAAGATCCAACGAGAGACTGGCAGTATATCTGGCGCGCAATGTATACGCCACTGCTGTCAACGACAACGCGATCGACGTGTTATACCCTCATGAAACGCAAAATTATCACGCGGAACCGTCTGTAAACCATTCATATGATTGATTGTCCCCTTTGCATACCAGTGGTCTGTTGGACACGGAAGAACATGGCTTAGTGTGTGGCGCGGCGAGAGGCGTTTGGAAGCTGATGTGTCGTACACTGGCCTTTCTAGGACGCGCCACCGACACAGAAGTCACGTCAAATGCATTTGCTTTGCCGCACATGACGTTCTTTCGAAGACATAAGACGTATGCTGTCAGCTGCATCGCTCGACACCCAATGATTTTACGAGATGTATTGTCTGTGGCAGATTACTGGATATACACTACTGCCCATTAAAATTCCTACACCACGAAGATGACGTGCTACAGACTCGAAGTTTAACCGTCAGGAATAAGATGCTGTGACATGCAAATGATTAGCTTTTCAGAGCATTCACACAAGGTTGCAGCCGGTGGTGACACCAACAACGTGCTGACGTGAGCAACGTTTCCAACCGATTTTTCATACACAAACAGCAGTTGACCGGCGTTGCCTGGTGAAAAGTTGTTGTGATGCCTCGTGTAAGGAGGAGAAATGCGTACCATCACGTTTCCGACTTTGATAAAGGTCGGATTGTAGCCTATCGCGATTGCGGTTTATCGCATCGCAACATTGGTGCTCGCGTTGGTCCAATGACTGTTAGCAGAATATGGAATCGGAGGGTTCAGGAGGGTAATACGGAACGCCGTGCTGGATCCCAGCGGCCTCGTATCACTAGCAGTCGAGATGACAGGCACCTTATCCGCATGGCTGTAACGGATCGTGAAGCCACGTCTCGATCCCTGAGTCAACAGATGGGGACGTTTGGAAGACAACATCCATCTGCACGAACAGTTCGACGACGTTTGCAGCAGCATCGACTATCAGCTCTGAGACCATGGCTGCGGTTACCCTTGACGCTGCATCACAGACAGGAGCGCCTGCGATGCTGTGTGCTCAACGACGAACCTAGGTGCACGAATGACAAAACGTCATTTTTCCGGATGAATACAGGTTCTGTTTACAGCATCATGATGGTCGCATCCGTGTTTGGCGACATCGCGGTGAACGCACATTGGAAGCGTGTATTCGTCATCGCCATAATGGCGTATCACCCGGCGTGATGGTTTGGGGTGCCATTGGTTACACGTCTCGGTCACCTCTTGTTCGCACTGACGGCACTTTGACAGTGGACGTTACATTTCAGATGTCGTACGACCCGTGGCTCCACCCTTCATTCGATCCCTGCGAAACCCTACATTTCAGCAGGATAATACACGACCGCATGTTGCAGGTTCTGTACGGGCCTTTCTGGATACAGAAAATGTTCGACTGCTGCCCTGGCCAGCATATTCTCCAGATCTCTCACCAACTGAAAACGTGTGGTCGATGGTGGCCGAGCAACTGGCTCGTCACAATACGCCAGTCACTACTCTTAATGAATTGTGGTATCATGTTGAAGCTGCATGGGCAGTTGTACGTGTACACGCCATCAAAGCTCTGTTTGACTCAATGGCCAGGCGTATCAAGGTCGTTATTATAGCCAGAGGTGGTTGTTGTGGGTACTGATTTCTCAGGTTCTATGCACCCAAACTGGGTGAAAATGTAATCACATGTCAGTTCTAGTGCAATATATTTGTCCAATGAATACCCGTTTATCATCTGCATTTCTTCTTGGTGTGGCAATTTTAATGGCCAGTGGTGTATCTAAAAGAACGACACGGGCTCATACGATGATATCCGAAATACAGAACTTACTTTGTTAACTATTTGGGAAGCGTATTTCACAATCCGCATGTCAACTGGGTTGTCGCAGGAATGAGACGACCCGTGGGGGCGTAAGTTTAACGACGATAATGTACATGGCCTACGCGTAGCGGCATATTGCACATTGAGAAGACGTCAAGCCCCCTGGTGTTGGCACCATATTTGAGTGTATAATGTTTACGAGGTCTACAAAAGATAATAAATCTTTAAAACGATTCCCATAATGTTCCAATAAATGGTCGGCATCCAAAAAATGGATGCTGCCCCAAATGGCGGGAACAATTAATTTACCCGGCTGCACGCAATAGTTATGAGGCATCGCTTTTGCTGCTGGGAATGTGACGCAGATGGTGATTTTCTTTTGAGAACCGCCCGTGACGAGCACTGTCACTTGTCTTTCGTTTTCGTTCTATTTTTAAAAAGTTTAAAAGAAATTAAATAAGATAGCGGGTGTGGCGACCCTTCATGTAAAGCGCGAAATCCGGATTCGAGCCTCAGTCCAGCACAGATTTTCACTTGTCGCCACTGAAATCATTTCAGTACTCAGTTGCTACCGATTTCAGAATTTATTTAATTTGATCAGCTTTATACCTGCCTCTCCACAGAGCCGCAAGTCATCGTTGCTTCCTTGCCCAAACTAACAACGATTCACACGTTCTAGTGCCCAAAAAGTTTCCTGCTTTAGAAATGTTGATGGTGTGTTTGCTTCAGTTGATACTTTGTCTGCTGAAGGCTGACGAACTACTAGATGCGCGAAGGAAGTTCGTGATTAACTTTTTTGCGTACATACAGACAACACAGCCAACTTTCATCGTGCCTTGACTGACTGAAAAAATTTAACAACACAGAATGTTCTTTGTTAAGTGCAGTAACAAGAGACATTCCACGATTTTTTTGACAGAAACCAAAAAGGGTGAGAAGGTCTGAGAAGTGTGAGTAGAAACCACAACGCATTTTGTAAAAATTATGTAGAGTCCTAAGAAACGCAAGAGCTTTGAAAAATAAAAATAATAAATAAAAGCAAAGTAATGCCGGAAACACCATTCTTCTGCAGTTGAGACACAATACAACATACGAGGGTGAGTCAAATGAAAACTTTAAATATTTTTTAAATATTATTTATTGTGCAGAAGTGGTGCAAATCTGTATCACTTCTCAACATAATCTCCGCCACGCTCAACGCAATTCCTCCAGCGCTTACAAAGTGTATAAATTCCTTTAGAAAAAAATTCTTTTGGTAATCCTCGCAACCTCTCATGCACAGCGTGGCGTACCTCTTCATCGGAACGGAAATTCTTTCCTCGCATTGCGTCTTTGAATGGTCAAAACATATATAAATCACTTGGGGCAAGGTCTGGTGACTATGGTGGATGAGGAAGACGCTCAAAACGCAGGTCTGTGATTGTTGCAACTGTTGCACGGGCAGTGTGGGGCCATGCATTGTCATGTTGCAAAAGGATAGCTGCTGACAGCAATCCACGTCGCTTTGACTTGATTGCAGGCCGCAGATGATTTTTTACGAGATCTGTGTGTGATGGGCTGGTGACAGTGATCCCTCTAGGCATGTAACGCTCCTAAATGACGCCTTTTTCGTCCCAAAAGAGAGTCAGCATGACCTGCCCTGCTGATGGTTCTGTTCGAAACTTCCTTGGTTTTGGTGATGAGAAATGGCGCCATTCCTTGTTCGCTCTCTTCGTTTCCGGTTGGTGGAAGTGAACCCAGGTTTCGTCCCCAGTAACGATTCTTGCAAGGAAGTCATCGCCTTCTCTTTCAAAGCGCTGAAGAAGTTCTTCACAAGCATCAACACGTCATTCTCTCATTACAGGAATCAGCTGTCGTGCCACCCATCTTGCAGACACTTTGTAAAACTAGAGCACGTCATGGACATTGTGGTGTGCTGACCCATGACTTATCTGTAGCCGTGCAGTTCTAGGCGCTTCAGTCTGGAACCCCTCGACTGCTACGGTCGCAGATTCGAATCCTGCCTCGGGCATGGATGTGCGTGATGTCCTTAGGTTAGTTAGGTTTAAGTAGTTCTAAGTTCTAGGGGACTGATGACCTCAGATGTTAAGTCCCATAGTGCTCAGAGCCATTTGAACCATTTTGAACTTATCTGTAAACATGCTGCAATGTCATTCAGTGTCACTCTGCGGTTTTCCTTCACTATGACTTCAACTGCTGCAATGTTCAATGGAGACGCAACTCGTTGTGCCTGACCTGGACGAGGAGCATCTTCCACTGAAGTCACACCATTTGTGAACTTCCTACTCCATTCATAGACTTGATGCTGTGACAAACATGCATCACCGTACTGAACCTTCATTTATCGACGAATTTCAATGGGTTTCAAAAATGGCTCTGAGCACTATGGGACTTTACATCTGTGGTCATTAGTCCCCTAGAACTTAGAACTACTTAAACCTAACTAACCTAAGGACATCACACACATCCATGCCCGAGGCAGGATTCGAACCTGCGACCGTAGCAGTCGCGCGGTTCCGGACTGAGCGCCTAGAACCGTAGACCACCGCGGCCGGCTTTCAATGGGTTTAACACCTTCACTACCAATAACCAAATAACAGAATGCTGTTCTTCCCTGGTGCAAGTCGCAAGTGGGGCGGCCATCTTTATACTGATACTGCGACGATGTGGGTGCATCTGCACTATGCTGCCACCTACAGGCCATTCTGCACGCTGTTTGTAGCACGCTTATCAACTTACAGGATACCGACGCGAAATTTCGATTTTTAATTACAAATTTAAGGTTTTCATTTGACTCACCTTCGTACAAAGTGTCAGGAAACGGCTTTAAGAGTCCAAGTCCTTTGAATAAATAACATCTAGCTTAGAATACTACGGTACAGTTTTTTCCACAAAAATATTTTTTTCAACGGCCCAGTTTGAAAAATCATGACACCAAAAGACGAAATAAATTAAAGAATCAGATTCTCTAATAATTAAGATCAAGCAGCAAACGTAATAATAACACAGCAAACACTAATCAGCAAGACATAGACACAGAAGCCCTGAGTACAGGAAAGGATAAAACATATAGAGTCCTGTTGAAAAGAATAGTAAAACTAACAATAAAGATTGGATATATGGGACACGGAGTCACCGGTGAAAGTTTAATACAGTTTAGCTCACTGGTGATAGTCCCACGTAGCACACACACACTAGTGGGCGAGGTAGCGCAATAGCCAACACGCGGACGCTCATTAAGGAGCACAATAGCCGCCCGGCCATCCAAATTTAGGTTTTCCTTGACTTGGCTAAATCGTTTAGGTAAAGAGTGTTCTTCTTCTTTCATGCCGGTAACGAAAGTTAGTGAGCATGGAGGGTAGAACATCAGTTCCATTATTTCTCTAATTTACGATTATATTGCAGATTTAATAAACAATAAACCGTGAAAGTGAAAGAATGTCCCATACAAGATCTTGTGCACAGTTCCTATGTGTCAGCGTTCGACCGTCAAATACTAAATGAATTCAAAGGCAATAACATTTAATCTCTAAGGCATTAGCAAAGACAAACTCCTGTACCGCAGGTTTTCAGTTTTGATTTCACAGAAAAAAAAAAAACAAAAAAAAACATCTGGAGATGGTAACGACGACGGATGCGGAACACACGGGCTCCTTGTTTCGTCTCTCCACCTGTATTCCTCATTTTTAGACAACACGTAGAATGTGCTCTGGTTCAGGAAACCGCCATCAACGATGAAAGGTGTATTCCACGTCCTGTTGTATTCAGATGAACACATACGCCCTAAGACAAGACAAAGACGCACCACGGAGGAATTATACGGATGGGGCTGAAATCGGTAAATTTGATGTTCATAAACAGAAAAATAAATTATTACAGCATCAGAAAGTTTCGATGATTCATTCAGGAGAAAGAGATTCACTAAGTAAGTAAGTAAAGAATGCGTTTGGACCACTTATGGCCTTTATGAGAGCAATTACTCGGCTTGGCATTGATTGACAGAATTATTCGTGGTCCTCCAGTGGGATATTGTGCCAAATTATGTCCAACTGGCCCGTTGGATCGTCAAAATCCCGTGCTGGTCGGAAGGCCCTTCCCATAACGCTCCAAACTTTCTCATGTGGGAAGAGATCGGGCGACCGTGCTGACCAAGGTAAGGTTTGGCAGCTACACTACGTGCCATTGTGAAATACGCTTCCCAAATAGTTAACAAAGTAAGTTCTGTATTTCGGATATCATCGTATGAGCCCGTGTCGTTCTTTTAGATACACCACTGGCCATTAACATTGCCACACCAAGAAGAAATGCAGATGATAAACGGGTATTCATAGGACAAATATATTATACCAGAACCGATATGTGATTACATTTTCACCCAATTTGGGTGCATAGGTCCTGAGAAATCACTACCCAGAACAACCAACTCCGGTCGTAATAACGGCCTTGCCACGCCTGCCCATTGAGTCAAACAGAGCTTGGATGGCGTGTACAGGTAGAGCTGCCCATGCAGCTTCAACACGATACCACAGTTCATCAAGAGTAGTGACTGGCGTATTGTGATGAGCCAGTTGCTCGGCCACCATTGACCACACGTTTTCAATTGGTGAGAGATCTCGAGAATGTGCTGGCCAGGGCAGCAGTCGAACATTTTCTGTATCCAGAAAGGCCCGTACAGGGTCTGCAACATGCGGTCGTGCGTTATCCATCTGAAATGTAAGGTTTCGCAGGGATCGAATGAAGGGTGGAGCCACGGGCCGTAACACATCTGAAATGTAATGTCCACTATTCAAAGTGCCGTCAATGCGAACAAGAGGTGTCCGAGACGTGTAACCAATGGCACCCTATACCATCACGCGGGGTGATACGCCAGTATGGCGGTGACGAATACACGCTTCCAATGTATGCTCACCGCGATGTCGCCAAACACGGATGCGACCATCATGATGCTGTAAGCAGAACCTGGATTCATTCGAAAAAATGACGTTTTGCCATTCGTACACCTAGGTTCGTCGTTGAGTACATCATCGCAGGCGCTCCTGTCTGTGATACAGCGTCAAGGGTAACCGCAGCCATGGTCTCTGAGCTGATAGTCGATGCTGCTGCAAACGTCGTCGAACTGTTCGTGCAGATGGTTGTTGTCTTGCAAACGTTCCCATCTGTTGACTCAGGGATCGAGACGTGGCTGCACGATCCGTTACAGCCATGCGGATAAGATGCTGTCGTCTAGACTGCTAGTGATACGAGGCCGTTGGGATCCAGCACGGCGTTCCGTATTACCCTCCTGAACCCACCGATCCCTATTCTGCTAACAGTCAGTGGATCGCGACCAAAGCGAGCAGCAATGTCGCGATGCGATAAACCGGAATCGCGATAGGCTACAATCCGACCTTTATCAAAGTCGGAAACGTGATGGTACGCATTTCTCCTCCTTACACGAGGCATCACAACAACGGTTCACCAGGCAACGCCAGTCAACTGCTGTTTGTGTATGAAAAATCGGTTGGAAACTTTCCTCGTGTCAGCACGTTGTAGGTGTCGCCACCGGCGCCAACCTTGTGTGACTGCTCTGAAAAGCTAATCATTTGCATATCACAGCATCTTCTTCCTCTCGGTTAAATTGCGCGTCTGTAGTACGTCATCTCCGTGGTGTAGCAATTTTAATAGCTAGTAGTGTATTAAGACAAGAAGTAGACACACTCGTCCTTTGCTGACGAGCATTATCTTGCAGAAATATAAGCCCATGATGGCTAGCATCAAGGGCTACAAAACGGGACGAAGAATATCCTCGACGTGCCGCTGTGCGGTAAGGGTGCTGCGGATGAAAACCAAAGGGGTCCTCGTGCTATGAAAAGAAATGGCATCACACACCATCACTCCTGCTTGCTGGGTCGTATGGCGGGCAACAGTTCAGGCTGGTAAACTACCGTTGTCTGAAGCCTCTCCAGACACGTCTTCAGCCTTGAATCTCATTGATTGGAGTAGAATTTTCTTCAGTGTTAGTTCCGCTTCGAACTGATCCCCAATGACCACGTGTGGAGACATCGTTGGGATGCCACCCTGACGGTCGCCGGCTATACGGCCCGACAACGAAGAGTGATAGTCTCAGCCGCCGCTTCTTTTCTCAGCTGCATCTCTTTGGTTGTCATACGTGGCAGTCCTACAGCGCAGCGGTACGTCGACGATATTCTGTGTCCCGTTTTGTTGCCCTTTAAGGCAAGCCATCCTCGGCTTCATTTCGGCATGATATTGACCGACCGCACACGGCGAGGATTTCTGCTGCTTGTCTTCGTAATTGCCAAACCTTACCTCGGCCTGCAATGTCGTCAGCTCTCTCGCCTACTGCGGACTTTTGGAGTATTCTGGGGCGGGCCGTCCAACCATCTAGGGTTTCTCAACGACCTAAAGCGCAAATTGGACAGAATTTGGTACGATTCGGGAGAACATTCTAGATCCCTATCAGTCATTGCCAAGCCAAAAGAGGTCCTTGCTCAGGCGCCAGAGGTGAACCAACACTCTATTGATTTGCACAAGATGTGAACCTGTTTCTCCTGAATACGAGGCTAAGTCAAAAGTTATGTACACGTTTCTTTCCACCGTTTATGAACATGAAGCTAGTGGTATGCAATGCACATAATTTTCCTACGTAATCTCCCTCCTTCCCAATGCACTTGGCCCAACGGTCAAGGAGCTTACGTATTCCTTCCAAATAAAAGGTTTTCGGTTGGTCGTGAAGCCACTTTTGCACCGCATTTCCCACGCCCACATCTGAGGCAAATCGGCGACCACGCAAAGCATCCTCGATTGGCCCAAACAAGTAAAAGTCACTTGGAGCAAGGTCTGAGCTGTAGGGAGGGTCATCCAATAACTCAAATTTCATATTGTTGATGGTTTCATTGATGGTTTCAATAGTGTGACGGGCCGTGTGTGTCTGTACATTGTCATACAGCAACAACGCCTTCTTCGACAGCAGATCTCGGCGTTTGGAGCGAACTGCTGGATTCAGCTTCTTTTCCAACAATTCACCATATCCCGCACTGTTGATAGTCATTCCCTTTTCCATGATCACTGCCAGTATGGGCCCCTGTGAATCCCATAACACGGTTATCATAACCTTTCCTGCGGATGGCTCCGTCTTGAAATTGTTCCTCGTCGGCGATCCAGGGTGTTTCCACTTCATACTCCGGCGCTTTGACTGACACTGGTAGTGATGCACCCGTGTTTCATCGCCGGTGACAATTCTGCAATCGTTGTAGAAGCGAGTCAGTAAGCTGTGACAGACCCTTAACACAGGTGAGCTTATGGTCGTCGGTAAGCTTTCTTGGTACCCACCGTGCACAGATCTTATGGAAAGCGAGCTCGTCGTGGATGACGTGATGGGCAAAGCCACGGCTGATGTTCAAAGCTGATTCTACCTCATCGATAGTGATTCGCCTATTCGCCAGAACTATTTCTCGAGCTTGCTGAATGTAGTGGAGGTGGATGGCCGTCCCGCTTCTTCTTCATGCGTTACACTTGTACGACCATTTTTAAACTTCTCGAGCCACAAAAACACAGTTTTACGTAATAGTGCACTTCTCCCATATTGCGATGATAGTCTGCGATGAATGTCTGCCTGTTCGAAACCCTCCGACCAGAGGAACCGGATCACCGCCCGTTGTTCTTGTTTGGTGTACACTTATAATGGAGCTGCCACGCTGTATCTGCAACAGAAGGAAGAACAATGGCGGAAACGAGATCAAACTGTCACAGCATTACCACAAAAGTATAATAATGACATGTGCGAGGACAGAAGACAATATCCGCAACGCAAGAAACGTTATTGCAGAAGTGTAGATACTTTTTGACTTTCCCTCGTAAATCATCTAATTTTTCTGAAGTTGTAATTATTTGTTTGTCTTTGCATGAACATCACATTTACAGATTCCCGTCCCGTTCGGATAATTCCTTCGTAGTGCGTTATTTTTTGTCATATAGTGTACTTTCAATCGGTCTATAAATAACGATTCATTTTTAAAGTATCTTACTATTAATAATTGCATCACGAAACTGAAATTGAAGGGTACAGATAAATAGTACGTGAATAATACATTACAAAATTTTAAAATATCTGCAGCAATGATCATTTGCGTATTGGAAGATAAGGCAGTATCGACTGATTGTCGCTGTATAATGGAAGGTTGTTTCTAAAGGAATCTGAGAGAGCGAGCTTATACACCGCTGTCGCGTTCTCTCGAAGCACAGGACAGCTAATGACAGTACGTGAGAAGAATACGCGATGCATTACTGCAAGTCTCCTTTCATGTTATCTGAGACGATTATGTGTATAGCTCCGTCCAGAGTAGCGTTGATGTCGCGAAATTTGTTATTCCTTTTGCACTCTCAGTCTTCACTTCCGCAAAGCAAGACAATCCTGAGATGAGGCTTACTTCTTTCCGGTTAGTACTGTCTTACTTTCTTCTTTCGCTTCAATAGACGTTTAGGGTATTCGTATCACTGATTGTTCAGTAACATACGTCAGTAATGTAGTAGGGCACACTAAGTGAGCCGTGTAGCCTGATGCAGGAACATATAAACTGATCTGCCACAAATCTTCCATAACATTCTATGGGCTGTCAGTGGGTAGCATCATATCTCCGTATTGTTTAATTGTTACCTGTAGGAAACCAAAGCAAATCCAGAGGATGCGTATGGATTTCATAATCAGCTGTTAGTACACTGTCTTTTCATAACAAGTTGTTATTGACAGTCAGAAAAAGAGCCCTGAATCAGTTTAAGAACATGTTTAAATTTCAGTAACTCAGCGCTATATCGAAAGAGACGATCCTGTAAATCTGCTTTCATTTGCCAAAGGTCTTTTACTTCGATTCCCATAATTCCAAATCGTTGGCGTAAACACGCATTGTCGCACTCGCAGCACTGATTCTTCTAACGGTTAACGTTTCGTCTGACAGTAATTTCTTCGTTAGCTGGTATATATTGATCTGTATATTTACGTCTTTAAGGTAGATTCGGTTTTGTGCAAGAATATTTTTCTCATTAGTAGACTTACTATTACATTCTAAATCAGCACCGGAGGATGGTGGATCTAGAGTGGGGAAAGCATGAATTTTCAGCTTGCGTTTCGAAGGAATTTTCAACAGTTCGCTCTTCTAATCCCTTTCACAATCCGAATCAGTAAAATGTATTGAGTAGACATGATCATTTTCAACTGAAAACGAGTCTGCAAATTGACAAGCATTTTCGTTTCGTCTCATTGTTTTTAGGAAATATGAGAAACTTAATTTCTAACTTACTTAGCTGTCTGTTCTGGTTACTAAAAGTAGCGATCGCGCAGTAAACAATTATTTTTCACTTAAAACCTTAGTCTAAAATATCCCTCAATATACTGGCAACTGCGGCGTAACTCAGAACTCAAGTCACCAGTCACTAATAAAAATTCACACTGCTAAACAACCTCGTTTTCGCTCGCAAACACAATACATTTGGGCAGTTGCGGCGTACAGAGAGCTGGGGGCTGAACCGCACAATGACCCTGGTTCGGTGTGGGGCGGCGGTAGGGTGGGTGGACTGCTGTAGCCCGTTGTGGGGTTGTGAACCACTGAGGGCTACGGCGGGATGAAGCCTCTCCGTTGTTTCTAGGTCCCGCAATACACAATGTTAAACTCTAATTTTTGGTTTCCTTATACCATATACGCATTCTTCCTACTGCATAAATACTACGTAGGGACTTCTGAATGTAAGTTAGATACGATGCCTCACGGTAAGCCCCCCAGGCAACAAGAGCAGTTTATTGTCAGGAGGGGTTACATGTTAGAGAATTCCTGTAGATACAGCTGTGCTGCGATAAGGATAACAACTGCATCGCAGTATGAGACTGAAATGACGTGGCAACTGGAAACGTTCTCTCAAGTTGAAGTATGCTAAACAGTACGATTGTTGACGGCAAAACGTTTAAAACACACACAGATTAACCTTGGAGTTTTGAGGCTATATAGACCAAATGTGGTCTTGCGTCCGGCCCGTATGAAATGGTGTCAACTATTTCGCCAAGACTACACTGACGTGTGTGATTCTGATCGGAAAATCCACATCTCACACCATACAATTTCCATCTTTTCGGGAAACTGAAAGAATATGCCGAGGGAAGAAGATTATCCTATGACGCGGAATTTCACCCAGCGGTTCTCGAATGGGTCCGTGACGAAGGGGTGGGTTTTTACTGTCGAGGAGCTGAGCGATTGGTAGGCCGTTCCGACTGCTGCTTGCGGAGACTTGGTGATTATATTGAAAAAATGTGTCATCTATGTGCGTCACTTTGAAGTGAATACTTTGCGACTTACTTTTTGTACTGGCCGTGACAGTCTTTCTAGAGGATAAAGGCGGCCAGGGGGATCTCGGCTCGCCACCCACCCCCTCCTAGTACCGCGGCGAAGACACCTGCCATCAGGCCAACTACCACCCACGGGCTTTTACCACAGACCTTATCTTTACCTTATTCTTTTGAAGTATGCTTTATAATCTGATCCCACTCACATTAATCAACCTGCGCTGACACAGAAAATCGTCCTAGCAGTGACATGAATAACATTTCCAGACAAGCCAGAGTGTAGAATGACGGGTTTATTAACTATCAGCTTTAGTACGTTAGGTTGCAGAGTAACTGAAAATTGAGCAACCGTACATAACGGCAATGAGTTTTTTTTTCACTAGATTGCTGATGACTATGCTTAGAATTGGTTCATTCAAAATCACAGCAGGATAGTAAGTCTCACAAGATAAAAAATAGACTGTCCAACTATTCATGTTGCTTCCCATTTTGTACAACCTTCTAGGAAAAACATAAAAAGTTTTGCTACGCAGATACTGCTCTTGCAACGCAAAGCAAAATTTTTAGAAGACTAAGAAGAGAAAGAAGAGTTCGGCTCGGTAGCTGCGTGATCAGCGCGGTAAATTGCGAAAGGAAGGGGTCCGGCTTCGATCCCCGACCAAGAAGGAGATTTTCTGCGCTCGGGGACTGAGTGTTGTGTTGTTCTTATGTTCGTATCATCACAACTGACAATTCACTATTGAGATAGATGTTTGGGCACGTCCCGAAAGTCAGTAAACTAAATTGATAATAATAATAATAATAATCCTCTCAGAGGATCCAGATATGCTAAATAGGTCGCAAACAAGAGAGACCTGGCAGGAATACTTGGACATATTTAAATTCATCACACAAAAAATCAATTCTTCTGGTCAGAATGTTTATTTATAGATAAAATAATTTATTACAAAAGATACCTTAGTAATACCGTTATTCTATACAATTCTACAACTGAGGAGATTGAAAAACTTGCAAATGCTGTCAGTAGCATGCACAACAGCGGTAACTTCACTGTGGAACTTCAAGCAGATAAAGGATTCACGTTGCTTGATATTACAACATTTAATGTAAACAACAAACATGTCTTTCACATTTACCGAAAACCCAGCGATGTTGTCATAAACACCTTCTCCTGTCACCCAATACAACATAAAATGGCATTCTATTCTTCAGAGCTATGCTTAGTCGTAGACACGAAGTTCCACTCAGTCCTCTTGATGAACAAAAGTAAATTGAAATCATCAAAGGAATAGCACACGGGAATGGATACAACTCAGACACAATTGATAAAATTCACAATAAAATAAAAAAGAAACGATGTAAATCTTTTAAATCAGATCCTATATCAAATACACCCATGTGCTCGCATTCCATTTGTAGCAAAATTTTCATACCAAGTAGCTAACCTTTTGCGTATCAGTGGTATCAAACGTCCACCAGCACTAACACTTAGCTACTACAGGACATCATTCACTGCAGCCAGACAAATAGCCAGTGTCACAGCAAATCAAGTGTTTACAAACTTTTATATTGAAATTGCCCACAATTTTAAAGACCAGACATCAAGCAGGTTCACTATAAGATACTGCAAACACATATGTGGTGTCACCGCCAGACACCACACTTGCTAGGTGATAGCTTTAAATCGGACGCGGTCCATTAGTACATGTCGGACCCGCGTGTCGCCACTGTCAGTGATAGCAGACCGAGCGCCGCCACACGGCAGGTCTCGAGAGACGTACTAGCACTCGCCCCAGTTGTACAGCCGACTTTGCTAGCCATGGTTCACTGAGAATTACGCTCTCATTTTCCGAGACGATAGTTAGCATAGCCTTCAGCTAAGTCAATTGCTACGACCTAGCAAGGCGCCAATTATCCTTTGCTATGTATCTAATGAAACATGTACAGTAACAAGACCAATGTCGCCAATTGTGGATTAAAGTTAAGTATTCCAGCAGCTACGTACTTTTCTTTATAGCAATCATTACGTATCCTGTTTCAGACCTCACGCCAGCCTGCGTGAGTTTAAGCGCGTGCCTTTCGGTTACTCGTCACTGTGGACTGGCTGTCTTGTCAGTCCACAACAACATAAATGTCTTCTTGCTAAATAATTTTGATAAATCCGCTTTTTGCAACACATCTGAAAGAACATGTCCACTCAGTTACAGCCCTTAAAGAAAATGTGCAGACACTACACACGGTCGGCAAAGGAAAGAAAATGAATACTCTTGTAGAGCTGGAAATTTACATCATAGCTCCAAATCGCCACACCAAATCGTCAATGGACGTGTAGCCCTTGCAAACAAATCATTTTTTCACATATTTAATGAAGTATCTTAAAAATCAAAAACTGTAGGTCATGGTCATGCCACAACTAGCAATTTTTGCAAAAAGAAAAGAAGGGATCTATTTTACCTTACATAATTTGCTAGCGACCATTCTTTATATTATAAACGTCAGTGTACTTCCACAATAATGCAACAATTTATAATTCCTAATATCTGTTGCGTCTCTGTGTGTCTAACATCTCTCGACTTCCTTGATCTAAGCTCCTTGACCATAACCTCTTTTTTCCAATGTAAACACGTTGGATGTTCTAAGTGTATGTGCTTCCGAAATTACTTACACCTAAAGTGCCACTACTTCATAAACACATAATACGGAAGCACCTATAATTATCATGGGGACTAATAATCAATTAAAATGTATAAAACGAAATATTTTTGTATAAAATGGGACACATGTTACGTGAAAATCATATGGATACACCACGTATGTGTAAGTACTACAATACTGAGCCCGGCCGGTTGGCCGTGCGGTCTAACGCACGGCTTTCGGTGCGGGAAAGAGCTTCTGGTCCCCGGCACGAGTCCGCCCGGCGGACTTGTGTCGAGGTCCAGTGAGCCGGCCAGTCTGTGGATGGTTTTTAGGCGGTTATCCATCTGCCTCGGCGAATGAGGGCTGGTTCCCCTTATTCCGCCTCACTTACACTATGTCGGCGATTGCTCCGCAAACAAGTTCTCCACGTACGCGTACACCACCATTACCCTACCACGCAAACATAGGGGCTACACTCGTCTGGTGTGAGATGTTCCCTTGGGGGGTCCACCGGGGGCCGAAGCGCACAATAACCCTGGTTTCGGTGTGGGGCGGCGGAGGGGTAAAGTGGACTGCGGTAATCGTCGTGGAGTTGTGGACCACTGCGGCTGCGGCGGGACGGAGGCTCTCCGTCGTTTCTAGGTCCCCGGTTAACATACAATACAATACATACAATACTATAATATTATAAAACACATGTTCGTTAGCTACTTCCAAACGTTTCATTTGTGTCTGTTTAGTCATCGTCACATTATTTGTTTTTGATGTAAACAGTGATCTCCAGCAATCGAAGTGGGAACATAAACATGAACGTAATCCACCTGAAGATGGACACAAGCCGAAAACCGGTCGTATGTTAAATAAAATCACATCCTATAGTGACTGGAGGCGGTTATCATTCTACACCATATAAAGGTACAGTCACAGAGCTCAATGCGTCCACTGTGAATAAATACACTGTCCCAACGCGAGTAAAACAGTGGTGTGCATACTGCGCCTACAGAGATCAGGAATGAGGTCTGTATAGACGCATTAAACCAGCGACTGAGTCCCACGACATCATCCCACGAAACAGGCGTCTCTCTACTCGCGGAGACTCGACTGGCCAATCTCGGCCGCTGCGTATTGCACTCAAAATCCGTCATGTGCCAACGGTGAAGAATGGAGTAGGTAGTGTTGCGCTACAGAAGATGTTTCTCGCGATTAGGGTGCGGTTTCCCTACAGTGCTTGAGAAAACGCTAAATGCTGAAGGATACGAACACATTTTACAGCGTTGTGTAATATGTAACAGTAGAGGAACAGTTGGGAGACGATGATCCACACTGTCATAAACCAGCATCTGTGAAGCAACCGTTTGTGGACAAAAACATTGCCGGCCTGGAGTGGCCGTGCGGTTCTAGGCGCTACAGTCTGGAGCCGAGCGACCGCTGCGGTCGCAGGTTCGAATCCTGCCTCACGCATGGATGTGTGTGATGTCCTTAGGCTAGTTAGGTTTAATTAGTTCTAAGTTTTAGGCGACTGATGACCTCAGAAGTTAAGTCGCATTATGCTCAGAGCCATTTTAACCATTTGAACAAAAACATTCCTGAAATGGACTGGCCTGCCCAGAGTGTCGACATCAACACAATGGAACAAATTCGGGATGAATCAGGACATAGACTTTGCTGCATTTTCTGGTTCCCGCTCTTGAGAAAGAATGGGGTGCCCTTCCTCTTCAGACATTTTGACATATCATTGAAAGTTTCCCTGCAGACTAACGGTGGAGACTCTCCACATTAAAATCCAGTAGTAAGTGTCCGAGTTCGTTTGACTAGACTCTGTATATCACAATATGCGCCGAGACGTGTCAGATGTGCAGACAGAAAGCGACTGCCGGCGCCCCTTTGCCGGGTACGTGGCGTGCCCTGCAGGTGGCGGTCCCCGCAGTGACACGACTGGACTCCGGACTCTGGAGTCCAGCCTCCAGCCCGCAGACTCCCCGCGGGGCAGCGATTGAGCCGTGGCGGCGCCCGCTGCTCCAATTAGCCGGGCTGCCCGGACCGTTCCAATGAATCCGTAATGACCGGCCCGCTCCGGCAAACACACACACACACACACACACACACACGCACACACACTGCGTCAGCCGTCCTGCGCACTTACACGCGCCCGCCGACGGAGAAGAAAGCTATACATACTATTAGCGCTAATGATACTTCATATCGAAATTGCTCCATCTGCTGCTGGCCTAACTAGGAGAGTGCGCTGGCGGCCGCGCCCCGCTTTTTGGCTCTCTCTCTCTCCCTCTCTCTCCCTCCCTCTCTTTATTCCTTCCCCCGTCTCTCTCTCCTGTCCGCCGCTGGCCTCTTTTGGCGCTGACCGGACGGCCCGTCCTCGTAATTAACAATTCCCGCCGGCCTGAGTCATGGCGCTCAGTAATGAGCGATTAGGGCGGTTATAAGCAGCGCCCGCAATCATCGACTGTTACGGTCGGGGGTGAGCCGATAATGGCACCTAATGACATGCGGCTTGTCCTCTCCCTCCCCTCCCCTCCCCCCCCCCCTGCACCCCCTCTCATTCTCCGGAGCAATGACACTCACTAAACTCTGGCCTCACAGTGCCCCCATTCACACCGCGCAAGCTCGCTGGCGCGCCATTCACAGCTAGACCGCTCACTCTGCGCGTCAACTTGTCGCTTGGCAACACGATTACGCTCTCGCTCTCTCTCTCTCTCCCTGTGTGTGTTTGTGTGTGTCTATGTGTATGTCACCGCAGATGAGAAACTGTATGTAGCGCTTCTCACATTTTATCGGTAGCGTAGTCCGCCCCAATAGCTGAGTTTTTGGGTTGTTATACAGTAGATTCTGACGAACACTGCGTCAGCTGTGGAGAGGCGGAACGTAGTGCGGCAGATGGTGGCTTATCTCTTGTGAGTTACGCCGCAGCATATATCTGCACGCACGTTTTTGTTTCCGGATGAGAAATTTTACACCAAGACTCGGACCAACTCCATCATCTGGATACGTGGACATGCGATCCATTACCTCTATCGTGACAGGCACAAGAATTTACTTGACTTCTGGGTCTATTTGCAAGAAAGACATCATTATATTTCCGGGCATACCAGATATCGACAATGCTTCGAAAAATACCTATGGAGTGCCTTTCACAGCCCGCCGTATAGCTGGAATGTTTCAGGCAGTGGCAGATGAGGTCAGAACGAACTGCAAACCATCATACATTGAACTATCTTTATCAGTGGGCGCAGTTGCTGGAAAGCCTAACTACGAAGTGGTAGCTTTCTTATCATGTTATTTATGTTTACTATCTTCGATCGTGTCTTCATTCTGTTTTAGTTTTTCAGGCTTGATTAACTATGACAGTCCGCACATTGATATCTACATAAATTTAAAAAAGTGGTCAGCGTGACGGATTGCTGTCCTACGGCCCCGGGTACGATTCCCGGCAGGGTCGGAGATTTTCTCCGCTCATGGACTGGGTGTGGTGTTGTCTTCATCATCATTTCGTCCCCATTCGGCGCGCAGGTCGCCCAATCCGGGGTCGAATGTAGTAAGACCTGCACCAAGGCGGCCGGACCTGTCCCGTAAGGGGCCTCCCTGCCAATGACGCCAAACAGTCATTTCCATTGGTAGCGAACAATGCGTTTACTGCGTACAATTACAAACTGTGCTGTCAACCACTTTGTATGGCACACATTGTCGCGAAATTGGCTCTGGTGAGCAGAAAATATCAAATGTTGCCTCTTTATTTGTCCAGATATTTAACTGAAGACGGTAATGAAACGTTGCCGATAAGTAAATGAAACCCAGATAAATACTGTTGTGGATTGGCAAGACAGCCAACCCACTGTGAGAGAAAGCCGAAAGGCACGCGTTTTAGCTCATGCAGGCTGGCGTGAGGTCTGGAACAGGTCAAGGAAATGAGACTAACAAAAAATGTAAGTAGCTGCTGGAATACTTAACTTTAATCCAAAATTGGTGAACATCGCTCTTGACGGTACATGTTTTACAGCATCAATAGTAACTAGTAATGGCGCCTTGCTAGGTCGTAGCAAATGACGTAGCTGAAGGCTATGCTAACTATCGTCTCGGCAAATGAGAGCGGAATTTGTCAGTGAACCATCGCTAGCAAAGTCGGCTGTACAACTGGGGCGAGTGCTAGGAAGTCTCTCTAGACCTGCCGTGTGGCGGCGCTCGGTCTGCAATCACTGATAGTGGCGACACGTGGGTCCCACGTATACTAACGGACCGCGGCCGATTTAAAGGCTACCACCTAGCAAGTGTGGTGTCTGGCGGTGACACCACAAATACAACCTACGAAAATTCTATGAATTTTTTTGTAAAAATAAGCCAAACTTATTGTCATACGGCCCAAAGATAATTACAAAACGTACTAAGTTCTCTCAAGACTTCAGCAATGTTGCAGTATGTTGAGTTACAGAACGCATATATACACTCAGGTGACTAAAGTCATGGGACAGCGATATCCATAAGTGCAGATCACGTTAGTATCGCGCACACAAGGTATAAAAGGGCACTGTATTGGCGGAGCTGTCATTTGTTCTCAGGTAATTCATGTGAAAAGGTCTGATACGTGATTATGGCCATACGACGGGCGTTAACAGACTTTGAACGCGGAATGATAGTTGGAACTAGACACATGGGACATTTCATTTCGGATATCGTTAGGAAATTCAGTATTCCGAGACCCACAGTGTGAAGAGTGTACCGAGAATACCAAGCCGGCCGGAGTGGCCGAGCGGTTAAAGGCGCTACAGTCTGGAACCGCACGACCGCTACGGTCGTAGGTTCGAATCCTGCCTCGGGCATGGATGTGTGTGATGTCTTTAGGTTAGTTAGGTTTAAGTAGTTCTAAGTTCTAGGGGGCTTATGACCACAGCAGTTGAGTCCCATAGTGCTCAGAGCCATTTTGAGATTACCAAATTTCAGGCGATATCTCTCACTACAGAAAACGCAGTAGCTGACGTTCTTCACTTAACGACCAAGAGCAGCGGAGCTTGCTTAGGAGTGCTAACAGACAAGCCACACTACGTGAAATAAGCGCAGATATCAATGTGGGATATACGACAAACGCGTGCGTTAGGGCAGTGCGGCTAAGTTTGGCGTTAATGGGCTGTGGCAGCAGACCATCGACGCCAGAGCCTTTGCAGACAACGCCTGCAGCGCCACTTCTGGGCTCGTGACACTAGACGACTGGAGAACCGTCGCCTGGTCTAATAAGTCTAGATTTCAGCTGGTGAGAGCTGACGATAGGGTTCAAGTATGGCACAGACGCCACGAATCCATGGACTCAAGTTGTCAACGAGACACTGTAGGAGCTGGTGGTAGCTCCTTAATGGAGCGGGTTGTGGTTACATAGAATGGAGTGGGTCCTCTGGTGCAACCGAACGGGTCATTGACTGAAAGTGGTTTTTCGGCTACTTGAAGACCATTTGCAGCCATTCATGGACTTCATGTTTCCAAACAAAGATGGAACATTTATGGATGACAATGCGCCTTACCACCGGATCTCAGTTGTTCGCGATTAGTTTGAAGAAACTTCTGGACAATTTGACGAATGTTTTGACTACCCAGATCGCCTGACAAGAACATTTAAAGGACAGTTCGTACACACAAAATCCTGTGCCGACAACACTCGCAATTATGTACGGTTATAGAGGCAGCATGGCTCAATATTTCTGCAGGGGACTTCCAACCACTTGTTGAATCCATGTTATGTCGAGTTACTGAACTGTGCGGGGCAAAAGGAGGTCAGACACGATGTTGGGAAGCGTCCTATGACTTCTGTTACCTCAGTGTAAGTTCATGACATTGTACAGTCGTCATATTTAAAATTTCCATAACATTTTGACCTTTACTCATTTATAAATAACTTACTTTATTCCGACTAGTGGGGGCCAGAAACATAGTGACGAATGTCACAGCTCGCGCGTATTTTCCAAAACATAGTACTTAAGTACGCAAAACTCTTTGACAACATTCATTGCTGAACACACAGATGCCGAAGTACATCCCCCAAAAGGCACGTGAAGATATATACAAATGGTTGTTGTTGTTGTTGTTGTGGTCTTCAGTCCTGAGACTGGTTTGATGCAGCTCTCCATGCTACTCTATCCTGCCCAAGCCTCTTCATCTCCCAGTACCTACTGCAACCTACATCCTTCTGAATTTGCTTAGTGTATTCATCTCTTGGTCTCCCTCTACGATTTTTACCCTCCACGCTGCCCTCCAATACTAAATTGGTGATCCCTTGATGCCTCAAAACATGTCCTACACACCGATTCCTTCTTCTGGTGAAGTTGTGCCACAAACTTCTCTTCTCCCAAATCCAATTCAATACTTCCTCATTAGTTATGTGATCTACGCATCTAATCTTCAGCATTCTTCTGTAGCACCACATTTCGAAAGCTTCTATTCTCTTCTTGTCCAAACTATTTATCGTCCATGTTTCACTTCCATACATGGCTACACCCCATACAAATACTTTCAGAAATGACTTCCTGACACTTAAATCTACACTCGATGTTAAATTTCTCTTCTTCATAAACGCTTTCCTTGCCATTAGCCAGTCTACATTTTATATCCTCTCTACTTCGACCATCATCAGTTATTTTGCTCCCCAAATAGCAAAACTCCTTTACTACTTTAAGTGTCTCATTTCCTAATCTAATTCCCTCAGCATCACCCGACTTAATTCGACTACATTCCATTATCCTCGTTTTGCTTTTGTTGATGTTCATCTTATATCCTCCTTTCAAGACACTGTCCATTACATTCAACTGCTCTTCCAAGTCCTTTGCTGTCTCTGACAGATTTACAATGTCATCGGCGAACCTCAAAGTTTTTATTTCTTCTCGATGGATTTTAATACCTACTCCGAATTTTTCTTTTGTTTCCTTTACTGCTTGCTCAATATAGAGATTGAATAACATCGGGGAGAGGCTACAACCCTGTCTTACTCCCTACCCAACCACTGCCTCCCTTTCATGTCCCTCGACTTTTATAACTGCCATCTGGTTTCTGTACAGACTGTAAATAGCCTTTCGGTCCCTGTATTTTACCCCTGCCACCTTTAGAATTTGAAAGAGAGTATTCCAGTCAACACTGTCAAAAGCTTTCTCTAAGTCTACAAATGCTAGAAACGTAGGTTTGCCTTTCCTTAATCGTTCTTCTAAGATGAGTCGTAAGGTCAGTATTGCCTCACGTGTTCCAGTGTTTCTACGGAATCCAAACTGATCTTCCCCGAGGTCGGCTTCTACTAGTTTTTCCATTCGTCTGTAAAGAATTCGTGTTAGTATTTTGCAGCTGTGGCTTATTAAACTGATTGTTCGGTAATTTTCACATCTGTCAACACCTGCTTTCTTTGGGATTGGAATTATTATATTCTTCTTGAAGTCTGAGGGTATTTCGCCTGTTTCATACATCTTGCTCACCAGATGGTAGAGTTTTGTCAGGACTGGCTCTCCCAAGGCCGTCAGTAGTTCCAATGGAATGTTGTCTACTCCCGGGGCCTTGTTTCGACTCAGGTCTTTCAGTGCTCTGTCAAACTCTTCACGCAGTATCGCATCTCCATCTACATCCTCTTCCATTTCCATAATATTGTCATACAAATGGTAAACAAAGCAATAGGAGTTTAAGTCGGCAAATAGTAGTGGTAGGAAATAACATGTATAAGAATAGAAACATTAGTATTTTTGAATTTAACTGTTATGGAACTATATTAATTGAAAGAAACAGGTATTTTATAAAGGCAGTTAAACTGAAGTTGCTTTGGACATTATTTGAGCTGATTTCCGAGTGTTTAAGAAGTGAGAGCTTTATGGTGACGTAAAATTTTGAAAGTACTTCCCTGTGAGTGATGGATGACGTTGTGTGATGTCATCAGCATCTAGGTGGTTGCAGCGTCGAAATTGTGTCAGGTTCGTCAGTATTGAAATGTAGATGTTTCGTCCTTTTAACGTGTACGTAGCCCGTTTGGGGACGATAATATTTCACCGTCGCTCCGCTACATATGAGCTGGTGGGAGTAACTGTAGTATAATGCCCTTAGCTGTTGCAGTGTACTTGGCGTGACTACTTCACGTAGCCACCTCAACAAATCTCATAACGTGATTCTCTATGCGTCTCTATGCGAACGCCTTCGCGTTGTTGCTGTTCCATACAAGACTATTGTGTCGCCTGTAGCCGTTTCCGCTTCCCGGATGAAAACTGGCAACAAAACTGCCAGCTGTCGGGGATCTTCAGTCGCCGATTCTACTGTAATGTTGTACCGTAGTACACTGACGTTCGTATTTGCTCTACGATAACGTTTCTGCCTCTTAATAAAATTGTTAACATCAGGTTCAAAGTTTTTACAGTGCGCGGAATCACATCAGCTCGCAGTATATGAAAACGCATTGCATCTGTTTTACCACACGTGTCACACCCATGAACTGACGGTCTGGTGGGTAACTTTCACCTACAGGAAAAACACTGTTTACTTTTTTCTATAAGCCCTGTTGCTGTCTTAACGTGCCTGAAGTTGGTTTAGCTTGCAACCGAAGGAAATGTAGAACACAGCAGTCTTTTGTCACTTAAGTCACAACAGCATACACCATCCAGCCAGACAACGATCATGGCTTACCCACGTATACATTGTCAATTCGTCTACGGTATCACTCACTTTCTTCCTCTCATACAGCAGGTGCATTTTGCATAGTTATTACGAGATTTTATATGAAATAGCAAGTGAATAACACAGTCAACCAGTTGTAATAAAAGGTGGTATTCAATTAAACTTAACCATGGTTTCAACGGGTTGAAGCCCGTCTTCTACAGAAGGACAAGAAAGAAACTTCACATTAGCAAATAGTCAGTTTGTAAAGCGATCAAACATCTCCACATGAAATGTGTCGTCATCGATCTCTACATCCATTTGAAAAAGTTAAGGCCTTTAAAATCAAGAGCTTGTCACAGCAGTAAAATGCCAGACCGTGTTAAGAGCTCTTAACAAGGTGACTGTTTATGTGGCGTCTGGCTCGACCAAGACACACGAACGGGCATCCTTTTACACAGAGGAAGTGACACCGCCCTTTCGGGGACGTAAGGAGAATTACACTGTCGGCAGCAACTTTAACTGGGTTCTGCAGCCCGAGGACCAATGCTCAGAGTCCGTCCTCTGCCTGTCATTACAAACGCTGGTCCGGAACCTCGCACTGCCTGACACCTGGGAAATGAAGTACGGCGACAGCCGCGGATGTACGTACGTTCTGAGCCATTCAGCTAGGCGAGTAGTCATGGTGTATTTGTCGCGTGGGCAACACAAGGTGACGATTGACGCAGAGGTGTGGCCTCCGAGCTTCACGGACCACCAGGCTTACATGTGCACCATTGCTCTGCCAAGACAAAAGACATGGCGGAGCAAAGTTCCACGGAAGCTAAATGTTACCTATTGGATGAGAACAGTTTCCGGCAAGCTGAAGACATATGACATCAATGTCAACGGCGTCAACGTGCGTACGATTTAACTCTTATATGGTAGGACGTCGAAACGGCGACGTCACAGTTGGATATTGCACGTGCTTTCACACATCGCTATCGCAGTTTCTGTGCGGAGGACCAAGTGGACAGTACAGGACTCGCAGGTGTGCGAGAAATGCCAACGACCGAGCCTTCCATTGAAGAAGGCGACCTTACGGCTGAAATTAGCATAGACGATCTGGACGCAGCCATAAAGTGTGGTGCGTTAAACAGAACTCCTCTACCAGACGGGTTCCCTGTTGAGTTCTACTGTACTTTGCTCCTCTGACGGGCCTAACGTGGATACAGATGTACTACGAACTCTTTAACACCTACCTTACGGGTCCCCACCGCCTTCGCAGAGGGTATTATGACATCTATTCCAAAACCAAGTGGTGGTCGCAGGCCACAAGAATACCGGCCATTACTGATCGTAGACTACAAGATATTTGTACGTATCCAACGTGCCCACCTTCATTGGGTAATAAAGGACAAAATACATTTAGATCAAAGGTGTCTAGGTGGGAAAAGCAACAGACACCTGGCTCTAGGGGCATACAAGGATATCATAGCACTGATGTCAACTTGGAAGTTACGAGAAGCCCTGGTTGCAGTGGATTTCGCTCACGTTTTTGGCCGTGGAAGGCATGGGAATCGCCCTCACGTTTGTGGACACGATCTTGCGGTTGATTCACGACGAGCACTCGCGAGTCTTGATGAAGGCTGCTAGCTCATAACCTATTACGATCCAGCGCTCAGTGCGATAAAATTACTCACTTTCGGCCATCTTACATGCAACAGATCTTGAGCCCGTACTGCATGGTCCTCTGCGGCGCCTTGAAAGCGTCCAACTTCGGATCGCTTCAATGCCGCGTATATGCCGATGACATGTCTCTATTGGTCAAGTCAGGAGACGACATCCAGCCGGCGCTGGGATAGCCTCATCAGCGTGGAGCGGTGAAGGGTAGTGTCACTGATCTACGAAAGACTCGACGTGAAGTGGGCAGAGGGCAGTCATCAGGGTCAGCAGTACCCATTACTTAGGTCGCTACTCTCAAGTGCTTGGGTGCGGTGTTCCATCGAGACATGCAGCGTACAGCGGCGGGGCGGATAATTTTCGACGGCTACTGCGGCAGATTCGCGTATTAGTGCAAAAGCACGCACTGCGTGCAACATAAATATTTCAGCACGCAGAGTGTGTCAGCGTTGTTTTGGCATCAAAAAATAAATCACTTGGGGCACTTATTGCCATTGCCTACCAAGATCGCGTTAAGGCTACAGTCGGCCTTTGGGTATTTAGCCAGTACCGATCTCCTCTTTAAAATGCGCTACCATTTCTTGACGCTGCCACCGAAAGAAGAAGGCATTGGACTCGTAAACGTGATGAAGACGGCGCGTGCGATATTTCTCAATACGATGCAACGCTTTTGGAGAAACTGACGACGTCACCTCAAATCGGCACTGGGCTCCCCTTCGCTCCAGCCACCAGTCAACGTTGGCGACACGACGGCACCGCTCGCAGACCTTCGGGACTACCTCGTCGATTACATTCAGGACGGTAAAAGCGGCGGCTCGTTCTTTTTACAGGTTACTATCCCTTGCTGTAGGGGCTGCAGTTCGGATATTTTTTCTAAACCAGCAAGGTAAAACAGAGGCCACTACTTCCACCACATAAGGTGGATTTAGCGCTCACGTACTCACACTGAGCCGTGAACACTTCCCAGTTTATCAATGGGGGATAATTGAAAATTGTTATTACTATTATCGGTATCATGCGTGCAATAGTCGTGCCAGGTGCGCAATATTCAATCTTTATCCCATCATTAAAGGCTCTAGACCTGCACGACCTTATAGCAACCGTTACCATGAGAATATTTCTGCATTATTCTACTGTGACACTACGTGTGATGGCTGGGTGTTGTGTGCTGTCATTAGGTTAGTTAGGTTTAAGTAGTTCTAAGTTCTAGGGGACTGATGACCATAGATGTTAAGCCCCATAGTGCTCAGAGCCATTTGAACCATTTGAACTACGTGTGAATTCACGTAATGAAAGGGAGAATGTAAAGATTAAAGGACTCACTTATTTAACAGTTGAATATTGAACAGTTATACAATCAAATGGGGATGGGGAAAGAAAGAATTGAGTTCAGCAGCCTGCCGTGCCGCAACGTACGTTCATAGTAAGCCACGATGGCAGGAGAAAAGGAATTTTAGGAACGATCGCCGTATTATGAAAAATTGTTCAAATGGCTCTGAGCACTATGGAACATCTGAGGTCATCAGTCCCCTAGAACTACTTAAACCTAACTAACCTAAGAAGATCACACACATCCATGCCCGAGGCAGGATTCGAACCTGCGACCGTAGCGGTTGCACAGTTCCAGACTGCAGCGCCTAGAACCGCTCGGCCACACTGGCCGGCGCCGTATTATCAAATTGAGTTAAATTTACTAAAGGAAGGGGTTGCAGGCATGCAACGACTACCACCAAGTATCAACCAAAGACTAATATAGAAGCTACTGGGGGTGAATCGCTAGGTAGCCTCCTGTACTAAAGGAATAAAACCAGCAAGACGCGAAACTATTCATACGGGGCTGTACTAGATAACTTTGGCTCGCGGTCCGACTACGTTAACGAAACATGAAGGGGCGCGAGACACTCACCACGTGGCGTAGGACAAAGGGCACAAGTTTTTAAGCTAGGAAGACGTAAATCCCGAGTCAAATTTGGCACGGGAGAACTGAAAGAGCTACTGCCAGACGAAGCGGAGAAGTGAGCATGAAAGTATTCACTTTAGTGCCGAACTGCAAGCTACTGTGACTAACCAACACATCACGCATATTATGCCCAACTGTACACGGAAAACCTACAATCTTATAACCCGGAAAAATTGCGTAAACCGTAATTTAAGGAACGCACATCAGAAAAATGACCTATAAGGTTCCCTCTGGGCCGCATGGCGCGAAGCTACAGTGCACTTCGCCGCTCGTGCTTACGTCACTTCATCTCCTGGAAGCAGCTTCTCCAGCCTCAGGCACGGTCACACTGGAACTGCCCCTACTGCCCCTTTGTCCACTATCCACCCGCGGAGGGCAGTTGGCGCCCACCCGCGAAAAACGGGCGCGCACCTGAACTGGCCAATCAGAGGGCCGGAATCTCACGGAGAGCGACCGCGCGACGTTAAAATCGATTAGAAATAGCAGTTACAAGGTTGGTAGGGCAGGGTGGGGAACTGAGCCTCGCCAATAAATAAAGAAAATTCCTAGCGCCAAGTTCCTCTCACAGATCAATGTGAGATTAACTGTTCAAATCGTCAAATAAATTAGGAAACCCTTAGAAATTGTTGACAGGGCCTGAATTATTATATTACCGAATACCAGAATGCTGGGATTAGAAATACGAAATACGAGCACCGAAAGCTGAATGAAGTGCACGTCTCTCAACGGATTGCAGAAGACCAGGCTGCCCACAACGAAATACGTTCATCGAAGGTTCCTTCAACAACACCCTCGCAATGTGGTCGGACAAAAGTACTTGGCGATACAGTGGCAGAGTGTGGTGTCACCGCCAGACACCACACTTGCTAGGTGGTAGCCTTTAAATCGGCCGCGGTCCGTTAGTATACGTCGGACCCGCGTGTCGCCACAATCAGTGATTGCAGACCGAGCGCCGCCACACGGCAGGTCTAGAGAGACTTCCTAGCACTCGCCCTAGTTGTACAGCCGACTTTGCTAGCGATGGTTCACTGACAAATTACGCTCTCATTTGCCGAGACGATAGTTAGCATAGCCTTCAGCTACGTCATTTGCTACGACCTAGCAAGGCGCCATTATCATTTGCTATTTATCTTGTGATGCATGTACTGTCAGACCGATGTTCACCGCCGGCCGCGGTGGTCTAGCGGTTCTAGGCGCGCAGTCCGGAACCTAGCGACTGTTACGGTCGCAGGTTCGAATCCTGCCTCGGGCATGGATGTGTGTGATGTCCTTAGGTTAGTTAGGTTTCAGTAGTTCTAAGTTCTAGGGGACTGATGCCCACAGTAGTTAAGTCCCATAGTGCTCAGAGCCATTTGAACCATTCGATGTTCACCAATTATGGATTAAAGTTAAGTATTCCAGAAGCTACGTACCTTTTTGGCTAGTCTCTATTCCTTTAACTGTTCCAGACCTCACGCCAGCCTGCGTGAGCTTAAACGCGTGCCTTTCGGCTTCCTCTCATAGTGGCTTGGCTGTCTTGCCAAGTCACAACACAGAGAATCTCCCCTCTCTTCCTACGGAGGTGCATGGGTTGTGGTATATAGTGGCGGACGGAAAATTCCCGAACCGTCAACGACCGCTTGCTATTCACCTGTTGGACATACTGATAGGCCCCCACTGCGCGGTCGTCGACTGTGATGACCATAGTTTGACTTATGACACGGCAATCGAGTGTTGGCTTCTCATAAAGAAAATGTTGGCCCTTTTACTGCGTACGGCGTACGCGGCAATCACTGCCGACGACCTCTCTTCCCGGACGAAATATATTTTCCCACCTCCCGGACGAATGCTGTGAAATGAATGATGGGTGTGGCAGCATTTGTACGTATTTTGCCAATGACAAGGATGCCTTGGGCTGGTAGCTACTACAAGAGTAACGTACGGTCGTGCAGCGCCACGTAAAATACAGTACATGCTTTGCAAGTTACTTTATTTCGTTATTCATGGACCCTCCGGCTAACTGGAGTGTTCTGGGTCCGAAAAGGAAAGTGATAAGATGATCATGCTTCAGGAAATTGTGTTCGTGCCTGATGTACTCAGAGGCTATTTATCATTTTTAAGTTAGCGTGAAGTCAACTTGGATCCACCCCAAATGGGTCGTTGCGAGATCCCGTGGTTTTTACTTAGTGAATTCGTTAATCTAGACGGCATTGGGAGCCGTTTTACTTTTGGCTGTGTGGAACGGCACCTTCAGATGACACCCTCAGTTCCCTTGTGTTGTATTTTGTTCCTGTAGATCGGTAAAAAAAAGGAAAAAAAGAAAAGAAAACTAGTTCATTCCTTAGACCACATCCCCAGGAACGAGACATTGTGGTTGGGTCTCGTCGGGTTGCGACTCCTGGTCACCTGCCAATCCCTCCTCCGCTAATCCAGGACCGAGTAAAAGAAAAAAAAAATGTTGTGGGATCGAATGATGACTGTGTTACTTTTTTACTGCATTTTTTAACCTAGAAATCACCAGTCAGTGATACTGTGTTATGCACTTAGTTCCCTCAGATTGGAAATCGGTATTCGCACTCTTAATTTACTGGACATTCTTCGAATAACAGGCACTGAGTTACTCAGCTTTGAAGTATTATGATAAATGTGACCAACAACGGAAAGATAACACTTCATCATCAGGCTGCTATGTGAGACCTACAGTTTCAAACAATAAAATATTTTGAAACTTCCTGGCAGATTAAAATTGTGTGCCCGACCGAGACTCGAACTCGGGACCTTTGCCTCTCGTGGGCAAGTGCTCTACCAACTGAGCTACCGAAGCACGACTCACGCCCGCTACTCACAGCTTTACTTCTGCCAGTACCTCGTCTCCTACCTTCCAAACTTTACAGAAGCTCTCTGCCAGGAACTTTCATATCAGCGCACACTCCGCTGCAGAGTGAAAATCTCATTCTGGGGAATAAAATATTTTAACCACTAGATTCCCTACAATCTCTTGAGAACAACTGCATAGCGAGAAAACGAGCCAGTCCAAAGTATGTTATGTTTTATTTTTTATGATAGAAGTAAAACATTTTCCGATAAACTACTTCTGCGACTTCAGTACGT
The DNA here is from genome assembly GCF_023864345.2 of Schistocerca serialis cubense. Classification (NCBI taxonomy): domain Eukaryota; kingdom Metazoa; phylum Arthropoda; class Insecta; order Orthoptera; family Acrididae; genus Schistocerca; species Schistocerca serialis. The sequence continues at coordinate 102,369,900 of NC_064639.1, read as the reverse complement.
TCTTTCAGCGGCACAGGAGATAATACAGATTTTAACATTCTGCCTTCTTTGGATCAAACTTAGATGTTAGCACGATTGTTTTCGTAGAACAACGAAGAAGTCTACCTTAAAGAATCCACAAAAAAGAACTGTGGCAATGTGCATGCTAATTTTCACAACAGGAGTGCTGTAACATGAGCTAAACGAGTATATCATGCGTGTTTCCTCTTATTTCTTCTTTTACGTGTGACACCTCAGCCAGCACCACTCACGTATACCCCCATGACTCGCTTACAATATTTACATTGGCTATAAACATATTACTTACATCAGGATGTGTTCCCATCATTGTCGTTAAATCTTACTCTAGACGCCAACTCAATATGGAACACGTAACATCCGTGCCTCCATACTGCTTACGAGTTCACCGCGTAAGTCATATGAAAGTGATGAAATTCAGTTACTTTGCGTTGTTCTCTGAAATCTATTCATAACTGTATGGAGTGGCCAGCGAACAAAATACACTGCACTACACAAGTGGTCTGGTCGTACGTACTTAATGCTGCCCGTGCACACACTACAGACCGTCGAACGCCATGCACACTGCCTAGCATTTCGGATCCTCTTACCCTCCCCCAGCCACATCCTCTACCAACTTATAAAATTCCCCACACTACTCTTCCATCTTGAATACCTCCGAATATCCTGCCTTACCTGTAAACTCGACACTACGCACCACCTGGTCTGTCCCACGCTCACTGATCCTGGTACTCTGCCACGCCTCTACCACCGCATTCCCTCAACACCATACCTCCACACCCTCTACGTCAGCTCCCAACAAGACTTTAATCGCCTTCACTTATACTACCACGAGATCCGCCCTGATATATACCCATCCTACCAGAACTAGAAGATCCCTACCACCCTCCCCTTGTCACGGCTCCCTTCCCCTCCACTACTCTCCACCTACTTCCTAACTCTTGGTTCGGAAGCTCAGCGCTCTTCAGTATTCCCAAATCTCTCCTCCAAACATCCACCCACACAAACCAGCTCCTACACACTACCCTTGATTGCTACCTTTCCTTATCCCTGGCAGTCTACATCCACTCATCCCTTTACACATCTTTGTATCGCCTTATACGTTTTACCTTACGCAACTGTCTATATGTTTTTATGTGTTCGTGTCAACACTCATTTTCTATTCGTCTGTCGTCTATATTTTAATTAATCAACAAATCAGCCTTTTATATTTTAGCTGTATTTTTTGCAATTTCTATTCTCATATGAGTGAAGAGCGGTAGATTGTATCCGCTGACAACCAACCCCCGCCCATATCGGGCGGAGAGCATGAGATAACAATAAAAAAAGAATGCAGGCCGGGTGGAAAGTCCAGTTTTAAATTAAAATAAAATGACCCTGCCTCCCGAATTTCTGTGTGTCGCCGAGACGCGAGTGAGGTGGAAATTCCATACCGTCATTCCCTCTGTACGGGGCCAAGGTCAATTTTAAAGCAATGCCTTTCTTCTTCTTCTTCTCCTCTCTGTTCTCCTTCTGCAATCCATGGACTGGGCAAAGTAGCCTGTACCGGCTTCAGAATATATCTAACCCTCATTTCCTTGCTTTTCCCAAATATCTTCTTCCCTTAGGCCTATAGCACAATATTCTTCTTGGGATTCTCTCCTTTGGCGTTCTGCCAACACGCTGCCTCTAATCATTTCTGTAGTTTACATCATTTCCTTCAAAAGAATTTATTACTAGTTCTTTTATTTTTCATTTGCATGATATATATTTTTACTGTTCTTAAGAATCTCAATTTGGGCAGTCTGCGTTTTGCATTTATCATCTTTTGTCAACGTCCATGTTACAAAGCCATAGAAAGAAGCAGGCACAGCCATTATCTCATAGAACGTTATTCATGGTGTTTCTTCTGGCTTTAGTTTTTAGCCTTCTGATTGTAGTACCACATGTCTGCAGGAACATGGGTAGTTTTTAAGACCCTTTTCATACTTAATATTCACGTATGTTCCTAGATAATTAAAACCCGTGACTTGTTCTAATATAATGGTATATTTCTCTTTGAAGACTTTTTTTTTAAATTTTATGTATGGAAATTTTTAAATCATATTCTCACATAACTTCTGAAACATATATATACCTCTCTCTGCTGCTAGTCTTCATTTTCACTTACACCTTTCAGATGGTAATTTTTTTGTGTCAAAAATGGCGGTGACCGTTACTGAAGCTACTTTGCTTGGAGAACGATGCCAGGAGCGCAAGGATACATTTCTGGGAGGTAGTTGGTAGTTAGGTCCAGCCAGGTATTGCCAACCTAACAGATCTGTGGACTTCCCTCAGAACTCGCTAATAAGGCAGACAAAATCTTTTGCAGGAACGGCCCTTTAGTATGTAAACAGAAAATTCTGTCTACACTGACAGTCTGTTTTTTCTTGCCGGGGTCGAGTTTCTAATAGACCTAATCATGGTCACGCAGCCTCGCTTTTATCGTTGCCCTGGAGTAGTCAGCACGCAGCGACCGACCCCATCACATAGCAAATCTTGGACAACCTCCAGCCGCCGTCGGCACAACACGGCGGGATGCAACGGCCTATAGGTTAGGTAACCGGCCATCATGTTTCGCTCATGCTCATTTCCCACTCTCGCTCGTCTCAACTTCCTGAGCTTCATTGATCATATTTTTGTAACTTTTTTTGAATATACATTTGACAACATGTGAACGTGGTATTGAACACGAGTGCACTCTTTCTTCTCCATTTCAGTACTTAATATTCGTTTTCTGTTGCTTTGAAGATCTTGAATGCTGAAAATATTCCAGTTAAGGAGTCGAGTTTCGGCTCTTTCCTTTGTTATTATTGTGGTACTGCACTTTCAGTTCACATACACCCCCATGATTGGCTTAGAGTAATCGACGTTAAAAGTGCTTGCTTGATTCACTTCTGGAAGCAAGATCGAGCCAGATGTTTCCCAGATGCTTCCAAGGCCACGCAGTGTGGCGTAACATCAATTGAGGCCCATTTATCAGCGGAGCAGTGGGCAGGCGAAGTGTAACACCAGAAGTGTAGCCTACGTTAGGTTCCATCTTAGGAGCACGCACTTAAAAAGCGCCCGCTGCACGAAAATTTTAATTAAAAATGTATCTCAGTTTTAAGGCTGTGGAGCGAGCCTGCCTATAACCTGAGAGATGTAGACACGAATATTTTGTATAGGTTCATTTGGCTGACTTTTTCAGTGGGCAGGTGGCATGAATTGAATTAATGCTATTCTCACTATCATTGCACTCCTTCGCTTAAAATTGCCAGAGGTGGCCGATCACTGGCACTTCACCGGGAACACTTTTAAAGGGACCGTTAACGGAATTTCGGCAGTTTGGAATAATTTATATTTCTCAAAAACCCATTATATTCCAAACTGGTACCTCATTTAACCCTAACCGGGAGTCATACAACGTTAAAGGTGTATTCCCATAGCTTATATCGCTCTAAGAGTGTACATTACTTATAGTCATAAAAAACAGTGGAAAAGGCAACTTTTAAGGTTCCGTACCTCAATCAGTAAAAATGGTACTCTTATAGGTTCACTTTTCTGTTCGTCTGTCTGTCTGTCTGTTTATTTATCTGTTCAACTGTTCAAAACCGTTTTCCTTAGGAACGGATAGATGTGTAAAGTTGAAATTTATGTCACATATTAAGACCTACGGCCCCTTGGCTGTGTAAATGTGAAGCTTCTAAGTCAATGGAATCAAAATATACGGCCATATCTGTTCCATATTTTTAAACTAGCAAACTCACTCATCAAAACATACAGGGTTTGATCTATAATCACTAAATTTCACGAGAAGTATGGTTTCGTACTACAGCCATAGGAACAAATCGGAAAATGGTTGATTTGTAAGTATGTCACACAGAATGGGATTTTCACTCTGCAGCGGTGTGTGTGCTGATATGAAACTTCCTGGCAGATTAAATCTGTGTGTCGGACCGAGACTCGAACTCGGGACCTTTACCTTTCGCGGGCAAGTGCTCTACCATCTGAGCCACCCATGCACGCTGCAGAGTGAAAATCTCGTTCTGGAAACATCCCCCAGGCTGTGGCTAAGCCATGTCTCCGCAATATCCTTTCTTTCAGAAGTGTTAGTTCTGCAAGGTTCGCAGGAGAGCTTCTGTAAAGTTTGGAAGGTAGGGGTCGAGGTACTGGCGGAAGTAATATCCTTTCTTTCAGAAATGTTAGTTCTGCAAGGTTCGCAGGAGAGCTTCTGTAAAGTTTGGAAGGTAGGGGTCGAGGTACTGGCGGAAGTAAAGCTGGGAGGAGGGGGCGTGAGTCGTGCATGGGTAGTTCAGACGGTGGAGCACTTAGGTGCCAAAGGCAAAGGCTCCGAGTTCGAGTATCGGTCCGGCACACGTTTTTAATCTGCCAGGAAGTTTCACGTCATACAGAATTTATTTATCATCTGTTATCAGTCGATCTGTCTCTCCGTCCGTCCGTTAAGAGCCCTTTTCTCAGAACGGGTACACGTATCAGGTTCAAATCTATGTCGCCTACTAAGAGGTGGATGGGTCCTACGTGGCACGTCAAACGTTAGCTTCTAAGCCAATGCAGTCAAAAGATTCGGCCATTTATGCCACATACTTTCATACCCGCAAACTCACTCATCAAAAACTATAGGGTACTTCCTGTTCTCATGAAATTTGGCAAGATACAATGTTTCACTGTAAAAATAAGTGAAAAATTCAAAAACTTGTAAATTTGTAATTATAGCACACAAAAATTCATCATTTGTTATCTGCCTGTCTGTTCGTGCCTCTGTTAACCCCGTTTTTCTGAGGAACGAGTAGGCGTATAAAGTTAAAATTTATGTCACACTCCAAGCCTTCCCCTACTTGGCTTATTATAGCCACTTGACGGTGAGTGAATATGAAGTCCTCAGGCAGTGAAACCAAAAGCTACTGACACTCACGTCACATATTTTGATGTCATGTACTTGAAGGTGGAGGGAGGTTGGAAAGCAAAGGAAATGGAACTAATGATATCAGCTGCATCGGGACTCTACGCGGAATCAGCGGTGACGAGTGACAAGTTGTGGCGGACCACCTACTTACTAGGCAATTGTTTCAACCACTGCGCCAGCAGGACACAGTGTTTACCGCTCATGCACGGACTATCTCGGTACGCTCAACGCCTGACGCACTCTCCCACGTAGCGCCAACTATCTGCAGTCGCCGTCCTTGTCGTCTATGCTCGCCAACTTTCGATTAGCGCTGGAGGTCGAATGCAAATGTACATCCGCACCGAACGTTATGGATTAACTCCACACCGAGGCGAATCAGTTATATGGAACAGACATCATGTAGAATCTACAGCTGTAGTAGATATAATGTAAACTGAAGGTGGAGGTAGAAGAAAAGAAAGGAAAGGGAAGGAACTGATAATATTAGTCGCATCACGACTTTATGCCCGATCAGCGGCAATGAGTGAAAATGTGTACCAGACCACAACTCGAAACCGAAGCCACCTGCTTCACGAATCAGTAGCGTTAATCACTATGCCACCGAAACACAATGTCAGCTTCAAGTATTTGGAACATCCCGGCATGCTCCTCGGCTGGCACACATTCCCACCCAGTGCCAGCACCTATTTGCAGTCCGCGTCCATGTCCTCCGTGCTCGCCAGTTTTAGATTCAGACTGGAGGTCGAACGTAGGAGTACGTCTCCAGTAATGGTTACGGTTTCATAGTCCATCGAGCCGTATCAGTTATTTGAATGCTTGGTATCTACTCTTTTGGACATGCCAGAAAGAATAGACAGCACGCATTCATATAACATAATGTGATACTCGCAATCTCATTCATTAAAACCTATTTTGTACTTCCTCTTGATGTAGAATCATTCAATTTCGCAAGGAGAAACGTTTCACGGTACACACAAAGGAAAAACATCAGGAAATTGTTAGTTTACAACTACATTACGTGACAAAAATTTTCCTTTGTTATTTACTATACGATTTCGAACTGGAAATCAATACACTCGCGAAATTTTTGGAATCCCTAGGACGGGTACTTGTCAGTAACAATATCGAAAATAGGCAAAAATCAGCTAAATCCTTGATTCCCGCATTGGATGGACTGTCTACGTACACAATTAAATTCCTATATAACCGTCAGTGAGCGAATCCTACTAGTACTGGCTAATTTTTAAAATTATGCTTTATCAAAAATATGCTTCTAACCTTTATGTTAGAAGACATTCTCAACAGTTTGACTTCGTTCTATACTGAAAGTAATATTTTAACACAACGAAGTTATGAAATACTATAAGTAGTTTCATGAATACGAAGGTGCAAACCAATCAACTAATATGAGTATTTTAAACTTTCATTTTATGGCTGATTGTTTGGGAAAGTATCATACTGAATTGAAAATAGGACAACACTTTCCTGCTTCATATATTCCTCTTGTAATGTTGCACTGGCCAACGAACATGTTTCTCATATTACGTGAATTTTCAACGTTTGCGTAACTCATAGGATGCTAATGTGTTTTGGTAAGTGTCTTTGTTCCTTTTACTGGTCGTCAGCACTAAATTCCGATAATAACTGGTAGTCATGTTGCTGATGACTTACTGCATAATTCTGCGTCCAGCCATTCTGATTTAGGTTTTCCGTGATTTCCCTAAGTCGCTCCAGGCAAATGCCGAGGTGTTTCCTTTGAAAGGGCACGGGCGTCTTCCTTCCCCGTCCTTCCCTAGTCCGATGAGACCGATGACCTCGCTGTTTGGTCTCTTCCCCCCAAACAACCAAACCCAACTTACTGTAGCCAGCCGCTGTGGCCGAGCGGTTCTAGGAGCTTCAGTCCGGAACCGCGCTGCTGCTACGGTCACAGGCTCGAATCCTGCCTCGGTCATGGCTGTGTGTGATGTCCTTAGTTTAGTTAGGTTTAAGTAGTTCTAAGTCTACGTGATTCATGACCTCAGATGTTAAGTCCCATTATGCTTAGAGCCATTTGAACCAACTTACTGTATGAAGAAACAAACACGCAAAAATTTGGTGAAATGCAACGGAAAAGTCTAACAAATTCATCTTCTTCTACGTAGCGCGGACCTCGTCTAATCATTCGGGAGGACGACGGTTCAATCCCGTCTCCGGCCATCCTGATTTAGGTTTTCCGTGATTTCCCTAAATCGCTTCAGGCAAATGCCGGGATGGTTCCTGTGAAAGGGCACGGCCGATTTCCTTCCCCATCCTTTCCTCACCCGAGCTTGCGCTCCGTCTCTAATGACCTCGTTGTCGACGGGACGTTAAACACTAATCTCCTCCTCCTCCTCCACCTCGTCTAATACAGTGTCCATTTTCAACATATGACAAAGTTTATTCCATTATTTACCTTTGTGGCTAAATATCCTTCCTGACGCCCAGTCGTAAAGGTGATCTAAGGGAGCTAATCGTGTCCTGTGTGCTAACGAATTTTAATGGTTTGGGTAGGCCTATCGTTCTTTCCGAGGTATAATTTTGGAACCAGCCCAGAATTTGCGTGAAGGAACGTGGGAAACTACGTTAAAACAAAACTTAACCTGGACGGTGGACCAGCTCATGCTCGCGAACTCGCCATGTGGACTCGACTCGGGTCTGTTTCGTCGCTCTAATTCGGAAGCCAGTGCGCTTCATATTACGCTATACTTGCAGGTAAACTGTGTATTTCAATATTACTAGCACTAATGCTGCAGATGAATTCCTATTACAGAAACACATGTAACAATTTACTGACGTATATGGATGGATGCACAAGAGGACATATACAGGGTGGTCCATTGATAGTGAGCGGGCCAAAAATCTCACGAAATAAGCAACAAACGAAAAAACTACGAAGGACGAAACTCGTCTAGCTTGAAGGGGAAAACCAGATGGCGCTATGTTTGGCCCGACAGATGGCGCTGCCTCAGGTCAAACGGATATCAACTGCGTTTTTGTTTTTTTTTTTAATAGGAAAGCCAATTTTTATTACATATCCGTGTAGTACGTAAAGAAATATGAATGTTTTAGTTGGATCACTTTTTTCGCTTTGTGATAGAACGCGCTGTAATAATCACAAACATATAAGCACGTGGTATAACGTAACATTCCGCTAGTGCGGACGGTATTTGTTTCGTGATACATTTACTCGTGTTAAAATGGACCGTTTACCAATTGCGAAAAAGGTCGATATCGTGTTGATGTATGGCTATTCTAATCAAAATTCCCAACGGGCGTATGCTATGTATGCTGCGCGGTATCCTGGACGACATCATCCAAGTGTCCGGACCTTTCGCCGGATAGTTACGTTATTTAAGGAAACAGGAAGTGTTCAGCCACATGTGGAACGTCAACCACGACTTGCAACAAATGATGATGCCCAAGTAGGTGTTTTAGCTGCTGTCGCGGCTAATCCGCACATCAGTGGGAGACAAATAGCGCGAGAATCGGGAATCTCAAAACCGTCGGTGTTGTGAATGCTAAATCAGCATCGATTGCACCCTTACCATATTTCTGTGCACCAGGAATTGCATGGCGACGACTTTGAACGTCGTGTACAGTCCTGCCACTGGGCACAAGAGAAATTACGGAACGATAAAAGATTTTTTGCAAGCGTTCTATTTAATGACGAAGCGTCATTCACCAACAGCGCTTACGTAAGCCGGCATAATATGCACTATTGGGCAACGGAAAATCCACGATGGCCGCGAAAAGTGGAACATCAGCGACCTTGGCGGGTTAATGTATGGTGTGGCATTATGGGAGGAAGGATAATCGGCCTCCATTTTATCGATGGCAATCTAAATGGTGCAATGTATGTTGATTTCCTACGTAATGTTCTAACGATGTTACTACAAGATGTTTCACTGCATGACAAAATGACGATGTACTTCCATCATGATGGATGTCCGGCACATAGCTCGCGTGCGGTTGAAGCCGTATTGAATAGCATATTTCATGACAGTTGGACTGGTCTACGAAGCACCATACCATGGCCCGCACGTCCACCGAATCTGACGGCCCCGGATTTCTTTCTATGGGGAAAGTCGAAGGATATTCGCTATAGTGATCCATCGACAACGCCTGACAACATGCGTCAGCGCATTGTCAATGCATGTGCGAACATTACGGAAGGCGAACTACTCGCTGTTGAGAGGAATGTCGTTACACGTATTGCCAAATGCATTGAGGTTGACGGAGATCACTTTGAGCATTTATTGCATTAATGTGGTATTCGCAAGTAATCAAGCCGTAACAGCATGCGTTCTCAAAAACGATAAGTTGACAAACGTGCATGTATCACATTGGAACAACCGAAATAAAATGTTCAAACGAACCTACTTTCTGTATTTTAATTCAAACAACCTACCTGTTACCAACTGTTCGTCTAAAATTGTGAGCCACATGTTTGTGACTATTACAGCGCCATCTATCACAAAGCGAAAGAAGTGGTCCAACTAAAACATTCATATTTCTTTACGTACTACACGAATATGTAATAAAAATGGGAGTTCCTATTTAAAAGAAAAGGAGTTGGTATCCGTTTGACCTATGGCAGCGCCATGTAGCGGGCCAACCACAGCGCCATCTGGTTTCCCCCTTCAAGCTAGACAAGTTTCGTCTTTGTAGTTTCTTCGTTTGACGCATATTTCGTATGATATTCGGCCCGGTCACGATCAGTGGACCACCCTGTGTCTACCCGCACACAGGATGATGCTTCTGCCCCTACCTATTGGTTTTATGCAACCCACAACGCCTTCAGAAGCCACATGCGAAATTCTCATATCCTCTCGCTTGCTATACACAGAATGTTAGCACTATAGACAATTTGAGTATGATGTTTTTGTACGAAATGTAACAAAAACCAAAAACACCGTCCGAACAGGCCTTGAAGGCCTAACGGTACCGACCGGGTGCCATGTCTTCCTCAGCCCTTAAGCGCCACTAGATGCGGATAAGAGGGGCACGTGGTCAGCACACCGGCTCTCCCGGCCGTTGTTGGTGTCGCTACTTCTCAGTGAAGTAGCTCCTGAGGTGGCCTCACAAGTGCTGATTGCAGTCCACTTGCCAATAACACTTGGTAGTTCTGGATGGTGACCCATCGAAGAGCAGCCGAGCCCGACAGCACTTAACTGCGATGATCTGACGGGAACCGTTGTTACCACTGCATCAAGACCGTTGGCGTAGGAAATGTAATGCAGTTAAATTTTGTGCTGGGATGCATTTTCGCTAGAGACCGTTCTTTTCGAAGTATTCAAGAAAAACCTACAGAAGTGACCATCAAACACGTTTTTCTTGAATGACTCGGTAAACGTAACCTCCAGCAAAAACGTGTCCCAGCACAAAATTTAACTAGATTTCATACAAAAAAAAAAATCTTGTTAATTTTTCTGTTGAGTAATAGTTATCACGTAGGAGCGAGAAAATATGTACACGAGCATGGTTTTGAAGCTGTCGCAAACTGCATAAAACTCGTAGGCAGGGGCAGGTTGTCGTGTCCTGACAAAGGGGGGGGGGGGGGGGAGAGGGAGAAAGGGGTTATTGGTCAGTCTGCGCTCCCAAGCGGTACAGAGCAGAAGGCAGAAGGGCAATTCACAGTGAAGGCATTAGATCGTTTTCTTCCATCTGAGCCAACACTGGTACAGGCGTTTACTAGAAATGCAGGTGGTGGGACTTGGTAGGGAACTCGTTGTAGAGACTCTTGGACAAACAGGGTTTTGAAATAGTTGTTTATTCCAGACAGGACTAACTAACAAACTGGAGGCTAGTTCTAGGGTTAGAAAAAGCATGAATAACACTGTTACAACAGAAACCAGTGCAGAAGTCCCAGGATTAGATGCTGACCACAGTAGCAAACACTAGCAGCATCTTAAGGCAACAACTTAGTTGCAAAACGGAACATACTGAATGTGACACTGTTCACTGAGGCACTGCAAGTGAGAGAGCAGACTTACGCGGAGCTAGACCGAGGCTGGAGTCGACGGACGCGGATTCGGGGCCCAGGTCGTCTGTCTGAGAACTCCGCCAAAGTGCGGTATCTAGGGGCTTTAAAGAGTCGCGAGGGGGCACTGTTTTTCCCACTTAAAGCCACCCAGCCAATCCCGCAGGTCCCTTGCAGGCGCCTGCCTATCACGGTTTAGATAGATCCCCTTTACTGCTCCTAAGGCGGGGATGTTAATGCAGTTGCACTAAGTAGGTCCGTATTTGGTATCAACACTGTTCAGCTGAAAGCTAACCGTAACTTCTCTGCCAAATAAAGCTTGCAACATTATTGTTATACGTCATTTAGCCCCGCCCCTAGGGCTCCCCGGAGTAGGTACTGCTAGCTCAATACTTTTTGGAGTTTTCGCTCTCTTTCTAAACATCTTCAGCCTACTGAGGTTGCTGTTCTCAGGGCTGGTATCAAGCTGGCTTTATTGCTAATACGTGCCCGTTGGTTACAAAGTTGTACGGTGGCAATCTACCACAGCGTCTAGACGACATATGAAGTTACACGTTAATTCCTTGAAGAGTAACTAGCGCCCTGGGGCCGCGTATGCGGGCGTCTACATTTTCGCAAGGCTCTCCCCTTACGGTAAACTTCATGTAACGATATCTCTAATAGTTCCGTCTGCCATCAGCATCATCTCTACTTCCGCGCCTTGGAGCGGCTGTCCTCTCTCACAGCTTCAAGATAACACTACAGTAGCAAGGAATAATCAATATATTACAAAGTAACTCACACTGTATGTTGGCATGCCAATGTAACTGAAGTAATGTGGCCAACTTTTTTTATTACTGCTCTGGAGACAGTTGATAATAGACGCCAATTCTGAAACATATACCATACAATGAAGTTAAAATTATTAAACTGCAGTGGAGCACTAGGACAGTGTTATGAGACGTTTGATTAGTTGTTTCATTTCAGAATGCAGTAAAAATGGTTCAAATGGCTCTGAGTACTATGGGACTTAACTTCTGAGGTCATCAGTCCCCTAGAACGTAGAACTATTTAAACCTAACTAACCTAAGGACATCACACACATCCATGCCCGAGACAGAATTCAAAGCTGCGACCATAGCGGTCGTGCTGTTGCAGACTGTAGCGCCTAGAACCGCTCGGCCACACAAGCCGGCTAGAATGCAGTTCCTATTATTTACTCTAAATACCGTTGAACTGTTTTATTTATTTATTTCATGTTCGAATGCGGAGGTTTTTAAATGTATTTGTTTCGCATTTAGGTTCACTTTAAGCGGAGAATCACTTTCAATTTATCTGCTGGCACACCGTCAATTGGATAGCGCCGAGCTGCGGCTCAGGCGAAAGAAACGTGAGCATTAGTCTCGAGTTGGCACGCTTGGAGTGGGACGGGATGAGACTGGATGGCAAGCCATGAATTACGGATTCGCCGTGACACGAGCGTTTCTCCGTTTCCGGCGCTTAGCCGGCCGCGCGGTAACGCGGTAATGCTGCGTGCAGGGGCGAGGCGCGCCGCGTGCAGGAATGCTCCCTCCATTCACGGACTTCGCTCTGTGCCGTGGGCGCGTCGCGTCCAGTCCCATTCACGGCGAACGTCCGCTGGCGGTGTCGCCACGAGGGCCCTCACCTCTGCTGGCGCCGCCGGCACTGAAGTCTGTGCTCCGCGGAGACAGCCCTGTGTTGGTTAGTGGTTCAAAATGGTTCAAATGGCTCTGAGCATGTGGTGTGCCTACTGTAAGACCTTCGGTACAAATACCATCAGATTATTTGAATTGTCGCTCTAACGAAGCAGGCGAGGTCAGCAATATGTCTCGTGGTCTTATCGTGGCGTGTTTATCTTCTGCCGTTAGGTCAGACGATAGAAATGCCACTTGCACGCTTAGAGTAGCAGGTTGACGGTGACCAACTTTTAACAGAACTTGATTAATTTTCACACACATTAATTAAAATAATAAAAAGCATAGAAATACTTAACTTGATTCTGGATGCTATTTACAATTGACAATCTGAAGTTCCTTTGGTCTTGGTACGTTAATCTTATTCTAACATATCTCTGATACTTGACAAAGTGTTTATACATTTATCTTCATGGCTATGTACAGGAATATGGTAATCTTATTAGGCGCAGACTGAAACTTGACTATAGACTGGTACAGACTAATGTAGACTGGTACAGACTGGTGCAGACAAATGCAGACTGACTAATCGGAGGTCTGTACACTCGTTATAATACCTCGCGTGTTCATGTACCACTACGCGACTGTGATCCGCGAGGAGAAAAGGTTCTACGTTAGCAGCAATCTCACTGGCTGCGTTACATATTAATACGCGGATCGGCGGAAGCAGAATTTGGTCCGTCTCTAAGGCAGCGCCATCTCGTAGTGTGGAGACAGACGAGAGCTGCGCCTGCGCTTTTGTGCTTAGCGGGGCGCGCTCTAGTGGCAAAATTGCGTACGTGCTGACTACGCGGAACTATGTACACAACAGAGCACTATGTGACTTAACTGCTGAGGTCATCAGTCCCCTGGACTTAGAACTACTTAAACCTAACTAACCTAAGGACATCACACACATCCATGCCCGAGTCAGGACTCGAACCTGCAACCCTATCGGTCGCGCGATTCCAGACTGTAGCGCCTAGAACCATTCAGCCACCCCGAGTGGTTAGTGCCTGCACTGTCTCACACGGAATTCACACAGCACTACTGGCGCCTAAAACAGTCAGGAGGACTACAACAACCACATGCATATGCGAGCACTGGATGTAAGCCACAGTGCCGTGCTGAAGATCAAATATGGTCTCTCCGCTTCACCTACCTGCCGTACAACCAAATCGTCGTACTGGTAAAGCGCGAGCGCCATGCAAAAGAGCTCGTTTCTGGAAGCAGGTAACTGCTGCTATACTTGACGAGTCATTTCAACAAGGCACCGGCCTAGGCGCTGCCGGCAAACTGTCAGTCAGTCACTAACGCGTTATCGAAGCTAGCGACACTTTCGCTCGTGGTGTGACATTTACGGCAACCACACCACAGCAAACCCAGTTGAGCACGTGTACACCAATAAGCCAAAACATTACGACCACTGCCCACCGCGACGTTGGATGCCACCTGGCGACACTGACGACAGAAGTATGTAAGGGGTATCATCCTAGACAAGTTATTGGCTGAGTCGTGCAGTTCTAGGCGCTACAGTCTGGAGCCAGGCGACCGCTACGGTCGCAGGTTCGAATCCTGTCTCGGGCATGGATGTGTGTGATGTACTTAGGTTAGTTAGGTTTAATTAGTTCTAAGTTCTAGGCGACTGATATCCTCAGAATTTAAGTCGCGTAGTGTCAGAGCCATTTGAACCATTTTTTTTTTTTTTAATTGGCTGAAAATGGGAAAATCGAGTGAGATAAGCGATGTTGACAAAGGACAGATTATTATTACTCAGAGCCTGTGAACAAGGACCTCGAAAACACCGGAGCTGGTCGAGTGTTAATGTGCTACAGTCGTGAGCAGCTGCGCAAAGAGATAGAAAACTTCGTGTTCTGCCTTACGGCAGGTCTTGTCATGGGGGAAACCTCGTCAGAGAGGTACACCGCATGAGCGTCTAGGGAAGTGATTCCAGTGGTGGTTTCCCTTTGCCTTCCACTGGTGATAATGAAATGATAATGAGGACAACACAACGCCCAATCCCTGATTGGAGAAAATCTTCGACCCAGCCGGGAATCGAAACCGGGCCCCTTGGCGTGACAGACAGCCGCGCTGACCACTCAGCTATAGGGGCGGACAAATGAGGTAGTAGGACAGTGAAGCCACCACTAGGCGCTAAATGGTTGGACGTCCACGGCTCTTCACAGAACGTGGGGTTCGGAGGCGTGTCTGCACTATGAAGTAGGGTAGGCAGTGATCTACGGCATCTTTGCCGAAAGAATACAGTGCTGGTGTACGCATATGTGTTTCAGAGCACACCGCCCATCGTACATTGTTGGACATGGAGCTCTGCAGCAGACCACCCCTACGTGTCCACATGTCGACCGAACGACATCGTCAATTACGATTGCAGTGGGCATGGGACCGTCGGAATTCGACCGTCAGTCTATGTAAACGTGTTGGCTCATCAGTTGAATCACAGTTTTGCTACTGGTCGTTGTCGAGGAGAACGGTGGCTCGAAACGTGCAGCGCCCCACGGACACAGGCTGGTGGGAGCAGTATTGCCATATGGGAGACATTCTTCCGCGCTTGCATGGGGCCTGTGAAAGTAATGGACGATGTGCTGACAGCTGCGAACCACCTGCATCCCTTCATGCATCCCTTCAGGGATGCCATCATTGAGCAGTATAATTGTCCATGTCTCATAGCCAGAACAGTGCTTCACTCCAGTTAATGTCTCGGTGACCAAATTCGTTTATTGTAAATCCTGTGGAACCCATCTCGGTCGACATCGGGGGCCATTACCGTTTACGTAAGCCAATGGACCATTATTTATGCTAATCACCTGTGGGTAGACGTCTAATGCTACATACCTCCACATACCAACAAGCTATCGGAGCCCTGTTACACAGAATCAGTCACGTATTGCGGTCCAAAGACTAACAAACAAGCTATTAAGTAGGTGGTCATAATGTTTTGGCTCATCACTGTAAATAACGGCCATCCAGACAGGTACGTCGTGAGATGGAATAGGCGAGTTACGGAATCAGTGCCTACTGTAGTATTGGCTTTCACTGTGAAGCCATGACCATTCGAATACGATCCTGACAGGATCACATACCCAGCGGGTTCAATCGGAGCACTGACAGGTCATGCGGCAAACTGGTGTCCTCCTAGCCAACGAGCCATTGGACATCCGCCAGCACCAGACGCCAGACCTGGGTATGCATCTACCCTCCCATCACTCGCCACAGTTTGGTTAGGCAGACAGCACGTACTGCACTCGGCCGGCCAAGCCACTTGTGCTCCTAACGCAGCTCATCGGCTAGCTAGGAATGCTCGTGTTGCAAGGTTGTTCCGTCGTCGTGCCGTGTCGGGTCCGCTGCAGATCTCTTCACAATAACATTTCGCCGCTGAGGTCGATTCCCATACCCAGTACACACCTCATGTGGGCATGAGCTACTGATACATGCCGTTGGAAATAAAGGGATTCCGCTGCTGCTGAGCAGATTTTGACTAACTGCGACCCACCATCCTCCACGCAGAACAGCAGCCCACACCCCTTACACTCTGGCTGATTTGCTCTCTCCTCGGATCTTTTGTAACCAGAATATCTATGCATCAAATGTTATGTGTGTGAATTCCTAAGGGACCAAACTGCTGAGGTCATCGGTCCATAGACTTACAACCTACTTAAACTAACTTACACTAAGAAGAACACACACACACACACCCATCCCGAGGGAGGACTTGAACCTCTGGCGTGAGGGGCCGCGCAATTCGGGACATAGCGCATCTAACCGCGCGGCCACTCCGCGAGGCTCTACGCATCACCTCTAGGCGTTGTGAGCTGTCAAGACCAATCTGCTGTAATGTTCACGCTTGGAATTTGAGATGGCTACACTTTTTATGGTAGGGACACCTGTATTGGATCCCAATGGTAGACGAAATCTTCAGGAAAGGGAAAATCTCGAGAAACCAACACTGAAGTTCTACAGTTATTAATTTTCTGCCTTTGAGCATAAGCAAGTATATGAGTAAGTATGCTGTGCTGTTCACAAAGAAGCGACACTTCTACAGAACTGGTCGGAAATTGACCGTCAGACGTCCGGTGCATCTGTGATGTCGAGCTATTGTATGTTCAAAAACACATGGGTTTGTATTGGTTACTATCGGTATTCCCACTTCACCTGATGTGAGGAAAGGCGATCAGACCCGCATGACGGATATCCGTCAGCACCGTGGAACTATTCTAATCACACTCGTCTCCCTTCGTGTGTATCTAAAAAGGAGCGATCATTACCTTTTTTGGTGTATATAATTTTATGAAAGAATGCCTGTGCGGCGTTCGGTGAGGACGTGGATCCCTGCTTTGACTTCTCCTTTGACAGACTGGGGACCATGCTTGGATGCCTTTGATCAGCAGTCGCACCCAAGAAAACTGCTGGGATATGAGTTCGCAAGAGTGGGAGCTATATCCACGCACATAAAGCAGGGGTAATATAACTATGCCACTGAAAACCTCGAAATGATCAAAGATGCGTATCGTTCAAGGTAACAGCTGCCTTCAGTGGCCCTGGCTGGGCAGTTACTTGAATGGAACTATAGTCAGCGAGACCGACAGAAAGAGCGTTTGCGTTTCTGCTGTTAGTTCATCCGTATAAGTTCGCGCTACCGGTTTCACCTATCCCAAGCAAACTCTGGCGACTGTAGTCACAGACCACACATCCTCATACAATTTGTGTTAAATACGCCGCCCTCCGTGAGACCTATCACAGTGACTTTGGTCCTCCGAATACATGCATATACCACACATTAAAAAGTCACGCCCTACGAAAGAAATATCCGAACAGGTCGGAAACTGGTAGATGTGACGTACACGTACAGACACACAAATTATTACAATTTCAGAAAAATTGGATGATTTATTCAAGGAAAAGAGCTACACAAAACGAGCGAGTCAATAACGCGTTGGTGCAACTCTGGCCCTTATGCAAGCAGTTATTCGGCTTGGCATTGATTGATAGAGTTTTTGGATGTCCTGTGAGGGATACCAGGCCGAATTCTGTCGAATTGGCACGTTAGATCGTCAAAATACCGAGGTATTTGGAGGGCCATGTCCAAAATGCTCTAAGCGTTCTCAAGTGGGAAGAGATCTGGCGACATTGAAGGCCAATGCACGGTTTGGCGAGCACGAAGACAAGCAACAGCACTCTCGCCGTGTGCAGGCTGACATTGCTTTGCTGAAATGTAAACTCAGCGTGGCTTGCCATGAAGGACAACAAAACGGGGCGTAAAGTATCGTCAACGCAACACTGTGCTGTGAGGGTGTTGCAAATGACAAACTAATTTCCTGCTCTAAAATGGGATGGCCAGCAAGGTTGCCGGATATCTCCTCAATTGAGAACGTTTAGCGTATTATGGACAGGCCCCTCCAGGCAGCTGGGGATTTTGACCATCTACTCAGTCAACTGGCTAGAATTTGCCACGATATTCCTCAGGAGGGCACCCAACAACTCCATCAGTCAATGCGAAACCGAACAAATGCCACCATAAGGGCCACAGCTGGACCAACCTGTTATTGATCTGTTCAATTTGTGAAGCTCTTCTTCTTGAGTAAAAAAATCTACTAATTTTTCTGAAATTAATGGTTTGTCGTTTGTGTGTGTGTGTGTGTGCGTGTATGTGTGTGTGTGTGTCTTTGAGTGTATATGAGTTGCTACTTGAACTGTGGTTTATGGCACTGCCCTGACGTACATCTTACTGTGGATACATTTTATCTACCTATTCTATTGTCAGTGAAGCAACTTCCCCGGGTGGGGCCTCCCGGCCGAAAGTACCATATTCTCACATCTATTTGAATATTGTAGCTCCCAAATCCTCCAAAAATAAACAAAAAATATACCTATACAAAAAAGAAGGTAAAAATTCACTTGACGTCTTCCTGACAGACAATCTCCACAGTGTAGACCAGATGTAACTTGAGTTCAAAGAAATAGTATCGACAGCAATTGACAGATTTATGGGAAATAAATTAACGAACGACGGATCTGATCCCCCTTGGTACACAGAACAGGCCAAATAACTGCTGCAGAAATAACGAAATAAAGCACGTCAAATTTAAACGAACGCAAATATCCAAGATTGGCGATCTTTTTTCGGGATGCTTATAATAGTTTTCACAATGAAACTTTGTCTGAAATCTGCCAGAAAATCCAAAGAGATTCTTGTCGTATGTAAAGTATGCTAGCGGCAAAACACAATCAATGCCTTGTCTGCGCGATAGTAGCATAAATACTATCGATGACATTGCTGCGAAAGCATAGTTACAGAATACGGCCTTTCGAAATTCCTTCACCAAAGAAGACGAAGTAAATATTCCAGAATTCGAACCAAGGACAGGAAGTAGATGTCCTCGGAGTATTAAAGCAAGCCGGCCGCGGTGGTCTCGCCGTTCTAGGCACTCAGTCCGGAACCGCGGGACTGCTTCGGTCGCAGGTTCGAATCCTGCCTCGGGCTTGGATGTGTGTGATGTCCTTAGGTTAGTTAGGTTTAAGTAGTTCTAAGTTCTAGGGGACTGATGACCTCAGACGTTAAGTCCCATTGTGCTCAGAGCCATTTGAACCATTTTTTTATTAAAGCAAGTGAAATCACTTAATAAAATAAAGTCTTCTTGTCCAGACTGTATTCCAATTAGGTATCTGTCAGAGTATGCTGATGCAATAGCTCCATACTAAACAATCATATTCAACCGCTCTATCGGCGGAAGATCCGTACCCAAAGACTGAAAAGTTACACAGATCACATCAATATTCAAGAAGCTTAGTAAGAGTAATCCACTAAATTACAGGCACATATCATAAATGACGATTTGCAGCAGGATTTTGTATCATATATTGTGTTCAAACATTATGACTTATCTCGAAGAGAACGATATATTAAAACACAGTCAACATGAATTTAGAAAACATCGCTCTTATAAAACACGAGTTCTTGACACCCACGAAGTATTGAGTGCTATTGACAAAGGTGTTGAAATTGATTTGCTATTACTGGATTTCCAAAAGGCTTTTGTCACTATACCTCACGAGCGGCTTGTAGTGAAACTGCTTGCTTGTGGAGTACCGTCTCAGTTATGCGACTGGATTCGTGATTTCCTGTCTGATAGGTCACAGTTCGTAGTAACTGGTGGAAAGTCATCGAGTAAAACAGAAGTGATTTCTGGCGTACACCAAAGTAGTGTTAGAGGCCCTATGCTGCTCCTTATTTCTATAAACGATTTAGGAGATAATCTCAGCAGCCGTCTTATGTTGTTTGCAGATGATATTGTCGTTTATCGTACAGTAAACTGCTCAGAAGATCAAAACAAATGCGAAAAGATTTAGAAAAGATATCTGAATGGTGTGAAAATTGGCAGCTGGCCGTAAATAATGAAAAGCGTGAGGTCATCCACATGTGTGCTACAAGGAATCCATTAATCTTCGGTTACACTATAAATAAGTCTAATCTAAAGACCTTAAAGTCAACTAAATACCTAGTAATTATAATTACAAACAATTTAAATTGGAAAGAGCACATAGACAATGTTGTGGGGAAGGCAAACCAAAGACTGCGTTTTATTGGCAGAACACTTAGAAAATGTAACAGATCTTGTGCCTACAGTACGCTTGTCCGTCCTCTTTTTGGAGCACTGCTGTGTGGGTTCCTTGCCAGATAGGATTGACGGTGTGCATCGAGAAAGTTCAACGAAGAGCAGTACGCTTTGTATTATCGCGAAATATTGGAGAAAGTGTCACGGACGGGATTTGCGATGGACACCATTAAAACAAAGGCCTTTTTCGTTGCGACAGAATCTTCTCACGAGATTTCTATCACAAACTTTCTTCTTCGAATGCGAAAATATTTTTTTTTGAAGCCGACCTACATAAGGAGAAAAATCATCATCATAAAATATGGAAAATCAGAGCTCGCAGGGAAAGATATAGGTGTTCGTTTTTTACGTAAACTGTCCGAGAGCGGAAAAAAGAGAATTATTGTGAAGGTGGTTCGATGAACCTTCTGCCAGGCACTTCAGTGTGATTTTGCAGTGTATCCAGGTATATGTAGATGTAAACGATCAACTTACCACAGTGGTTTGAGGGAAGTGTAGAAGAAAAATGTGGTACAGCTCGTGCACGTCGTGCGAGACTTCGGGTAATATTGTCCTTCAGTATTACAAATTCCTTGTTCTTAAACTTAAAGAATCTAAAATTGACTTTTGTATACATTTTGAATCACAATTGTGAATTTTACGAAAGTAAAACTAACAGTTAAATTGTTTTGTTTTTCAAACCTTGTAACAACAAAACAACTGTGCTAGTGAAGGTTACATCGAACTGGAAATGTTTGTATAACTGGTTAAAAGTATTTTCCTTCCACTACCCCCACAGAAAAAATTAATTCATCAATCCTAACAAAAACCGGTGGTATAAGAGAGCGAAATATTATTCAGAACAACGCTAAGTGCTCGTGCTCAGTCAGTCTCGTATATCAAAGTTTTCTTATCGATTTATTCTGCACCACTGCGGTGCGCTGCGAACAGTTACCGTTTACACACGTATACAGGATGTAATGTGTATAGCTGCAGATATTTACACACTACTGGCCACTAAAACTGCTACACCAAGAAGAAATACAGAAGATAAACGGGTATTCATTGGACAAATATATCATACTAGAACTGAAATGTGATTACATTTTCACGCAATTTGGGTTCATAGACCCCGAGAAATCAGTGCCCAAAACAACCACCTCTGGCCGTAATAACGGCCTTGATACGCCTGGGCATTGAGTCAAACAGAGCTTGGATGGCGTGTACAGGTTCATAGATGCTGAGAAATCAGTACCCAAAACAACCACCTCTGGCCGTAATAACGACCTTGATACGCCTGGGCATTGAGTCAAACAGAGCTTAGATGGCGTGTACAGGTACAGCCGCCCATGCAGCTTCAACACGATACCACAGGTCATCAAGAGTAGTGACTGACGTATTGTGACGAGCCAGTTGCTCAGCAACCATTGACGAGACGTTTTCAGGTGGTGAGAGATCTGGAGGATGTCCTGGCCAGGGCAGTAGTCGAACATTTACTGCATCCAGAAAGGCCCGTACAGGACATGCAACATGCGGTTGTGCATTACCCTGCTGAAATGTAGGGTTTCGCAGGGATCAAATGAAGGGTAGAGCCACGGGTCGTAACACATCTGAAATGTAACGTCGCCTGTTCAAAGTGCCGTCAACGCGAACAAGAGGTGGCCTAGACGTGCAACCAATGGCACCCCAAACCATCATGCCGGGTGATACGCCAGTATGGCGATGACGAATACACGCTCCCAATGTGCGCTCATCGCGATGTCACCAAACACTAATGCGACCATCATGATGCTGTAAACAGAACCTGGATTCATCCGAAAACCCAGGTTCGTCGTTGAGTACACCATCGCAGGCGCTCCTGTCTGTGATGCAGCGTCAATGGTAACCACAGCCATGGTCTCCGAGCTGATAGTCCATGCTGCTGCAAACGTCGTCGATCTGTTCGTGCAGATGGTTGTTGTCTTGCAAACGTTCCCATTTGTTGACTCAGGGATCGAGATGTGGCTGCACGATCCGTTACAGCCATGCGGATAAGATGCCTGTCATCTCGACTGCTAGTGATACGAGGCCGTTGGGATCCAGCACGGCGTTTCGTATTACCCTCCTGAACCCACCGATTCCATATTCTGCTAACGTTCATTGGATCTCGACCAACGCGAGTAGAAATGTCGCGATACGATAAACCGCAACAGCGATAGGCTACAATCCGACCGTTATCAAAGTCGACAACGGGACGGTACGTATGTCTCCTCCTTACACGAGGCATCACAACAACGTTTCACCAGGCAAGCCAGTCAACTGCTGTTTGTGTATGAGAAATCGGTTGGAAACTTTCCTCATGTCAGCACGTTGCAGGTGTCGCCACCGGCGCCAACCTTCTGTGAATGCTCTGAAAAGCTAATCATTTGCATATCACAGCTTCTTCTTCCTGTCGGTTAAATTTCGCCTCTGTAAGACGTCATCTTCGTGGTGTAGCAATTTTAGTGGCCAGTAGTGAATATGTGGTACCTTAATACCTCGTATGTACACACCCCAGTGTGGAGGTTGTTTTTCTCTGCACTGAACCGCCTTCCCACAAAGGCGCCAAATAATTTACTACTTGATTTTTTTACACATTCGTAAATACACCAGTAAGTGAACCTCACCTATCAGTACAGATTAACCGTTTGCATCCACGCACTCGTACTTCAACAGCTGACCTGCTGCCCAGGGGAAAATAACCATTAATGGCTTGCTCTTACCACACATACTTGGATGTACTACTCAACCTAAAAACATACGATTTGAATAGTTATTATTTTTAGTCGCAAATGACGTAAATACTGATGTAATTTTGTTCAGTACAGAGTCGTAAGTCACCAATAGAAATATCTGTACTTGTACCCGTTACACACTACCTATATTTTAGTGTAGAATGATACTTAATTAATTCTGCTGAAGAAGACAGATTGTCTGGAAGGCGCACACGGTGGTGATGAGATCCACAGTGTTCAGATAGAGTCCACACAAAGACATCCACAAACAAACACACACACACACACACACACACACACACACACGTACACGCACGCACGCACGCACGCACACACAAAAGAAATCATCCGTCAGACGAAAACAGGACAGGTGCATGCATCTGTACATATACGAAAAAGGGTAGGTGTAACAGCTCATTAATACGAGTTCGCCGTTTGTGTACAAGGATACGCAGAACTGCCTTATCATATCTTCTCATCAGCGGTTATATACAAACTGCGATATCCAGGTACCTTTCACACGCCTTGTTTCAGTTATGGAAGATTACCGCAATTTGAAAAATGGGGCGGACGAATAGCTATTGCATGGATGAAGAGCAGCAACCGATTTTTATATCGAAATCAACAAGAAGAGCTCTCATATGTAAGGAACATTAGCTTTAAGAGAACTGAAGAACGAGCTTGATACGCTGCCTATAACCCAATCATCGTTTCCATCTTCAGGTGCTATACAAAGTAATTGGTTCGCACATCTCATTTCGTCGATAATAACAGTTATGCCCAAGGGCGGAGCGCGTCATTAGATTTCTTAACATGTAGGCGTAAATCTGTTTTGTCTACGGATGGGAACAGGCCGAAGGCCTCGGACGTATATTATTCGGGGAGGCGTATTCCCCAATAATCTGGAGCAATGCCGCCCCATTATCACCTGTGATGAATAATAATAAATTTAATGCGCAGCTGCAGCGGCGGGCAGCGTGAAGGCGGCCGGCACGTCTCGCCATTTGCATGTCTAATTGGACATCCATCCCGCGTGATTAGCTCCCGATGTATTCATTGACGGGAACCGAGCCGTTCACCACATCAGGTGGACGCCACGTAATGAACTCACTCAATTCCCTCAGTGCGTTCGTCTGAAATGAGATCGAAAGCCGTTGTCGATTGGTGCATAAGTTTACGAATCACCCATTTCTCCTGAGTCTCGTTGTTGTTCAAGGCTCATTCTTTTCGTTTTCCTGTTGAATTTCAACTTGTTGCGCGTCATCCCTGTTCTCATTATCGGAAGTATACCACCATGTTTACAAGTTTAATAACTGCTTTTTGAGTCCACCGGTGAACACAATGTAGTCTACCTGGTGATTCCAGTTATCGTGTCCGCTAAAGTGACAAAAGTCATCGAATAATCCTTGTTATCATGTCGGACCTCCTTCTGCCCGACGTAGTGTGGCAGCCCGACGTGACACGGACTCAACAAGTAGTTGGAATTCAGCTTTTGATGTGTTGAGCCACGCTGTCTCTTTAGACGTCCGTAATTGCTAAAGTGTTGCCAGTGCCAGATTTTCTACACGAACTGATGTCTCAATTCTGCGCCATAAATTGTCGGTGTCGGATTATCTAGGTGGCCAAATAATTGGCTCGAATTGTCCAGAACGTTCTTCAAACCAGTTGCGAACACGTATGACCTGGTGACATGACATCGCTCTTTGGGAACATGAATTCCATGAATGGCTGCAAATGGCCTCCAAGTATTCTTCAAATCGATCGCGAATAATTGTAGCCTGGCGACATTACGTCGTTGGTTGGTAACATGAAGTCCATGAATGGCTGCAAATGGTCTCCTTCTAGCCGAACATAATCATTTACATTCAATAAAATATATTAACAATAAGGACACAAACCCAGAAATTTTTTATTGAATGTGACAATGACCGCGAAAGCCTACGTTTATATACGATGGTTGGAACTTAAATAGTGGCACCTATTTATTCACAACCTATACAAAAGAGTTACACGTTTGCTCCTGTTACTGTCCTTCAATGTTGTAACCAGCGTTGTGTAGAACCCGTTGCCAGCGATATGGAAGGCGTAGTATACCGTTAGCAGAGCCTGTTCTGTTGATGGTGCGAATGGAGCGGTCTACTGCCTGTCGAATTACAGCTTCCATCCATTTATCATTTCAGGTGATATATGTGAAAGCAAATTCTCATTTTCCCTACAGAAAATCCACCTCGAAACTCCTATGAATTCATAACGGCTAAAACGAAATATAATCATAAATAGAAGCAAAAATTGGCCTAAAATTTAATAAATTCTCTGTCAGAATTACATATTGTCTCAGAGACTTCATTTCGAGAATAATCATAAAAACAGTAGTACAAACTCACATACAAATCAAAATAACTTATATATGCTGATTTTCAATGTCAAGGATCTTCTCAACACGCCCACCATAAAAAAAAAAAAAAAAAAAAAAAACATACTGAATGTCAGAATCACCCAAATTACGTAGCGTTATAAGTGACGGCTACAATGCACTACATCCGTGGAAGTACCTCAGTGTACTACTAGAAGTCTCTGTGTCGCAATAGCATCGGTGATTTCATGCAAAAGACATTGGTATTTCAATAATAATAATAATAATATTAATAACAATAACAATAGCTACAAAATGTTTCTAAAGTCAAATCACTTCCATAGCATTAGCACTTCACAGTTTTACACCCAAAGTTATTATTTTCTGTGGTTTTCTACTGATAATTATCTCCAGAGATGTCGTTATGCATTCGGCTAAGGGAATGCATCACTTGACATTTCTAGTACAATGTAAGGTATCACCAAAGTAATATGGCAGTACGCTTTCTGTCGACTTCGAAATTCTCTGATCAATAAATACAAGCTGTAGAGTAGTAGAAGGAACAATAAGATTGGAAGACAAAGTGACAATTACCGGAATAAAAAGGATGAAAGGGGTGTATGACAGAGATGCAGTCTTCCTCCTCTACTTTCAAACGTGCACAACGAAGAAGAAATGACGAAAATAAAGTAAAAGTTCTGGCAGTGGGATTAAAAATCAGTGTGAAACCGTATCAGTGATAATCCCTGACGATATTGCTATCCTCAGTGAAAACGACGAAGAATTAGAAAACCTTCTGCATACAATAAACAATGGAAGGAAAATACGACATGTACTGACTTTAAACCAAAGGAAGTTGAAAGTAATGAGAAGTAGCAGAAATCAGATGAGCGACAAACTTAACTCCATAATCTCGAAGTACGCAGTAGTGGAAATGATGAAGTCCTGCTACCTTGGAAGTAAATTAATGGATGATGGACGGAGCTAGGAGGATATAAGAGGCAGGTTAGCACACGCAAAGAGAGCATTCATCACTAAAAAAACGGCTACGCATATGAAACATAGGCTTTAATTCGAAGAAGAAATTTCTTAAAATCTGCCTTTGGAGCACAACATTGTTTTGAAATGAACCATGGCCTACTGGAAAACCAGGAAAGAAGGGAATCGGAGCGATTGAGATGTGGTGTTAAGGAAGGACGTTGAAAATTAGGTGGACTGATAGTTACTTTATTGTACCGTTTATCATTTTGCATGATAAATCGTAATGGTGTGGAACGAGTCATTTTAGATTCACGTACTAAATTAATTTGTGAATATGGCTACACGCTGAACGGTTATAAGGATTTTTTTAATATAGCTATAGATGTAAGTAAGTAACTACTACCCACCACCTTTTACGCATTGCAATAACAGAAATGCTGCTGAATAGAAGGAGTTGTGAAAGTGAAAATTTTATAGTTGTTTTGAAATTTTATTTTACTGTTTGTCAGATATTTTATATCAAGGGGTTAGTTATCAAAAATTTTAGTTGCGTCATGGTGCACCCCCTTTATGCTAAAGAAACATAACTGTTGAGTAATGAATGATATTTTCCTTCTGGTGCTGGATTATATTCAGTGGATTATTTACAACGATAGAATTATAGTCAACATTGTCAAAGCTTTCTCTACGTCCAGAAATGCTATGAACGTAGGTTTGCCTTTCCTTAACATATCTTCTACAAGGAATCGTAGGATCAGTATTGTCTCACGTGTTCCTTCATTTCTCCGGAATCCAAACTGATCTTCCCCGAGGTCTGCTTCTACGAATTTTTCCATTCTTCTCTAAATGATTCTTTTTAGTATTTTGCAGCCGTGAGTTACTAAACTGATAGTTCCCTAATTTTCACATCGGTCAGCACCTACTTGCTTTGGACTGGGATTATTATATTATTCTTGAAGTCTGAAGGTATTTCGCCTGTCTCGTATATTTGCTCACCAGATGGAGGAGTTTGGTCACGGCTGACTCTGCCAAGGGTATCAGTATCCCTAACCGAATGTTGTCTACTCCCCGGGCTTTGTTTCGACTTGGTCTTTCAGTGCTTCGTCAAATTCTTCACGCAGTATCAAATCTCCCTTTTCATCTTCATCTACGTCCTCTTCCACCTCCATAACATTGCCCTCAACTTCATCTCCCTTGTATAGACCCTCTATATACTCCTTCCACCTTTCTCCTTTTACGGAGCCATGCATGTCCCTCTTAGTGACCACTGGCGGACAGTGCTGTCCATATGCCTTCGTGCCACGCTGACCCCTGCCCAAAGTGTGAGTGATTCTTACTTGGCACGCACTTAGCTCACACCTTCAGATCTTTTGCCTTGGCACCTCAACTCCTCTCATCTCGAGAGAGACTGGTGCCCTACATTTCTTATCTAACTTTGAATAATGCTTTTACTATCGGTTGTCCCTATACACACATGGATCAATTAAAATACGTTATAAAGTAAATCACATACAAGATATCAATACGAGACTTCATTACAAAATTTAGTTATGCAGGGTACCAATAATCAAATTTTCGCTACTTGAGAGGACTCCCATGGAAAACGAGTAGAACAATGAGGCTTTGTGGAAACTTTTTCAACGACATGTGGAAAAGAAATAACGAATGAACCAGTGACAGGAACACATTTTAATTTCCACATGAGAGAATAACATCTGTTAATCTTCAACCTCTGTCTTGTATTTTTTGTCCCGTTGATCAACCCTGTCCTTCAGATGATTCCACAGCCCGATATCACACAAGTTCCGGTTATCTTGATGGCCACACAGTTTCCCAATCGCCAGTTAATTCGAGCTTCCGAATCATGTTCTTCAACACCGGTACAGAGTGAGAACCTCTCCGTATTACTTTAATGAGCCGATACTCACGAAGAGCTATAGTTACCACTGTGATCACACGCAGCTGTTCACCACGCCGCCAGCTCCAGCCAAATGGCGCTCATAATCTGAAGATAGGAGTTTAAACGCGCCGAAACCGACCATTTTAATAAATGAGAAATTCTGCGATCTTAACTATCTCTTGTAATTGATCAAATACCACTGTCACAAGATTGTAGCTTTAGCCGCCTTGTGTTACACTTGAACTGTGACGGGTGTTGTTGTTTGTATCAACGATACCTTGCCAGCGTTAGTCTCCACGAGAAATTAAACAAAAATCTATGTCTATTCCACACTGTTTTCCGTTAATTACCCTACTCAACAAATAAAGTGTACATCACGGTTTGACCGTCCCCACTGACTTCTCAAAATAGTCGATACAATGCAGTAAGAAAAAGAAGATAAAATTTTACAGTGTTTAGGGATGAAACCTGTGAAAGAAGAAGGACCAGAATGTAGCAAAGCGTATCACTAGAATCGAAGAACCAGTCACAGAGGTGAGTTACGTCAGCCAAAGATATAAAAAAATGGTTCAAATGGCTCTGAGCACTAAGGGACTTAACATCTTAGGTCATCAGTCACCTAGTACTTTTTTTAAAAAAAAAAAAAAAAAAAAAAATGTTTATTTAAACACAATACATTACAACTACATAAGATACATCAATAACCCACTACCTGAATGATTAGTGAGTCTATTTATTATACTACTACTAGAAGACTGCAAATACTACATTTCATTATTTCAACTGGCTATCTTATGGGCAAGGTTAGTCTATTGTCTATTCTACTTTTCTGATGTATTCTGCAGCGATTACAAGTGTGCCAGTTGGTGTTATAAACCTACTATTCAGGCCTGCTCACTGAGCTAAACCCATGTGAGCTTGCCCCTGGCACTGGGCTGGCCAAATCTGTGTTGTCGCTGCAGTCCCTACTTGTTAGTGTTGTTAGTGTTCTACTCTACTAATACTACAATTTAATGGTACTATGTCTAAGAGTGCAGTTGTCATATCCGGTGGGGGTGATGCACTCGCTGGCCTGGTCCAGTGGCGCGGCGGATTCCAGTCTGGGGAGACTGGCCAGCTCCGCGCCCGGCGGTATGGCGAGTGCATGTCGGTCAAATCCGGGTTCAAATTCGTCCGTCTCGTGTTCTTAAGAATTCTCGCAATATTTTTTGAGATACCTCATTTGCCAGAGTATTGATGATGCTGAATGTATCGGCACGTCGCAGTAGGGCATATGTGTTATGATCGGGTAATTGCGCTCGCAGGTCATGCGTCACATCATCATATAACGGGCAGTTATAGATGATGTGCTCAGGTGTTCCGTCTAGGGCACCACAGTCACACTCTGGTGTAGCCCTTTTCCCAAACCGACATAGATATGTCGGGTATGGTCCATGTCCTGTGAGAAAGTGCAACAGTCCCCTGCTAGGCTCGAAGTAGGTCATCCCAAGTCGCTCTTTGATGTTTGGCAGTAACTGGAAGACCCTTCTGCCCGCTTCTTCATTCTCCCATGATGTTTGCCAAAGCTCTTCCCCCCTTCTTTTAATGGCAGGTTTATCTCCTACTTGAACCCCCAAAATGTCCCTTGTCTTATCTATTTTCCCTTTAGTGACCCAGTACCATGCGGCCTGCTCTCTTATCTTTATGTCTAACGGGCATAAACCCATCAGCACCAATAGAGCCCCCCCAGGAGTTGTTCTGTAGGCACCTACAGACCGCATTATCATATTTCTTTGCACCCTTCTCACGGCCATGGCAGGCATTACCCTCGTGAGCCTGTGAGCCCAGACCCCACACGCATACCCAACTACTGATGACAGGATGCTATTATGATATAATTTTATGAGAGCGGGTGGCAAGTGAAATCTTTTGTGTCCAATATTGATGAGGTTATTCAAGGTTTCTATGGCACGTAATGTGATGGTTTCGATGTGTGATGTATAGCTCCATTTTTCGTCAATGATTACTCCTAAGTATCGCGCTTCGCGTCGCCGAAGAACTGGTGTTCCATCAATTCTTACGGTTGGGTTCCTAACCAGACTGCCTTTTAGTGGAAGGTAAGTTGATTTGTTCGGTGCTATTTTCATTTTGCTTTGTTGGCACCATTCAGCTAATATATTAATTGCTGTTTCTACCTTAGGTTCGAGTTCTTCACGGCTACGGCCGCCGACCAACAGGAGGAGGTCGTCAGCGTAGGCTATCACGTCTAGCACGTCCTCGCTGTGTTGTAGTCTTTCTAACAGCGGTTCTATATTTACGTCCCAAAAGAGTGGCCCCAGTACGGAGCCCTGGGGACACCCTTTCGTAATGGTCTTACTTATTTTGTCGCTAGGCGATGATAGCCAGACCTCCCTGTCCATGCAATAGCTCCTAAGACAACCATAGAGGGGCTCTGGACACTCCTTCTCACGCAAGCGGGAGAAGAGCGAGGGCCACCACAGGTTGTCGAAAGCGCCACTGATGTCCACCATGATGCCGATCACGTATTTGTGCGGGGCAGAGCCACAGACCTCAGCCGCTAGGGCGATTGCGTCAGACGCCGATCGCCCCGGCCGGAAGCCGAACTGCCTGTCGCTCATCCCGCACAAAGTTCTGTGTGCGGTCAGTCTGTCAGCCAACAGCTTCTCTAACAGTTTCCCCATAATGTCTAGGAGACATATTGGTCTGTAGGACTTTGGCTCCATGGGGTCTTTGTCCTTGCCCTTCTTGATAATAACCATATTTGCTCTCTTCCAGATCTTTGGAAATTTGCCGGTCCTGAGACATTCGTTGTATAAACTTGTGAGAGGCGCTGTTAGCTGCGGGGCGAGGAACTGTATCACCTCCGCTACTATACCATCTGGCCCTGGCGCTTTCCCCTTTTTTAACGATTTTATATGTGCAGCAATTTCTTCCTCAGAGAAAGGGTACACCCGGATGTTGTTGGTGTACTCCTGCTGGTCTGCCCTACGAATTTGCTGTTGGATCTCTGTTTCTTCATTCTCCTCGTCATCTGGGAGTAGAGTCCTCAGGAGAACCTCGGCGGTCTCCCTCCAGGACTCTGTTGTTCTTCCAGCTTCTCTGAGAGTAGACAGGACTGCTGGGGACCTTATCTTCTCCCTGACCAATTTATAGGGAACTCCCCATGGGTCAGTTTCCAGTTGTCTTAGCACGTAGTCCTCCCAGCTTTTCATTCTGACCTGTTTTAGCTCTTCCTGAAAGGCTTCCTTTACTTCTCTATATTGCTGCAACCAGTATTGCTTTTCCGGCCAGACAGCACTTCGCTGGTAGTACCTCCTCGCCCGTCGGACAGACTGGCGCAGACGTTCGAGGTCAGCAGTCCATGGTGATGGGGAGGCCGCTACAGCCCTTCTCCTAGTCGGAACAGCGGCTTTTACCGCCCTAACCACCGATCCTACCAGTTCTTCGGCGTACCTATCAACGTCCAAGTCACCCTCGGGCAATGGAGGAATACTACACTCTCGAGCCAGGCGTTCCCAGTTTGTTTTATTAAAATTATACTGTGTTTCCCACCCCAGGTCCCAGCGGCACTCTTCCTGGCTAAGTTGAAAGGTGATCAGATTGTGGTCGCTTGTGGTGACCTGATCTTGAACTATCCAGTTATGGATATTGCTGCTGATGTTTGATGTGGCCAGGGTGACATCTATGTTGGTCCCTAGTCCACCTCCACCTGTATAGGTGGGGGGATTCCCTGGTTTATTTGCCACGACAAGCTGTTGGGCCATGATGAATTCCTCAGCCTTACCGCCGTTTACGTCTCTGGTGCCGCTGTGCCAAAGGGGGGATTTCGCGTTCATGTCTGCCGTGATGATTATTTTCTTGCCTTGTAATGTAGTGATCGCTTCCGAAAGATGATTTAAGTAGTCCTCGAAATTCCCTCCATATTGAAAGTACATATTTACTATGAAAATCAAGCCGAAAGGTGTCTGTAATTCTACGACATTACAATGACTATTTGATAGCTGAGTTATTGTTGTTGCTCTTAATGCTTTATTTGTAATAATCATAATTGCTTGGGGTTCTTCCCCAGTGGAGATGACTTGCCAAGAGGCTGACATGAAAGGGATTTGCCCAGCTCGAGAATATGGTTCCTGCAGACAGATTACGTCCAGTCTCATCTCCTCCACTATCCTTCGCAGCTCCTGCATGACAAGGCGACTGTTGTGGGTATTTAGTTGTCCGATAACAACCTTTGGTAACATTATGGAAAATATGTGTGAAAGTTACATTCGGGCCATGGTTTGTTCCAGTTTGACGCTATTCGCCCATTTGCCAAAACGGATTGTGCATATATTTCGTCTAACTTAAAAATTTCCCCTCTCCTTTCAAATACCTTTTTTAGTAAGTCACGCAGGGCTCCGAATTCGGTGGGGAGGTTCATTGACCTCAGCTGTATTCTGTCTACAGCCTCCATTGTTGAGAAGGTGACTCTTCTTCCATATTTATGCCCTACACGTACGACGTGCCGAAGTGCTGTGGTGAGGATGGCCGGCTGCTCCAGGCGGGAAAGCTGCATCGCAAATTCTAGATTTGGGTAGATTCTCCTGGGATCTACACCTGTGGGTTTGGATGATGATGTGTCAGGTTGTGTAGTGCTTGTGACAGAGCTGTCTTGTATAATTGCTTTGGTAGTGTCATTTTGTGTGGGGATTGTGATGTTTGTATCTTGGGATCTTGGATCATAAGTTAGCGAGTGGGTGCTTTGTGTTGGCGGGAGTTTCGTTATTGTTGCCGAAGGGGCGACAAAACTGGCTGCTTCGGGGTTGAGTGTGGAGATAACAGCTGGAGTGTCATTATTTACGTGTTCGGCCTGCGTAGTTGTGTCTTTTATGGGGGCTTTTTGTTCGTCTACTTCGTCCTCTGGTTCTGTCTGTGTGCTTATACTCCTCAAGGTTATTTCTTGTTTCTTAATGTCTTGGACTTGATTTAAGAAATTTTTGAATTTGCGTGCTCTCTCGGCGTCTCTTTTTTGTTTACTGGGTGATTTTCTTTTCTTAGCTGTCCTAGTTTGGTTTTCTGTGTCAGCCATAATCGGTTCTGGCAATTAAGCGCTGTTCCAACATCTTGTAGGTTGGACAGTTTCTGCCAGTTGCCCCGCAGGACTTTTTCCCTCTGCGTGTGCATGGCACACAGATGTTTGTTCGGCTGCAGTTTTTCCTAAGATGATCCTCAGAACCACACCTGGAGCATGCCGGTTTCCTGGTACAGTATTTGTGTATGTGATCGATGTCTGCAC
This sequence comes from Schistocerca serialis cubense, assembly GCF_023864345.2. Classification (NCBI taxonomy): domain Eukaryota; kingdom Metazoa; phylum Arthropoda; class Insecta; order Orthoptera; family Acrididae; genus Schistocerca; species Schistocerca serialis. The sequence continues at coordinate 102,336,415 of NC_064639.1, read as the reverse complement.
AGTTATGGCAGCGAGGTACCACCAAAAAATCTTTAACGTTTATGGCATGAAAGCCTATGTAAACCTTGCCCATTACTGTTAATCTTTTCCATAGAGCCCCTGAGACCTCTGCCACATGGTGGACTACATCTCGGTCCCTCGGTCCTGTTCTGAATCTTAATCTGAATTCTTTCATAAAAGTCTCCCTGTCCATATCATCTAGGTTCTGTTGATACAGAGTATCACAGAGGTCCTCATTTGTTAGTGAGACTGGGACATCATATAGGATGACCAGTGGGTTCCTCTTTCGTGGGGGCTCACATCGTACTGATTTACAAAGTTTTTGGTTTGCCAGTAACTTGTCTTTGTCCTCTTCAGTGGCAACGTCAACAATAACTACGTTCTTGGTTGCTTTGACTCCGTTGATTTTTATTTTTTCTTTGGCCGGGTTTACAGAGGTTGCAAAGACCTCTTGGACTTTCTTGATGTCCTGTCCGGGGAGTGGTCGCAGAAAGACCGCTGTATCGGGTCTTTTTGACACTTTCGCGATCGTGTCTTTAGTCGATTGAGCCTTTGTTGCCGTTTGCGCGACAACGCCGGCCCATGATTTCGTTGGCTGCTTCCTGAGCCTTTCGTTTTCCCTTTCTAACTCCTCTATCCTGCCCTCTAACTTGGCATTTACAATTGACCATGCCGCCAACTCATTTTTAAGTGTTTGGACGGCTGCCTGACTGATTTTGCCGTTTTTAACATTGTGGTCAATAAACTGGCTTAGTCTCATAAATCTATCTACAGTACTCTCCTCCGTCGCTTGATTCACGCCATCTTGTGGCGAGAGATCAGCTAGCATAGAAGCCCTCGTAGGCGCACTCGATTCGCTTGTCTCTTCTGTAGCCATCATTACGATATTGACAAGCGAAAAAATTGGGAGCCACGTCTCTTGCCCCGGACCGGCTCCTCTGGCATGGGGGGGACTAAGAATGCAGCTCGCCCACCAACCTCGTCCCTAGGTCAAGGGCATCCCTAAGCCGCCGAGTTCAGTACACCGTTGCCAGTGTCCTGGTCTCCTTCAGTGGCCTCGTCACCGTCGATTTCTCCCAGTGTTTATCGGCAAGTGCACCCCGCACTCCGGAGAAGCGGATGCACTTCTCGTCCTTCGCCGTCTACTAGCCCGAGCTCCCACCTGCAGGCCAGGGGACCCGCTCCTACTCAGGTGGCGGGCCGGTCACCCAGTCGTTCGACGGTCTGGACCCAGCTAACCTGGCCCAGGCGATGTCACCACCCCCTGGGTTTGGCAGAACACGCCCCGGTTACCCACGGGCGCGGCGAAGTACACTTGCCGACTCGCGCCGAGGTCCCACGCCGACAAACGAAGTCGCTGGCATGCAGAGCACCAGCTGGTCTTGTGCTCTGCGAGTTGAGGGACAGATGGTTAGTCCCTCAGACACAGCTCCCCCTGTGCCACGCACCCTTCGCTTTCGCCTTGGGTTGGGGGCGTTTAACGTCCTACCGTGACGGGAGTTTAACGTCCTTCCTTGACACAACGACAACCCTCACCGTTCCACAGCCCGGAGGTGTTATGAGAGTGATGATGTGATGAAATGATGGTATGGCCCGGGTCTTATGTTGTGGAGTTTGACATCATCGAGACGGTGCGGCACTCAAACCCGAGTTACGTTCCCCGGAGGGCCTCCACACGTACTGGGGGATCATGGCCGACCATGTCTCACCCACCGCTTTTGATAATTCACGGTGGGCCAGTGCGGTTCAGTGAGGATTGCACCCAGTTAAGGGCTAGCCGTTTAACGTCATGCATGGACGGCCCTTCCCGTGTTAGCTTCACCCCATCTAAGGGGGTTACTGAGCGCCGGGGCCACGTCAAGGCCACGGGATAGGACATTACGGTCCCCGCCCCACTCAGGTTCCTCTGAGCCACAGAGCACTTCAGACAGTCTGAAGATTTCCGGGAATCAGAGGGTCTCCTGGCGGTTTTAACCCAGTTTCGGAAGGCAACACACCTTCCCCAGGTGGCGCCACGCAGACCGCTTTCCCGTGCGTCACCTAGTACTTAGAACTACTTAAACCTAACTAACCTAAGGACATCACACACATCCATGCCCGAGGCAGGATTCGAACCTGCGACCGTAGCGGTCCCGCGGTTCCGGACTGCAGCACCTAGAACCGCACGGCCACAGCGGCTAAAGATATCCGTCACGGTCTTCTTCAAAAAATGTTTCCCGCATTTACCCGACGTATTTCAGGAAATGTAGAGAAAATCTTACCCGTTTTTCCCAAATTCATTCATTTCTCTTTCCCTCGTTCTGCGTCTTCAATAGAGTTTCACGCCATACTGTGTAAAATATGCATTATTGGTAATACATTGTTAATCATAATGGCCTCCGGCGTAAATGGAGCTGTTTGGGGCATGAATATGCTGCGATGCTTGTCGTACGTGTCGTTTTGAGTTTCCCTTCCTCTTCCACCAGCTCTCCACTCGGCAGTTTATGTCAATATGGCCACGAACGCCAATCAGGAAAAATGTTACTTTTTTCAGCCAATAGCGTGTCAATGCCCCGATTAACCAATCCCCACACCGGACTGTCGTCAGTCACGGGCCAATCAGAGCACAGCTTCCTCACTAGCTTGTCCTAGAAAGTCCAGTCTGACATCAGCCGGCTTTGGGCGAATCGGAGCTTACTTTAACACTTCTGAATTTCCCGAGGCCAAACCATATTCCCAAACTTGTACTTTTCCCCCAAAATTTGAGGCGTCCCAGCAAGCACTTGAAACTGTTGTCCTTGGCCATCTCAAGAGGTGAGTCGTGCCACAGGCCGCCAACCCCGACTTTGTGAAAAGGACAGGTAGGTTTTGTGAGCTTCTGTTGGTGGGCACTTGACACACACGAGCCAGTACAAAGCTTTGAGTGTCCACGGCAAACCTGCCACATTGCAGTGTGCGGGCAGTGCATTCCTCACGTATTCACATACTGGAACTATTAGCTGCTTTATTGATGAACACTGAAGTTTTATAAAATACATTTCCTCATATTAAATCACTATAACGAGACTTAAGTAGATGTAATTAAAGTGTCCTGTCTATCGCCAGTCGTGACAAGGGGCAAGTAATTTGATTGCAAATGGAAGGAGGCAAGCTAGAAGGTTTGTAACCTTTCAACATCAACTGGTTGTATTAAATAATTTACAAGTGCCGTAGATGGAAACAGACAGTAATAAATGCTCCTCTTAAACAGCACTATACAAGTAGCGCAACTTTTAATAGTTTCCAGCCACTTGCTGAAAATGAGTGTTTGTGAATAACGGACACCTTTTTAGGCGAAAGCCAGTGATCTTGTTTCTATATTTCCAGCAAAAATTGCACTAATGCTTTTAAAGGGAGATATATTACTCGTATTTATGATAAGTTTAAGGGGGAAATACAGAGGGGTCCTAAAAAATATATCCACTGTTTAAAAGTCCATAACTTGCAAACTAATTGACGGAGTGGTCTCATTTTTGGTGAAAGTGCAGCTTGAAGTCCAACTTAAAGATATCACTGTAGGTGTTCGAAATGGTCACCATTAACATCCACACACAAACGATACCGCCGAACTGCAGCAAGAACTACTGACTGCAACGTGTTCAGTTGGATATTTGCACATCAATGTACGATGGATTCTCGAAGTTCATCCAATGTGCTTGGCTTTATTCGACAAACGACGTCCTTAAGTGTTCCCCACAGGTAAAAGTCCAGAGGAGCTAGGTCTGGGGAACGTGGTGGATACTCCACAGCACATTACGGCCTATCGATCATCCTGGTAGATTTTCGTCGATATACGCTCTAACACGATTTTGGTAGTGGGCTGGGGCACCATCTTGTTGAAGGTAAACTCTTCCGTCTCCATAGCAGTCTCGGATGGCAGGTGAAACGGATGTCTGAAGCTTCTGAAGGTACACCGCAACGGTAACTGTGCCGTCAAAGAATGACCCAATCAAGCCCCGGTAAGACGACCCACATCACACATTTACTCGTGGCAAATTCCCGACTTTGTCTACATGGACGTTCGAATATTCAGCGGCCCAGTAGATGCAATTTTGGCTATTTACTGTACCATTGAGTTTGAACTGTGCCTCATCAGACCACACAATCATCTCTGCAAACTATTCATCGTTGCGCACCATGTTAGTAAACCACTCGCAGTGCTCCATTCTACGATCTAGGTCGTCCTCGTTCATTGCGTGTAGCAATCGTGGGATGTAGCACTTCCACTTTACTGTCTTCAAAATTCGCCGAACACTTGAGCGACTCACTCCAGTTTCACGGGCACGCTGTCTCACAGACTTCTGTGGTGAGCGAGTGAATTGTTGTAACACACTACGGGAGTTAGCTGGACTTGTTACTGTTACAGGTCGTCCAGATCGTTGTTTGTGTACATCTTTAACACAGCCTTCGGCTTCAAATTTGTCTCGAATGCGACGAATCGTTCGTTAAACATGTCGGTGGCTCTGTTTGACACTCATTTCGCCATTGCCGTTGAACTTCATTAATGTTTTTGTACTTAAAATACCACTTCAAAACTGACTTCCATTCATCGAATGTAAGCCTTGCGCCAGCCACGTTTACTCGAGTAACTAGGTGCAACTAAGAACAAAACACTGTCTGGCGACTGTAATCTGACAAAACAAAACAACGCAATACAACGTTTGTGTGGCGATTGCCGGAACTACAAAGTATTACACTACCAAAGAAGAGACAATTCCGTCAATTAGTTTGCCAGTTATGGACTTTTAAACAGTGGATACATTTTTTGGATCCCTCTGTGTATGGAAAATCAGTAGTTACAAATTGCTATTGTTTGAGTATGTGATTATAAAACAGATGTCTTTCACCCCACAGTAGACGTACAGCTTCATAATCAAACAGTCTTGTTTTAATCTTTATTCCAACTGTTTAAATTTCTTGTGTTGTACTGTCTTCGGCACGTGAGAATGTCTTTGCTTGACTATTAGGGAGAGCCAAATGAAGGACTGTGAACTTATTGTATTTGAGCTGAGCTCTATGGCAGAGTATTCCTGACAAAAAAATTCGAGGCCTCCTTGACTTACTTGGCAATTTAGTCAGTCAGCTCTCCTCCTGGAGATGTATGTTGAAAGATCACTTATACTGAACGTAACGAGGACCCTCCTGCTAATTTTTCGTTAAGGCTGGTGAATTCTTCTGCTCAAAGCTGCCTGCCTTCTTGCAAAGACGGTACGACACAAGTAGCTGGTCCGTTGGCAACGACATGCAGCTCAAGTCCCGTCTGGCATACGACGACCTTCAGACGTCAGCGGGTAGCTTACTGGCGCCGTACTCATAAACATAATTATGAACAGAGTTATTGTCCCTAATGTGGATAATGACAGTGAGACCGCTGCTCTAATGACGAACTCTGGCTTTAACATTCCGATTACGGGTACTGCGCTTTCGGCCGTTGGCAGTCAAATGAATCTTAGCTACCGTCTATTATACGCCAATTAGGAGGTTCAAGTGACATTTACTGTCACCATAAAAATAAACGTGGACGGGACGACTAACGTCTTGCTTTCTAATACAAAGAGCGTTTCATCAATTCTCAGAATCCTATGAACAGGACCTGAGAGAGCTTTTGAGCTAATTGTAATATGATTTTTAAGTGTAAAATTATAGTTCTATTTTCGAAAAGGGTAGCAAAAGTAGTCTGCCACACAACTGCCTACAGCAAGGTACAGAAAAGAGGAGGAATGGATGAGGAACCATAGCTTAATACCTGCTAAGGCCTTAGCAGCAGTAGTTCGTTTTATAACAGGTTGTGTGAGGAAAGGGGTCATGGCCTTTACAGTGGCACAATCTCAGCGTTTGCCTTAAGCGACGTAAGGGAAGATCTTTGTCCAGTGTGTTACCTCTGAACAGTCTCGTTTCGTCAGAAACTGAGATTGACAGTTCGCCATTTAATTTTTCGCCATATACCTCTCAGCAAAAAATACTGCATGTTACAGAGCACCACAGAACAATAATAATATTGCACTACGTAATACTACCTGCCCTGTGTGCGTAATGTATAATGTAGACGCAGTTCCCCTTTCACCGGAGCAGAAGTAACGTAAATATACAAGAAGCCTACTGCGACGAAACAAAATAGAAACAAAGAAATGAAAAAAACTGGTGTAAGATGAAAACAGTGCTCCTAAACCATTATGTCATCCCTTTCTTGGCCATTGTCATTAGAAAACGAATTGCCACTTACAAAACCGATGATAACTCTGAATAAGATAAAGCAGTTGACCCAAAGCTGACTGTGTTGTTACTACAATAGTTTGGTAACACTTTAGTGACTGGTTCACACTTTTTTGCCCATTACATTTCAATCACTTTCGTACTGTATCCGGATAATATCTGACAAAGAGAGAAATTTTATTTTATGTGTTTGTCAGCCCCAGATCTTCCATATTTCCGAACCGGGGCAAAAATTTATGAACCTGATAGTGGCGCCCCCCTCCCCCCCCCCCCCCCCCGAACCCTACCCCCTTGCCCCAGCTAGAGAATTTTATAAAAATCTGTTACATGCATATTTTGTAGTGGAAGTCATCAAACTTACATTCAGGACAGTAAAATTTGCTCTTAGACGGCCGGTTTGACATCCTACCCCTTTAAAAAAAAATTCGCAATTACTACTGGGTGGAATCATTTACAAGCAGAAGAATAAGAACTCCTCAGAAAGTATGCACTCTTTATTGCCCATTAGCTAATAATTTTCGCTTCTGTGTCACATAAAATTAAATGTAGGAAAGGCAAGAGACAAGAGACAAGTAAGACAGTCCACATTCCTTAAATCTTTAGATCCCAGCATTTTTTTCTCTCTAACCTAGCTACTGTCTTACACGGCGTGCTTTCCTTTCTGCGAAAGAATCTATTACCTCATCAAAGTTAGTTGAACGTTTTGTTACACGAAAAATCAAAATGCCCTTGTCTAATACTGAAAAAGTTGTTAATACCAATGTACCCAAGACTGATGTGGTTTCTGTATTATATTACGTCTGTTTTGTCACTGTCAGCTAGATAAAACGAAATAGGCCTTTCTAATATAGCAGCAATTGTAATGCATGCCAAATAAGTGAGATTGTTTTGGCACAAATGGTCATTTTGTCCATCTCATTAACATAAGTCACAAAGTACGAATATTAGTGCGTATTAGGCCTACTACAAGAAAAAAGTTTTATCTTAGGAAATAGTTTCACATTTCATTCATAGGCTCCAATTTCTGGAACATGAGATCGAAAAATAGTAGTACCAAATTTTTATATAAATTTGGAATCGTCATATTCTGCCATATAATTTGTGTGATGTCCCCGTTTCTTCTCCTCCCTCGTTCTAATAAACAATCTCGTCATCAGTAATTCTGTAACTATTCCTGCCATTGTCGAAACTTATTCTCCGGTTAACTTCACTAACCCTGGCAGAATCACCAGTTTAGTTATCCTTCGTTTACTCTCCCGTTAGGCGCTATTACATGTTCAAACAACGCGTTTTCCGCGCTATTCCGAGAACAGAACGTAAGCGCCGCAAACCGAGGACTGTACAACTGCCCCTTAGTAGTAAGTGACAAAGGTTTCCTGTCAAAATTTCACTTTCTTGGATAGACCAAGAAGATAATATGTTATCTTTCTCACCGGCTATACCAGTTAATCGTTTATTTCCACTTTGGAAGTCTGGATCTATGGATTTCGCTATTAATTATAGCACCGATGATCGTTCGCAAACGCAGTCAACCACTGGCATTTACCCGTTCGAGTTTTCTCGGCTCAGCTTGTACAACATGGTCCCCTTTTGTATGCGAGAAAGCTTTTTATTTATATATGTGACGGGGATTCCCCAGGCAGAGACTTCACATATACTATGCACGCATTCAAAAATCAGCTTACGATTTGTTCAGAAATCAAGCAGGGATGCGTTTCAAATTCGTATGAATAATCGATAGACCAGCGTCCGATGGATGCTAGGCGCTTTGTGAAACAACGTTTTCTTCTTCAAGAATATGAATCTGGCGCCTGCTGAAATTGCCGCCCGGAGAAAATACCCCGGCTTGTTCCACTCCCCCCCCCCCCCTCCCCCCCGCCGCCGACCCCCTTTTCTAGTTCCGGGCCTGGTGTGTGTGCATGTGTGTATGTGTGTGTGTGAAGAGAGAGAGAGAGAGAGAGAGAGAGAGACAGTCTGCCCAAAAGAATTTTAAAGTAAGTATTTTATTTTTATTTCCGACCTGCTCGGATAGCCAAGCCAGTTAGCAGGCTGCATAAGGGATTTGGGGAGGTGTGCAGGCCGTGGGTCGAATCAGCCAAGGTGTGTGAACGACAAGGACTGGTGTGCTGGGCAGGGATGGCAACACCACCATTTGCTTATTTCAGCATCATGTCAATTCCGTGAAAATACGGGACAAAGCTAAAAAAATGTTTTATTTCAGAATAGTTTTTCTGTCTCTTTAAACCATTTTAATCACACTAGTCTCAACATAATTCAGCATGGGCAATAAGGACATCAGCATCTGTGTCATCATAGTCATCAAATTAGCAATAACGATGCAAATCGTTTGCGACGTCCATACATAACACATAACTGCAAGTCCTATAGTGGAGTGTCAATTATTGCTGTCAGAACGAAGTGTAGGTGGAAAAACTTGGTCGAACAGCGAAGAGACACTATTCGCCGAAAGAACTCCGATGAACGTCCGTTTGTTCGATTGGATGCACGTTACAATACGACTGAGCTGCTGATTCTTCTCTTACTGAAGAACTGTGACAATAATTTCTAGCAAAGTATCTCGCCCTCTAAAAATTACAGTGAGTTTGTGAGTACCGACCTCCCGACCTCCCGACTCAGCAGCATTAGTGGTAGAACAACTGAGAGAAAATTTGGAATACATTTCACATAAATTTTCTCAGCATGTTATAGTCTTAGGTGGAGATTTCAATTTACCAGATATAGACTGGGACACTCAGATGTTTAGGACGGGTGGTAGGGACAGAGCATCGAGTGACATTATACTGAGTGCACTACCCGAAAATTACCTCGAGCAATTAAACAGAGAACCGACTCGTGGAGATAACATCTTGGACCTACTGATAACAAACAGACCCGAACTTTTCGACTCTGTATGTACAGAACAGGGAATCAGTGATCATAAGGCCGTTGCAGCATCCATGAATATGGAAGTTAGTAGGAATATAAAAAAAGGGAGGAAGGTTTACCTGTTTAGCAAGAGTAATAGAAGGCAGATTTCAGACTACCTAACAGATCAAAACGAAAATTTCGGTTCCGACACTGACAATGTTGAGTGTTTATGGAAAAAGTTCTAGGCAATCGTAAAATGCGTTTTAGACAGGTACGTGCCGAGTAAAACTGTGAGGGACGGGAAAAACCCACCGTGGTACAACAACAAAGTTAGGAAACTACTGCGAAAGCAAAGAGAGCTTCACTCTAAGTTTAAACGCAGCCAAAACCTATCAGACAAACAGAAGCTAAACGATGTCAAAGTTAGCGTAAGGAGGGCTATGCGTGAAGCGTTCAGTGAATTCGAAAGTAAAATTCTATGTACCGATTTGACAGAAAATCCTAGCAAGTTCTGGTCTTACGTTAAATCAGTAAGTGGCTCGAAACAGCATATCCAGACACTCCGGGATGATGATGGCATTGAAACAGAGGATGACACGCGTAAAGCTGAAATACTAAACACCTTTTTCCAAAGCTGTTTCACAGAGGAAGACCGCACTGCAGTTCCTTCTCTAAATCCTCGCACAAACTAAAAAATGGCCGACATCGAAATAAGCGTCCAAGGAATAGAAAAGCAACTGGAATCACTCAACAGAGGAAAGTCCACTGGACCTGACAGGATACCAATTCGATTCTACACAGAGTACGCGAAAGAACTTGCCCCCCTTCTAACAGTCGTGTACCGCAACTCTCTAGAGGAACGGAAGGTTCCAAATGATTGGAAAAGAGCCCAGATAGTCCCAGTCTTCAAGAAGGGTCGTCGAGCAGATGCGCAAAACTATAGACCTATACCTCTTACGTCGATCTGTTGTAGAATTTTAGAACATGTTTTTTGCTCGAGTATCATGTCGTTTTTGGAAACCCAGAATCTACTATGTAGGAATCAACATGGATTCCGGAACCAGCGATCGTGTGAGACCCAACTCGCTTTATTTGTTCATGAGACCCAGAAAATATTAGATACAGGCTCCCAGGTAGATGCTATTTTTCTTGACTTCCGGAAGGCGTTCGATACAGTTCCGCACTGTCGCCTGATAAACAAAGTAAGAGCATACGGAATATCAGACCAGCTGTGTGGCTGGATTGAAGAGTTTTTAGCAAACAGAACACAGCATGTTGTTATCAATGGAGAGACGTCTACAGACGTTAAAGTAACCTCTGGGGTGCCACAGGGGAGTGTTATGGGACCATTGCTTTTCACAATATATATAAATGACCTAGTAGATAGTGTCGGAAGTCCCATGCGGCTTTTCGCGAATGATGCTGTAGTATACAGAGTAGTTGCAGCATTAGAAAATTGTAGCGAAATGTAGGAAGATCTGCAGCGGATAGGCACTTGGTGCAGGGAGTGGCAACTGACCCTTCACATAGACAAATGTAATGTATTGCGAATACATAGAAAGAAGGATTCTTTATTGTATGATTATATGATAGCGGAACAAACACTGGTAGCAGTTACTTCTGTAAAATATCTGGGAGTATGCGTGCGGAACGATTTGAAGTGGAATGATCATATAAAATTAATTGTTGGTAAGGCGGGTACCAGGCTGAGATTCATTGGGAGAGTCCTTAGAAAATGTAGTCCATCAACAAAGGAGGTGGCTTACAAAACACTCGTTCGACCTATACTTGAGTATTGCTCATCAGTGTGGGATCCGTACCAGGTCGGGTTGACGGAGGAGATAGAGAAGATCCAAAGAAGAGCGGCGCGTTTCGTCGCAGGGTTATTTGGTAACCGTGATAGCGTTACGGAGATGTTTAACAAACTCAAGTGGCAGACTCTGCAAGAGAGGCGCTCTGCATCGTGGTGTAGCTTGCTCGCCAGGTTTCGAGAGGGTGCGTTTCTGGATGAGGTATCGAATATATTGCTTCACCCTACTTATACCTCCCGAGGAGATCACGAATGTAAAATTAGAGAGATTAGAGTGCGCACGGAGGCTTTCATACGGTCGTTCTTCCCGCGAACCATACGCGACTGGAACAGGAAAGGGAGGTAATGACAGTGGCACGTAAAGTGCCCTCCGCCACACACCGTTGGGTGGCTTGCGGAGTATAAATGTAGATGTAGATGTAGATCTCGACGACCGAAACTGTTACGCATTTGAAGAGCTAAGGCATTACAAGAGCAGTCTGCCTTTTTTGCGGCCGCCGGAGGGGTGATAGTATGAAGAACCGTCCCCACAATGCTTCACGAAACTGACGGATGCTCGAGGTGACAACCCACGTGGGTACTACTCGCCACTGGTCACGGCAGCACATAAACTAAATCAATGTGAACGTCCTCAGCCTCGGAAAATCTGCGATTGCTGCGAATCAGTTACTTAATTGCCCGGACGTCATCTTTTGCAATTGATGTCGATGGCCTTACTTTCCGATCAGCATCATCCACGTCTCTAAGGCTTTGCTCAACTTATTGGCACCATTTCACTTCGGCTGCTCACCTCGTTGAATTTGGTCAACTCATCGCTAGAATTTAACGGTGAATCTATGTGCAATACAGACGTTTCTGCCACAAGAATCGCACTGTGCCGCGTACGTAATTTCGAGTACGTTTCTAGATGCCATGCCATTCCACTCACACACTGTGATTCAGCATAATAATTCTAGCAACTCGATATTTAGTGTCCTGTTGAGAGGTGTACATTGTCACATTTGCAGTAGGTTTGTTTCTCTTTGACACTGAGTTGCAACATAAATATTGCTATTCCATGCATTGCTTCATATATAAAGTACACTCATGTTCAGAAAAAACAGAACGACTAGAGATAGGACGTTGGTATTCACAGGACATGTTCAATAGTATGTTCTGGAGAAGTGATTAGCATTTGATCCATGTCGACCCTCGGGTTCAAGGTAAACACAGTTGGTGTGTGTCCATGGTGTAAATGACATCCTACGACCCACAGCCATATCATTTCTGCACAACACTCCAGACGCCATTGCCGGCCGGAGTGGCCGAGCGGTTCTAGGCGCTACAGTCTGGAACTGCGGGACCGCTACGGTCGCAGGTTCGAATTCTGCCTTGGGCATGGATGTGTGTGATGTCCTTAGGGTAGTTAGTTTAAGTAGTTCTAAGTTCTAGGGGACTGATGACCTCAGGAGTTAAGTCCCATAGTGCTCAGAGCCATTTTAACCAGACGCCATTCTTTAGCATCACAATTTACGACCAAATCTTGCTGCATGAAGATATGTCTTCACAGGATGTCAGCCTTTGTCCTGGTCCGCCACGTTACCAGACTTGTCGCCAATCGAAAATGTGTGTGATGTGATAAAACGACTGGTGCAGCTCTGTGACCCAATGCCAACCTACACAGATGAAGTTTGGAACCAGGTGAATGCAGCATGGATGACTACACCACAGGGCACCATTCACGCCTCATACTCATCGATGCTATCAAGCATGGAACACGTTATCAGAGCCTATGGCGGACCCGGTACGTACTAGGCAACAGGACACATGCTGATCCGAGTTCACTTAAATGCTAACCATTTCCGCAGAACATACTAATGTATCGGCACATGTGCTGTGAATATGAACGTCCTATCACTAGTCGTTAAAGGTGTCCTGTTTTTTTTCTGAACATGAGTGAAGTTACGTCACCAGTCAGACCATTGGCACCGTTGTACAGAGAATAAGTCTCACACACGCTTATAACAACAGTGAGAACCTGCAATTGCAGATCATTACATTGGTACCGGTCATCCTACGTAATATACGAGGGGCAATCAAAAACTACATGCAACATAGCGCGACTCCGACGCGAGTATACAAGCACCGACATGTGTGTAAGGGATTAATATGGCATTCATGCGGTAAAAGCGGAAACGTGAACTATGGCGACTTTAGTACCAAATGCATCCAAACAGGACCAACGTGGTAGTATCGTTTTCTTGGCTGCCGAAGCGCAAACATCGATATACATCCTTTGGAGGTTAAAGAATATGTATGGAGTAGCATGTCTGTCGAAAATCACTGAAAACAGTGAGAAGGAATGCTGCTGCTTCATCGTAACGCATGACCCCATATCGCAAATGTCGTAACGCAGAAGTTACGCCAACTCAAGTGGGAGGCATCGAACACCCTCCCTATAGTCCTGATCTCTCCCTACCCGATTATCACGCCCTCAGTCCTTTAAGAAAGGTCTTGAAAGGTCAACTAATTCTGTCGGATGAGGATGCGTAGCCGGCAGTTGCGGACTTCTTCCCTCAACAGAGCAAAGTGTTTTGCCAACGGGTCTTTTCAGCCGGGTGTGTCGGTGAGATGATTGCCTTAATGCTCACGGCTATTTTGCCTGATTGGCATCCCTATTCTGGACTGCGCGGCCTTCGAAAAGTAACTTTTTGATTGCCCCTTGTAACAACACAGTAATTCTGGCGCACACTTCCAGTTACTGAGATACCATTATTAAGTAAGCTGTTGAAGTTAAACTAGCATATGACCTGAAAGAGATGGGCTTTTACTTAACTTCTGTCTGGGATTCTGTTCTTTCCTTAGTTAAACAAGAAACGCAGTTTTCCCTACCTGATAACCTGTTTTTGGTTAACGACTGACCATCCCTAAAGTCTGACGTTTTTTTCTCTTTTCTTGTGTGGTGGCACCCTTCGTTGGCTGTGTATGATGTCCTACTTCATACAACAACTTTTGGTTTCCGCAGTGGGGCAGTCCTGTCAATCGGAAGTTTAAATTTCCGTGGCCAGAGATCTCTAGTTTTATTCATGCCCTGAAAATTATTGGAGTGGTGGGAAGTTCATCCGTCGAAATATCGACGGTTGTCGAGCACGTTACCCGGATACACTGCTGTAAATTATATACATTCCGTACCCACGGAGAAGCTCAAGTTTCACTTCGTTTATCTGTACGTGAAGGAAATGTATCATTTCTTGCGGCAGTTAGATGAGTCTCGCAGTAGACGAATGAGACTATAATGTGCTCTACTTTTCCTGTTGTGGTCGACCACACAATATTTTTTCCTACGTTTTCCAACGTAGCACACCTCAATAGTTTTCCTATCACTAATCGCATTACGAAATGGGCCGATTTAGCTGTCGTTCCTGACGTGGCCCGTTATACTACTCGCCTGCAGTTTGATTTTATTTCTAAAGAAGTTTTTCTGTTCCATTTGAGGATTGCCTGGACAATTTGGACGTGCTCTTGGTGTTGGCTGGACGCTGCTTCCTTGGCCTATCTGGGAACGTCATTGTGTCACTGGCTGACATTCGGCTACTTTTTAACGCTTCCATGGCTCGGACTGTGATCGAAATGCATCTCGACCTTCAATGATCAGTCTCACCAAGAAAACTTTGAACAGTGCAGATTTATCAAAGCTAGGGAAGGTCTGAACGTTGCAATGGTGCCCAGATATTTACTGGTCGTTGAACAGGGTGTTTTCAAACTACCTCTGGTGCTACTGAGGCGGCTAAGACAGACGTATAACGTGTATTGATGAGGACCCGTTCGCCCATAGGAGAGAGGTCTGCTTTGCGTTCCCTCAGGTCCGAAACGTGATATCATCATTTTGCCTGCTGCTAACTGCAGTGGTATGGTTGTGCTCAATAAGCAGGAGTGTGTTCGTGTTAATTATTTAATGAAGCGTATAGTAGACTCACTCAGTGCTGACCGGCAAAAACAGTGGGAGAAAGAAAATTTTTTAAGGAAAGTTTACTGTCGCCAGATGCTATCAACAGTCTTAACTCATCCCCGCCTCGTTCCCCCGCCCCCTCCCCCAGATTATATGACCTTCGGAAGATCTACTAGGAAGAGGTTCCTCTTACAATAGGAATCTTATCGGTAATACAGATGCTCCATCATACCGTGTAGCAAAACATCCTGCTACGCCGTTCAGCCCACGTGGTCAAAGTACACACTGCATGAGGAATACATCAAATTTCATACGTGGGAGGGAGGATTGCGTTTGAATGACTCTGATGTTTTAGTAAGATTTGGGGAGGTCTTTCTTCAGTCGAGGAAATGTAAATGACTCGTTACCGTTCAATAGAACTAAACCGAGTAACCTATTTCGACATGTATTGACTTCCAGCTCGTTTTTTATACTGTGACCCTTTCAATGAGTCGACAGGTGAGGTTGTGGTGGAGGCTTTTTTTGCCTCTAGCTACTAATTATTTTATGGAAAATTTGAAGGAATGTGTACTGGAGGCAGCGGTGTTGAAACCTGCTGCTCGTTTAATTATGTAGACGATTTTTTCGTTGTTTGGTCTCTCGACAGTCAGACTAGTGACAGATTTGAAGACCATCTCTATTTAATCCACCTGAGCATTCATTTCATTCTGAACGTGGAAAGGCTGGTCACCATTCCTTCTGCGCAGTGTTAGTGAAGAGGAATGATGAGCTTATGTTGGGACAAAACATGTACAGGAAGTCACCTCCCACTCAGTTGTTTATTGTAGTTTGTACCATGATATAGTCCACCCTGATATTACATTTTGTCAGAACGGGTATAGTGAGAGGCAGATTACACCGGTAGCCGGCTTACGACCAAATGTGGAACGGGTGTGTTATGAGGTTGTTGAGGTGGCACTTGTCTAAAGCCGTTTTCACCAGAAGAAGGATGTATTCCCAAAAGAATTTGTCGATTCTGAAAAGGCAAACGGTGGTCTGTGCTTTTAGACAGCCATCTAAGATTGTTGCTATAGGATAATCTTGATTTCAGAAATGGCTCTGAGCACTATGGGACTTAACTTCTGAGGTCATCAGTCCCCTAGAACTTAGAACTACTTCAACCTAACTAACCTAAGAACATCACAAACATCCATGCTCGAGGTAGGATTCGAACCTGCGACCGTAGCGATCGTGCAGTTCCAGACTGTAGCACCTAGACCCGCTCGGCCACTCTGGCCGGCAATCTTGATTTATGTAACGGGCGTGTCCACCGTTTGCCGTGAAGTTATTGCTGTCACACATCAGGTAGATCACAGGACGGTGGAGGACCGTTGTATTGAGCATAAAGGTCACACACGCCTAAACGGACAGGAAAACAATTGACTCCCGAACACTGTAGTTTCACCACTTTGGAGTACAACTACACAAAGCCTCTGGTGTGCACATCCATTTACTGAGACAGTGTTAGTAAGGAAACTGTTGAGATTGTATTACCATATGGCTTTGTTAACAGAGTAGGAATTTTCGGCCTAAATTATGCTTAGAATCCTGCTCTGTCACTGGTTAAACACCAGAGGGACAGAGATGAAGAATCTACGTCGATATGTGCTGCTGCTTGAAGATCTACTATCGTCTTTAGTTCTCCGATGAAGTTAGTTATTTACGTTGTTTATTGTCTTAATACATACTCGTAGACGCAGCTCTGCCAACGAGATTCTAAATTGTGTTCCATAACTTGTGTGTCCTGAAAATTATGGGAATTCTTCTGTCGAAATACCGACGATTGTCGTGGATATTATCCTACTGCATTACCGTAAGTTATCCGAATATCCAGGACGCTAGAACAACCTGAAGCTTCACATGCAGAATTATTTTCCTTTAAACCGAAAAGTGGTACGATGCACGCTTTAATGTGAGCTTGTTCTTAATGAATTCTTGCTTAGTACATTCGTAATTTTTAGCATGAGTTGTGGCGTTCTGCCCAAGCTGCGTTAACCTTGTTGGAGGAATTTGCACTGGTACCGACATTTTATTTCGCGAGTTACATATACCCCCTGGCTAATGTAGTACCTAACTTGCCGATATCTGCTGCATCGCAAGGCATTGATTTGCACGACAATGGTATGTACGAGATAAGCAAATGAGAAATAAAGCAGATCGAGTTTTATTATCAGCCTGTCAATGTACGCCAGAACTGTCACCGTTTTCTTCATTATTTTTGAAACAATTCCTTTTGCGGACATCCTGATTTAGGTTTTCCGTGATTTCCCTAAATCACTACAGGCAAATGCCATAATGATTCCTTTGAAAGGGTACGGGCAACTTCCTTCCCTACTACTATGCGACCGATGACCTCGCTGTTTGGTTCTCTTCCCCCAAATCAAGCAACCAATCAATTTATTTGGCTATTTACCATAACTCTGGAACATCTATTGTTATAGAATCGTGTTGTTGCAGGATTGGGCATCCAGTTTAGGTGGAGATGATTCCGCCCAACTGTAAGACTCATACGACACAAACAAGTGCCTCGCGCACCACGCACTTACCTATTTCTAGGCGGTCATACGCCAGCGGACACGCTTACCACATCAATCGTGCACTCCTTAAGAGGTCGCAGGACTTGTTCTTTACTGGATGGCTCAGGTATTTGATATTCAGAAGCTTTTTCCATACTCGAGCTAGACGCCGTGCGGAGCATGGATACAGAAGTGAGAACGCCACTCGCTTGCGTCACTTAGTGGCCATGTATCTTCACCGGTAGTCATATTGGTGCATGGAATGACCACCCTAAATTGAATCTAAGGAATGTTAAGGATGCCCATAGGAGACATATTTGTACCATGTGTTCCTCAGCGTGTTACCACAATGAAAGAAACTCGGCAGGATGAATCACTTCCTATTAAATTCACAGATTCCACACTGAACAACATAATATACAACTGCATGCAGGGTGTTTCTGTCGTTATAGCACAAGTTTCCATATATGGTGGGTAAGATCATATCTATCAGTCTGAGATAAAGAAACCTATTAGGAAACGATTGAGTTCAAATTTGTGAAGCGCCGTGTCGCCGCCAGACACTGTACACAGCGTCAGCCGTCAGAGGATGGAGCACTCCAAGCAGTCTCAGCACTGCGTCACGCATTAAAGATTTAGTCGCCTCCTAGACGGCGCACATACCAGAAACCACTTTATGGTTCCACTACAAGACTTTCAGATAGTCCATTCATCCGCCAATAGTTACGTCTGTCATCACAGAGAACACTGCACCCCGGAACTGTTTGATGCATCCACCAAAACAATAGACAGGTGTTGCACATTGTCACGCCGAGCGTAATACTTAGGCGTCTGCACACAGACACTCGCTCATTTCACGTTGCCTCCCGTTGCAACAAAGTACTCGGACAGCTCTCATCTGCAGCCATCAAGTGCCGACCAGTTCTGGACGTCCGACAGTTAACAGATGAGTGGCGAAGATTAGTCGAAGTGATGGTCAAACTGTTTATCTATTGAGAAACAGAACTTGTAAACTCTCTAAACTGCCGTCCAAACTGAACTTCATCTACATTAGTTAGTCATCATCTAGTGTGTTAGGTGAGATTGGGTACAGAACTTCACATCAATTTCACGCCTTCTTTGCAAACCAAATCTCAGTATATTTTGATGCACATTATTTTAATAAATGACTGTTCTCGTTTCTTATGCGCTGCCGTAGATATTCCGGTTTAGGTATATTGCCCTCTGACGTGGTTGCGGTAAACATGCAAGTAGATCATTTTGCTCTAATCAAAGAATTCTGTATCTGTGCGTTCGCTTCCTGCTAGCTTTACGGCAGTCATGTAGATTATTGGTGAACTAAACACAAAGCCAAACGTATTTCTACCAGTGGAAAACAAGAGTCTACGGATCATTGTCCGTATAATGTAAAAAAAAGAGATTTATCATACACGTTGATACTACCCTTACAGATTAGGCAAACCCTACCAAAATCTAGGTGAAAATCCACTGATATCCTGCAGATGGCACGAGAAGTACACTTACATGGTCATTCCTGCTGTGAAATCGTGTAATGTCGCTGTTTCGTGTTTGACACATACACGACACTTCAGTCAGAGATTCTTTCAAAGGTGGGCAGCAAACACGGGCTCGATTTTGTAGCCAGCTCGTTCATATAAACCGACCCCACTTGATTTCCTCTTTTGGGGCCATGTGAGACATCTGGTGGACAAGGTCTTGATGAAACAATAGAGGATCTCCTTAAAGTAATTCTCACCACCTCAAGACCGAGATTGATTGAATTGAATGATTACGATTGGACTTCTGCGAAGATGACTCGCTTGCGCAGAAGCGCGGGACACGAATTTGACGAATCGTTGTGAATTTAGTGCAACCTCTGCAAAAAACGTGCATCAAAACATGATTCTCTTTTGGACTTTATCAGCAGCAATATCCCATTACTGTTTTAATTCTCAACTCATTTGTTTCCTGATAGAGTTTTAACACCTCAGACTGATGAATTTCCCTTTTTTCATCGTCACACAAATTATGTATCATCCACAGAATGGCCAGAACACTGCGGTGGTACACAGACTAACTATGCTCCGCAATGACCGTAACTGTGCCATATGTAATTGACGAATTTGATGTGTTATAATTTCGAACATAACTCATTTAACCGAAAACAGTATTTCCATGCTTTATGTAAGTCTTGTCATGTGTTCTACATATTTCTGTTTCTTTTCGTCATAAGTGAAGAGATAAAATGTACATCAGAGTGTTTTTTCTACCTTTACAGTCACCAATATACTATATTTTGTAACGCTTGATATAAAACTTTTTTTGAGAGATTATCTATGAGCACAGACTTTCTGGAGAAAGATGCTGCTATCACAGGTGGAACTAAAAAAAATCCGCAGACAGTTATATGGAGAACAGAGTATCCAGGTGGAACAGAAAAAATTCAGAAGACAGTTATGTGCAGAAAGAAGAGTCACAGACGTCTAAGATTGCAATAACATTCTCACAAAGCATGAGACCAAGAACAAGCTTGTTTTATAGTTTGGCTGGAGAGTGTTAAAACGTTACGGAACTGTAAGTAAAGCAATTCTTAGAAAAAGAAAAAAAATCATTCGATTACGTTATGGTTTCGTTCAGTATTTGCACTGTTAATAAAAACGCAATTTTTCCTAAAATTTCAAGTGTTACATAAAAATTTGAAAATTGTTTTTAGGAACGTTTGTTTCATGATATTTTTAAAGAGCTGCGAAATCTTTGTTTCTCCCCATATTTTTTCCTAGCATAAAAGGGTCAGTGGTGGATACAGGGAAATGTATATTACTTTTGAACGGAATTAGTTGACTTGTATACTATTGTCCATCTTCAAGACCTTTATGCCGCACCTAATAGTTTTTTAACTGAACAGAAATTTTCACAGACAGTTCTTGTTGAGTGGAACAAAAGATCGAAAGAGAAAAATTATGTACATCAGAAAATCACCTTCAGGAAAGATCCGCCCTAAGGTATTTGTGGTGAGAGGGCAGCACTACGTAAACATACACATTATCTATCTTGTTATGTGGCAAGATTGTTCATATGAGATTGGTTTCATTGTAAACTTGGCGTGTAACTAATACAGTGATTAAGAAAGCTGACTGTAATTCGCAACAGTTAAATATATAAAGCTTGATTAACAGTGCATAAAATACTGTTTAGAAAGAGGATTTTAATCAGTAAAGTAATATTTAGATGTACTTGCTTTGTTCGATATATTTTTTTGATAGATTGCTAGATTTAGCATGTTAGTGTTTAAGAGAGACCCAGTATATGTAGAACCAACCATACGGTCTTAAAATTCAGGCGTGGAAACATGAAAACACTGTTGTTGCTGTCTTTAAGTAAAAGTTGTCTAAATTTAAGTAAAATTTTCTAAATTCCTAAGTTGTACACTGGTTGGGTGAAGTAAGTCAGTAGCTAGTTTCCTGAGTAGCCCTAGTCTTCATTAGGTCCTGAACACACAGAAATAGAAAACACGTTTTGTGCATTTACTGACAAAAGACGTAATTGGGGATCATTGAGACGACGACACGATCTTTAAATGGGGAAATCCTCTGATGTGAGTGATTTTAACGAAGAGAAGATTATTTTCAGAAAATGTGTGTGAAATCTTATGGGACTTAACTGCTAAGGTCATCAGTCCCTAAGCTGACACACTACTTAACCTAAACTAACCTAAGGAGAAACACACACACCCACGGCCGAGGGAGGACTCGAAACTCCGCCGGGATCAGCCGCACAGTCCATGACTGCAGCGCCTCAGACCGCTCGGCTAATCCCGCGCGGCGAAGATTATTTTGGTCCCGCGCTTCGGAACGAGTATCTCGGAAAAGGCAAAGCCATTTCGCTGGTCGAGTGCGAATTATAGAAAGTGGTTCAAGATCAGTGATGCTACGAGTGGGTGACAAGGAGCTGGACGTCCATCCTAAATCACAAAACGTGAAGGACGAAAGCTTGCCTGCTGTGTAAACCAGGATGTGCGGCGGCCTGTGGCAGACAACTACATTGACTACAGAGTACAATGCCGGTGCAAACACGAGTCTTCCGGTCAGGGTACAGTGTTGCACGTGGGACTCAGTAGCATACGACCCCTATGTGTTATAACGAAATCACCAATTACAAATCGAATTAGGCACGGGATCACCGAGATTGGACCGTGGATCAATGGATACGTGTCGCTTTGTCGGATGAATCAAGTTCCTTGTTACATCCGGTCGATGGTCGTGACGGGACACGCCGTCATCGAGGCCAGCAACTGCTCGAAACTTACATCACAGCAGGGATTTGAACCGGTGCTTAAAGTATTATGCTATGGAGGAAATTCACCTTTGTTCCCCTGGAACCTGTGATAGGAATAAAAGTCACCGTGACAACTGTGAACTGAGTGAATATTACTGTGGGTGCTTGATGTGTTTCCCGACGGCGATAGCTGTCAATGTTACAAGGACAGAATCCTGCTGCAGTGATTTGAGGTGCGGGATAGTGAACGTTGATATCTTGGCAACTAAATTCGCCTGATCTGAATCCTGTGAAATACATGTGGGACGCTATAGGGCACCAGCTCCGCTCCCATAAATTACCGGCCACTAATTTACTTTAACTGCGTGCCCTGTTCGTAGATATCCGGTGCCAAGGGCTTTCCGAATCCGTGCCACGCAGAGGCGTTGCGAAGATGCACCAACACTAAGAAGGTGGTCATTACGTTTTGTCTCATAAGTGTAGGTCTATCGATGACTGTGATAGTGGATCACATGTTCCCGTGGCTGCAAATATTTGTGCACAGATTTCAATCTCGTTCACTTAGCTTGGTGTCTTTAAAGTGAGGCTAACAAAGCACATTATGCTAATACATCATAACTGTAGGTATCTAACCTAACCTAACCTAACCCAACCTATGTATGTTTGTTATTGGCGATGGAAAGTACGTTGTACTAATTACTGTCTAATCCCATAAATGTAACTATCTGTCTGAAGCCTGAATAACCACCTTTTCCACCGTGGACCGTTGCGAGACGTGCAGAAGGTATTGCCAGGGATGTAGAATCCAGTGCCATGACAGCTGCACTAAGTATATCAGTTGAGGATCCATAGCGCGACAGCCCGATCACTGTGGTTCCATAGATTCTCGATTTGTTTTAAGTTCGGGGAGTTTAGTGGTCAGGTGTGTACTGTAAACTCATCATAGACGTCTTCGAACCACTCAGGTACACTGCGAGCTGTGTCACATGTTGCGTTGTCCTGCTGGTAGCTGCCGTCTTGCCGAGGAAAAAAAAACCTCTATGTAGGGGTGGGCATGGTCCCCAAGGATGATGCATGCCTGTGTTGATCCACTTCGCCTTCCGTAATGACGAGATCACCCATAAAATGCCACGAAAACGTTCCGCAGACCAAAACGCCCCCTCTTCCGGCTTGAATCCTTCCGAAGATTGTTGCAAGGTGTCTGCTTTCAGACGTTTCACGCGTTACGCGCCAACAGCCATCTGTCCGGTGGAGCATAAAACGTGATTCATCTGAAAAGGCCACCTTTCGCCACTCAATGGACGTCCAGCTACGGTACTGGCGAGCAAATTCCAGCCTTCGTCGATGAACGGCAGCCAGCGTGGGTGCACGAACCAGACTACTGCTGCGGAGGCACATACGCTGCACCGTTCGCTGGACGGTCTTTGAGCAGACACTGCTGTAACCCCTTGGTGCATCTGGGCGTTCAGTTGCTTAACAGTTGCAGGTCTCTTCTCCCACCGCGTTTCTGCAGTCGTCATTAAACACAGTCACCTGTAGCCCGTGGCGCACCGGAGTTTCTTCAGCGCCAGGTTTAGATAGCGCCGTTCTGACATGTACGGTATACATTGAGGACGGCGGCATGCCAACGGTTTACGAATTTAGCTTTTTCGGAAAAGCTTCTACCCGTGGCCTGGACAGCTAATGATCATATCCTTTGTGGACGACAGATAAATCGCACCGTTTTCACATTACGACAACGAGTACACTGTTATTCCACCGATACGCTCTGCATATCGTCCAGTGCTAATCTAACCACGTATCGTCTGTGAGTGTTTATTTCGCGTTGGCTTGACGTCGGTCATAGGCAATGGTCACATGAATGGTGTAATGTTGATGCATTAAGTTGTTCTGAAAGCGGTGCTGATATTTTTAAGATTAAAAAGTGGGTTAAAAGCTGTGAGCTATCTGGGGAAGTTATCCTTGCATTACTGAGCAACTGTTTCAACAGGTGTATATATATATATATATATATATATATATATATATATATATATATATATATATAAAGAGAATTTAAATAAAAAGAAATAAATCAGTTTATATTTGGACATTGATTTTAAGATTGATCATTGTTCCGTTAAAATTTCAGCATATTGAACTTGATACATAACTTAACTGGTACCTTATTTAAGATTGTGAACATGTGAGTTTGTAATCTTACGGAACACATCAAATATGGAGCCAAGATTGGGAGACTGCATACAACACTGCATTCATTCCCATAACAAACGAAGAACGTTGAAACATATGCAAGAGGAAATTAACCACAACCAACCGATTCAATTTTCACCCAAAGAAGTTACGGTCATAGCGCAATCCTGTCTGTCATGAAATTACCACACACTGATATACTAAATTCATACTAATTGTCTGTGAAATCTTCTCGAAAAAAAAGTAGCTGAGGGCTACTTTGGTGATTACACCACATGCTTCACGTGGTCAACTTGGTTTATACAAAGAGTGTAACTTTGCAATAATTTTGATATTTAAAATAAATTACAGTGAAACACAATTTACAAAAGAAAAACCTCAAACTGGTTACTATCGTCATACTATTAACCTGATGGGTCAAACAATTCTATAAGCACGTGGTACTGGTCTCACAAAGTACATCCCACGTGGGTTGAACATAAAGAAAAGTTGCTATATTGAAAAATATTGCCAAGACGATACTTTATAATCTCACGCACATTCGCATTTAAGACTGATGAGCTTAGTTAGAGTTACAGATCATCAACACGTGGTTCCACTTTGCTCACAAAGTAGTACAAAGCAACTACTGGAATATATTCTGAACTTCACACTCGAATTACACTGCGTTGCAATTTAAGATAACATAACATATTTTAAATCTAAACCTGAAACAAAGGTGATTAAATTTTCAGTTAGGCTGAACTTAAGAAATCCATTGTGCTACAGACTTAGCAGAGACGTGCTTAACCGGAGATCTTACCACTTCAGACGCTCGCCGCGGACAGACCGGCCTGGGCCCCTCCTGAGGGTACCTCACAGATACAAACAGAAGTGACCAGAGAGGCATGCCAACATGACAAGGGACGGACAGCACCATACTAAGAATATAAATCTCTTTGCTTTTAGAAAGCATAGCTACCTGTTCTGATCTTGGTCCTACTGTTCTCTAGCAGACAGGCTTGTCTGCTACCATCGACCATACAACTAGAAATACATTTGCTCATTTATCCTTTCACACATAAGGGAAGGGGGATGGCAGTATCTTACCACATATAGTTGAAAGGGTCCTGCAGCCACCTTTCATTAGTCCGGTAGCCCATTTTAATTACCATTTCTCTTTCTTTTCCTCGTTTCTCTATTCTCTTTACTCTCATAGTAGTGTGACTGAATGAATGTGGTTGTGTGTCACGTTGCTAGACGGTGGCGTAGTCTGCTGCAGAAAGTCTGCGATAGTCGTACAGATTCAGCAGCAGTTGTACAGAATAGCCAACTCTCGTAGTGGTCAAGTAGGCAAAGAGGTTTTCGCTACTTGTGAGAAATCCACCTGCGTTAGGTTGGTGGCGGAAATGGCATCTTTGGGTTTTCCGGGCCATGCGGAGCGTGGAAGAGGCTGGAGAAGCGGGAGGCAGTCTGCCGCCGGTACGGGAAGCGTCCACAGCTGTGCTCCAGTCGAAGAAGGGTGAGTTAGACTGACCGCGTGGCGCGTTGTTACTTGGCGAGGGGAGAGCTGTTAGCTTTTGGTCTCGCTTTTCAACTCTGAAAGATTGCTTTGCCTTGTCGCAGCAAGGAATGCAAAACTTTGGCAGATGTTTGACTTAGTAAATTTCTATAGCAGACTTGGATCCACCGGAAGAGCGCCACACAAAGGTGTCGATAAGAAGTGAGCACTCGCTTCTGTATGAATGTCTGTTTGCCTTCACCGGTGCCTGTATAAGCTTTCATTTTTCTAAATATTAATAGCTTTGCCTTTTCGTAAATTTTCCTTGCTTAATGTATCTTTCGTCCGTGGGGAGCCGACCACGTGGTTGAACATTATAGTTGTTGGGCTACCGGCATCACTAACTGTCCGATCGCATGTTTGTTTTAGATAATGTTAACATGATTGTGTGATGTGATATTGTTGAGATTTGGCACTATACCTAGAAATTGTGTCTCCACAAACCACGTGTTATCAGGAATCGTGTACATGCCTCACATCCTTATCTTAGGAATAAATGATTTTACCTACAATTTTCTCTTGTGTTCCGAGATTACGTTTTTGCGCCTAATCCAATCACCTCGTAGCTTTACCGTTAGCACATCCAATGCGTTTCCTTATGCACAGGTCCAGTGATTAGTCTCCCCTTGTATTTCATAACAGATTCTTTAGATTAAGTCTTATTTTCAGGTGTGTTGCTGGGAGCTGATCTTATGCAGTGTTCATGCATTTTCTATTTTATTTTAAATGTTTTATTGTCGTGAACAGTGCACGGGCAATATTATTAATTACATCGTATCCGCTATGAGCCACCTCACAACGTATGCATTTTTGTGAGTTTTTGGTCTGTGATGAAATTAATTTATTTTCCGACTCGACCAAATCTTTGATTAGTTGTATGGCTTGAGTCGGTGGCGACCCTATTCTTCTCACGTTGATTTCATAAGCAGTAAGTATTTCCATTCCCAATAATAAGGAATAACTCGTAGTAACCGGTTAGTTACACAGTATATAAAAGAAAGCGGATGTAGGTTCCGTATGAGACTGTGTGACTTGAATTACATATAAACTGTGTTTCAAAGTGTAGTAGTGTGACAGATCGTTCTTGATTATGTGTAAAAGTAACACGTTCCACTGTTCAGTCTCCTCCCAGATAGAGTCAGAAACACCACAGTAAATTTCGAAGTGGAATGTATGCCGTAAATGACAACAGATTTAAGAAATTAACATGAAAGGAATTCAACAGAGACCTTTCAATGGAACTGGACCATTTACATTATAACTCGATATATAGGTGTTACTGGCAATTAATAGTGTGCACTAAAGCTACTGTGGAGAGTAACAGTGACATAACGATGTCGTCTGACACAACAGGTCCAACTTTCATATTTCCCCCACCAAGAACGACGTATTGAGTTGTACCCACTAGGAAATGGTCACTCAAGCAACAAAACCGGTCCGACGTTTCGCTAGTTTATTACGATAGCACATAACCGTACATTTCGGAAGACAGAGTTTCGACAGGGGCCAATGGTTAAATGTACGCGTCCGAATCTTTATCCTATCCACTGGAAACTCTTGTTTGTCCGGCAACACAAAGCAATATAGGACTAGAAGCAGAGCACATTCTCTCGCATTATTCATGTAGAATTTTATGGGGACCTCAACAGACCCAATAGCCACTTCTCTAAAGAGTGATTTTACTTGATTTTCATTCCCGCCATCCCTCGTTTCTGAATCTTCGCTTTGTGCGAGCACGCAAAGAATTAATTCTGTAGCTAGCCAAAATTAGTTTTGAATCTGTACTGGAGAAAAACTATACTCGTTACGCAGTGACAGCACATACATGCCTGTACATGTTCCGCCGACCGTCGTATCTTCAAATCTGTCGTAAGAGCTACTCATGTGTTCCGTAAATTGGCTCGGCATTAACGCGACACGTTTCTCTCGCCAATCGTGTTTGTGGACGGACGGCTGGACGTCTGAATTTCCTCGAAGGATCTCCAGTAGTTATTTGATTATTCCAACGGCGTTCTAATTATACGTTAATTAATATACATCCATCAGAGGGCATTTAAGAGTGCGGACTTTAATTGGAACTGCCCGTCCGAGACGACCGTTGCTAACAACGACGACCGAATACGGGAAGAGGAGGAGCGGAAATTTGAAAGAGGGAGAGAGGGATAGAGCGAGAGAGATGAGGAGGAGGAGAGAGAGAGAGAGAGACGATCGGCATGGTCCGAGTGCGCCTGTAGAAAGAGATGGGAGCAGCTTTAATCAACTTTGCATCGCCGGGAAGAATGCGAGGCGCGCCGCGATGGCCCGGGGATATTATCTGCCGCGGCCAGAAATCAGATGGGGACGTCGATCTAGAACAGCGGAGGGAGGAGGGGGGCGATAAGAAAAAAAAAGGGGGCCAGAAAAGGAGCCGAAACAACGAGGCCAGCCGAGCGACCTTTTATATAAAAAAGGCCGGAGCTTCCGAGATTCTTATATAGAGTTTAGTAATTATTAACAGGATCAGGCACAACGCATGAAAATTTCCAATAATAATTACGGCGCCCACTTTCCATCAGTCTCCTTAATGAGCTATAAATCGATAGTAATTAACTTTTTTGCCCCTGTTTCGTGATCGGGTCTCCTTTTTTTTCCCTTCCTCTCCTCTGATCTTTTGGAAAAGGTGATCGGGTGCGTACAGCGCACAGCGGATGGTCATGAAAATAGAGAGGAACCGAGGGGAAGCGAGCCATGGAGGTAGATGTGTTCCTTGAGAAGGAAACATGGATGGGGTGAGGGAGAGGGGACAAGGGGGAATTAGTCAGAGATAAAGATGGCCAGAATTACGTTTCAGTGCAAGCACAGCGCTACAGCTTCACTAAAGCTACGACAGCGCTTAGGATCGGGCCGCATTGGCAGAGAGTGACGACTGCGTGCGTTCAGTCTAGACGTCACGGCAGGCGAGGAGAAAGGGGGGGGGGCAGGAGGTGGAGTGAGGATTATGGGCCGGGGGGAATTTTATCAATGGCGCCCTGCCCCGCGGACGAACGTCCAATTTACGGCCATAATTCATCGTGCCGAAAATTTGTTTGAGGTTTCGTATTATTACATTATGCAAATTCTGGCCTAAAGTGTTACTACCATAATCAGATAGCATTAATATAAATAAGAGTGCGCAGCGGTAGCGCGCCAATTTTC
The DNA here is from genome assembly GCF_023864345.2 of Schistocerca serialis cubense. NCBI lineage: Eukaryota > Metazoa > Arthropoda > Insecta > Orthoptera > Acrididae > Schistocerca > Schistocerca serialis. The sequence continues at coordinate 102,307,841 of NC_064639.1, read as the reverse complement.
GTGTTGTCCGGGCCCCCAGGGGGCGGCAGGCGCAATAAATCGACACCCGGGCTCGCCTCCTAACCGCCTACCGCCCCCTCATCTAGCCCCCCTCCGCCCCCCTCCGCCCCCCTCCGCGCCTCCCTTCGCCTCACCTCTTCAATGCTCGCCGACGAGCGGACGGATAATTCCGCGATACATCACTCACCTGCCAGCCGGTGTGAAGTTGAAAGCGCCGTCCCCGTTTCCGACCAGCATCCTGCCACCTTCTGAAACACGCCTTTCTTTCCCTTAATTTTACTCCTAATACCTCCCCTGAACAGCGGTCGAAGGAGAGCGCCTCGGAAGAAGTGGCAGTTACGTATCTTTTTCGCCTCATAGTGGATGTGGTGCAAATTTCTGCTCTCGTTACGAACTCACTATCGCGTGCAGTGCCTTACGTGCCTCTAGACGAGTGTTTTCCACTCTCTCTGAGAGCATTACAGCAGAACGAGATTGGATTTTACCAATATCCCCAATAAAGATTAAATCTAAGGAAATTCAGTTTTTTAAAAAAAATATTAATGTAGCAATTTTTATCGAGGAAAAACAGGAATGTTGTATAAGCTGTTCTCGATACTACTCATTTGACGCTCCTGAAACATAATGAGTCTCACTTTTATGCGAAGCAATGGATTAAAATTTGTATGTGAACTGGGCATTCGAGCCAGGGTCTCCAGGGTACTAGCCAAAAGGGCTAGCCATTAAGCTACACTGGCACTTTAGCTGCTACACCACTACACACTACCCCAGTAGGTCTCCCTCCTAACTACAAGTTCCAAATCACGCCTCAGTCCTTCGCTATATCCCATCTAAACCGGAATTTGTGTTGGGGAGGGGGACGTCTTACAGTAGTCCTTGCAGCTGTAATGCTGCGGTGCCGACGTGCCCTAACGACTATTGCGTCCGCTTACCAAGCAGGAGAATTGTGTTCGAATCCCAGCATTGCTACAAACTTCCATTCGTTGCTTACTCGGCATCATTATTGTTCTCCGTACAGATGACGATGATTGTGATGTTCGGTTCGTGGGGCGCTCAGCTGAGACTTCATCAGCGCCTGCACCAAGTCCCAATTTTTACACAGTCCCATCCAGCTACTGTCACGAATCATGACGACGATGATGAAATGACGAGGACAACACAAACACCAATCCCTGGCAGAGAAAGTCCCCAATCCGGCCGGGAATCGAACCCGAGGCAGCATCGCTAGCCACTAGACCACAAGCTGCGCACTTCTTGGTACATCTGCCGCTTTAGTGCATAATCAAAATCCATGTTTCCGACAAGAACCACCACTATCTTCACCAGGAAAGCAAACGCCTGGCGAACATGTAACGGAACCACACGGGTGTTACCATGGATGTATAAATAAAGAATGTTGTCATGGCGTCACAAACTCTAAACTGAAGTCCCCCAGGTTAGTTGCTTGTAACATCAGCTTCTCGTGGAAGGATTTTGATCAAAAATGCCAGCTTTCGTCATTTAGGGGTGCACTAACCATTCTCAGTACAGTCTAAGGTGTAAATGAATCACATTTCATTCGTAAATAGACTCGTTCAAGCGATATTTTCTTTTATGTACTTGAATTTCTGTATACTTTTCCTGTGGTGGCTTTATTTCAATAATTTGGCTTCAGGTTCCCGAGCAGTCCAACACTAAAATCTCTCTGGATGAACGCAGTGAGAGGAAGAGGCTGAAAACCAACCTAACATAGCAAAATATCTTCCCAGAATTCTCTGTAAGAGAACAGAGACCGAACGTTAGTTTCGTCAATCTGTGTTAAGCAAACTGCTGTCTTTTCACGTCTTTTACTTCTCTTGTGGGTTATTCCAAAAGTGTAGCAAGAAGGAAGTTACTTCAGCGACGTGAAATTTGTCGTATTACTGGATCAAATACGCATTTAGGAGAAAAGAATTTGAAAATGGCTTCCCGAGTTCCTTTTATTCATGAAAGCACTGTAAAAATTTCTATTTAAGGCAACTGTTCCGTGCACACGACAGAAATTAAGCACAGGAAGCAATCGTAAACAGTAGTTTGCTAATGTTTTGGGACATCTAACATAGCGGCGCCGGCTTGAAAGCAACGTACAGCGTAGCGCCATGTCCCCTTATTATACCTCCATGGATGTAACTGAAGTAGTAGTAACCTGCGACCAGAGAGAAAGGTGGGGCCAATGATGAAACATAACTCATGGCGTTTTTGTTTCCATCTCAACTTACTAAAGAAGCCACACGATGTGATGAAAACAAAGACTTACATACAGCTGCTACGAAGTCAACTGAGGAGAGCTCCGCCTACCATCCTCCAAAGAATCCATGGGTCTGAAGATGGTTGTATAAATGTAACTGAAACCGGTCACCTATGTTATTGAGACAAAAGTGTTGTGATCAAGACTGAACTTTAGTTAAAATATAATACTTTATTGATCACTGTTTCCAAAAATGTTTACCAAAATTGTACAAACATTCAGTTTCAGACATGTTAGAAGCTTGTTTTTCCAAAAATCATTTTAAAATCACCCCCATTCCATAGCTACCACGAGGGTATTGGTACAGTAACCGTAATAAATCTCCGGAACAGGTGAAACAGCCTTCGTTGCACAAGATAAGTTTATTTAATCTTCACATGAGACTTGTTTCGCCTGTTCTAGGGCATCATCAGACAATCGATAAAAATTCTTGCTAACCGTAACCGACACGTCGAGCGTAACTGACAGTTCCATAGAAGTGGGAGGCAACAGCCAGATAGCCACTGTCAATGCCTCATTGCATCACCGAAAAAATTCTTCCTACTCGTAGCCGAGACGTCGAACGTGATTATGAGTCCCAAAGAACTGGGAGGTAAAATCCTCTGACTGGATTCCTTGAAGACGATATACTGAAAACATTTTCATAAAATAAAATCAAGGAGACGAATGAACCTGAAGCATTACTTACAATGTTCCTTGTCTGAACCTAAACCAAACATCGAACTGACTGTTACAAATAAGCAGTATGAATCGTGTCATTAACTCTTCTCTTTTTCTGGGAATACTAGTCCCGCAGCAACACTTTCCTGCTTTTATTTACAAATAAATATAATAAAAACTGTAAAGCGTACTATCTCCAGAAAAAAAATTGTAAGCTACGCACCCACAAATAAAATCCCCAGTCGAAAAGCATGATGCTCATAAAACGTTATGCCTTCAACGAGTTTCTTTGCGTAGCTATCCTCCGTAGCGAGCACAAAAACATTCATTTCGTAAATAAAAAAGAACACCTTCTCTTTATTCTCCCAGGCGCGTTTCGTCTTTTCCATTTTAAGGCATCATCAGTGGGATGTATAATCATAAAATCATGATACACTTTTGTTTCGATATGTATTTTTCGTAGATTATAAAAAGTTCATTTCTCGATTTTTATGTAAATAAGTGATTACTTACAGTTCTTTGTCTTTGTTAAATCCGCTGTTTACGTTTTATTTTTTGAGTGCGCAGCGTTAATATTGCTCTGACATGCTACAGATGTAAGCCATGGGTCCTAAATACTGGTTATTATTAAATATTGCTGGCTAGTTTTTCTTCTTAATCGTCGCTGTATGTGTAGAACGTCCGTATCACACACAGCTACGATATTATTGCGTCGAGCGGCAATAACCATCCACGTCACTGCGCGGTTATTAAAATACCACACCAGATATCCTCACCTCACTTTATTTTTCTGTTTGACTTACTTTTTTTAAAAGTAACTTCAATCAGCCTGTTCTCTGTATATGTGAGAGGTTATTTCACTACGTAAATCCGAGGTAAAGGCAATGATGCTTGCGTATTTCTGAGAAGAGCTCCACCTACCATCCTCCAAGGAAGCCATGGGTCTGAAGATGGTCATATAAATATAACCGAAACCGGTCACCTATGCTATTGAGACATAAGTGTTGTGATCAAGACTGAACTTTAGTTAAAATATGAAAGTTTGTAGTTAGTGTGTCCCACCAGTTTCGACTAACATGGATCATACATGGACTTCAAATGCGAGAACCATGCGAGTACAGGAAGTCTCTCAGAGAGGTGGAGATATGTAACTTGGTAATTATAGGAGACACAGGAAAGAAAATTACGCGGAATAGGACCGGAGCGGAAGACGTAATTACAGCATAACTACAATGTAAATGAGATGGACATGGGCGAGACATGTAGCAAGGCGAATGGATTGCAGACGGGTAAAGCAGTGTTCTCGTCGTATTCAGTGACCTAAACAAATACCGAGAAATTGATGTGTGGCCCATATAAAAAAACATTAGGAAACGGCATGGATGTGTAACGTTGAAGATTCTCGTATGCTGACCTAACAGTAACTCAGGCTCTAACGAATATATGGATATGGAGACAGCACAATGGCAGACATTTTATTTATTTATTCCGATTACAATTGACTGAGCCGTATTGTGACTCTGAGGAGGGTCGTTATATTCTATACGTTCTACATTAATTTCAGAATGCCGTTTAATACATAATGTTAGGCACCTACATCTACAAACTTGTGCATTATTTTCACTGCTCTTCTGTGGATAGCCTAATGCGTATCGTAAAATATAAAAAAATCATTGTGTGTGTGTGTGTGTGTGTGTGTGTGGGGAGGGGAGGGTGTGCATGGGGGGAGGGCCAAGAAGGGGGGGGGGGGGGAGGGAGGGAAACCAACTGGCTTGAATTGCACGTCTACAGTCTACAACAATAATACAACACGGCACAGGTACTCCAAGAAATTCTAAGTTTTTTTCTTTAATACTCTCCATTTTCATTACTTGGATAGGCTCCACGTCATCACCATCATCATCCATTGCCGGATAAAGACTTCCTCTGTCCTGTCCTTGGATGATGATGATGATGATGCTATAAACAGACGCTATCGGAAAAACGACGATAGAGATCAACGAAAGAAATAATTTAAAGTCCATCAGAGTGGCTCAGCTGTGTTGAATTATTATCGTTACGGACCTGCAATACAGAGAAAATGCTCTCTCTCTCTCTCTCTCTCTCTCTCTCTCTCTGTCTCTCTCTCTCTTCCCCCCCCCCCCCCCCCCCCCCCGCCCCACACACACACACGAACACAAACTATAGCTTGGATCAGTGGGTGTCTTCATCGATTTGTATCATATGAAAAAATGTACAGAACATTTGCTTTCATCTGATGTAAGTGAATATAAAAACATGGTGTTTTTATGTAATTTTGTGTTATTGCCCAACGAACGTAAATGTTAATGAACTACCTTGATTGTGTCTCAGAACATTACAAAAAACATGAATGTTATTTGTTAGAGAGAAACAGTGATAGTAAATATTCCAGACAGTCCTTTTACGTCAGCACACCCGTCAGCCAATTAACAATGTGTTCTGGATAAAACTTGCGAGTCGATTAATGAGGAATACGTAAATTCCAGACAAGTTATGTTTATTGTTCAATAATATAAATCAGAACTAAATTCTGGCTGATTGCTGCTGTACGCCATAAACATTCTATGTTAAATAACAGCCGTGTTGTTACTTGAGAAAATACCGTATTCACGTAAATTGCCGACTCCCACATGGCAGGGCATGAGCAGCGGTGCATGCAGAAATGAATATTGCACTAACATGGAACACACAAAATTTAGGAAGACCCACATTAAGTAATTAGATGACGGGAGTTTACGAAACTCAGTTAACAGTACTAAATATTGAATAAGAACGGTATGTGATTTACTGAAAAAGTCCGCTCTCTTTGACAACGTCGTCCTAGGTTCCTATCCATTATATACATGTCACGATGATCTAGATAAGCGCAGTTGATGCAGTAAATTGATTTCCAGTGAGGTCGTTTCGTGACCCGCTGGAGAATGAAAAGTCGTTTCAAATAATTTCTCAACATGGTGGTCGTGATATGTCAGCTGTGTTTCGTCTACTGAAACAAAGCACATTGTTGAATGATAACTGATATTAAACAGACCCGCTTCCTTACTTCCCAGCATGCTTACTGAAGCAGCACTTGGGAATTCTTTCCTCGAGTTATTCTCGTTGTGGCACATACGTCTCCTCACTATATGTTTTGACCTCCTGGTAAAAGATAGTAATGATATTCTATGTTGTTTGCTTTTCCTGTTGCAAAGTTAGTGATGTTTTTGATGGGAAATTGGTGGGAAACTGGTGTCTGAATTTTGTTACTCTCTTGTACAAAGTTACTTGCTGATAGCCGGACTATTCACTTCAGAAGGGAATGTGATTAAATCACCCTCATGATTAGAAGTTGCACAACAATTCTAGGGAGTCCTTGTGCTTATAATAAACGTCAGTTGGTGTTTATCGCATGTCCGATCGCTTAAACCATATCTTCGTGCGTGGGAAGAGGGGAGTGGGGGGGGGGGGGGGGGGGGGGGGGGAGGGAAGGACAAGTTGAACATTACAGTGCTGGCGGCCTCTCTTTCAACATTTTTTCCTCACGCTCCTTTCCGTGTGTGTTATTCTTCCAAGGTCGTGGTCGGCCACAGCAAAATGAGAAATAAGTAAGTGCACGTTGTTTTTCCGTTGGTGGGACAACAAGGGATCTAAGAACATCACGTTGCATTTGAAATACGACTTCCATATAAAGGAATACATATTTTACATCAGCAACTTCAAAACACTGTATATGTTTGATTTTTTTATCTCTTCCAGAAGAAAATATTGTCGAGCGTTTTTCTGCCTGAAACTGACACACGATAATCCATTTGGTGCCATTAACATCGCATCGACTTCCCTTCTACACAACCTGTTCCGGGCAGCCAAATTATTGACTCAGATAGCTGCTGAAACGACCGCTACCAGTGGAGTTTCTCCTGAGAAAATTAGAGCCCGCTGACACGTAATACTCGACTATCTGCTGCTTCACTTCCGCCGCCGGTCGGGAAAGCTGTGTCTTCACACTCGACGGTCCTAAACACCCATGTAAAGCAACACCAGGGATTCGTAAGACTTGTTGAGTTGAATCACACAGTGGAAGTAGACAGAAAATAAAATGTAGGCTTGCTATTGCAGGAGAAATATTTCTGACAAAGATAAATTTATTATCAAGGAGTTTAAATTTAAGGGCTGTATTGTCTTATTTGATGGTATTTGCCTAGAGCGTGGCCGTGTACGAGAGTGAAAATAGCACGATAATTAGTTCATACAAGAAGACAATGGTGGTTTCTATAATGTGATGCTTCTGAATTAGGCTGTAGATTATATGGGTAGATCGAATACCTAATGAGGAGGTACTGAATCGAATTCTTGGGAACCTGTCAAAACCTTCATAAGTTCAAAAATGCATATAAATTTATTGATAGAAGATATGGAGCTGTGTTTAGTGTTATTTTATAGGGAGACACATCAAGTTTTTGATCTTAAACTAAAGATGTTGTATGTGGCATCCGCTGGTTATCCTGCACACTTCTCATCGGGAGTCAATTTCTTCCCACACTCGCTGTAGCATTGCAGGTGTAACTTGCTCAGTGGGGGCGTAAATTCTTGCTCTAAGTTCAGGTAAAGATGCCGGCACAGGAGGTACAAACACGATATCCTTGATGAATCCCCCCCCCCCCCTAAAAAAAATAGAGTGTAGTCAAGTCTGGGTAACGTTGGGGCCGTGCAATTGGCGCATCACGGCCAGTCCATTGACCTGGAAAGCCGTCACTGAGAAAATCCGGGACGTCAGCCAGGTAGTTGGGTAGTGTGCCATCTTGCACGAAATAAACATTTCGCTCTTGGTCATCCTCATTCATCTGTGGTATCAAAAATTGTTGTAAAATATCCAGGTACACTATCCCATTGCTGATGATGATGATGTTTGGTTTGTGGGGCGCTCAACTGTGCGGTCATCAGTGCCCGAATCCCACCGATGTTTCTCTCACGGAAAAAAGGGGCCGTACACATTGTTCTTGCTCAATACACAAAAAACGTTCACTTTAGGACTATCACGAACATTTTGCAATGTTTGATGTGCATTTTCACTGCCCCAAATCCTACAGTTATGTGTGTTAAGCTTGCCCCTTTAAGTGAAAAGTCGACTTGTCAGAAACGATGATTTCGTCCAAGAAATGTTATCGATGTGACGTATCTGCACAGAAGTTCTTGCTCGTAATTTTATCAGTGTCTTTTATTGCTTGTACGACCGTCAGTCTGTACGGTTTCAAATGCAAACGGTTTCTCAACACACGCCAAACAGGAGTATGTGGGATTGGCAGTTCGCGAGATGTACGACAGGTCGCTTTCATAGGGCTGTTGACAAAATGTTGTCTCACTCTCTCAACGACGTCGACAGATGTGCTTGGACGACCTGATGATTTCCCATGTCCTACCGAGCACCCTGTTTTCACAAAACATTTATGTCACTCATAAATTGTAGGCTTGCTAAGAGGATCTTTAGCGTTCTTGGTACGAAACTTACGCTGAACTGTTGCCGCCGACTTCGATTCTTCAAACTAAAACATACAGCTAGCATGCTCAGGCCCAGTGAAGGTAGCCATTTTTAAGTATACACGGTACTTTTCCGGCTCAATATTATGTAAAAATCCACATCTATATCTTTCAGACTGTTTATAATGTATATGTCTTACAAATTTTTTGTTGATATCAGGTAATACAGCACGCTTTCTAAACAAATTAGAAGTATTTTTAATATTTTTGAACCTGCTTAGGGTTATTAAAAATATACGAAGAAATTGATGCAATTTTTTTTCCAAAATGTTTCCACAAATTGAGTTAGTACAAACAACGTTTACATTTTAAGGAGACCAAATTTTTACCAGATATGCATAACATGAGGGCTGAGGTACTAGGCCTATTAAATTCCACCTATTATGAATATTACAAGGATAAAAAAATATCACATCTTATATTTTAATTTTTATAATTTTTTCCTAATAAATTGTTATATTTTCTATAATTTAGTTGATTCTGCAATAAAGCTTAGGCCTACTACATAAGTATGGACTATTTCAAGTTACGGAAAAAATTAGAGCAATGCTTTATAAACTTTAGGAAATATTTGTGCTTCAATTCTGAAAAATACAACTTGCGGGAAATTGTGAATGAAGATATGAGTCAAATTAATCTGTGCCTCAGAAAGTTCCTGTAGCATAGTCTTCATCCTGCAGCATTTATTCATCTTCAAGCTTCCTCTTTACATTCCTATTGGCACTTATTGCTTCTCTGGTAACTTCAAGAGCTAATCATTCAGGTTCATGCACCCGTTGTCTGTCACATGCAAGCTTTTGATCTTCCATATTAGAGCCACATTTTATGCCTAAATTTCTCAGGACTTCCAACCTTCCTAACACTCCATCATTGAAACATATCACTGCATCTAGTACACCAACTTTTGATGTATTTATTCCTACAAAAACATTCTTGGGTAATGTTTCCCTTAAGCAATGGTTGAAACTTTCATTTGTATTCTGAGTGCCCCCATGAAAACATTTACTAAGCAAAAAAGGGTCACTTAGGTCTCTAAAAATTGGTTTTATTTCATTCATAAGAGGCTCAGGAAGAGAAAGAGAATGCTTATAATGGTATATTTGACCACTTTCTTTTGCTTTTGGGTAACCACACCAAGAATCTGCTCCTTCAGGGTAAAGTCCGTGAACAGGGTGGTCATCTTTGGACTACTTATGAAATCAGGTGGCCCATACAGCTTTCTCATTGCTATAATATCATTCAGAGGTGCAGTTCGTCTAATGGCCAGTCCATTATAGCTCTGAGGAAGGTCTGTTTCAGTTTCTGTCAGTCGGCCTTGGCCAGACAGAGATTTTCCACCAGATAACAACTTTTCTTTCATTTCTCTTCGTAGCTTCCTCAATCTAGCACCTACCCTCTTTTGCACATGTCCACCACGCTCCAGTTTTGTTACCAGGGTATCACTATAAACATTGAACTCACCAACTTTATTGAAAGCTTTAGAGCCATCTTGGGCTAGGTACTTCATATATCTAACTTTATAAACGGGCACCGACCTCTGAAATATTTTTGGAGCTCCATCACACTCCATACCTTAACTGTAACCATCATAATTCTTAGAACACTGATGTTCAATATGCCCCTCAGTGTTAAAATGGTAGTTGTGGCAGCACTTCGATATGCACTCAAGATTAACAACTTTTCCATTCTCCAGAGAAGTATGACTTACAAAACCATTCAAGAAACGATGTCCTAGATGTTGCCATGTCCCATCAAGTGTAACAGCAATATCCCAGGAACCACAAATAATAACAGTTTCTTCTACTGCACGTTTCATAGATGCTTTACACACAACCGTCAAGGCACCTAAAAGTATTTTTCTGTGCTTGCTGAACCTATTGCGAGGAGGAGGAAGGTCCATCAAATCACAAAACTTTTGAGCAGCCTTTTTTCCTTTTCCTATTGCACGCATAGCATATAGGAACTTCAAATTTACATCATAGGAAGTATGCACAACGTTCGACGTCATATTCGAGGTACATTTCTTGCAGGATCTACATAGAACAACTAAATTTTAACGCTAAACCCTTCCTGCTACTTTGCTTTTCAGTTATTTTCAGACAGCCTGCATCATCACAGTGTTTAAATTTCCGCCACCTCATTTACCAAAGTCGGGCGCTGTGGCCGAGCGGTTCTAGGCGCTTCAGTCCGGAACCTTGCTGCTGCTACGGTCGCAGGTTCGAAACCTGCCTCGGGAATGGATGTGTGCGATGTCCTTCGGTTAGTTAGGTTTAAGTAGTTTTAACTCTAGGGGACTGATGGCCTCAGATGTTAAGTCCTATAGTGCTTAGAGCCATTTGAACCATTTGAACCTTTATCAAAGAAGATAAGATCCCCACATGAACAACAACAAATCCACTACAGACAGCATCACTGTTAACTCAAAAATTTGAATCACCAAGAGAAGTGTCATGTGGAAGTTTCTTTCCTGAAAAACTGATACACAGGTTACTGTCAATAGTGTAGCTTTCTTTGTTTGTGAACTAGTTACTACGAAATTTCCTTTAATTGAATTTCTTGATGCGTCGCATACTTCGTATTTCTTGCACACTAAAGGATTTATACTTCCTCAAATATATGTATAATTTGGGTAACAAACATTCAGTGACACGTGCAAAAACTGCTTCAGTGAAACAAAAGTAAATACTAGCAAAGATAACCATTTACAGACCATAAAAACCTGCACTGTTACCAACATATACAATGTCTCATACGTATAATCGCTGGAAACAGAAAGTTTACAGTTATTTTGGAAATTGTACTGGTTTCTGTAACAGAAACAAAGGGAGGTAAAACGGCATACATGAGCATAACTTTAATATTTGGTATATATAGATCATTTTTCATTTGAAACCCTATAATGCATACAGGGTGGTACATTGATAGTGACCGGGAAAAATATCTCACGAAATAAGCATCAAACGAAAAAACTACAAAGAACGAAACTTGTCTAGCTTGAAGGGGGAAACCACATGGCGCTATGGTTGGCCCGCTAGATGGCGCTGCCATAGGTCAAACGGATATCAACTGTGTTTATTTTAAATAGGACCCCCCATTTTTTATTACGTATTCGAGTAGTACGTAAAGAAATATGAATGTTTTAGTTGGACCACTTTTTTCGCTTTTTGGTGGATGGCGCTATAATATTCACAAACATATGGCTCACAATTTTAGACGAACAGTTGGTTCAGGTAGGTTTTTTAAATTAAAATACAGAACGTAGGTACGTTTGAACATTTTATTTCGGTTGTTCCAATGTGATACATGTACCTTTGTGAACTTATCATTTCTGAGTACGCATGCTGTTACAGCTTGATTACCTATAAATACCACACTAATGCAATAAATGCTCAAAATGGTGTCTGTCAACCTCAATGCATTTGGCAATACATGTAACGACATTCCTCTCAACAGCGAGTAGTTCGCCATCCGTAATGTTCGCACATGCATTGAACAATGCGCTGACGCATGTTGTTAGGCGTTGTCGGTGGATCACGATAGCAAATATCCTTCAACTTTCCCCTCAGAAAGAAATCCGGGGATGTCAAATCCGGTGAACTTGCGGGCCATGGTATGGTGCCTCGACGACCAATCCACCTGTCATGAAAGATGTTATTCAATACCGCTTCAACCGCACGCGAGATATGTGCCGGACATCCATCATGTTGGAAGTACATCGCCATTCTGTCATACAGTGAAACACCTTGTAGTATAATCGGTAGAACGTTACGTAGTAAATCAGCATACATTGGATTGCCATCGATAAAATGGGGGCCAATTATCCTTCCTCCCATAATGCCGCACCATACATTAACTCGCCAAGGTCGCTGATATTCCACTTGTCGCAGCCATCGTGGACTTTCCGTTGCCCAATAGTGCATATTATGCCGGTTTACGTTACCGCTGCTGGTGAATGACGCTTCGTCGCTAAATAGAACGCGTGTAAATAATCTGTCATCGTCCCGTAATTTCTCTTGAGCCGAGTGGCAGAACAGTACACGTCGTTCAAAGTCGTCGCCATGCAATTCCTGGTGCATAGAAATATGGTACGGGTCTATTCGATGTTGATGCAGCATTCTCAACACCGACGTTTTTGAGATTCCCGATTATCGCGCAATTTGTCTGCTACTGATCTGCGGATTAGCCGTGACAGCAGATAAAACACCTACTTGAGTATCATCATTTGTTGCAGGTAGTGGTTGACATTTCACGTGTGGCTGAACACTTCCTGTTTCCTTAAATAATGTAACTATCCGGCGAACGGTACGGACACTTGGATGATGTCGTCCAGGATACCGAGCATCATACATAGCACACGCCCGTTGGGTATTTTGATCACAATAGCCATACATCAACACGATATCGACCTTTCGCGCAATTGGTAAACGGTCTATTTTAACACAGGTAATGTATCACGAAGCAAATATCGTCCGCACTGGCGGAATCTTGCGTGGTACCACGTACTTATTCGTTTGTGACTATTACAGCCCTATCTATCACAAAGCGAAAAAAGTGGTCCCATTAAGATATTCATATTTCTTTACGTACTACACGAATATATAATAAAAAACGGGGGTTCCTATTTAAAAACACGCAGTTGATATCCGTTTGACCTATGGCAGCGCCATCTAGCGGGCCAACCATAGCGCCATCTGGTTTCCCCCTTCAAGTTAGGCTCTATTTTTTTCTTTTATTGAGTTTCGATTCCCCCTAAAGGGGGCGCGCTGGCAGTAGCTTATTACGCCGCTCTTCAGCCTACAGAATTTGTTTTAGAAGGATGAAGATAATAAAAAAATAATAAAAGTTGGCGGTAAAATCGGTGACTTAAAGGTAAAATGGCAGAAAATTCTGGAGCTTAAAACATAAAACACAGGGTTGATGATGCTAATAAAATACACAGGAAGCAGAAAAATAATAGACAGACAATTAAAAAACACGGCGACAGTCTGGGTTCTGTTCGCAAGAGATATAAAATGCACACCCAGCGACAGCATGATGTCTGTTCGCAACACTGTGGAAAGACGCACTGAACACTCACTGAAACACGGCACTAAAAAGTTGGCACAAATATGACATACCACACCCGAGAGCAGGTGGGGGGAAACTGGTCAGATGACGGGAAGAAAAGGGTGGGAAGGAGAGGAAAAGTGAAGGGGGAGGGGGGAAAGGAGCCAATGGAAGATGAGGATTCATAAGAGGGGTGGGGGGTGCTGAGCAGACGTGATAGGGAATGGGGAAGGAGAGGAGGGGAGGGGTGGGGTAGAAAGGAGATAGGGAGAGGGTAGGTGGGGAGAAAACACAGGATGGAAGGGGGGAGGAAGAGGGAGCCCAGGGAAAGAACGGAGGAGAGGAGGGGGGTGAGGATCAGAGTTGATAGAAGGGAGAAATGGGGGGACAGAGGGCACCATCCGGGAGGGGGAGTTGATGCAAGCCACCTTGGGAAAGGAGATGTAGGGTGTAGAGATGGAGGGTAGGGGAGATACAACAGTGAAGACGTGGCAGGGGGTGGGGATGGGAGAGAAGAGGAGCAACCAGGGGGTGAGGGGGTTCAAGGCGGCGGGAGGTGTAGAGGATGCGGATATGTTCGTGGAAGAGGAGCAGATGTAGGAAAGGAATGAGAGCATAGAGGATCCGCATGGAGGACGGGAGGCGTATACGGAAAGCGAGGCGGAGTGCATGACGCTCAAGGATCTGGAGGGACTTATAGAATTTGGGGGGGGGGGGGGCAGATATCCAGGCAGGACTGGCATAACAGAGGATGGGACGGATTAAGGATTTGTAGGTGTGGAGGATGGTAGATGGGTGCAACTCCCACGTCGGGCGAGAGAGGAGTTTGAGGAGTCGAAGGTGGTTGTGGGCTTTGGATTGGATGGAGCAGAGATGAGGGCTCCAGGTGAGGTGACGGTCAATGGTGAGGCTAAGGTGGGTGAGGGTGGGGGTGAGGCGGACAGGACGGGTGCAGACAGTAAGGGAGAAATCCAGGAGCCGGAAGGAGCGAGTGGTACGACCTACGATGATTGCCTGGGCCTTGGAAGGATTGATTTTCAGGAGACACTGGTTACACCATGTAGCAAAAAGGTCAAGGAGGTTCTGGAGAAGGCGTTGGGACCATTGGCGGGTAGGAGCGAGGGCGAGGAATGCAGTGTCATCAGCATATTGCAAGAGGTGTACTGGAGGGGGGGGGGGGGGGTTGTGGCATATCTGCCGTGTACAGGAGGTAGAGGAGAGGGGAGAGGACAGAGCCCTGGGGCACACCCGCAGAGGGGTAGAAGGTGTGGGAATTGGCATTATGGATGGTAACATAGGAGGGGCGGTGGGAAAGGAAGGAGGCCATAAGACGGATGTAGCTGGTAGGAAGGGCGTAGGTTTAGTGTTTAAACAGGAGACCGGGATGCCAGACATGGTCATAGGCCTTTTTGAGGTTAAGGGAGACAAAAATGGCGGAGCGACGGAGTTAAGCTGGAGGGAGAGGAGATGAGTGAGGCGGAGGAGCTGGTCATCAGCAGAGAAGGAAGGTCAAAAGCCACATTGGGTGTTGGGGAGGAGGTGGTTTTGGTGAAGGTGGTGATGGATGCGCCGGGAAAGGATGGATTCCAAGAGCTTGCTGAACACCAATGTGAGACAGATAGGACAATAGGAAGAGGCATCAGATGGAGGCTTGTTGGGTTTGGAGAACATTAGGATACGGGAGGTTTTCCACAGGTCGGGATAGAAGCCAGTGGCAAGGATGACATTGTAGAGGGTGGCAAGGATTGAAAGGATGGAGGGAGGGCTGTGTTTGAGGTGGCGGTAGGTAATGCAGTCATCACCGGGAGCAGTGTTTCGTTTAGTGCGGTGTGTGAGGTTGATGTCCTGTGTAATGACGGGAGTGTTAAGTTCAGATGGTGGTGTGTAGCCCAAGTACTGGAAGCTAGAAGCAAGGGGAGGAACAGAGGTATTCGTACAGTCCATGACATCAGGGAAGAGGGAATAATCAAAGTGGGGATCATCTGTAATGGAAAAAACATCGGAGAGGTGAGAGGCAAAGTGGTTGGCATTACTGAGGTTGTCACGAAAGGGATGGTCATTAAGTAGGAGAGAGTACTGGGGGGTTGGGCGGGTCCCAGTAAGGCGGTGGAAAGCAGACCAATACTAGGAAGCGTTTAGCGGAGCGTGGAGTTGTGTACGTGTTTGGCGCCAGGCACGGCGTTTCTTTGCTGTAAGCAGGTTGCGGATGTGTCGTTGCAATTGCCGGTGGTGGGTAAGTGTATCCCGGTCACAAGTGCGGAGAAAAGAGCGGTTGAGGCGGCGGGACTCTCGAAGGAGGAGGATGGCTTGTGGAGGCAGGCGGGGTGGTGAGGGTGGATGGCTTTGGTGGGGATATGGTTGGCGATGTCGTCAGACAAGGTCTGGTGCAGGAAGGCAGCAGTGTGAGAGATGTCATCAGGAGATTGGAGGGTAAGGTCGTGGCCGGCAACCTGCGTGTGAATGGAGTCACGGTAGGCATCCCAGTTGGCACGGGAGTAATCATGGACAAGTTTAGGAGAGACGTCAGGGCGAGGAGCGTTTCAGGGATGGCGACCATTAGAGATAGTGAGGAGAACAGGAGCACGGTCACTGCCAATGAGGTCAAGGACATCTGCGGTGATGCGCCCAAGAAGGTTGGGAGAGGCAAGGACCACATCGGGAGTGGTGTTGGATTCGGGTCGGGTGTGCTGAGGCAGGGGAACCAGGCCTCCCTGGAAGGTGGTGAGAAACTGATGCCACCGCTGGATGTCGGCAGGATCACGGCTGTGGATATTGAGGTCAGCGGCAATCATGTAGGTGGAGAAGGTGCGGTCAATGTGGGCCAGGAAATCGTATGGGATGGGGGTGTGAGGGCGGACATAAACGGTGGCACAGGTGATGGTAAGGGTGGGGAAGAAGAGGCTGAGGGTGAGATGATCAGCAGGATTGTTAAGGAGAGGTTGGGGCCGGACAGGGAGGTGCTTGAGGTGGCCTATAGCAACTCCACCACGCGCCAGAGGGTACAGGTTATCGGTGCGGTGAAGCGTGTAAGGAGCCGTGGAGATGGAGATACGGGGTTGAAGGAAGGTTTCATTTAGGATGAAGGCATCCACGCGGTGCTGACGGACGGTGTGGAGGAAGAGGAGTTTGTGAGTGGGCAGGGAGCGGATGTTGTGGTACAGGATATGGTAGGGTTGTTGTACCATGGGAGGGGAGAGTTAAACGAGGATGGTGAGGGGGGGGGGGGGTGAAGGTGAAGTGGGCCTGGTTGTGGGAGTATGTGGCATAGGTGGTAAGATGGAACACGGAACGGGCAGCGAGGGTGATTTGGGAAAGGGTGTGGGAGCGCTGGAAGGGGTGGATGTTTTGGAGTACAATGGTGATGAAACGGATGATGTCCTCTGCAGTAGGTGGAGGGCGGAGCGAGTTGTTGGGGTGGATGGGGTAATCAACAGGATGGACAGGAACGATGATCTCAGGGGTGACTGGAGGAGGTTTTGCTTTACACTTCGAGGAGTAGGTTGGATGTGGTTCGTTGCAAGTGTTGCAGTAGGGGGGAGAGGTGAGGTTGGGGCAAATCTTGAGGAAGTGTGAAGCTTTGCAGTGGGGACAAGTAGGGGGGTTCTTGCAGGCAGAGGTAACGTGGTCGTTGTATGTGAGACAGCGTTGGCAGTGGTAGGATTGGACTGGGGAACGGGAGGGGTCCACCTTACGACGACGATTGTAGATGAGGGCTCCCTCAGTGAGGAGGCGGTCAATGGAGGAGGAGGATTCGGTGAATATCCGCATGAGAAAAGTCGGCCCGGCATCATTGAAGATGCGACGGGCCGACCGGATTTCAATGTCGGACCGGGAGTTGAGTTCTGCCAACACCTCACCCTCTGTGATCATGGGGCTAAGCTTCGTGATCACAGCGGTGAAGGTTGGCGGACGTCGGGGAGGTTGAGGCTGACGGGGAGAGGATGGGGTGTGGTAGGGGCTGAGGGTTGCACGTTGGCTAAATTGGATATGGGGGATGCGGGACAGGAGATTGGTGTGGAAGGAAGCGTTTGGGGATTTAATGAGGACCGACTCCTTGCAAGAAATCAGAAGGGAGATGGGGGCATTGGGGTAGTATTTCCGGATGGCGAGGGTGAGGGAGCGAGCATCAAGGAATTGAGGGTCAGGGTTGGAGAGGACAAAGGTGTGGGTGGCAGGCGTTGTGGGGGCGGGGGTCGGGGTCGTGTCCATGGGGGTGGGTGGGTCACGGGGATTGGGGGTTTTTTTGGAGGAGATGTCGGGGGAAGGGACAACATTCGGGCATTTTGAAGGTTTCGTGGTCACGACTGGGTGGAGAGGGGGCTGGGGGATGGGTTTCAGGGGGAGATGGCGGGGGGCCAAGCTAGGAGAGTTTCATTCTTTGTCGTTTTTTCGTTTGATGCTTGCTTCGTGAGATATTTTTCCCGGTCACGATCAATGGACCACCCTGTATATGGCACGTATGACTATGAACTGTCTACGTGATATTTAGGTACTCAAATGGCTAGCAAGATCCACAGATCAGTGTCCTATAGAACTTGTGTGGGCCTAGCTCGGTCAGCAGCTTCGTACCAGTATCAGCATACGAAGGACCAGTTACAATTGTGGGCCACTTGGCATTAGGAGAGGATAGATAGGTTTTTTGACACTGTTCCCAACCGAATCAGCGCATGCACCGAGACCATAGGAGGTACAATGTCACACTGATAAGTATACTAGTACTGCCAACTTCATTCTAGATTTGACTCGATTTTGTAACCGCTAAAAAACATCACATACCTTCTCTACGCATGCAGTTTCATTTCGTTTCCTGCACCCTTTCTTGGTGCTTCAATTTCTTTTATCAGGCAGTGTGTATTTGTATGTCAAGAGGAGCAGAAAGCGTATGTTAATAAATATTCTACACCATCTACATCTACATATATCTACATCTACATGGATACTCTGCAAATCACGTTTAAGTACCTGGCAGACAATTCATCTAATCATCTTCAAAATTCTCTATTATTCCAATCTCGTATAGCGTGCGGAAGGAACGACTACCTATATCTTTCCCTATGAGCTCTGATTTCCCTTATTTTATCGTGGTGATCGTTTCTCCCTATGTAGGTCGGTGTCAAAAAAACATTCTCGCGTGCGGAGGAAAAAGTTGATGATTGGAATTTCCGTCGAAACGAGAAACACCTTTCTTGTAATTATGTCCAGCCCAAATATTGTATCATTTCAGTGACACTCTCTCCCATATTTCGCAATAATACAAAACGTACTGCCCTTCCTTGAACTTTTTCGATGTAATCCGTTAGTCCTCTCTCGTAAGGATCCCACACCGCGCAGCAGTATTCTAAAAGAGGATGGACAAGCGTTGTGTAGGCTGTCTCCTTAGTAGATCTGTTACATTTCCTAAGTGTCCTTCCAATAAAACGCAGTCTTTGGTTAGCCATCCCCACAACATTTTATATGTGATCCTTCCAATTTAAGTACTTCGTAATTGTAATACATAGGTATTTAGTTGAATTTACGGTCTTTAAATCTGACTTATTTATAGTGTAACCTAAGTTCAAGGAATTCCTTTTAGCACTCATGTGGATGACCTCACACTTTTCATTATTTAGGATCAACTGCCAATTTTCGCACCATTCATATATCATTCCTAAATCGTTTTGCAATTTGTTTTGATCTTCTGATGACTTTTTTAGTCGATAAACGACAGCGTCATACTCAAACAACCTAAGAGGGCTGCTCAGATTGTCTCCCAAATCGTTTGTAAAGATAAGGAACAGAAAAAGGGCCTATAACACCGTCTTGGGGAACGCCAGAAATCACTTCTGTTTTACTAGATGACTTTCCGTCTTTTACTACGAACTGTGATCTTTCAGAGAGGAAATCACGAATACTGCCACATAACTGAGACGGTATTCCATAAGCACGCAATTTCACTACAAGCGCTTGTGTGGTACAGTGTCAAAAGCCTTTCGGAAATACAGAAATACGGAAACGATCTGAAATCCAAGGTCAGCAGCACTCAACACTTCATGCGAATAAAGAGCTACTTGTGTCTCACAAAAAAGATGTTTTCTAAATCCATGTTGATTGTGTGTCAATAGACCATTTCACTACAAGCGCTTGTGTGGTACAGTGTCAAAAGCCTTTCGGAAATACAGAAATACGGAAACGATCTGAAATCCAAGGTCAGCAGCACTCAACACTTCATGCGAATAAAGAGCTACTTGTGTCTCACAAGAAAGATGTTTTCTAAATCCATGTTGATTGTGTGTCAATAGACCGTTTCCTTCGAGGTAATTCATGATATTCGAACACAATATATGTTTCCAAATCCCCAGAGATTAGTCCTGTCGCCTGTGCTCTTTAATCTGTTAGTATCAGATACGCCAAAGCTCAAAGCTCAGACATTTGTACATGGTAACTATCTGTGCTTAGCGGCATAAGCAATATCATTTCAAGAACCGTAAACCATACCACAAAGCTACTTGATAACCGGCAAATGTTACTTAAGAGAACAGAGCCTAACACCAAATTTATGTAAAGTTATGAGCCGAGTAATGCTAGTGATTCGCAGTCTAACATGACTATCACATCTCACTATGTGATTTTGTTTCAGGTCTGTTATAGCTACGTAATAATTAATTCTGTTGGAGTAGAAAGTATTCAATTTCTCACCAGAAGTGAGGGGTTATGAGGGCTCACCAGTCCTGTAGGGTCGAAAGAATTCTTTCATGCTGTCTCAAAAGCAGGGAAGAACTGCCTCCTCAGTGGTAGTCAGTTTTATCGGAAAAATATCCTGAAATGTTTACTGTGGACAGTTTTTCGTACTAATCCAGTTGCCAGAGGCGTGTTGCCTCCGGTCACCACAGCTCTCTCCCCTGAAGGTGCTTAAGGGGATAATTTTACTATTTTCCAGCCGCGTTTCGGTACATGTCTGGTCTGAGGAAGTTCTTTGCCTTCCACCAAAATAACCGACTGTTTAATTCCACGTAACGCCCCCGCCAGCTAATGCGATACAGACGGCGTTGGCCAGTGTAGAGATATTGTTCAAAAACAGTACCAACTTCGTGAATTGCGTGATGCTTTTAACAAGGTTTGAGTGGGAAGTTTCTGCTGCTTTCCCTTATTTTTACATAGAAAAGGAAACGTAGTCAGTCATCAGATTGGCAGCAGAATTCATTTCCTCTCCATCTTGGGAGCTGCAAGAGTTCAGGAGAGAACTGGATTGGAGAGGTTTCGCTTTCCAGCTACCGTCTGGTTCTGATTGGCGCCCTCTAGCTCTGCTTGAAAAATTTAAGTTTCGCTTAGATGGCAGCGAAACCAATCTTATGAATATCTCGCATTTGACTCAGTTGGTTACGCATATTGATTACTCAGTTATCTATACTACATATTTGTCTGATTTATCTATCTTATCTGAGCTGCTCAAAGGTGGAAGCCTTATCTTTTTTGCTTTTTGCAGTCTTCCAATTAAAAGCGAGTCGCAGAGAGTTTAGAGTTATTTTATTTTGGTTTGCTACAATCTTCAGAAAACTGCTCTGTTCTGTTCACTGTCAGTTGTTAAATAAAAGTTAAATAAATAATTAAATAAAAGTTCTGTGTTCTCGGTTGGACATAAATTTTGAGGTTCCTAATGTTGTAAAACCTCCCTATAGTTAAACAAACTTAAATCCTTACATGTTATAAAAGTAAGTGTACAATGTGCGTGCCGCTAAATCTCAGAAACGAGTTCCGGTACGATGAAGGGAGTTATATGATGTGGTAGCCCCCTATCTTCCATCCATGAAGAAGGTTCCCGTTTTTACCCGAAGGTCGCGCTGTTGAAGATATGAGGTCTGGGAAGTTTCGCCCTCCAGAAACTTCTAGAACATTCCAGAACACTCGAGAGTATTGGAGAATAATCCAAGACATTCTAGATTATTCGAGAACATTCGACGGCATTCCAAAATGTTCTGGCATGTTCCATAATGATCTGGGATGTTCTGAGATGTTCGGGAATAGTCTGAAACATTTGAGAAGATTTCAGAATGTTTGTGAACATCTCGGAACATCCAAGATAATTGTGGAACATTCCAGAACACTCTCGAATGTTGTGGAATCTTTTGGGACATTGTAGACCATTCAAAGCCTTTGTGGTATGTACTAGAATTCGCCACTTGTGGGGTACCCATTATTAGGGGTGTACAAAGCAAGACCCGTCGTGGGTTCGAAAGTCAGTCTCTTATCAGTGACAAAGGGAGGAAACGAGAAAGTAGGGCAGTGAGTGAATAAAAACGAACAGTAGAGTGTGAGTAGACAAAGTGATGCAGTGGCTCAATATAAATCGAAACTAAACTTCCAAAACTGTATAAAGTGTACTTAGTGTATTTGTTAGTAAAAAGTTGATTTGATTTATAGTTTAGACAATGCCCGTACGTAAAAGAGGAGGAGATCTTACCAGTTCTGAAGCAAAACGGCAAAAACAAAAAGATATGCGAAGAAGCGAAACAGACTAAAAGAGCGAAGCACGTTTAAGTTCACAACGAACGACAGTGAGCACTATGAGAAGCAGAGAAACAGATGAACAACGAAATGAACGGATTGAAGAATCAAGAATTGCGACAGAATCTTTTAATAAAAGATTGCGAAAGGATAACATATTCCAATATTGCTACGCGAAAAAAATCTGTATAGAAGCACCAGTAATCTGTTGCATGAATCGAAAAATTCGATTACCACCAATAGAACAATCTTCGCAGGATTTTCAAATTACGTGACCGGAGAAACTCCAGAATCAAAACACTTTCTTCTAAATAAGGCTACAACGCCTGCTTCCAAATGACTTCTTTCGGAGCCACTTCGATCAACACAAAAAGAGATGTAATCGACTGTGTTTTTTTTCCATCCGATGACAAATATTTCACAAAATGGGGTCATTAATACCCCTACCCAACGAAGACTAAACATATCTGCAAGTATATTTCACCGGGACGAAGAAACAGAAACTGATCAACGCTGCACAAATATCAGTGGGCTGAGACGAGCAGTAGTCTAAGATTTACCGAATGTTTTACCCAAATACAGTCAACTGATTCACATATTCAAAAGAGCACTAGACCGAATGATTTCTGATTTTATGATTCGAGCCGACAAAGAACCACTTGGAGAACACGAACGTGGATTTAAAGCACCTGAGACGGACAAAGCTGCCATCGTAATTGTGGACAATGAAAACACAAGACGTGACATAATTGTACAACGAAGAAAAGGAGGTCTACAAAGCATTGCAGAGAACCATCGTTCTTATGTTTCCCTCAAACATCCATCAATAGTTCTGCACGGAGAGGGCGGATATCATTTTATTGTGAAACAATTCCAAACTGAAACAGGCGCAGAAACAAATAAAAGAGTCGCTTCCAAGGAGTTCTACGCTTACCGCTTAGTGATCAGAGGCAATGAAACATACAATCACATTGTCAACACTCACCGTTTATTAAAACAATTCTTGCTAGATATGTACGCAAAAATAGAAACGGAACGGATGCCTTAAGCAAGACTGAATTAGAAGAAACTACGCACGGAAGAATACATCCACCGTCGAGGCGCAATCACAAATGACGGAAACATTGACGACTTTGGAACAATTATGATCTTATCTTCAATATATATAGGAAGTCAAAGGCACATGCATAAATACAATCAAAATGCCATGCCTACGTAAGAAATATGGGTGACCTGGCCTCTTCATAACATTCACATGCTACTCGTTGATTACAATTATCAAAGACCAACTAAGATACGGACAAGCCCCATGCATCGACACGATGTAATATCCCTAGTTTTCCGACAAAAACAAATGAGATTTATTGAAGTCATCACAAAATACCACATCTTTGGAACCGTTTTATGGTGGATATACACAATTGAATGGAAAACACGAGGGCTGCCTCACTCACACAATCTCATATGGCTGCACGACAGAATTCATCGCACGGATATCGATAATATCATCCAAGCTGAATTTCCCAGTCTACAAGAAGATCTGGAAAAGGAGTGAAAAATATGATTGACGGACCATGTGGACCCTTAAACCCCAATTCACCATGTATGAGTGATGGAAAATGTACAAAAACAATATCCAGAACCATATTTAGACGATACACAAACCGGAGTTGATGGCTATCCCAAACACAGAAGACTATCACCTAAAAACAATGGCTTCACTGCAAAAACACGAATACGAGGAAGCGATGAAATGGAAATAGATAATCAGTGGGTGGTCCTATACAAGACGCTACTTTCCAAAATGTTCCGAGCACACATAAAGGTAGAATACTGCAATTCAGTGAAATCCATCAAATATATCTGTAAGTACGTGAACAAAGGCAGTGACGTGGCAGTATTTCAAATAGCTGAAGACAGCGAACAACAAAACAGAAACGACAAGATCCTTATGTACCAAATGGGAAGATACATCAATAGTAACGAAGCATCGCGTCGGATTTTCGATTTACACGAACGCGAACCAGCTATGCAATATCTAGTAGCACATTTGGAGAATGGACAGAGAGCTTATTTTACACAAGACACAGCCAGGAAAATTACAAGCGAACCAGTTCAGAACACAACACTGACAGCTTTATATCTACGGTGCAAAACGGATCCATTCGCGAAAACATTACTATATGTCGACGTCCATACCTATTATACGTGGAATACAACAAGAAAAATTTTTCAACGACGAAAACAAGGAATTCCAGTAGAAGATCATGCAGGAATCATGAAAACTGGCGCACTAGGCCGAGTATATACCGTACATCCGAACAACGCCGAATGTCTCTATCTCCGGATGTTGCTACACGAAATACGGAGACCAACACAGACATCAAGACTGTGGCAGTTACCGATGCCAGACGTACAGAGAAACATGCCAACGCTTAGGACTACTGCAAAGCGACAGCCACTGGGAATTAACACTGCAAGAAGTCTCCCTCACCGCCACAGCGGGACAAATAAGAGACTTATTCGCCATAATTCTAATAACATGTAACCCATCGAATCAAAAACGGCTATGGTACTCCTTCAAAGAGAGTATGAGTGACGGCATACTGTAACAGATCCTACAAGTTCATCCCGAACTGACCATCGAATTCAACGACGACATTTTCAATGGAACACTCATTCGCCTATAAGATAAATGTTTAGCAACAAGTTTGTACAACTTGGGAAGTAAGCACCACTAAAAGACGCTATCAGTGTGCTTAACTTCGAAATCAGAAAGGAAAAAAGCTACAGCATCAACGAACTACTTTAGTACATTGCTCACAACGAATCACTTCTCAATGACAATCAGAAGGACATTTACAAGGTTATCATGGACCGGATCGACTGCAAAACTGGTGGAATTATTTACTTGGACGTACCAGGTGACACTGAGAAAACATTTTTAATAAATCTATTGCTGACAGAAATACATGCTCAACAGCACATCGCACTTGCGCTGGCTTTATCCGGCATTGCAGTCACACTTACAGAAGGAGGACGTACTACCAATTCCACCATACAACTACCGTTGAACATAGCCTAAGAACAGTTCCCGGTATGTTAAATCTCAAGAGCATCAGGACGGGGTGAACTTGTAAAGCAAGCTAAAATTATTTTCTGGAACTCAACACCAGCAGATGAGATCAGTTCATGTTTAAAAAGATCACATCTATGACCACACGTACAAATACTGCGACTAACAAAAAATATGAGAGTTGAACTATCGACAAACGAAACAAAAGCACATTTTGCTCAACAACTTTTACAAATAGGCGAAGGCGCATATCGTTCTGCCCAGACGACCGGCTTCATTAAACTTAACTATGTGTTCTGCAACATAGCCACTGCTGAAAATAAACTCATTGACCAAATTTATTCAAACGTTGTTCACAACTATACCAATCCGGACTGACTATTTGAAACGGCAATTTTGGCAACTAAAAATAATATTGTCGATGATGTCAACTTTAATGATCAAAAGAAAATTCCCAGTGAAGAGAAATTATACAAATCGATTGATACGATGGCAAATATTGAAGAAGGTGTTAACTCCTCTACAGAATTTCTAAACTCTTTTCAAGTATCAGGAATGCCATTACACTGCCTTCGACTCTAAATAGGATCTCCGATCACACTACTCAGGAATTTCAAATCACCAAAAGTACGGTGTGGAACAAGGATGATCTTCGAACAGCTATCAACTGAAATCATAGAAACCGAACTTATGACTGGAAAGTGCAAAGGACACACACTATTTAGGCCGGCCGGGGTGTCTGAGCGGTTCTAGGCTCTTCAGTCTGGAACCACGCGACCGCTACGGTCGCAGGTTCGAATCCTGCCTCGGGCGTGGATGTGTGTGATGACCTCAGGTTAGTTTGGTCTAAGTAGTTCTAAGTTCTAGGGGACTGATGACTTCAGGTGTTAAGTCCCATAGCGCTCAGAGCAATTTGAACCATTTTTGAACACACTATTTATCCCCAGAAATTCACTGATTTCTACTGAACTGCCATTCCAATTTAAAAGACTGCAATTTACAATCAATTTAGCCTACAGTTTTACAGTGAACAAAGCACAAGGACAAAGTTTAAAATATTGCGGCATTAAACTCAACGATTCTCGCTTCTCTCACGGTCAACTATAAGTAGTCGAGAAGGAAATTCGAAAAATTTATACATACGTACCCCGGATATCAAAATGAAATTTTTTTATAAAGAAGTATTGTAAATAGAATAGAGCGAATCCGGGTAATAAATATTACCGAGCATAAATACAACCAGCTACATTTCTGCGATGATTGCATAATTATAATGAGTTTCCGATGTGTGGGGCGGCCAAGCACTATTTTTAAAGATGTTAGAGAGGCGAAGGTGGTAACGAGTTCAAATGTTCACATTTTTGTATAGCAGGTGTAGTTGATGCAAAAGCTGTAGAGCATTATTTGGACCTCTTCCAGGTCTGTTAATTGTGCCAATATTCAGGGTAATTGTGTCATGCGTGGATACTTTTCTTTTAATTTCTGCAGATAGTAAATCAGCTAGTTCCATGCTTGCACCCGTCTTATGAACAACAAGAGACACGAAATTTCTTACGTGTAAGCACACATAATCCTCACATGCACAATGAACGGCGAACCAATCAACCACGATGTAACTCCGACTTACCTGGTGATTAAATTACACTGTCATATAGACTACATCTGGAAGACACATGCCTGAAGTTACAAAACGGGTATAATCTGTTACGTCAACAGAAGTTGCAGAAACGACGTAGAGGCAGTAATGTTGACACATCGATAACCTCGGCCTACGACTACGTTTCCAGATTTGGAGACTATCGCACATCTGCCTAAAAGTGTAGCGCACATGACGAGGAAATAGACATGCAGCACAACGAAGCGATGTGAATAATCTTTGGGGCTCTTCAGAGCTAAAACTGTATGCTAGCTCCCTGTGTTGGCACGACATACATCTCCCACATCTCAGACTTCGCGAAGAACAGGGCAAACCATTGAGCTCTGTCTTGCCAACAAAGTCTGGGACAGCTGCCTCGAATTCTGAAAGCTGATTTTTATAGATCTATTCACTAACTTCCCAGGTGACTGGAAGAGAGATTGGCAGACTACACTAAAGGGAGGACATGAACAGATGGGATAACATGTTTATTGTGCTTAGTGCAGCTAAGACGCTGGGACAGCTTTGATTGATGTATGCAGCAGATGGTGCTGAGTATTCCGCGTCGTCACAAGACGCAGCACGTCCGCCGTCGTTGCAGCTACGCTCACAGTGAAACTTCATTTCACCTGCCGACAAAGAGTGGAAGTCGGATGGTACGTTACACGTACACGGCGCTCGCTGATGTGCATCTTGTATACGGGGCTACTGATTGCAGTGGTCGAGGCTCGCCGCAGTCGTACGCCCGACGTTACCCCTCTAGACAACCTCACGGTCACACTTTCTTCGCTAGCTTGCACAGAAGGTTGTGCTTCAGCGAGGAGACACAACAACATGAGCGAACAGTAACAACTATAGCGAACGAGGAGACTTTGCTGGAGCTGGGACAGAAGAAGCCCACTGGCAGAACGCTTGCCATCGCCAGTCATGTAGGGATTTCCCACAGCGGCGTTTAGCGGTTGACTCGTGGCAATTCCATGCACGCGTATCACACCCAGCTCTTGCAGTTACTGGACGGAGACGATTTCACTACACCGGTGGCCATTGCACCGTGACATTTACAGATGCACGCAATATATTTAGGAAAAAGAATCCCGTAATGTTTTAATACTCCATTAGTAGTGTAGCGCTTGACACAGTAACGTCGATTAAATATTTGGGCGTAACATTGCAGAGCAATATGAAGTCGGACAAGCATGTAATGGCAATTGTCATCTTCGGTTCATTGGTAGAATTTTGGGAAGATGTGGTTCATATGTAAAGGAGACCTCTTATAAAACACTAATACGACATATTCTTGAGTACTGCTCGAGCGTTTGGGATCCCTATCAGGTCGGATTGAGGGAGGACATAGAAGCAATTCAGAGGCGGGCTACTAGATTTGTTACTGGTAGGTTTGATCATCACGCGAGTGTTACAGAAATGCTTCAGGAACTCGGGTGGGAGTCTCTGGAGGAAAGGAGGTGTTCTTTTCGTGAATCGCTACTGAGGAAATCTAGAGAACCAGCATTTGAGGCTGACTGCAGTACAATTTTACTGTCGCCAACTTATATTTCGCGGAAAGACCACAAAGATAAGATAAGAGAGATTAGGGCTCGTACAGAGGCATATAGGCAGTCATTTTTCCCTCGTTCTGTTTGGGAGTGGAACAGGGAGAGAAGTTGCTAGTTGTGGTACGAGGTACCCTCCGACACGCACCGTATGCTGGATTACGGAGTATGTATGCAGATGTAGATGTATATCCCTGTCTACCAGCCACCATTTATTCACCTATGACGCGATCTTCACGCAGGAAGGCACTGCGTGTATTCTGACATACGGTTTCAGAATGGCGGGGCCCCTTCACATTACAAGGTTGATGCGGTTCGCAATCTGACTGCAACGTCCCGCCAACGTTGGATCGGCCCAAGTGATTTGGCCCACGGGCCAGCGAAATTGCCAGACCTCTACAACGTTGACAAGTTTCTCTGCGGATAAGTCAAAACAGTGGTGTACGAAAGCCCCGTTAACAGAGCATCGCGTCCGTGGCAGCCGCTGGGAGAGACTGGGAGATGCCCGTTATTTTCCAGAACATCAGCTCTTCAGTCTGCCGGAGTTGAGAGGCCTGCAACACGGTCCGGGGTCGTGATTTCGAACACCTTCTTTGATAACGATTGTTGTCTTCTCTTGTTCTTATTTCTTGGTTTCTGCTGTACTAGTCATAATAAACACTTTTTCTCTCCCTGTTCGTGTGCTTGCTTCCTTGTGTTTTATGTCGTCACTAGAGCGCCAGCGAAGCGATTGCGATCATGCATTGCTATGTGAAATTCCACCGTCTAGGTGTACCCCCTCTCTCCTGAAAATTCGTAACCGCAATGCCGAACAACCCTGTATATGCTGTTTGATGATCCAACTACAGAAGTGCTTTGAAACACGCTTAACAGGATTGAAGCGGGGACATGCAGATGACAAATGATGAAGTGTGGCCTTGCCGAAGACTTAGCATGTGGAAGCTGGGAGCTGAGGGCTGTAGACCACTTTCTGATGTGAATCAAATGGCTCTGAGCACCATGGGAATTAACTTATGAGGTCATCAGTCCCCTAGAACTTAGAACTACTTAAACCTAACTAACCTAAGGACATCACACACATATATGCCCGAGGAGGGATTCGAACCTGCGACCATAGCGGTCGCGGGGTTCCGGAGTGAAGCGACTAGAACCGCACGGCCACCGCGGCCGGCAGACGTGAATCGAAATGGTTTTCACTATGATGGCATAGTGGCCCTGCACAAATTAACAACCGATGCGGAAGAATGGCTGTTTAGTTGTAACTGGATTCTTATTATTACCTGTACATAAATAGGAAAATCTAAAAATTTACGCTTTAACAAAGGAAGGAAGATTAGTACTCTAAAGTCTAACCGACATCAAGGTCATTAAAGGCGGATCAGAACCTCATATTAGAGGAGAGTGGAAAGGGAAATCGTCCGTGCCATTGCAAAGGAACAATCCCGAGATTAGCCTCAAGAAATTTAGGGAAACTACGGAAATCAACCCAGATAGCCGGACAGGGATTTGAACCATTGTCCTCATGAATACGAGTCCAGTATGCTAGCCATTGCACCATCTCGCTCAGTATTTAATCTTTAAATTTAAGCTACTGCACTATTTTTCAAATACTTCTTATCCAAAGGAAACGTCTGTTAATTTATCATCCAAACCCAAAATAAATAACAGTAACATATAATTAAAATGAAATATCTCTTTGCGTCCAACAGAGAAAAAGGAACGTCACACAATATTACGAGGTGTGACTGGAAAGTTTTAAGGATGGGCTTGTAATTGTACAATGGTGGTACTTAGATGCTATGTGATGCATCTCCTTCAAATAGTCCCCTTCTGACTGAACACACCGACTCCAACGGTGTTTCCACTTTTGGAAACATTCCTGGAAATTTTTTTCCTGAAGTGTGTTAAGGACACTCTCCGTATTTGCCTGGTTGTCTTCAATCGAGTCAAATCTCTTTCCTTTCAGTGAAAATTTCAGTTTAGGAAACAGATAGAAGTCTGCAGGGGCCAAATCAGGGGAATATGGTGGTTGTGGAAGCACAGGCATTTTCAATCTGGTCAAAAATTCAACGATGGAGAAGGCACGGTGAGCCGGAGCATTGTCATGGCGTAGCACCCAACGCCTGTCTTTCCACAATGCACGCCTTTTCTTCAGCACCTTTTCGCGCAAACGCTCAAGGACACATTTGTAGTATTCCTGGTTAACTGTCTGTCCTCCAGGGGTAAATTCACGATCCACAATACCGGTAGAATCTAAAAAAGTTACCAACATTTTGTTCACCTTCGACCGACTTTGATGTGCCTTTCTCGGTTGTGGTTAACCTAGAGTCTTCCACTGCGAAGACTGCACTTCGGTTTCAGGATCATATCCATAAACAGACGATTCGTCACCTGTAATTACCCTATTTAACAAATCTGGGTAATTTTTAGTCCGACTGATCAGTTCATGACACACTTGAAGTCGGTATTTTCTCTGGTCACTTGACAACGTTTTTGGCACAAATTCTGCGGACACTCGACACATGTTCAGATCTTCAGTTAAAATTGACTGAACTGCATGAAACTTAAATTAAGTTAGTCAGCCATCTTCTTAATTGTAAGTCTACGATCATAGCACCCTAAGTCACGAACTTTCACAACATTTTTAATCGTTTTTGAGGTGGAAGGACGGCCGGATCGTGGTTCATCTTCAAATGATTCGCGGCCATTTTTAAATCTGTTTAAACAGACAAAAACATTTCACTGGCTCACACAATTATCTCAAAAAGCTGGTTTTAATAGTTCGTAAGTCTCAAAAGCTGATATTCCGGCTTTAAAACAAAATTTCACACAAACTCGTTGCTTCATTTTGACGTCCATTTTCACGCACACAGAGTCCGCCAACGAGGCTAAACAGACTGCCGCTCAACCAGCTCTCACAACGAACTGAATAAAGGAAATGCAGTTTCCTGTCAGAGCGCGTTCAAGGGCAAGGCAATGACTCACTCCCCACCCTTCGTGTACCTGACCGCCAAACCAGAAAGCAGTATTGGATCCATTCTTAAAACTTTCCAATCACACCTCGTATATGCATCATCCTAGTTCCCCATAACTCCTGAAGATAGACGTTAACTGTGGATACTGTATGACAGACACAGTCCGTTTCACTGTTCAGAGATGTCACTAATCCCACCCAAAGATGTAAACAACCACGCATCAGCAGCGCCTATTAGACGGAGGGGGTTCGACAGCTGATCAGTTCCAGTCATTCCACCAGGAAGGAGGTACACGGCCAGTGTTGTCTATAGTTCAACCATGCCTACACGGTCAACACCGCAGTTCAATGGCGTTCGCATTGTTACTTTGTGCCAGGAGGGCTCTCAACAAGGGAAGAGTCCAGGCGTCCCGGAGTGGACCAAGGCGATGTTTTTCGGACATGGAGGAGATACAGAGAGATAGGATCTGTCGATAACATGCATCGCTCAGGCCGCCCAAGGGCTACTACTGCAGTGGATGACCGCTACCTACGGATAATGGCTCGGAGGAACCCTGACAGCAACCATGTTGAATAATGCTTTTCGTGCAACCACAGGATGTCGTGATACGACTCAAACTGTGCGCAATAGGCTCCATGTTGCGCAACTTCACTCCAGACGTCCATGGCAAGGTCAATCTTTGCAACCAAGACACAATGCAGCGCGGTACAGATGGTCGCAACAACATGCCGAATGGACCGCTCAGTTTTTGGCATTACTTTCTAGTCATCGATGAGGGTCACATATCTCTTCAACCAGACAACCGTCAGAGACGTGTTTTGAGGTAACTCGGTCAAGCTGAGTGCCTTTGACACACTGTCCAATGAGTGCAGCAAGGTGGAGGTTCCCTGCTGTTTTGGGGTGGCATTATGTGGGGCCGACGTACGTCGCTGGTGGTCATGGAAGGCCCCGTAACGGCTGCACGATACGTGAATGCCATCCTCCAACCGATAGTGCAACCATATCGGCAGCATATTGGCGAGGCATTCGTCTTCATGGATGACAATTCGCGCTCCCATCGTGCAAATCTTGTGAATGACTTCCTTCAGGATAACGACATCGCTCGACTAGAGTGGCCAGCATGTTCTCCAGACATGAACCCTATCGAAAATGCCTGGGATATATTGAAAAGGGCTGTTTATGGACGACGTGTCCCACCAACTACTCTGAGGGATCTACACCGAATCGCCGTTGAGGGGTGGGACAATCTGGACCATCAGTGCCTTGATGAACTTTTGGCTACTATGACACGATGAATACTGGCATGCATTAGTGCAATAGGACGTGCTACTGAGTATTAGAGGTACTGGCGCGTACAGCAACCTGCACCTCCACCTCTGAAGGTCTCGCTGTATGGTGGTACAACATGCAATGTGTGGTTTTCAAGAGCAATAAAAAGAGCGGAAATGATGTTTATGTTGATCTCTATTCCAATTTTCTGTACAGTTTCCGGAACTCTCGGAACCGAGGTGATGCAATACTTTTTTGATGTGTGCGTGTATATGATTTTCAATAATACTTATGTTTCTTTAAATGGAAACCAGTTATTGTTTTAGAACAATGGAAAATAGAGAAAAATACTTAACCAATGCCATTTCTTGCATTGTAAAATGTTAATCATATCAAGAGTAACTTGTAACGTAAAGTTGACGCTTGAGTAACTCCTTAGCAGTTCAATCGGGTGTATCGGGGAGAACCGAATTAATTAGGGATGCAAAAAGAACGGTGACGTTACGAAGGTGCAGAAGAGACATGAACAGCACGTTACGTTCACATACTATCATTTTTATTAGTCTTTTGCTCTGAAGAAAACTGTACGTCACTGATTTGTTAGAAGAAAATGTTCATTAACATGAGAATGTAGTTAGACTTACAAATTTGTGTTTTGTTTTCAATTACAGAATGTAAAAGAGTCTGTCCTAGCATTTCACGCTGATATATGTTCAAAGTGGTGCCCGTCATTTGCTGCACACATCTGCAATCTACCGCTTAATGAATGTCTTACAAGACGCAGTATATCCGGTGTAATGTTGCCACAGCATGCCTCAATACGATGTTTGATATCCTCTGGGGTTTTAGGCACATCACAGTAGATGTTCTCCTTTAACGTATCCAACAGAAAGAAGTCTATCAGTGTAAGATACGACGAACGGACTGGCCAGTTCATGCGTCCGCCATGTCATATGAAACGCCCGTCGAACATTCTGTCATGGGTCAGCCTACTGTTCATCGCAGAATCTACAGTAGCACCATCATGTTGATACAACATACGTGTGCGCGTTTCCATCGGGACTTGTTCTAGCAATGTTGGCAGATCATTTTGTAGAACTCGGTGTATTTTGCAGCTGTTTGCGTGCCTTCAATGAAGTGAGGACCAACGAAATGGTCGCCAATTTCTTCGCACCATACATTTACATTCCACTGTTGCTGTCGCTCTACCTGTCGAAGCCAGCGAGGATTGTTCACGGACCAGTAATGCATGTTTCGTAAATTCACTGCACCTTGGTTTGTGAAGCCTGCTTCATCGGCAAACAGGTAGAACTGCAGCGCATTCTCTGTTAATGCAGTTTGACAGAAATTCACTCGATGTAATTGTTGATGCAGCGACACATGACAAGGGGGAAATTTGTGACAATGAAGTATGCGCGCTACACTACTTTGTCTCATCGCACTACCTCTAGCGATGTCAAGTGAACTCATGTCTGCGTTCACGGCGACAGCAGCTAACACACCAAAAGCACCTCCTTCTCCTCTGATGGGTTTGTTACGGACCCGTTCTATCTACATATACATGAATAATCTGAAAATCACATTTAAGTGCCTAGCAGAGAGTTCATCGAAACACCGCAACAATTCTCTGTTACTCGAATCTCATATAGCGCGTGGAAAGAACGAACACCTGTATCTTTCCGTACGAGCTCTGCTTTCCCTTATTTTATCGTGGTAATCGTTTCTCACTATGTATCTCGATGTCAACAAAACATTTTCACATTCGGGGGAGAAAGCTGGTGACTGGAACTTCGTAAGAAGTTATCGTCGCAACGAACAATGCCTTTGTTTTAATGATGTCCATCCCAAATCCTGTATCATTTCAGTGACCAACTCTCCCACATTTCGCGATAATACAAAACGTGCCCCCCCCCTCCCCCCCAATCAAGAACCATGGACCTTGTCCTTGGTGGGGAGGCTTGCGTGCCTCAGCGATACAGATAGCCGTACCGTAGGTGCAACCACAACGGAGGGGTATCCGTTGAGAGGCCAGACAAACATGTGGTTCCTGAAGAGGTGCACCAGCCTTTTCAGTAGTTGCAGGGGCAACAGTCTGGTTGATTGACTGATCTGGCCTTTTAACAGTAACCAAAACGGCCTTGCTGTGCTGGTACTGCGAACGTCTGAAAGCAAGGGGAAACTACAGCCGTAATTTTTCCTGAGGGCATGCAGCTTTACTGTATGGTTAAATGATGATGGCGTCCTCTTGGGTAAAATATTCCGGAGGTAAAATAGTCCCCCATTCGGATCTCCAGGCGGGGACTACTCAAGAGGATGTCGATATCAGGAGAAAGAAAACTGAGGTTCTATGGATCGGAGAGTGGAATGTCAGATCCCTTAATCGAGCAGGTAGGTTAGAAAATTTAAAAAGGGAAATGGATAGGTTAAAGTTAGATATAATAGGAATTAATGAAGTTCGCTGGCAGGAGGAACAAGACTTTAGGTCAGGCGAATACAGGGTTATAAATACAAAATCAAATAGGGCTAATGCAGGAGTCGGTTTCATAATGAATAAAAAAATAGGAGTGCGGTTAAGCTACTACAAACAGCATAGTGAACGCACTATTGTGGCCCAGATAGACACGAAGCCCACGCCTACTACAGTAGTACAAGTTTATATGCCGACTAGCTCTGCAGATGACAAAGAAACTGAAGAAATGTATGATGAAATAAAAGAAATTATTCAGACAGTGAAAGGAGACGAAAATTTAATAGTCGTGGGTGACTGGAATTTGGTAGTAGGAAAAGGGAGAGAAGGAAACGTAGTAGGTGAATATGGACTGGGGCTAAGGAATGAAAGACGAAGCCGCCTGATAGAATTTTGCACGGAGTACAACTTAATCATAACTAACGCTTGGTTCAAGAACCATAAAAGAAGGTTGTATACATGGAAGAATCCCGAAGATACTGACAGGCTTCAGATAGATTATACACTCCTGGAAATTGAAATAAGAACACCGTGAATTCATTGTCCCAGGAAGGGGAAACTTTATTGACACATTCCTGGGGTCAGATACATCACATGATCACACTGACAGAACCACAGGCACATAGACACAGGCAACAGAGCATGCACAATGTCGGCACTAGTACAGTGTATATCCACCTTTCGCAGCAATGCAGGCTGCTATTCTCCCATGGAGACGATCGTAGAGATGCTGGATGTAGTCCTGTGGAACGGCTTGCCATGCCATTTCCACCTGGCGCCTCAGTTGGACCAGCGTTCGTGCTGGACGTGCAGACCGCGTGAGACGACGCTTCATTCAGTCCCAAACATGCTCAATGGGGGACAGATCCGGAGATTTTGCTGGCCAGGGTAGTTGACTTACACCTTCTAGAGCACGTTGGGTGGCACAGGATACATGCGGACGTGCATTGTCCTGTTGGAACAGCAAGTTCCCTTGCCGGTCTAGGAATGGTAGAACGATGGGTTCGATGACGGTTTGGGTGTACCGTGCACTATTCAGTGTCCCCTCGACGATCACCAGTGGTGTACGGCCAGTGTAGGAGATCGCTCCCCACACCATGATGCCGGGTGCTGGCCCTGTGTGCCTCGGTCGTATGCAGTCCTGATTGTGGCGCTCACCTGCACGGCGCCAAACACGCATACGACCATCATTGGCACCAAGGCAGAAGCGACTCTCATCGCTGAAGACGACACGTCTCCATTCGTCCCTCCATTCACGCCTGTCGCGACACCACTGGAGGCGGGCTGCACGATGTTGGGGCGTGAGCGGAAGACGGCCTAACGGTGTGCGGGACCGTAGCCCAGCTTCATGGAGACGGTTGCGAATGGTCCTCGCCGATACCCCAGGAGCAACAGTGTCCCTAATTTGCTGGGAAGTGGCGGTGCGGTCCCCTACGGCACTGCGTAGGATCCTACGGTCTTGGCGTGCATCCGTGCGTCGCTGCGGTCCGGTCCCAGGTCGACGGGCACGTGCACCTTCCCCCGACCACTGGCGACAACATCGATGTACTGTGGAGACCTCACGCCCCACGTGTTGAGCAATTCGGCGGTACGTCCACCCGGCCTCCCGCATGCCCACTATACGCCCTCGCTCAAAGTCCGTCAACTGCACATACGGTTCACGTCCACGCTGTCGCGGCATGCTACCAGTGTTAAAGACTGCGATGGAGCTCCGTATGCCACGGCAAACTGGCTGACACTGACTGCGGCGGTGCACAAATGCTGCGCAGCTAGCGCCATTTGACGGCCAACACCGCGGTTCCTGGTGTGTCCGCTGTGCCGTGCGTGTGATCATTGCTTGTACAGCCCTCTCGCAGTGTCCGGAGCAAGTATGGTGGGTCTGACACACCGGTGTCAATGTGTTCTTTTTTCCATTTCCAGGAGTGTATAATGGTAAGGCAGAGATTTAGGAACCAGGTTTTAAATTGTAAGACATTTCCAGAGGCAGATGTGGACACTGACCACAATCTATTAGTTATGAACTGTAGATTAAAACTGAAGAAACTGCAAAAAGGTTGGAATTTAAGGACATGGGACCTGGATAAACTGACTAAACCAGAGGTTGTACAGAGTTTCAGGGAGAGCATAAGGGAACAATTGACAGCAATGGGGGAAAGAAATACATTAGAAGAAGAATGGGCAGCTCTGAGGAATGAAGTAGTCAAGGTAGCAGAGGATCTAGTAGGTAAAAAAGACAAGGGCTAGTAGAAATCCTTGGGTAACAGAAGAAATATTGAATTTAATTGATGAAAGGAGAAAATATAGAAATGCAGTAAATGAAGCAGGCAAAAAGGAATACAAACGTCTCAAAAATGAGATCGACAGGAAGTGCAAAATGGCTAAGCAGGGATGGCTAGAGGACAAATGTAACGGTGTAGAGGATTATCTCCCTAGGGATAAGATAATACTGCCTACAGGAAAATTAAAGTGACCTTTGGAGAAAAGAGAACCACTTGTATGAATATCAAGAGCTCAGATGGAAACCCAGTTCTAAGCAAAGAAGGGGAAGCAGAAGGATGGAAGGAGTATATAGAGGGTCTATACAAGGGCGATGTACTTGAGGACAATATTATGGAAATGGAAGAGGATGTAGATGAAGATGACATGGGAGATACGATACTGTGTGAAGAGTTTGACAGAGCACTGAAAGACCTGAGTCGAAACAAGGAACCCGGGAGTAGACAACATTTCATTACAACTACTGACGGCCTTGGGAGAGCCAGTCCTGACAAAACTCTACCATCTGGTGTGCAAGATGTATGAGAGAGGCGAAATACCCTCAGACTTCAAGAAAAATATAACAATTCCAATACCAAAGAAAGCGGGTGTTGACAGATGTGAAAATTACCGAAATATCAAATTAATAAGCCACGGATGCAAAATACTAACGCGAATTCTTTACAGACGAATGGAAAAACTGGTAAACGCCGACCTCGGGGAAGATCAGTTTGGATTCCATAGAAATATTGGAACACGTGAGGCAATACTGACCTTACGACTTATCTTAGAAGCTAGATTAAGGAAAGGCAAACCTACGTTTCTAGCATTTGTAGACTTAGAGAAAGCTTTTGACAATGTTGACTGGAATACTCTCTTTCAAATTCTGAAGGTGGCATAGGTAAAATACAGGGAGTGAAAGGCTATTTACAATTTGTACAGAAACCAGATGGCAGTTATAAGAGTCGAAGGGCATGAAAGGGATGCAGTGGTTGTGAAGGGAGTGAGACAGGGTTGTAACCTATCCCCGATGTTATTCAATCTGTATATTTAGCAAGTAGTAAGGGAAACAAAAGAAAAATTCGGAGTAGGTATTAAAATCCATGGAGAAGAAATAAAAACTTAGAGGTTCGCCGATGACATTGTAATTCTGTCAGAGACAGCAAAGGACTTGGAAGTGCAGTTGAACGGAATGGACAGTGTCATGAAATGAGGGCATAAGATGAACATCAACAAAAGCAAAACGAGGATAATGGAATGTAGTCGAATTAAGTCGGATGATGCTGCGGGAATTAGGTTAGGAAATGAGACACTTAAAGTAGTAAAGGAGTTTTGCTATTTGGGAGCAAAATAACTGATGATGGTCGAAGTAGAGAGGATATAAAATGTAGACTGGCAATGTCAAGGAAAGCGCTTCTGAAGAAGAGAAATTTGTTAACATCGAGTATATATTTAAGTGTCAGGAAGTCTTTTTTGAAAGTATTTGTATGGAGCGTAGCCATGTATGGAAGTGGAACATGAACGATAACTAGTTTGGACAAGAAGAGAATAGTAGCTTTCGAAATGTGGTGCTACAGAAGAATGCTGAAGAGTAGATGGGTAGATCATATAACTAATGAGGAGGTATTGAATAGGACTGGGGAGAAGACGAGTTTGTGGCACAACTTGACTAGAAGAAGGGATCGGTTGGTAAGACATGTTCTGAGACATCAAGGGATCGCCAATTAGTATTGGAGGGCAGCGTGGAGGGTAAAAATCGTAGAAGAAGACCAAGAGATGAATATACTAAACAGATTCAGAAGGATGTAAATTGCAGTTGGTACTGGGAGATGAAGAAGCTTGCACAGGATAGAGTAGTATGGAAAGCTGCATCAAACCAGTCTCAGGACTGAAGACCACACCAACAACAAACAAAACGTGCTGCCCAATTTGCTTTTGCGTGTTACCATTCGTGTTGCATACAATTGTTTGTAGATGTTTTCAAATGTGCGGCACGTTGGGTGATCTCTGAATGGGTACCTTTTTGCATACAACCTGCAGGCTGCAGCTACATTTTGTCTACACTCGCCATAGATGAGTATCATCTCAGGCTTTTTAGAGTTAGAATAAACCATTTTCACAGTTCTCACAACACTGTACACACTGTTGCAGCTGCGACCTTCTCACCTTCCTACTGTGGGTACTTGTGTACAGTACACAATCACAGATGT
Source organism: Schistocerca serialis cubense (assembly GCF_023864345.2). NCBI lineage: Eukaryota > Metazoa > Arthropoda > Insecta > Orthoptera > Acrididae > Schistocerca > Schistocerca serialis. Next base: position 102,268,414 of record NC_064639.1, on the reverse strand, counting down.
CGGCTAACACAGTGTACCACAGTTATTCAGAGCACAAGGACTAATTCAGCAAGCGCTACGTGCAGATACTGAGACAGCCAAACTCGTAAACATCTTCGTAAACATACTCCTATAGATCTTTTTTGTTACAATACACGACTGAAGTGTCAATTGTATGTTACAAATTACTCCGGATCAACTTAACATTTTGCAGTGTAACAAAACGGCATTGGTTAAGTACGTGTTTCTATTTTCGATTGTACTAAAAATAGTAACAGGTTTCCATTTAAAAAAACATAAGTATGTTGTGAAAATCATGTTTCCATTCATTTATCAATGGTTTGTATTAACCAATTCCACCAGCTTGTCTCCTCACTTTAGATCTGTGGAGTTGGTTAAAACTCATATTTCCGTTCATTTATCAATGTTTTGTATTAACCAGTTCCACCAACCTCTCTCCTCACTTTCGGTCTTTCGAATTGGTGGTTCAGTGTTTTTTGTGGTTTTGGAGGTGTTTCCAGCGGTAATAGTAGGCGACTCACCCTATATATGAGTCACATACGCCGGCCGGTTTGGCCGAGCGGTTCTAGGCGCAAACCGCGTGATCGCTACGGTCGCAGGTTCGAATCCTGCCTCGGGCATGGATGTGTGTCCTTAGGTTATTTAGGTTTAAGTAGTTCTAGGGGACTGATGACCTGTATATATATATATATATATATATATATATATATATATATATATATATATATAAAGTTCGTAATTATGTGTCTTCAAATATTTCGTTGCTGTAACCATAACGTGCGAGATCTCGGAACTGGAATGTGCTATCTACCTCCCATAGATATAGGCTCAACACACAAACGATATCCATACTGATGTAAGTCTTATACAGCCTTAACCCAGCAATTTGCTAAACACAGTAATTGAAAAAGCTCCCAAGATCGTATTGAATGCAAATGAGAGCCGTTTTCATAAGTAATTTGTCATACAAATCAATTAAGTTTCCTGCAACACATATATATTTCCGTGCACTAGCTTTAGAAGGAATGCCGTCAGTAAGAGCACAATTCAGTCATACGGAAGAATTCGGTCATATTTTCCTACTTAATGAGGGTCACCTGACCCCAGCTGGTGTAGGACAATAAAAAAAGAGAAAACAAATAAATTATTTTAAACGCTGGATTTACTTTCTCTTTCTCTAAACTGCACTGGAAGTAATGTGAATATTTTATCGAAATGAATCTGTGAACAATTTCTTATTTAATGGTCAGGTAAGAGACAAATTGTCTCTGCAAACTCTGACTAAACGACTTTCACAATGGAATGCACGTTAATGTGTCCAAAATTACAATAAATGAAGGACTGAGAGGGGCTCACTTGGGACACACTGCTGTGCTAACATGTGGTGGATATCCCTAATTGAACAGAAGATTGCTATGGAACCGCGATTAGGTTTCCAAAATCTGTGCATCTCGAAAACGCAAATTAAAACCGGATCCAAGAACCTAATAAGTTAAGACACTGTGAAGCAACACACGTTGTAAAATAGCTCTCGGAAACTGGGAACTGATCAGAGCAAAAACAGCAGTAGGGCTGAAAAGGCGACACTAACTGTTGGATTAAGGGGAAACCGCTCCGGGCCGCGACTAGGCGCCTCTCCCCCTCTCGTTCCGCCAGCCACTCGGACACTTGCCACAGCACCGACTCTTCGAGTCGATCTGTTCTTCCCTGCTCCAGAAAATTACCACTTGGAGGGGAGGATTCACGACTTTTGTCACAATGACGACCATGAATTCCTCTCAACATGCTGAAACGCAGGGGAAGCCTGCCAAAACTTCTCTACTATCGATTAAAGTATGCCTATTAACGGCCCAGAGGCTCATACACTGTGCATGCTGTGTCGCCACCCATTTGTTCAGACACTTTCACTACAGATGCGATGCTAATGGCCTCTCTGACTGGCTGACATCATCCGGACAGTCAGGCCTAATATCGGAGTCAAGTAGTTCAACTGCCGACAGGAAATGCAGATCTGTCACACCAAGAATGCTCAGGGGGACTTGTGGTCGCTTTGCTGTTCCTTTCAAGACTGTGCCGCCTCACGGACAACGGAAACAGGCCAGGAAACTAGCAGCGCAGCAGGGGAGAGCTTAAGCAGGTCCGTATTCACAGTGCTACGACAGCCCAGGTCCGTTACTGTACCCTCTCACGCCGGCCACAGCGATTCGAATCTTACACCAGAAGTTACAATTTATCTCTCGCCACTACAGTTAAGAACATTACTTCTTATCGAAAAGCGATGTACGTGGCAGAACTGTCATACGGTAGTGAACTTCACTGATCAGTGTTATTTTCAGATCCACATTTCGAACGTCAGATGAATTTAACGTAATTGCTCTTGAACGGATAGAATCTACAATATACAGGGTGTTTCCGTAAGAGCGTGAAAAAATTCAACAAGACTTAGAGGATGCTCCACTGAACAATTTGAGACAGCGAACCTGGGGTCGGAGAAGCCAGCTTAGGGAAATAATAGCAATGAGATCACATTACTGTGTACTTTTTTATTTAAATTAGTTAGCGGCAAATGCCATCATTGACACAATGAACGTACTATTTATACTGTATCTTACAAAATGTGCTGAAACTGACGGACATGAACGGAAATGCAAGCATGACATCGGAGAGCAAGATTCTGACACACCCTGACGAATATTCTTGCTATGTTTCGAATCACATCACAGGCAGCTACAATTCTAGGAACTAATTCCATCTCCGTATCCATTGGGATTTCGTACATAACTGACATTAGATATCCCGAAGGGAAATAATCAAGGGGATTCAGGTAAAGTGAGTTCTCAGGCGATGGAATAGGACCTCTCCTTCCAATCCAGCAAACACGAAATACTGTACCAATACTGCTCCGTCGTATTGTACTGCAAGTCTCTGAATAGGACTGGGTAATGAATGGGTCCGTGGTTGATTCATAGCACGTTCTGTCATGGGGCAATGTAAATACGATACAACAAAAAATGGTTCAAATGGCTCTGAGTACTACAGGATTTAACTTCTGAGGTCATCAGTCCCCTAGAACTTAGAACTACTTAAACCTAACTAACCTAAGGACAACACACACATCCCTGCCGGAGGCAGGATTCGAACCTGCGACCGTAGCAGCAGTGCGGTTCCGGACTGAAGCGCTTAGAAACATCTGAGGTCATCAGTCCCCTAGACTAAGAACTACTTGAACCTAACTAACCGAAGGACAACATACACATCCATGCCCGAGGCAGGATTCGAACCTGCGAGCGTAGCAACAGCACAGTTCCGGACTGAAGCGCCTAGAAGCGGTCAGTCACAGCGGCCGGCTGAGCGATGGGACACAGCGTCTCCGAGATAGCGCTGAATTGGGGATCTTCTCGTACAATCATTTCACGAATGTACCGTGAATATCAGGAATCCGGTAAAACATCACATCATCGACCTCGCTGCGGCTGGGAAAAGATCCTGCAAGAGCGGTACCAAAGACGACTGAAGAGAATCGTTCAGCGTGACGGAAGTTCAAGTCTACCGTACTTTGCTGCAGATTTCAATGCTAGGCCATCAGCAGGCATCAGCCTGCGAACCATTCGACGAAACAACTTAGATATGGGCTTTCGGAGCCGAAGATCCTCTCGTTTACCCTTGATGACTGCATGACACAAATCTTTACACCTCGTCTGGGCCCTTCAACATCGACATTGGACTGTTGATGATTGGAAACATGTTGACTAGTATGACAAGTCTTGCTTCAAATTGTACAGATGGACGTGTACGGGTATGGAGACTGTGGTGTCACCGCCAGACACCACACTTGCTAGGTGGTAGCCTTTAAATCGGCCGCGGTCCGTTAGTATACGTCGGACCCGCGTGTCGCCACTATCAGTGATTGCAGACCGAGCGCCGCCACACGGCAGGTCTAGAGAGACTTCCTAGCACTCGCCCCAGTTGTACAGCAGACTTTGCTAGCGATGGTTCACTGACAAATTACGCTCTCATTTGCCGAGACGATAGTTAGCATAGCCTTCAGCTACATCATTTGCTACGACCTAGCAAGGCGCCATTATCATTTGCTATTTATCTTGTGATGCATGTAACGTCAGACCGATGTTTACCAATTATGGATTAAAGTTAAGTATTCCAGAAGCTACGTACTTTTTTTACTAGACTCAACTCCTTTAACTATTCCAGACCTCACGCCAGCCTGCGTGAGCTTAAACGCGTGCCTTTCGGCTACCTCATAGTGGCTTGGCTGTCTTGCCAAGTCACAACAGAGACAACCTCATGTATCCATGGATCCTGCATGTCAGCGGGGGACTGTTTAAGTTGCTGGAGGTTCTTCAATGGTGTGGGGCGTGTGCAGTTGGAATGATATGGGCCCCTGGTACGTCTAGATACAAATCTGACAGGTGACATGTACGTAAGCATCCTGTCTGATCACCTGCATCCATTCATGTCCATTGTGCATCCCGACTGACTTGGGCAATTCCAGCAGGACAATGCGACACCCTACAAGTCCAGAATTGCTACAGGAACACAATTCTGAGCTTAAACACTTTCTCTGGCCACCAAACTTCCCAGACATGAACATTATTCAGCATATCTGCCTTGCAACGTGCTGTTCAGAAGAGATTTCCACCCCCTCGTACGTTTACTGGTTTATAGACAGCCCTGCAGGAATCGTGGTGTCGGTTCCCTCCAGCACTACTTCAGACATTAGTCGAGTCCATGTCTCGTCGTGTTGCGGCACTTCTGCGTGCTCGCGGGGTCCCTACACGACATTAGGCAGGTATACCAGTTTATTTGGCTCCTCGCTGTATTTAGTGTTTGTCCTGTTTATCTTCAATTTGCAAGCTGCCCAGGTAAGGTAGTCTTATTGCTTCTTCTTTGTGCAGTTTTCCAATGAAATGCAAGACCCACAGTGCTTAGCGTCGTTTTACTTTAGTTTATCCCATTTCTTCGGAACATTCTTCTGTGCTATTTGTCGTCAATTATTAACTTGACTAGAGCAAGTAGAAGTTTCATTTGACAATCGTGAAATAGATTTTGAGATCCCTTGTTTCCTACGTCGTCCACTTGATTAGATGACCCTTCAGTAGCAAATATAACCAGCTGCGTTTTGAGGATGTTGCTGCAATGTTACGAGATTCCTCCGTCTGCAGAGTCCAGGCATTAGATTCAAAAGGTATGAGAAATGTAGAGGTGATATCGAGTGAAGCCCTCATGATTGATTTGTGTACCAGCTATTGAGTCTTATTTTGACATCTTCCAGGTCTCTTGCTGTGCCATTATTCGTGTTAATTGTGTTATGCCATCCGCGATGGGACATCTGCACGCTTTCTGTTAAACTTCTGGATGCACTCAGTCGCAGATACATTTTTTTCTTTCATTTGCGATAGTACGGTGTAAGTAATTTCACATAATGACTAGCGGTTAATGATTCACTATAAAGCCCATCCCAGGTCTCATCTTCCAGGTCTCTTGCTGTGCCATTATTCGTGTTAATTGTGTTATGCCATCCGCGATGGGACATCTGCACGCTTTCTGTTAAACTTCTGGATGCACTCAGTCGCAGATACATTTTTTTCTTTCATTTGCGATAGTACGGTGTAAGTAATTTCACATAATGACTAGCGGTTAATGATTCACTATAAAGCCCATCCCAGGTCTCAACCAGTTAATTTCCATGGCAGCCTTTTTACTGCAATTAACTTAGAAACAAAAACGTAATTTTCAACATGTAATTGGAATGAAAAGTAATTGAAATACTCAATATAAACATAGCTTTTATGACGTACAAACATTAAAAGCTCATTATTACACAGGAATTTTATGTTCAGTGGCTTATATTTTCCTTCTTTCTTCCCTTTGAAACATCTAATACAGCTTTCTCTCTGATGAACTGCCTGTTGTATGTCTCAGCGAAGTTATCAACGGTAGTTCCCCATCACACTGGTATCCCAGCGCTGTTGACATCGTCTTTATATCATTTTGTTGTCTTCACAAATGTGTTCATCTTATTCCTCACACCACACAAATTTTCAGGGAAAAATGTTTAAAGAAATTATCCAAAATTTAAATCTTGTTGAAGCTCATCAAGCAGCCTCACTTTTTGAACTTCACAAACGTGATGGCTTTACAGAAATACAATCTCGATCCCTCCGGTGTTTAAAATCGTACCAACTACCTTCATGAATGATAGCCATACCTCTTTGTCCGCCAGTGTCTTCTTTTTTGATTTGCAATTGGAATAGAACATAACTTTTCGAATGCCATGTCGAACAAACTCGCCATCTGTCAATTTCGCTTCCATTAGTTGAGTAAAGATTTCACAGAGATACTTGAAACATTATCTGTCTTCTTGACTTCCACAAACTTTTTAAGCATAGCTACTCAACTTATTGTTTTCGGTGCAACGAGCTTCCTTTGGGAAAAAATAGGCAAAGAAATAGTCATAGTGACTGCGAAACATGCTAACCAATGTGGACCCTGCCACCGAAATTTCAACTTAATAGTATTGTTACCTGGAATAGCATATAAAATACATAACTATAATTCAAATCGTTGAAAATGCAACTTTAAATACTCAGTTTTAATTATAAGATAATAATAATTATTGTTGTATTAGGGCCGGCCGGAGTGGCCGAGCGGTTCTAAGCGGTATAGTCTGGAACCGCGCGACCGCTACGGTCGCAGGTTCGAGTTCTGCCTCGGATATGGATGTGTGTGATGTCCTTAGGTTAGTTAGGTTTAAGTAGTTCTACGTTCTAGGGGACCGATGGCCTCAGAAGTTAAGTCCCATAGTGCTCAGAGCCATTTGAACCATTTTTTGTTGTATTAGGACACGGCACACTAAGAACTACAAGAATGGACCACTTTTATTAAAGTACTTTTTTCTGTGTCCTATGTATCTTTCCTCCTCTATCTTGAATGGCAATTTGTGCACTGTCTCTGGTAATTGTATCGAGCACCAAACACTAATCTTCCATCATATTTACGATGACCTATATGTCTTCCTCAGCGGAAGTGGAGTTTGGTGAGGTACTGAACTGTTCCAAGAATGTGGGGCAACAGAAATTGCTGGGATCACAGTGTATGACTCAGTTTACAGCTCAGCTTCGTATGCAAACTCTTGAGGTCGTGTCAATAAGAACGTGAAAAAACATAAGCAGTTAGGAAAGCAACATTAGCGTGAAATAAACAACGTTGTTGAAAGTACATATTTTACGAGTATATATGACCAAAAAAAGTTGTCTGTAATTACTGCCCGCTTTAGGCTGCTATTATGGTTGGTTTCTGCAGAGAATCGAATACATAGCCCAATAAAAGACACAGAGAAATTTTGAGACATGTAGTTCGGAATGAATATTTCGCATTCCATTGTTTGGACGCCAACATAAAGTTGGTACACGTTCCCCATTACCCGAGGCGGGAACGGACAACCAACGGCTGTGTCTTGAAAACAAAAAAGGAAATAATAAACGGGGAATAGAGCAAGTCACGTACTAATCTAAATTCAGTTCGGACGATAGGTTTAATTTGAGCGCATCTGTGTCTCTAATTGCGAGAACGAGCCGCGATCGTCCGTAGATACATATTTAAACTAAACTGCTTTCATGCCTCATTAGAATGTAACAAAGCGCTCCCAGCCCTTGGGCGAGGGGGGAACTTTTTAATTGAAATATTACGTAATAAATCCGAGCACCGGTACCAGTAATATGGTAATGCGTTCCACGGGCTGTCAGCTAATTGCCGAAAGCACGTCTTTCCCGTATTCATTATGCTAAACATTTGACGTCTCAGCGACGGGCAAACATTCAGACGCCCGTTTTAAATTATTGTAGTTAGAGTACGAGCTCATTAGCATGGTCAGACAATGACGTTTGATTCACGATTTTAATTATTTTACATAATTCCATTAGGACCGGTCGGAGCGAGTCCCCAGTAACAAAAGGCGTGGGCGGACAACGGCGAACACGTGTCCCCCTTAATGCGCCGGCTGTCAGCACGCCATTCCAGCAACACGGCGCACATTCACTTACACTACACAGCCACCTGGTGACGTAGCGCCTCCTGTCAGTATGGTCATAATATTCTAAATGGTGGCTCTATGAAATCTTTGTATGCAAATCGCGCAGTGTGAAAGTTCGTTTACACCAACGTGTCGTCACTGCAACGGTGGTTCCTTAGCCGTTAAATGATGTTAGACTTCCTTCTTAACTTTTTAATTTTAACCACTGTGAACTGACGTCTTAGTGCTTACGGGAGGCTGACGTGTCACATAAGAAGAAAGCTAATATATTCAGGCCGTCTTCTTAGACATAAGTACTTAATGGAAAATGAGCACCCCTTAAGACACCATGTAAATACACCATATGAGAATTTGGGTAATGGAGAGGGCACCAAAGACAGTGAACTTTAACGCCATGCTAAGTTTGAAAATTTTGAGCCCATCATAAGTGGTGAAAGAGCAGTCCAGTGTTTTGAGTATTTTACTTCGTAGCTAAACATTGCTAATTTGTTACACGAGCAATGGTGTGTAGAAGTTGTTAACTTGAAATTTCTACTGTATTCACCATTTAGAGAGGAAATGGATATAGAAATACATCCTGACCGATTAAAGTACTCGGTAGTGAAGCAACTTTATAAAAAGGGAGACGGATAATGTTGACAATTTTAGACCTATTTCTATGCAATCGATGTTTGCTAAAGTTATCGAGAAGGTTGTATATACAAGGTTACTGGAGCATTTAAATTCACATAATTTGCTGTCAAATGTACAGTTTGGTTTTAGAAATGGTTTAACAACTGAAAATGCTATGTTCTCTTTTCTCTATGAGGTTTTGGACGGATGAAATAAAAGGTTGCGAACGCTAGATGTTTTCTTTGATTTAACGAAGGCTTTTGACTGTGTTGACCACAAAATATTACTGCAGAAGTTGGACCATTATGGAGTAAGGGGAGTAGCTTACAATTGGTTCGCCTCTTACTTTAAGAACAGATAGCAGAAGGTAATTCTCCGCAATATTGAGAGTGGTAGTGATGTTCAGTCCCAATGGGGCACTGTTAAGTGGGGCGTTCCCCAAGGGTCGGTGCTGGAGCCACTGCTGTTTCTTATTTATATAAATGATATGCCTTCTAGTGTTACAGTTCATTCAAAAATATTTCTGTTTGCTGATGACACCAGCTTGATAGTAAAGGATCTTGTGTGTAATATTGAAACAGTAACAAATAATGTAGTTCATGAAATAAGTTCGTGGCTTGTGGAAAATAATTTGATGCTAAATCACAGTAAGACTCAGTTTTTACAGTTTCTAACTCACAATTCAACCAGAACCGATATTTTGATCAGACAGAATGGACATATTATAAGCGATACGGAACAGTTCAAGTTCCTAAGCGTTCGGATAGATAGTAAGCTGTTGTGGAAAGCCCATGTTCAGGATCTTATTCATAAACTAAATGCTGCTTTATCTACCATTAGAACAGTATCTGAAATAACTGACAGTTCAACACGAAAAGTAGTCTACTTCGCATAATTTCATACGTTTATGTCGTATGGTCTTTTGGGGTAATTCTTCTGATTCAAAAAGGGTATTTTTGGCTCAAAAACGGACTGTTCGAGCTATATGTGTTGCAAGTTCGTGAACGTCTTGTCGACCCCTATTCAAAAATCTGGGAATTCTGACATTGCCCTCACAGTATATATTTTCTTTAATGTCGTTTGTTGTTAGCAATATTAGCCTATTCCCAAGAGTTAGCAGCTTTCACTCAGTTAATACTAGGCAGAAATCAAATCTGCATGTGGAATGCACTTCCTCGACTCTTGTGCAGAAAGGAGTGCAGTATTCTGCTGCATCCATTTTCAATAAGCTACCACAAGAACACGAAAATCTTGGCAGTAGCCCAAAGACTTTAAAGTCCAAACTGAAGAGTTTCCTCACGGCTCACTCCTTCTATTCTGTTGATGAGCTCCTGGAAGAGTTCAAAAATTAAGGAAATTCCAGTGTTACATTGTTGATTTTCTTTATTTAAACTTACGACTTGTCGCCTGAATATCTTTCTTGTATTTCATTTTATCTGTTTCTACTATCGTGTTATAATTTCATCTTTTGACTCGTTTCATGACCAAGGAGACTTCTCCTTAATTTGGTCCCACGGAAGAATAAATAAATAAATAAACCACTGCCTTTGAAGCTTTTTCTAGAATGGGGTAAATATGATACCAGAAATGTCGACCCAATGATAAGGAATTTAGCTTGCGTTTTAGATGATCAATAATAGCAAACTGCACATTTTATAGAAACACTTGTGAGTTGCAAGTTCAGCTAGAGCGAAGTGGCGGTTATCTGGTCAGTTAAGGAAAAGAAGGAAATTAGGATTTAACGTCCCGTCCACATCGAGGCCTCAGGGATGGAACATAAGCTTCGATTGTTTCAAGTATAGGGATGGAAATCGGCAGTGCTCTCTCAAGGAATAGTCTCGGCATTTGCCAGTAGCTATGTAGGGATATCACAGAAACCTAAATCAGGGCTGGTGGACGTGAATTTGAACCGCCGTCCTCCAGAAGGCAAGTTCAGTGCGCTAGCCAGTGCGCAGTCTCGCTCGATTTGGTCTCTTGTTTATGGCAAAAAATTGCTTCGATCACATTAGGGGCTATGGTAAAATCATTGTCTATGATTTTTCGACGTTACACCTGAAGACACTCAAGCAAGTAAAAAAATAAAAAATAAAACCTCTTAAGATTTCTATGTGATTAATAATAAATTCTATAAGACCTTTGCTGGGAGAATCAATGGATACGGCTCACGAAATCTATGTTTCAGAAAACCAGATGGAAAACTAGCGCTCACAAATCGGGAAAATTGTGAGGAGCTGACAAGATACTTTTCCGGACTCCTCAATTGCCCTGAACCTTTTTCAAGATTCCCTCAAGAAACTGCTATCTACACAAATCCAGAATCCCCACCACCTACACTAGAGGAGATCCAAAGACATACTCATAGACTGAAAAACAACAAGGCATCCGGAGAAGATAATATCACTGCAGAACTACTTAAAAATCTTGGACCAAATTCCCTCAAAGAACTCACTCAAATCATCACAGACATTTGGCAGACAGAAAAACTACCAGAAGATTGGAAATGCGCCCTAATTCATCCACTGCATAAAAAGGGAAACATGGCAGATATAAACAACTATCGAGGAATCTCCCTTCTCCAAGTCACTTATAAAATCCTCTCAGCTTGTCTTCTTCAACGAACACAAGAACAACTCGAACACAGTATTGGTGAATACCAAGCTGGCTTTCGCCCTCACCGATCCTGTGCGGAGCAAATTTTCAATTTGAAGACAACACTAAAATCAAAGCAGTCAGAAACAGTCCGATCATTTGTTCCTTTGTTGATTTCGCAAAGGCTTATGATTCAATCGATAGGCAATCTCTCTTTATTATCCTTGAGGAGCTAGGACTCGATCCGAAAACCCTAAACCTTATCAAAGAAACGCTCACAAACACAACTTCTAAGATAAAATTGCTGGGTGAAATATCAGAGCCCTTCCTGATCAAAACCGGCGTCAGACAAGGTGACGGCTTGTCTTCACTCCTCTTCAACCTTGTCTTAGACAAAGTCATCCGAGAATGGGAAAAAGAACTGAAGAATCAAAATTACTGGAAGCCTATACAACTAGGAAGATCTAAAGATGGTATTAAAATTTCATGCTTGGCATTTGCAGATGACGTGGCCTTTCTAGCAGAAAACGAGACCACAGCAATTAAACAGATAGACATTCTCAAAGAATGCGCCGAAAAAGTTGGGCTACAAATTTCCTTCCAAAAAAACCAAATTCATCTGCTCAAACTTTGAAACTCAAAAACTGACTACAAAATATGGACAAATTGAGAGAGTTCCATTCTTTAAATACATAGGCGAGGTCCTAGAACCCACAGGGGGAGAGAAAACTGCACAAAAAGTTCGACTGCAAAAACTGAAAAGAGCATACTGGAAAACTCACAACATCTAGAACAAAAAGTGTCTCTCCATTCACTCAAAAATACGACACTACAATACAGTAATCAAGCCCGAAGCACTATATGCCAGCGAAACACTCACACTCCATAGAAAAGGCGACCTGGAAGGCATCCTGAAAGAGAAACACAAAATTATCAGAAAGATTCTTGGCCCAAAAAGAACGGAAGATGGATACAGGTTACAGTCTCGAAAAACTACAGAAAAATTATCTAACCTCGCCGCAGACATCCGGAAAAGAAGACTAAAATTTTACGGTCATATCCACAGACTCCCAACACCCAAACTCTCCCACAAAATTTTAATATACATCGAAAAATTGAAAACCATACCCTGGATACAAGAAACCAAAACAGATCTAGCAAATGCACAAATAAATTCTTCAGAAGTTATAAACAGAAATGTATACAGGCAAAAAATCAATAGTTGGAAAGAACAACCCGAGAATGAAGTTTGCAAGAGACAGGGGACAAAATGGACAGAGGAAAGAAAAAGAATTCATGGGGAAAGAATGAGAGAAGTTTGGAGAATTAAAAAATTGAATCGGAAAAGCTTTGCGTGATCCGTATGGGTCCAATCGCACATAATAATAATAATAATAAATTATTTTTGAAGGGATTTGCTGGTTTGGATTTTCCATGGGTTCGAAGCTATCGGTTCACACGAACGTTGATCCTCCTTCAGCTTGATGAATACTCCTTTCGTAAAACCTTGACTCTGTCAACGAAAATCTCTGATTTTGCCTCATTCTGCGAGGGGACGCGATTCGGATTCTGCCGTGGGTGATTTTAAATTATATCAGCTTTGTCTGCCGGATACCCTTCTGATGCTTTACCGCCAGTCTGGAGACCGTGTTTTGTTTTTCTCTCTGCCTACAGAATTCGGATGTGTCAACGACCTTGTGTATTCAAGTGGTCCCCTGTTTCGAATTTCCGATATTTTGGATACATTATTCGCTAGAGTATCAAGCAATTGCCACTTTCCTTGACTACGTAGTATGCAATACACGCTATCAGCTCTTATGTCCATCCTCTATCTAAATCAGGGGTTCCCAACAAAATTTTCTCGAGGACCCCCTCATCGAACCTTATTGGTACCTTGTCATATCACAGTACCAAGTAACTAAAAAAGCCAAATTAAGAGTCTTTTTATACGTTTTCTATTTTTTGGACTTAGAAGAAACACTGACATATTCATTACTGAAAAAAATATTGAGCTTAAAGCTTTTTCAATTTAGCCAACATTGTTATTGTTAAATTTTTGATTATTGCTCAAAATCTTCGTCTTCAAATCTGGGTGTTTAGTATAACAAACTCCTTACAAAAATAAAAAAAATGAGTATGAACTGAAAATGACAGGAAAAACTTAAAACTGAGTGTATTGGTGTTTCAAGTCTACTACACTTGAGATTGCATTGATTAGACATGTGTGAAAAATAAGAAAACATTAATTCCATACAAGGTATTATTTATTTGAAAAAATACAGTTACAACAGAGTACTTTATCAAAAATGGCTCTGAGCACTATGCGACTTAACTTCTGAGGTCATCAGTCGCCTAGAACTTAGAACTAATGAAACCTAACTAACCTAAGGACATCACACACATCCGTGCCCGAGGCAGGTTTCGATCCTGCGACCGTAGACTGAAGCGCCTTTAACCGCACGGCCACACCGGCCGGCAGAGTACTTTATCAATATACGGTTAGTTTTAATGTTGAGTTCTTAATGATATGAGTTCAATCTGACCAAAACAAAAAATCTGTTATCATATGAAATATATTTAATATATTTTTTATTCTAATAGCATCTTGCGGACCCCTCTGGCATAGCTAGCGGACCCCTGGGGGTCCGCGGACCACCTGTTGGGAACCACTGGTCAAAATTCAGTATACACTGAGGTAACAGAAGTCATAGGATACCTCCTGACATCGAGTCGGACCTTCTTTTACCCGGTGTAGTGAAGCAGCTACGACGTGGCTTGGACACAAAAAGTCATTGGAAGCCCCTGCAGAAATTCTGAGGCATACTGTCTTTATAGCCATGCATAACTGCGAAAGTGCTACCCGTGCAGGATTTTGTGCACGAGCTGATCTCACGATTACGCCATATAAATGTTCCATGGGGTTCATGTCGGGCGATCTGGATGGCCAAACCGTTTCCTCGAATAGTCCAGAATAAGCTTTAAGGGGAGCCGGAGGTGGTCAAATCCAAAAAATTAAGATTTTTTTTTTTGCTACCGAAAATTAATTGGAACATTCCTCTTTAATGTAAACTTTGAATTATTGTTCTACTCGCCCTAGAAGTGGAGTTATTACCATTTTCCCCCACGCCTGCAGAGGAAATGGGCGGCCGCTAAATGCATCTAACACCCTATCGTGACTTCCTGGCGAACTGCTTGGGATTTTCTCGGCCTGTTACGCATACAGCGCCTTATGTTACGCATACAGCGAGTGTGCAGTGGTTGGCTACATTGTTTTCTGTGACAAATATTACCCGTATTTCCTTACAGCTTACTCCTATTTTCCTCAGAATTTCGAACATCTTGCTCCATTTAATATTGTCGTACACTTTTGTTCTGGTTACGATGCCACGTTTTAATAACCGTGTATATAAGATGAGGAAGAACGTAAGGAAAAGAAAATTAACACTAATACCAAGTTGCGATACTACAATGAATAAGAGTGCGGAACATCGTCTCTTTGCTGTTTACCGTTTCGAATTAGTTCAGTGTTGCGCCTGTTGTTGGTAGTATTAGCCCTATACTTCTTGTGTAAAGCGGATAATACGCAGTATGTGCAAGAATCAGGAGGGAACAATAAAACCAATTTTTCATGACTTAGCACAGCCAGAATTGTTACACAAATGTCTACACGGAAAGACGCAGAATCCTAATGAGAGCGTAAACAATTTGATTTGGAAAGTGATTCCTAGAAGGGTGTTTGTAAGCATAAAAACACTGCACTTTGGCATTTATGATGCAATAGCAACCTACAACCAAGGGAACAGTGTGAAGTGTGAAGTTCTGAAGGCATTAGGATTTACAGCTGGGGTGAACACTGTACGAGCACTAAGAAATATTGACAGAGAAAGGATAAGAGGAGCAGAAAGAAGAGAAAGGCATATGAAGTATGATGGAACA
Source organism: Schistocerca serialis cubense (assembly GCF_023864345.2). NCBI lineage: Eukaryota > Metazoa > Arthropoda > Insecta > Orthoptera > Acrididae > Schistocerca > Schistocerca serialis. Next base: position 102,253,227 of record NC_064639.1, on the reverse strand, counting down.
ACAGGCCAGAAAAGAAGACAGAAGAGGAAGCTTTTGGAGGATGAAGAAGATGAGCCTGATAATCCATCCTATAGCGCAGGTATGTATTGAGAAACGTCGATAGCCATTTCCCGTAAATTAGAATTTTTCGAATATAAGGAACATTTTCTCAAAACCCACTCAAGCTAGAGAGATGAAATTTTTATACAGCACTCCTTGTGGTCAAACTTACATTGGAACACAGCCATTTGGCAATATGTTCAGTAGTTTCATTTCAGTTTAATTATAAAGCAATTATTTGTAAAAAAATTTGGGCCATTAATAAAAAAATAATTGGAAGGAAATTAGAAAAGATACTCCAAAATCCCTCTGTCATAACTGCAATACTAAACCACTCTATATGTAAAAAAAATTCAAATTTTTCTATTTGGTAGTCTATTCATAAATGTTCCTCAAACTTAGTGATTTTAACATGGGCAGCATAGGCTAGTCCGGCTCGCCTTAAACCAATCGCCAACAATAGTGGCCCGGTGACGTTTGGGAACATGAAATCCATGAATGGCTGCAAATGGTCCCCTAACTATTTCCAGTCTATGATAGGTTCAGTTCAGCGAAAGGGCCCAGACTACTCCATATAAAGAGAGGTCACACGATTATGGAGCCACCATCAGCTCGCACAGTGCCTTGTTTGCAACTTATGTCCTTACCAACTGAAATCGAGACTCATCTGACCAGGCCACGGCCTTCCAGAAGGGTCCAACCGATATGGTCATGAACCCAGGAGAGGTGCTGCAGGTGATCTCGTGCTGACGCACCGTCCTAACGGATACGCTCGTCGTACGTCCCACATTTTTGCGGTTATTTCGCGCTGTGTTGCTTTTCTGTTAGCATTAATAACTCTACTCTTTCGCCGCACCTCTCGGTCGTTAAATAAAAGCCGTCGGTCACTCCGTTGTCCGTGGTGAGAGGTTATGCCTGAAATGTGGTTTTCTCGGCACACCCCTGACACTGTGGCTCTCGGAATGTTGAATTCCATAACGAATTCCGAAATGGAATATCCCATGTGTCTAGCTTCAACTTCCATTCCGCCTTCAAAGTCTGTTTATTTCCGTCGTGCAGCCATAACCAAGCTGGAACCCTTTTCACGTGAATCACCTGAGTACAAACGGCAGCTCCGTCAATGCACTTCCCTTTTATACCTTTTGTAGGCGATACTACTACCAAGAGTATATGCTCCGGTATTCCACGACTTATGTCACCTCTTTGTTTGGAAAACATTCATATAAGGTATGTTCAACGTTGCCTACCAGTCTGCGATTCCTCATTAAACTAGATGAATACAAAAAAAACGAGACGTTTCGATCAAGAAAGTTAATTAAGTAGCAGTCAAAACAGTTTGTTATGAATTACACTCGAACGTGTTCCAACCACCCATGCAGATGGAAAAACATCACTAGGGTTTATGAAGATCAAGACGTGACTTTTCAAACAACGCGATATGTCAAAAAGTTACGGATGATCTGTGGCAAAAGAGCTACTAATAGAAGACAACTTTTGTGAGTACAACTGATGGATCGAGTTCGGTCGTACGTGTGCCGCGCTATGCCAGGACACTCTAGCACAAATGGCTCCAGTTGAGTCCGGTAGGGACGCGGTGTTGGATGGTGATAGAGAGCCCCACTGAGGGTGTAGAGCCACCGAAGTGACATCAGGAAAAGTTTTCTGTTGACTTAGTGGTCACCTCGGGCTCAGAGAAAGGACACTATGTCCTGTCAGACAGACTTTCGGGTCACTCGATAATGTAACACAAAACAGCGTAAATCATTAGTACAGTATATGCAGTAATGTAGTGTATAGTTGTAGAGATTAGTTGTACTTAGTTTCTCAAATGGCTGAGTATAGATTTCGAGTGCCGGAATACACTTGCTCCTTGTCGTAATTCCTATACACAATCTAACATGCGCCCAGAATGACATAATCCTCACATTTGGTTTTAAAGTTAAAAAATGGCTCTGAGCACTATGGGACTTAACATCTGAGGTCATCAGTCCCCTAGACCTTAGAAATACTTTAACCCAACTAACCTAAGGACATCACACACATCCATGCCCGAGGCAGGATTCGAACCTGCGACCGTAGCGGACGCGCGGTTCCAGACTGAAGTGCCTAGAACCGCTCGGCCACAGCGGCCGGCTTGGTTTTAAGGGATTAGATGGTGTGTTCAGAAGATAAATTATTGTATGTGGCGAATTCATGCAGCAATTAACGATTGAGTGAATGTACTCTAACCCCGTCGCTAAATTTAGGAAATTACTGAATTACAGAACCTCCATCGGAGCCGTGTCTGAGGTAAGCGGGCAGACACGGTGGGGTCGACTCGTAATTTTAGAACAGAGCCTGTTTGTACAGCGCAAGGCGGCCGGATTAAGCGCGCAATCATGGTGACGTCGCAGAAAGACAGTGCAACGGCGGGCCTGCGTGCAGTATACACTGATCGGCCAGGTCATTATGACCACCGACCCACTATCTACATAAACCCGTCCAGGCAATATAGCGTCACCTGGCGAGAATGACTGCTAGTCAGACGAGAGCACGGCGCATGTAGTATCAGTAGGCGTGCTGTGCATGTGTAGAATGGGGAAGGCGCACGATCTGTCTGAGTTTGACCGTGGGCAGATTATGGTGACCCAGTGGCTCTGCACCAGCGTTTTGGAAAGAGCAGGAACTGTCGGATGTTCGAGGGGTGCTGCAGTGAGTATCTTCAACACGTGGTGAAACCACGTCCAGACATCGTGCGATTGGGCAGCCCACCCCTCATTGAAAGATGTCAGACATCGTAAGCTGGGCAGACTGGTAAAACAGGACAGGTTACGAATTGTGGCGTAACCAGCATTAGATTTACATGATGGATCTAGTACAGTGTGTCTGACATACAGTGCACCTAACACATAACGACGGGCTTCCGCAGCCGACGATACATGCATGCAAAAGTTAACACAAGGACGTCGGCGTCCACGAATGAAATGGGCAAGTGACCATTGGCACTGGACGATGGCACAGTGGCATAGTGCTGCATGGTCTAGTGAATACCGATATCTTCTTCATAGTGCCGATGGGAGAGCTCGAATTCTTCGACTTCCAGAGGAAGATGTCCTTGACAACTGTACTGCGGGACGGAAACGTCTCCGTTATGATCTGGGGAACATTCACCTCTGCATCCATGGGTCCAGTAGAGCTCGTGCAAGGCACAATGACGGCCAAGGAGTATTGTACACTGGTTGCAGACCACGTACACCCTTTCATGATGATTGTGTTTGCTGACGGCAGTAGCATTTTCTCAACAAGACAATTCGCTATGTCACAAGACCAAGAGTGTGATGGAGTGGCCAGTAGGCTCCCCAACTCGCTAGATCTGAACCCGATCGAACACATGTAGGATGTCACTGAACATGGTGTCAAAGCTTATCGTCCCCTCCCCGGAATTTACGGGCATTGCGTGATTTGTGCGTGCAGATGTAATGTCAACTCCCTCCAGCGACCGACCAAGGCCGGCCGCAGTGGACGAGCGGTTCTAGGCGCTTCAGTCTGGAACCGCGCGACCGCATCTGTCGCAGGTTCGAATCCTGCCTCGGGCATAGATGTGTGTGATGTCCTTAGTTAGGTTTAAGTAGTTCTAAGTTCTAGGGGACTGATGACCTCAGAAGTTAAGTCCCATAGTGCTCAGAGCCATTTGAACCATTTGACCGACCAAGGCCTTCCACGCTACGACTTGTCGCTACTGCCATACGTGTCAAAGGCGGCCGTACCAGCTAACTGATCAGTGTACTTCCACACCGGAGAGAGGTAGAGCTGTTGATCTTTGTGCCTGGAAGAAGCATAATGCACAATAAGTGTGCTGCTAACTGCTATCAATACCCTCTCTGAGTCTAGCACAGTTATATGTAGCCTGGCAGCACCCTCCACGACATCGGGTCCGTGTCAGTCTCCAGTAAGCTATGGGCCAGCCAGCAGCCGACGCCGGTCTGAGCTGCCAGCTCCACCAGACAGCGCACTATTCTGTCCGCCCTGCGGACTTGATGATACAGCGGGAAGCCATCCCCCGAGCGCCGTAGCAACACCAATCTTCTGCCTCGGGGAGCAGCGGTTCGCAGCCAGGCTGATACTGCGGCCATCACTCCTCACAAGGAGGCCCCTAACCCAGTAGCCATGGCCGCCTACGGGAATTCAGTGGATGTTCGCGTCGCTGGCATTGCTCACTCGAGGATGCATTGAGCTAGCTCAGGCACGTGCTGCTGAATGAACTAAACAGTGTCAGCAAAGTAGGACGCGGGCGCCAAACGGCCACTTCACCACCGCGACCTTCCGACATCATCGGCATTACCGATGTCTAAGGATAAAAGCGGGACACACCTGTAGCTGCGCCATTGATCCTTCAGCTGAAAATTTGGTGATAGGATTGTGTCTCTTAGTAGATGAAAAGAGAAGTCAAGTAGTAAATCTCATATGTTCACAGGAAATCAGATGGTTCAAATGGCTCTGAGCACTATGGGACTTAACATCTGAGGTCATCAGTCCCCTAGAACTTAGTACTACTTAGACCTAACTAACCTAAGGACATCACACACATCCATGCCCGAGGCAAGATTCGAACCTGCAATCGTAGCAGTCTCGCAGTTCCGGACTGAAGCGCCTAGAACCGCTCAGCCACCACGGTCGTCTCACACGAAATTGCTTGGCATCCATCTTTAAGGAGTTTTATTCTCATCGCTAAAGACCAGGGCTCATTACAAATCAAAAATGTTAATGCAGGTCTCCTTGCACTCACATCTGTCGGATAACTTTAAATCATTATATGCCAAAAGGATGAGAATCATGAATTAATTAGCTCACAAAGTAATTTTTCATGTAGCATATCAACAAATTGTCTGCAAGGCACAAGAAATGTTCATAATAGTTCGTTAAGGAACAGTGGCATGTTTACGAATGTTACTTGTTAAGTCTATCACTGATTCTAATAGCCACTGCTCATATCCTCGAATAATCACGAAGCTAGTTCAGACAACGACTTTACAGCATACAGTGAAGAGAATACTGAAATCTCGAAGCATGTTTGATATTGACCAAGACTTGACTCCAAGAAAAACGAGAAGCGTAATTACAGAATTGCGCACGTTTCGTCTATATGTAGACGCTCGCTAGGATTTTGATTATTATTGATTATTATTTGAAATTTCCATAGGTCAAATTATTCCATATTAAATAGATGTAATAATGTTTCTCAGACTTTGTTTATCAACTTTTAAAATATACAGAAGCAATTTATGGTTACACTATGGGAATTCCTGAATTTTAGATATGGCCTGCGTATTCATTATTAAAATTTCGAAGTTAAAAATTACGCATTTCTTAATTATGGCAATTGCATATTTTTATTGGTGTCGTTGGGTTCACAAAATTTATCCCATCAATAGTAGTTAACATATTCCAGAAATTTATAGTAGTTTGGTCGCAATATAAGCTGAAAGTTTTGTCTGTTTGAAATCTGTAATTAACCATACCTCCTGAATTAATTAGGTTTGAGCTATAATAAACATGCCTTGAAAAAGAGCAAAAATTGGTTCGAGAATTTAGAGATAACTTACTTTTCTGTATCTATTTATTAGCTCATTAGATTTTTATGGATGTCCTCTCGATCGACAACTTCGTAATACAATAACTTTTTAAATACATCATTTCCAGCAAAACTAATAAATACGTAACGTTCAGAACAGTGAATTGCATAATCTGAATAAATAGGTTTCACAGGGGAGATATATTTACGTCAGTTTGTAAATTCATACAATGAGTGCTCATATAATAGATTCTGTCATGAGGATTTTGTAAATTAAACCTGAAGAAACGGCAAAAAGGTGGGAATTTAAGGAGATGGGACCTGGATTAAAAGACAGAATCAGAGGTTACGGAGAGTTTCAGGGAGAGCATTAGCAAACGATTGACAGGACTGGGGGGAAAGAAATACAGTACAAGAGGAATGGGTAGCTTTGAGGGATGAAATAGTGGAGGCACCAGAGGATCAGGTAGGTAGAAAGACGAAGGCCAGTAGAAATCCTTGGGTAACAGAATATATATTGAATTTAAGTGATGAAAGGAGAAAATATAAAAATGCAGCAAATGAGGCAGGCAAAAAGGCATACAAAAGTCTCAAAAATGAGATCGACAAGAAGTTCAAAATGGCTAAGCAGCTATGACCAGATGACAAATTCAAGGATGTGGAGGCATGTCTCACGAGGGGTAAGATAGATACTGCCTACAGGAAAATTAAAGAGACCTTTGGAGAAAAGAGAACCACTTGTATGAATATCAAGAGCTCAGGTGAAATCCCAGTTCTAAGGAAAGAAGGGAAAGCAGAAAGGTGGAAGGAGTATATAGAGGGTCTATACAAGGGCGATGTACTTGAGGAAAATATTATGGAAATGGAAGAGCATGTAGATGAAAATGAAATGGGAGATATGATACTGCATGAAGAGTTTGACTGAGAACTGAAAGACCTAAGTCGAAACAAGGCCCCGGGAGTAGAAAACATTCCATTAGAGCTACTGACAGCGTTGGGAGAGCCAGCCCTGACAAAACTCTACCATCTGGTGAGCAAGATGTACGAGACAGGTGAAATACTCTGAGTTCAAGATGAATATAATAATTCCAATCCCAAAGAAAGCAGGTGTTGATAGATGTGAAAATTACCGAACTATCAGTTTAATAAGTCACAGCTGCAAAATACTAACGCGAATTCTTTCCAGACGAATGGAAAAACTGGTAGAAGCCGAGCTCGGGGAAGATCAGTCTGGATACCGTAGAAATATTGGAACCCGTGAGGCAATAGAGACCCTACGACTTATCGTAGAAGATAGATTAAGGAAAGGCAAACCTATGTTTCTAGTATTTGTAGACTTACACAAAGCTTTTGACTATATTGACTGGAATACTATCTTTTAAATTCTGAAGGTGGCAAGGGTCAAATAAAGGGAACGAAATGCTATTTACAATTTGCACAGAAACAAGATGGCAGTTATAAGAGTCGACAGACATGAAAGGGAAACAGTGGTTGCGAAGGGAGTGAGACAGGGTTCTAGCATATCCCCGATGTTATTCAATCTGTATATTGAGCAAGCAGTAAAGGAAACAAAAGAATAATTCGGAGTAGGTATTAAAATCCATGGACAAGGAATAAAAACTTTGAGGTTCATCGATGACATTGTAATTCTGTCGGAGACAGCAAAGGACCTGGAAGAGCAGTTAAACGGGATGGACAGTGTCTTCAAAGGAGAATATAAGGTGAATATCAATGAAAGCAAAACGAGGATAATGGAATGAAGTCGAATTAAGTCGGGTGATGCTAAGGGAATGTGATTAGGAAATGAGATACTTAAAGTAGTAAATGAGTTTTGCTATTTGGGAGCAAAATAACTGATGATGGTCGAAGTAGAGAGGATATAAATTGTAGACTGGCAATGGCAAGGAAAGCGTTTCTGAAGAGGAGAAATTTAATAACATCGAGTATAGATTTAAGTGTCAGGAAGTCGTTTCTGAAAGCAATTGTGTGGAGTGTAGCCATGTATGGAAGTGAAATATGGCCGATAAATAGTTAGGACAAGAAGAAAATAGAAGCATTCGAAATGTGGCGCTACAGAAGAATGCTGAAGATTAGATGGGTAGATCACATAACTAATGAGGAGGTATTGAATAGAATTGCGGAGAAGAGAAATTTGTTGCGCAACTTGACTAGAAGAAGGGGTCGGTTGGTAGGACCTATTCTGAGGCATCAGGGGATCACCAATTTAGTACTGGAGGGCAGCGTGGAAGTTAAAAATCGCAGAGGGAGACCCAGAGATGAAAACACTAAGCAGATTCAGAAGGATGTAGGTTGCAGTAGGTACTGGGATATGAAGAAGCTTGTACAGGATGGAGTAGCATGGAGAGCTGTGTCGCAGCACTCCGGCATTGTAATCCAAGACGAGTAAAATATGTTTTACATAGCAGCGGAATTTTCCTAGTCACCCCATTGCCTCCACAATCCGCCACTCCACCACCTCTGCACCGCAGTGCCTCCTCTTACCCCGGGTCGCTATATTACGCTTTAATATTTCTACTATTATAGTTTGTGTTATACAACTCACCATAGGGTAGCGAGACTCCAGGTTCAGTTTTTTAGCAGCTACTATGCATCTTATACTAAAAATCTGTGTTGCTAATTATGTTCGTTACATTTTAATTCCCTTCTACACTCCTGGAAATGGAAAAAAGAACACATTGACACCGGTGTGTCAGACCCACCATACTTGCTCCGGACACTGCGAGAGGGCTGTACAAGCAATGATCACACGCACGGCACAGCGGACACACCAAGAACCGCGGTGTTGGCCGTCGAATGGCGCTAGCTGCGCAGCATTTGTGCACCGCCGCCGTCAGTGTCAGCCAGTTTGCCGTGGCATACGGAGCTCCATCGCAGTCTTTAACACTGGTAGCATGCCGCGACAGCGTGGACGTGAACCGTATGTGCAGTTGACGGACTTTGAGCGAGGGCGTATAGTGGGCATGCGGGAGGCCGGGTGGACGTACCACCGAATTGCTCAACACGTGGGGCGTGAGGTCTCCACAGTACATCGATGTTGTCGCCAGTGGTCGGCGGAAGGTGCACGTGCCCGTCGACCTGGGACCGGACCGCAGCGACGCACGGATGCACGCCAAGACCGTGGGATCCTACGCAGTGCCGTAGGGGACCGCACCGCCACTTCCCAGCAAATTAGGGACACTGTTGCTCCTGGGGTATCGGCGAGGACCATTCGCAACCGTCTCCATGAAGCTGGGCTACGGTCCCGCACACCGTTAGGCCGTCTTCCGCTCACGCCCCAGCATCGTGCAGCCCGCCTCCAGTGGTGTCGCGACAGGCGTGAATGGAGGGACGAATGGAGACGTGTCGTCTTCGGCGATGAGAGTCGCTTCTGCCTTGGTGCCAATGATGGTCGTATGCGTGTTTGGCGCCGTGCAGGTGAGCGCCACAATCAGGACTGCATACGACCGAGGCACACAGGGCCAACACCCGGCATCATGGTGTGGGGAGCGATCTCCTACACTGGCCGTACACTACTGGTGATCGTCGAGGGGACACTGAATAGTGCACGGTACATCCAAACCGTCATCGAACCCATCGTTCTACCATTCCTAGACCGGCAAGGGAACTTGCTGTTCCAACAGGACAATGCACGTCCGCATGTATCCCGTGCCACCCAACGTGCTCTAGAAGGTGTAAGTCAACTACCCTGGCCAGCAAGATCTCCGGATCTGTCCCCCATTGAGCATGTTTGGGACTGGATGAAGCGTCGTCTCACGCGGTCTGCACGTCCAGCACGAACGCTGGTCCAACTGAGGCGCCAGGTGGAAATGGCATGGCAAGCTGTTCCACAGGACTACATCCAGCATCTCTACGATCGTCTCCATGGGAGAATAGCAGCCTGCATTGCTGCGAAAGGTGGATATACACTGTACTAGTGCCGACATTGTGCATGCTCTGTTGCCTGTGTCTATGTGCCTGTGGTTCTGTCAGTGTGATCATGTGATGTATCTGACCCCAGGAATGTGTCAATAAAGTTTCCCCTTCCTGGGACAATGAATTCACGGTGTTCTTATTTCAATTTCGAGGAGTGTATAATGACCAGTGACCACTGGGAGGCGATGAGTTGGTGGGTAGTTTGAAGGGCGATGAAGGCAACATTGTCAGCACACTTCAGAAGGTAGACTGGAGCCTATGGTTTACTAGTGTTACCTGTGTACAGAAGATAGAGGAATGTGGACGAAACGGGTTCCTACTCCACCCATGAAGAGATGGAAGATTCGAAACTTGGCATGGTTGATGATGAGAAAAGAGGAGTGGTACATCAAAACTGATAGTGTGGGATGGTTGCAGTTGATTGAATATGCATAGGTTTGTAGTCTAAAGAAGATAGTGGAACGCCATATAATGGACAGTGTGTTCCTCGAGGAGACAAAGACAGTAGGTTGTATTTGTTCGGATGCAAGGATTGAGGAGCTCGTCGTCTTTGGAGTATATGTATAAGCAAACACTTTGATCGTTGGGAAGATGTAGGTGACGAAGTAAGTAAGGGAGGTGAGGTACTGTCTACAGTCAAATCACTGGAACGAAGGATCATACATACTAAGGATGGACAGGATATTATTGTCCGTGACTTTTTAAGGCGTTTTTGTTAGTTCATTTTCTTGTCTGCCTGTTTCTCTACTCAGTACAGATTTTGAAATTGATTTTAAATTTACTTTTCGATGAGCTGGACACTTGACACTTTCAACATCGGTCGGAACTGAATGACAAAGCAATGTTAACGCGCGTTTTTGTCTGGTGTGTGGCGAAGAATATTTTGTTTACCAATGTCATTTCCCAATGAGCTAGAGACTTGAGACTTTCAATGTAGCTCAGAACTGGATGACAACGCAATATTAACGCGCTTTCTTGTCCGGTGTGTGGCGGAGGCCGTTTGCCCCTTTCCCTGCTCCAGTCTCGAATGGTTCACAGGAAATACGATTGGTGTTAGGCCTCTGTGTGAGCTCGAATCTCTCAAATATTTACCTTCAAGTCTTCTCTAGAGATATACGAGGGAAGAAGCAATGCACAGATCGATCCAGATGCAGATTAGCTGTGATAAACATGAAATTTACCACATGTCTCGTTGTAACCTCAACAGAATGTTTGATATCAATTTGAATATTTTACAAACACAAGACTAAAATTTAGACTATAATTATTCAAATGAAAATCAATTTTCAATACATCTAACTTTTTAGAATGGACTAAAAAGTATAAGACAACTTGTCCTAGCCATCTACCAATTTCTAACCTCAAACAAGACAGTCCTGATAATCTGTGATTGTGACTTTTTAATAGCTATAAAAATACTTGTAAGATTTCAAACGAAAAACATGGGGGGGAGGGGGGGGTACATGCAGAGCATAATTGATCCATGAATAGTTCACCTTCTTGTATTATCTATTGCATGTGACCATACATTTTCGTTTTAGTATTCTCATAGCTATTAAAAATTCACAACCACAGATTTCCAGGACCACGTGTTTGGGGTTAGGAATCCGTATGCGGCTTGGAAAAATTATTTTATACTTTTAAGTCCGATTTAAAAACGTGCTATACTAAAAATTAATTTTTATTTAAATAATTATTTAAGGATCTGACCCTAGCATGGAAGGGATGCTTCGTGTTCTAGATGTTTGGATGCACTAACGTATTGTAGGACCTTGCTGAGTCGATAGGAAGAATTTTCATTGGAATTTTTGCTAGATTAAAGATATTAGTTTGAAAGTCTTCCACATTGAATGGTAGAATCCAGTACTTGCATATTACTGTAAAACGTGGCTAGAGCCTTTAAGAAAGACGAGTGAAATTCTGTGATGCCCAGGCTATTAAATGTGTCAAGCGCTGAACTGTGATATCTGGAGTGACGGCTTCACTATCTCATTTTCTACGTGCGAGTTTAATTCGATTTGTCTTGAACTGTTTACTTAATGGAAAAGCAGGGTAAAAGGGCATATAGTTGTATTGGGACGCTGGTGGACGTAAGAAATTTTGGAAGACTGGATGCAGTAATTGGTGGCTACGAGTTGGTTGTTTTGAGGGAGAATATAATGTGGTAACGATTTTCTACTGTTGAGATTGTTAAAGATTTCCAACAGTTTGTAGAGCTTATGGAAAGCGTAATGTTTGGGTTAGTACATATATGTCGCAAGTCACCTCTTTGCTCTGCTCGTTTGACTTTACGGAGTCGGCACATTAGTTGCCGCTGGCGTGATAGACTGTACCAGTCTCTTGTGTCCGTGGGGGGGACGGTCAGAATCTAAAGCAGCTTCTGAGGAGACGTAGGCCATTTGGGGGCAAAGGAATTTTGTTGAATAGTGCTGATATACAAGGTGCCCCAGGAGGAGCGATGAATAATAAGGCACACGAGAGCAACGATCATTTGAAGCAAAAAATTGTAGAAGACATGGCATGGGCTCTAAAATGCATACGTTAAGAGCTATGAGCATTTCTTCATCTTCGATACTGTCAAACAAACCTCTTGTATTTCAAGCTCTTTGCTTTCCATATTTTGAGAGGAGGCGGTATGGATCAAAACAAGAGAAAATTGTCTCCTAAACACGGGTTCTAAAATGAATGCCATTTGATCACTACTGTGAAACACATCTCTCGTATTGAACAGGTGCTCATAGTACTTAACTCATGCATTTCAGAGCCCATATTTACTACACACTTTTTTCTTTTTTGGGTGCATACTAACTCTGCTCAAAATACACTCTGCGTTTGGTGGGTGGAATGTTGGTGGATACAGCTGCAGACAAGGTTACGTGACGAAAGGATGTATCTGTAGCCATTGCGGCAACAGAATTTTATAGGCAACAATTGATAAAGGTAGAACACTTCCAGTATACCGAAGCTCAAGGAGTTTAAAGCACTCCAAACTGTTGCCTTAAAAGTGGAGAAGGAAAATTGTGGAGCATCGTTTTAAACTGTATTATGTACATGGATCATAATGTTATAGGAAGCCAAATAAACATTTCTCTTCCTAATCATATGAAATATTTCAAAAATATCGACAGCACGACCTCGATATTTAGTTTATATTCGAGAATTAGTCATGATAAAATCATTTCCTAACGCATGAAAGTACCATTATCATTTTTAAGTTGCACGTCATACGTTTGAACCAGTTCACTGAATCACGTAATTTTGATCCAGTTATGTTTACACATTTCAATTTTTTATTGATTTTATTGTTGGACATTGTCCAACAGGTAAGCAAATAAAGTCACTAACATGTTGACGTAAGATCGACGTATCATACTCTTGTAACTAGTCATTCTTCTTCGTGCAAGCGGTCACAGTCATCATCCAAATAAGTCAGCCCACTGGTTTCAGCTGATGATGCATCGACGTTTATTGCCGAAACATAAAACTGCGAAGTATGGACCTCTCCCTAGGTGCCTTCGAATCTTGTTTTCAACAGGTTATCGACATGCTGTTTGTCAGCGTCAGGACATACTCTCAGTTTCTAAATTATGGGACGTTCAAGTAAGTGGTCAATCCTTGTGCCTCGTTTAAGTCTTGTTTCCCACTCTTTTCCTTTGTTTCATCCCAACCAACGTCTTACACTTCTCAAGTAGTTGCACCCCCTTATAAAGCACTCTTCGCCCATAAATCTTGCAGTTCATATAGTCTAATAAATGCCTCCGTATTTCTGAAATGTAGCAGCCATGTTATATACAGCACTGCAACCTACCTGTGTGGTCAAAGTACAGAATCTCGACTGCACTCTCCTTCATAATCCTTTCTAGGTCTTTGTGGTTTTGGAGACTGCGACCTTGATCCACTTCGTTCGGTGCGTTGCAATCTTTATTTTTTGCTTTCGCCAGGTAGAACACTGGGATTCTTCCACACCTGAATCTGCTTTCTTTGTGATTACACGGCAAAAAAATGGTTCAAATGGCTCTGAGCACTATGGGACTCAACTGCTGAAGTCATTAGTTCCCTAGAACTTAGAACTAGTTAAACCTAACTAACCTAAGGACATCACAAACATCCACGCCCGAGGCAGGATTCGAACCTGCGACAGTTGCGGTCTTGCGGTTCCAGACTGCAGCGCCTTTAACCGCACGGCCACTTCGGCCGGCGATTACACGGCAGTTTAGAAGTATTTAAATGTGGATCTCGTTTGATGTATCTAAAACAAAATACGTCTCCTCACGTCATAACAACAGGGCGAGAAACTCATTCAAAGTATAAAAACATGGATTTATTCAATCTATCTCTCAAAATTAACACATCAGTGCTCCGCCGATACAGTGGTCAATGAAAATGATCATTCGTGAAAACTATCAGGTGTTAGGACCTAGTGAGGTTCCTTTTTACACTTTCTTTTAGTTTTCGCAGCTATAATTCTCATTCTCTTTCCTTTCGATCGCTCTTCCACTGGTAAATATCTATCCGTGATGATCTAAAGTGCCCACACTGCAAGATAAAAATAGCTGGAAAAGCCAAGAAGAGAGTGGGCTGCTTGCTAATGCAGGCTGGGAAACATGTCTTAAACATAATGCGTTTTGATCCGCCGGCTGTGGTGTACATAACACGATTTGATCGCATTCATGTATTTTCAGCGCTAAATTACTATGGGAAAGAGTAACGAAATGACCCTATCTGACTCAACAGCGTTAAAGATCACACCACAATTGGGGTGAAAATGTATTGGACTGCATTTTGACGTCGGCTACATTTAATACATTTTGAGACGATGCTCCCCAGACGTACTCGTACTGGAACACTGCCGCTGCCTTGTTGCGAATCCGGCGTGTTCACCAGTCCGCGAAGCAACGCCGCCGGCTGGTGCTCGAAGCGGAGGTTGTGTTGGCAGCTGTCTCGCGGTCCGCACAGTGTTTGGTCCGTCCGGCGGCCCGCGTCACGACCCCAGACCGCAGTCACGAGCACCGGCCACGCCTTGAAATACCGGCGCACCGCCGCGGCCGCTACACGGCCATCCGGCGCGTTACCTCTAATTACCCGAGCGCGACACATCCAATTAAAACTGATGGATGTGCCGCACGGCAGTCCTGTGGGCCGGGGTGGCCACGCGCCAGGGGGACGTGCGACCTCACCCAGCTGTTACACTCCAGTTTTGCACGATTAGTTCGCGGTATCTGATCAATATGGAAGACCAATAACGTATTTAGCTTTCTCTCTCTGTCTCTCGCTTACTCCATCATTCATTCTGAGTATCGAGAACTAACATCTTGTAATATCTCCTTCTGCCCCGAATGACTCATGAAGCATCTTCATGACCAGCTAAGGGAAGTAATACTAAGCTGGGTGCCAGGGCACGTTGGATTCTAAATTGCAGCATTAGAAAATTGCAGCGAAATGCAGGAAGATCTGCAGCGGAAAGCCACTTGGTGCAGGGAGTGGCAACTGACCCTTAACATAGACAAATGAAATGTATTGCGCATATATAGAAAGAAGGATCCTTTCTTGTATGAGAGCGGAACAAACACTGGTAGCAGTTACTTCTGGAACGATTTGAAGTCGAATGATCATATAAAATTAATTGTTCGTAAGGTGGGTACCAGATTGAGATTCATTGGGAGAGTCCTTAGAAAATGTAGTCCATCAACAAAGGAGGTGGCTTACAAAACACTCGTTCGACCTATACTTGAGTATTGCTCATCAGTGTGGGATCCGTACCAGGTCGGGTTGACGGAGGAGATAGAGAAGATCCAAAGAAGAGCGGCGCGTTTCGTCACACAGTTATTTGGTGAGCATGATAGCGTTACGAAGATGTTTAGCAAACTCAAGTGGCAGACTCTGCAAGAGAGGCGCTCTGCATCGTGGTGTAGTTTGCTGTCCAAGTTTCGAGAGGGTGCGTTTCTGGATGAGGTATAGAATATGTTGCTTCTCCCTACTTATACCTCCCGAGGAGATCACGAATGTAAAATTAGAGAGATTCGAGCGCACACGGAGGCTTTCCGGCAGTCGTTCTTCCCGCGAACCATACGCGACTGAAACGGGAAAGGGAGGTAATGATAGTGGCACGTAAAGTGCCCTCCGCCACACACCGTTGGGTGGCTTGCGGATTATAAATGTAGATGTAGATGTAGATGTAAATGTGGAAGCGAACGATGCAACCGAGGCAGCTTGTCAGGACCACCCTGTAGTAACATGTGCTTCGCACGTACGAGCCATATCCTCGCTGTTGAATCAAAAACTCTTCAATCATTGGGAGGCATGATGGCTGGAAGTGTCTAAAAGACCGTGGTCTGTGAAACCAACTGTTCGCGGAGGCTATTCTCCTCCCTGTCACAGAGATGGGACGAAGCAACTTTGACCCCTGAAGAATGGTCGAGGACATCTAAAAACAAAGGCAGTCGCTACGAACTTAAATGATGGTTCAAATGGCTCTGAGCACTGAGGGACTTAACAGCTCAGGTCATCAGTCCCCTAGAACTTAGAATTAACCTAAGGACATCACACACATCCATGCCCGAGGCAGGATTCGAACCTGCGACCGTAGCGGTCGCGAGGTTCCAGACTTAAGCACCTACAACCGCTCGACCACCCCGGCCGGCCGCTACGAACTAATTCATCCCACAATTACAAGGATACCATGGTATAATGAGACACAAACGTCGAGGAGTTTCATGACCATGTCTGAAAATTGTCTTTGGAAGTTCAGCAAACACCTCTATCGACTCAACTTAAAGCCCACCTCTCTCTGCACGTGCGGAGTGGAAGGAGATCCAAATGATTTATTCCTACGATGTCCTCGAAACACATACAACATCAACGTCCTGACAAGTAATTTTCGGGCGCTTGGTTATCAGTTCCCATGCACACTCAAAACCTTGTAGTATCCAGCGATATAGCAACGTTAAGATACTGTGCAAGTTCATTAACAGTGCCAGCTTCCACCCTGCGCTACTAGTCTAACGTCCTTAGTAATCAGAATTCCAGGAGACGATCAAAGCACAATTAACTGACTATATTCCCAGGTGCTAAGCAGGCTACAGAAAATATACATGTTGTTATGTTGCTCCTACATGTTTGTGCCCGAATACTGGTGTATCTATAGGTATGGCTGTAATACCTTATCTGGTTATTGTGTACTATTCTCACGTTGTGTATAGAAAGTACTTACAGACGTACGCAGATATTCAGCTATTGATTCGCAGAGTTTGAAACACTTTATCGTTAATCTAGATCTTTGTCATTAATATGGACTGAATTGGGAATACCCTAAATGTGCACTAACGGCGTTTTATAATTTTTATTGTGTTATAAGTAGGATTTTAATGGCATACTTCCTCTGTGTATTCTGCGTAACATTTTCGTCTTGTTTACTCTTTCCAGTACACTGTGCACGTAAAAATCTGATTCATGTCGGTATCTGTATTTTTTTGAGCCCATGTACCAGGGTATGACTTAAACTAATGCACGTTCTGTATTTCCAAAACAAATTATAGAATCATATTTCCAGTGTTGAGATGGCTGTATGGGCACATAAAGAAATCCAATTTATAAAAAAAAATATCTGACATGTCTCCGTATAGGTCATACGTCTCTGCTCCATGGCTTCTTCCTGCAGCGAGAGGACCCATCAGTTTGTGTGTTTCCATACATCACATTTTAAAAGTGTGTATATTATGTTCTGACGGGAGTGCAGCAGTAAATTTAATTGGGGACTAGCCCCGTGTTTTAGCTGATGATGAGACAAGAGGGAAACAAGTTATAAAATTTTGTGAATTGCCCCGCATCCAATCTAAAATGTTTGATTGGAGGTTTTAGTGTGTTTCTGAGTGGCTGGCGCGTCCTTTTTTATTTACTAACAGCACCCACAAATATTTGTTGCAATATTTTAATACATTCTGTTCATCTCTCCATTTCCTTTTATTTTTCTTTCAGAACAAGCACGTCACAAGTTGTTATAGTACGTTTTTTATGTATTTGTGAGTGTGTGTTTCACAAGAGAAGATTTAGAAAACATTTATTCCTTTTTTCTACAACACTGTTACTCATTTTAACCACATTCATCTCACCTGATTTTAGTAAGATCGAATGATGTCGCTGTCGTGTGTCGACATCATAGATCACAAACAAAACAAATTCTCAGTATTATTTAATTAATTTTTTGGCACACTGAAAATTTAGTAAAATTTTTATCTGGTACGAATTGCTGGCGTATGGTTAGTTACATACAATTTCGCATATTTGCGTCACTCGAGGTGTCATGTAATAGTGACTTATTTAGTTGCATAACCGAAAAAAGGATTTAAGCACACACACACACACACACACACACAAACACACACACACACATACACACACACATCGGAATATTGTACTGCATTTGCTACCTCGTAATGGAGACGAGTAAACTATCTCGAGGGAACCAATGTATTCGTCCTGCACAGATTTAAAGTAAAAGAAATTTACTTTTAATCAGGAATTACATTTCAGATCAATCATTTCCATCTGCACATGCACAGGGGCACTTTCAATTAAAATAATAAAGGTCTCGAAAACAGTTCAAAAACGGACATAAAGCAGGCAGTGTATTCGTAACATTTAGAAAACTGATATTGCTATTCTTTCAAGACCACGATGACTTCTTTAATATGGAGTTTCCTTTAATGCCAGAGGGCTTAAGGAAATGGATGGTGTTTATAGTCAGTATTTGTCCCTTCGAAAATGCAATTTTCTTTTAAAATGCATCCCCATCAAATCAAGTTGTTTCTCACCTTGTAACGTCTTATTGTGGATCGTGCACCATCAAATAAACTTAAAATGCGACATCTATACTCCATTTCACATGTTCTAATTTTCGTCCCTGCTTTCCTTTTTTCTCCACCAATTCCAAAATAGTGGGTTTTAAATCGAAAAATCGTTCCTGACATGCCCCTTGATTTAACCAAAGTCCTTTGCAGTTATACGTAAAGTTTCCACATTCTTTGACTGGTTCCACCAAAAAGTGTTACAACTGACAGTCTTAAAATGTGGGTGAGTTCAGAAAATTTACTGTTTTGTATCAACAATTTCATCATCTGCTCCACGCCTGCAAATTTTACACGAAGTACATCTTGATGTGCAGAACAATGGATCTTCTACCAGTCGTTTGTACATCGTTGAAATTCGTTGCTGTTTTACTGTCAACAAAATCCTTAAATTCCTTCTGCAGGGCGTTGTAAAATGATTCCGTTGCGAAGTTGCAGTATCCGTCGATTATGCGACAGCGTAGCAAGTAATGAAAATTCTTATCTTTCTCTTCTGTGATTCCCATTCATTTTTAAAGCTTGTGACTATATAAAAATGGTTCAAATGGCTCTGAGCACTATGGGACTTAACATCTGAGTTCATCAGTCCCCTAGAACTTAGAACTACTTAAACCTAACTAACCTATGGGCATCACACACATCCATGCCCGAGGCAGGATTCAAACCTGCGACCGTAGCGGTCTCGCGGTTCCAAACTGCAGCGCCCAGAAACGCTAGGCCACACCGGCCGGCAACCTTCCTTTATACCACGACCAAGTAGTTCTGGAGACTAGAAATTTACTCTGTAGGAATCAGCATGGGTTTCGAAAATGACGATCGTGGGAAACCCAGCTCGCGCTATTCGTCCACGAGACTCAGAGGGCCATAGACACGGGTTCCCAGGTAGATGCCGTGTTTCTTGACTTCCGCAAGGGGTTCGATACAGTTCCCCACAGTCGTTTAATGAACAAAGTAAGAGCGTATGGACTATCAGACCAATTGTGTGATTGTATTGAAGCAGCATGTCATTCTCAATGGAGAGAAGTCTTCCGAAGTAGGAGTGATTTCAGGTGTGTCGCAGGGGAGTGTCGTAGGACCGTTTCTACTCACAATATGCATAAATGACCTTGTGGATAACATCGGAAGTTCACTGAGGCTTTTTGCGGATGATGCTGTGGTATGTCGAGAGGTTGTAACAATGGAAAACTGTACCGAAAGGCAGGAGGATGTGCAACGAATTGACGCATGGTGCAGGGAATGGCAATTGAATCTCAATGTAGACAAGTGTAATGTGCTGCGAATACATAGAAAGATAGATCCCTTGTCATTTAGCTACAATATAGTAGGTCAGCAACTGGAAGCAGTTAATTCCATAAATTATCTGGGAGAAGGCATTAGGAGTGATTTAAAATGGAATGATCATATAAAGTTGATCGTCGGTAAAGCAGATGGCAGACTGAGATTCATTGGAAGAATCCTAAGGAAATGCAATCCGAAAACAAAAGAAGTAGGTTACAGTGCACTTGTTCGCCCACTGCTTGAATACTGCTCACCAGTGTGGGATCCGTAGCAGATAGGCTTGATAGAAGAGATAGAGAAGAACTAACGGAGAGCAGCGCACTTCGTTACAGGATCATTTAGTCAATGCGAAAGCGTTACGGAGATGATAGATAAAACTCCAGTGGAAGACTCTGCAGGAGAGACGCTCAGTAGCTCGGTACGGGCTTTTGTTGAAGTTTCGAGAATATACCTTCACCGAGGAGTTAAGCAGTATATTGCTCCCTCCTACGTATATCTCGCGAAGAGACCATGAGGATAAAATCAGAGAGATTAGAGCCGACACAGAAGCATACCGACAATCTTTCTTTCCGCGAACAATACGAGACTGGAATAGAAGGGACAGCCGATAGAGGTACTCAAAGTACCTTCCGCCACACACCGTCAGGTGGCTTGCGGAGTATGGATGTAGATGTAGATGTAGAATCAACCGCACTGACACCATTATTCTGACGAAGTGATGAAACCCGTGCCGCACTGAATGAAATGTCGGGCATTACCGCGTATTTCCGAGGATGAACAATCTAAGCCGAAACATATCAAATAGTGTCGAAATTGACTGAGCCTCAAGTGCGAGTGTGCAACACATCGTGCATATGTGCAGCTTTGCACGCCTTGGGTGACCCTGCCCTAGATGCTCTACAAATTCCCATGGTAGACGCCACAAGAAACTTGCGTGCATCAATGACAGGTTTATTGTCAAAATTACTAGAGGACGCGTTCTCTGAAGAGTTGGTCTCATATTACTTCCATCTGAATACTTCTCGTGAAATGAACACGTTGGAAAATCAGAATAATTGCAGCTTATCTGGAGACTTACCTACATCCTTTCCAGGCATCAGACGTACACTGATAAGCCAAAACATTATGTCCATCTCCCACCGCGACTTTGGATGCCGCCTGGTGCCGTTGCGGACAAAAATGGCTCAAATGGCTCTAAGCACTATGGGACTTAACATCTGAGGTGATCAGTCCCCTGGACTTACAACTACGTAAACCTAACTAACCTAAGGACAGCACTCACATCCATGCCCGAAGCAGGATTCGATCCTGCGACCGTAGCAGGAGCGCGGTTCCGGTCGTAAACGGAGCAAACACGGACGGGGGATCACTCTAGCAAATATATGGACTGGGGAAATCCACTGAGATAAGTGATTTTGACAAAGGGCAGATTATTATTACGCAGAGCCTGTGAACGAGTATTTCTAAAATTGGAATGTTGATTCAGTGCTCAAGTGCTACTATCGTGAGCATCTACGGAAAGAGACAGAAGGACACTGAAGTTACCACCAGGTGCTAAATGGCTCGACGCCCAAGGCTCTACAAAGAACGTGGCGTTCCAAGGCTGGTCTGCTCTGTAAAGCAGGATAGATGGTGATCTGTGGCATCTCTGCTGAAAGAGCGCAATGCCGGTGCACGCACAAATGTTTCGGAGCATGCGGTCCACCGCTGAACTTGGAGCTCCGCAGCAGACCATCCGTAAGCGTTCACATGTTGACCGAATGACATCGTCAATTAAGACTGCAATGGGCACGGGACCGTCGGGATTCGACCGTCGATCAATGGAAACGTGTCGGCTATTTGGGTGCCTCATATGTTTGCTACACTAGATCGATGGTCGTATCCATAAACACGGCCATCGAGGTGAACGGCGGCTCGAAAATTGAAGCGCCACGAAGGCAGGTTGGTGGGAGCAGTATTATACTATGCTAGACATTTCCCTGCGCTTGCATGGGACCTGTGGTAGTAGTCCAAGACACGCTAAAAGCTGTGAACCACATGCATCCCTTCATGCTTGATGTCTTCCCTCATAGCGACGACATATTTCAAAAGTAAAACTGTCACTGTTTCCCTCACCTTAACGTCTCGGCGACAAAATTCACCTACTGTAAATCTTATGGAACATATCTCGATCGCTATCGGGCACCATCACCGCGTACGTAAATCAGCGCCCCGTTATTTACGCGAATTACATGACCTGTCCGTAAACATGTAATCCCACATACCCCCACAAACCTGTCAACAAACTGTCCAATTCCTGATACCAATAATCAGTGATATATTTCGTTCCAAAGATGGACAAACAACCTATTATTCATTTGGTCATAATATTCTGCCTCATCAGTTTAGATGTAGAATGATCGTCATTTCAACCAAGCGATGTGCAGTCTGTTTTGCAACACGGTAAAGAAAAGATACTATTAATTATCAATACACGAGAAAATATTTTACTAAGAATCAGCAGCCTTGCTTTGATCCGTGGGATAATATTAAGTAACAACAATGCATTCATAGGCACTCTTGATCCACTGGATCAGAAATTACACGTCGTGGTGTCCTCTTCACCAGTCAGCTTATTTCTTATATCAGCCTCCTATCTCGGTAGCGGCCATGACGGAAATATCTGAGAAATTGCAGCTTATCTGGAGGCTTACCTACGGTCTTCCTTCCCACACATCAGATGTAAATGTAGAATGACCGACTGCTGCAAACGACATGTCACCACAGTTATGTGCGACCTACTTCGCAACTAGGTAAAGGAGACACTTACTCCTTTTCTGTACTTGTGACACGAGTTTAATAAGAATCACCAACCTTGCTTTGTTCTGCAGAGTAAAGTTAGACAGCCACAGTGCTATCGGAAAACTCTCGATACGACCACTATACTGCAAATCACCCTGTAGGTTGTCCTTTGCAGAGTCATCGTATCTCACAAAATAAATATCGGTGTGTTAGTTAAAACGTATGAGAGATAAGCAATCACATAACAAGAAGTGTTTCCTCATAAGGAATACGATTTATTTCTAGTATAGGAAACCTTTCATTCGGTCACAACATTTATCCTATTGCTCCTAGCACACTTTACACGCCGGCCGGTGTGGTCGAGCGGTTCTAGGCGCTTCAGTCTGGAACCGCGCTACTGCTACGGTCGCAGGTTCGAATCCTGCCTCGGGCATGGATGTGTGTGATGTCCTTAGGTTAGTTAGGTTTAAGTAGTTCTAAGTTCTATGGGACTGATGATCTCAGATGTTAAGTCCCATAGCGCTCAGAGTCATTTGAACTATTTGAAACTTTACACCTGACTATGCTGTATCATAACATTCGCTTTAGAACATCGGAACTGCTGAATACTAGACTGTCCAGTCACATTAATCTGACCTCCTGGTAAAAGCATGAATAACCACCTTTAGCCGCGTGAACAGCTGCGAGCCGTGCAGGAAGAGGGTCAGTGAGATTCTGGAAAGTACCAGATGAAACGTGGAGCCATGCCGACTCCAGCGCCGTGTCCAGCTGCTCTAGGTTCCTCGGTCGAGGATCTACGGCGCTGACATCCCGATCGAGATGGTCCCACAGATTCCCGATCGGGTTTAAATCCTGTGAGTCTGGTGGCCAGGGGAGTATGGTAAACAAATCTTGGTGCTCTTCGAACTGTTCACGTGCGCTGCAAACTGTATGGCACGTAGCATTAGCATTGTCCTACTAGTAGATGCCATCGTACCGAGGAGAAACTAACTGCGCGTAAAGCCGTCGGCACACAGACCGTACTGTCGAACGTCAACGTTGAGCGTGCTTTGTTCAACGTGCTGCTGAACGCTCAGGAACGATGCGACTTGTGCATACGGTTCGTGGGCCCCAACGTTGTATACGCGATCGCAACGCACTCCAGCGGCATTTGAGGGATGTTTCTGGTTCGTAAATCACACTGTTTACTAAACGGCCGCGCGTGTAATTCCCACGTTAGCTCTATTAAAACGCACTTTTCCTCCATTGTCTAGGAAAAGGAAATTGCCATGTCCACTCAGTAAGGATACAGGCTTATAAACGTTCCATTACAAACAGTGCGATACATATTTGCAATACTTTTGCACATAAGATAAACATTATTTCATCATTCCCATATTTTAGCAAAACCCCAAGGTCAGTCTTACTTCAGCACTGTTGCTACCCAGAGGCAGAATCATTACAACATGTGACTTACGATGTGTAAAAGAGAAAGCAGCAAAATATCTTTATACAAGTAGCGCAAGCTGTCCTGTAGATTAAGCCAATCGAACAAACTCACCCCTCGAAAAAACTTATATTTACATAACATCAAATAGTATAGTATACACTTATATTACACTAATAATAAAGTATCAGAACCTGATAAAAAGGCAAATGTTAGGAAAAAAATTTGAAAATTACGTGATGCGGACCACTACCCAGCTTTTTTTTTTTTTTTTTTTCGTTCCAGTTTAAGTTTTACTGGGTACTGAGATGAACCGACAGTGCTTCGACTTGTGTTTTGTCATGTAACCGAAAGTTAATTATTGCTACTGGACGCTGCTTTCGTGTTTAATGTATTCCTCATTCAACAGAGTACACTCCTCGTACACCACACATAACTGTTTCAAAGTACTAAATTGTTACTGATGTTACCAAGTTCCAGTGGTCATCTTAACTTGCCGTTTTGAAACAAAGGATAATATTATAGCGAAATGTAGCGACTAAGAAGCGGAGTATCCAAATAGATTTTGAAAAGAGGTGGAACCCCTCCACGCCCACACCGGCATGATGGCCAACACAAAAGGTCTACTGCCATCGCTGCATAAGGGTTAGTATTCACTAAAGTGAGGTGTCGCAGGATGTGGGTACTGCGATGTCTGCGTACGTCTGGTTAGGATTAACCATTAATACGCGCTCATCTGGAGATAGATTGGTCGAAATCTGACGAAGGGTAGCGGTTTGAAGGGCAGAGGAAAAAAAGTGCCAAACCAAGAGCCAAGGGAAAAAAACCTCTGCGAAAGTTAGGTCGGGCGGCAAGAGCAGTAGCGGTTGTCTTGCTGCCTGCGATAGGTTGTGTAAGGACAGGCTTTGTTAGTAGTGGGTATCATGCATGTCGATACCTTGACGTTGTGCGTTTGTGCTGCTCGGCGGCTGGCGCTGGATGCTGGTACAGAGTCCTCGTTCAGCGTCCTGCAACCTGCAACAGTTAGGTTTGTTATCGGTCTTGTGTCCGATAGGTCATATACCGGAGGCACAGTGTGAGGGAGTGTTGGCAGATTGTTCGTGCGTCTGTGGGCGAGCTCGTCGGTGTCCCTGCTGTGGCCTGTTGGTTGGCTCTAATAGCGATCCAAATAGACAAACATTTCCGGTTTAAGTAGTCGCAGTAGGTCTACTACACAGTAACGTGAATTAGGAGCAAAGTCCATTAGTAGATCGTTATCAGGGAAACCAGCTCTCATAATGCAAAGTACCACAACCAGAAAGAAAGTTTCCAAACATGTCAATGAGTAGTCGAGGAAAGTGGACGCATTCTGTCTACTGAATCCCCACGCCACTTACGAGGGGACACGCCAAGTGTCATACGCCGATCTTGCTGAAACTTCGCTCAGTGAAAGAGCGGACAAAATAAGCGAACACGTGTCTCGGCTTATCTGCTTACACTCTACCGCTTCTGAGAAAACGACGGTCAAAGTTTTCAATGCGCTGTTGCTATAGTGTAGATACCTCTTAGCGGGTAAGGATTCAACTGAAGCGGTGGCTCTGCGGCTACCATAGCGACTTCGGAACTTTGCGCTGCGTGTTCGAAACCCGGTTTCTCCTTCCACCCCCCCCCCACCCCCCCTCATTCTCTGAATTATCTACGAATGCTCATTCCAATCCATGTTGAAACACTGTTGTCGTTATTCGTCAGTTAATTTACTGTGTAAAGAAATAAGTTAAAAAGGGAACACATAGTGCGTAGTGGGGCGATCACTCTGTTGTAGAAATAATTCAGAAGCCAAGATCGCTTAAATACTATTTACTGGATAACCGATTTCAACACAATAAAGGTGCCATCATCGGATCTGAATGTAGATTAACATTTATAAACCATAGCTTTGATCTGGATACGAATCAGTGAAGCTACTCACTACGCTAAACCCTCAACACACTGCTCGCAAACAATCACAGCATATTAGGACACGCTGAAAACTTTAATCGTAGATCTGTTACTGATTGAAATTTAATTATAACTCATTGTACCAAGAACAACGGGTTTTGGGTGGATCTTCAGTGTGTCGCTGCCTTCAAATAGCATACTCCCATAATACGCAAGTTACAATAATACTTTGGCCACGAATATGATGTTTCTCATTATTTTATTGGGACAAATCACACAGCGAACAACAGGTTTTCCAGTGAGTCTCAATTTTCTGGTGCTCAGAAACGGCATACATACGTATAGGCTTGAAATGAATGCCAATATGGCGCCTCACAACTCTGTGCTGAAGGGAGATGGCTTGCATGCGACGTAGGTGTGGTTGTGCCATCTCATTGGTCAACGCTCAGACGCACGCTCAGAAAATCTGACATGGTAGATATTGCTCTGCAAGTTTGGAAAGACTCCCGAACGTGCTACTCGACGCTATGACGTCAGAAACTTGGCACGCTCAACGCTCAACGTTCTGATGCACGGTCCGTGTGGCGACGGCTTAACGGGAGACATCGTCCCCAAGGGTAGATGCATACTTCTGTTGATCCAATGCGTCTTTCAGAACGACGAGATCGCCTAGGAAATACCACGAAAACATTCCCCAATTTCTATCCAATTTTGAGAGCAGTGGTCAATTATGTTTATAAGTACAGATTGAAAATGGTAGGAAACACATAGCAGCCTTCTCATACTCCTTTTCCTATTTCTATTCAGTTGGTACATTCCTGTGGTGTACATTGCCCCAAATGACATTATACCTATCCAAGTCCTTAATATACTCCACGCCGTGAAACAGGACCCTTCCTTGCTTGATAGTTAAACGATTTATTGCTTCAGAGGTAAGGAGGCACAGGGCAGGCCGTCAGAAAATATAGCCTAAATTTATTCAAATGTGGATTTAGTAATATAGAGTTCGGCTAAAAGTGTTGTCTTTCCTTCTCAGTGTCTTAGAGACATCCCATTAACGTAACTACCAAACGGAAGGAAGAAAGTAAACACCCTTAACAAAAATTGATCCTCTCAACATGATCTATCCTTCAAAGTTGACGAGTTTCTGGAACGAGCACAATGCCACAAACATTCCAACCAAAAGTCCAAAAGAAACCTAAGTTGGTGAGAGCTAATAATAATCACAAATGAGTTCTCTTAGTCCCAGATGTGACTATTCTGACAGTTAAAATAACGTGCCCGTGTAAAGTAGGTTTGTATTACAAGTTACAGGCGTTTGTGTATGATAAAACATCATTAGCATTTTGACGACGAATTCTTTTCAAAAATTCCTTCAGAATACGAGATCAGACGGTCCTAGTGGTGCGTCTTTTGCAAGTGGAGTAAGATTTTCATGAGAGGTTCAAAATGGTTCAAATGGCTCTGAGCACTATGGGACTCAACTGCTAGGGTCATTAGTCCCCTAGAACTTAGAACTAGTTAAACCTAACTAACCTAAGGACATCACGAACAGCCATGCCCGAGGCAGGATTCGAACCTGCGACCGTAGCGGTCTTGCGGTTCCAGACTGCATCGCCTTTAACCGCACGGCCACTTCGGCCGGCTTTCATGAGAGGTACTTCTGATCAGTAATGTGATAATATTGCAAATATATTTCCGGAGATGTAAACAACAGCCATGATTCCTGTAACCAGCAGCTTATCTGAGCTCGCCAGTCGATTATAATGCGGTGGCGCTCCAGCCGGAGGAAATATACTCGAATTATGGTCGTTAAAGCAGTTTCCATCGTCAGTATTTGGCCTTTGAAGGGATTAGGGTGTTGGCTTGTAGTTCCTAAGAACAATAATTTCCTATGAACAGCGTCCTAGGTTGAACTACACGTCAACATTTCCGAGACGGCTATGTTTGTGAACTGTTCCTGTGCCAAAGTAGTTAAAATATACCGGGTATGGCAATGTGGCGCGATTCAAAATCGGTTCCGAGGCAACTGTGCTGCACCACTGGCCATATATGACACGGGTGAACGTCGGCTGTGGAAATGTGGACGGGCGAAGCGACGTGCAACTGTTGAGGAACTGACTAGCCAGACGAACCAAGGGGCTACCAACGGTGTCTCCTCAACGACCATTCAGCGGACGTTGCTGCGCACGGGTCTCCGAAACATGCGCCTAGTTCATGCACCCTTATTGACTGCTTCTCGTGGAATTTGCACGACAGTATCGCAACTGAACTCAACTGAGTGGCGAGTGGTGGCCTTTTCAGATGAATCATGTTTTATGTCCAATTGGACAGACGTCCGTTGACATGTACGGCCTGAAACCTCTGAAAGAAAACAAGAGTGGAGCAGCACAGTTGCCTCTGAACAGATTTTGAATCGCGCCACATTGCCATACCCGGTATATTTTAACCACTTTGGCACAGGAACAGTTCACAAACACAGCCGTCTCGGAAATGTTGACGTGTAGTTCAACCTAGGACGCTGTTCATAGAAAATTATTGTTCTTAGGAACTACAAGCCAACCCCCTAATCCCTTCAACGGCCAAATACTGACGATGGAAACTGCTTTAACGAACATAATTCGAGTATATTACCTCTGGATGGAGCGACACCGCATTATAATCGACTGGCGAGCTCAGATAAGCTACTGGTTACAGGAATCATGGCTGTTGTTTACATCTCCGGAAATATATTTGCAATATTATCACATTACTGATCAGAAGTACCTCTCATGAAAATCTTACTCCACTTGCAAAAGACGCACCACTAGGACCGTCTGATCTCGTATTCTGAAGGAATTTTTGAAAAGAATTCGTCGTCAAAATGCTAATGATGTTTTATCTTACACAAACGCCTGTAACTTGTAATATAAACCTACTTTACACGGGCACGTTATTTTAACTATCAGAATAGTCACATCTGGGACTAAGAGAACTCATTTGTGATTGTTATTAGCTCTCACCAACTTAGGTTTCTTTTGGACTTTTGGTTGGAATGTTTGTGGCATTGTGCTCGTTCCAGAAACTCGTCAACTTTGAAGGATAGATCATGTTGAGAGGGTCAATTTTTGTTAAGGGTGTTTACTTTCTTCCTTCCGTTTGGTAGTTACGTTAATGAGATGTCTCTAAGACACTGAGAAGGAAAGACAACACTTTTAGCCGAACTCTATATTACTAAATCCACATTTGAATACCCGGGTTCCCGGGTTCGATTCCCGGCGGGGTCAAGGATTTTCTCTGCCTCGTGATGACTGGGTGTTGTGTGCTGTCCTTAGGTTAGTTAGGTTTAAGTAGTTCTAAGTTCTAGGGGACTAATTACCATAGATGTTAAGTCCCATAGTGCTCAGAGCCATTTGAACCACATTTGAATAAATTTAGGCTATATTTTCTGACGGCTTGCCCTATGCCTCCTTACCTCTGAAGCAATAAATCGTTTAACTATCAAGCAAGGAAGGGTCCTGTTTCATGCCGTGGAGTATATTAAGGACTTGGATAGGTGTAATGTCATTTGGGGCAATGTACACCGCAGGAATGTACCAACTGAATAGAAATAGGAAAAGGAGTATGACAAGGCTGCTGTGTGTTTCCTATCATTTTCAATCTGTACTTATAAAACATGATTGACCACTGCTCTCGAAATTGGATGAAAATTGGAGGGAGAAGAATATGGCGTCTGAGATTTGCAGATAACGTGGACCTTTTAGCAAGAGATGAATGTCAATTACAAGAAATAGTCGATACAGTTGAACCTAAAGGAAAGATTTGTGGAATGAAAATTAATACAAAGAAGACAAAAGTAGTGGAACTAGGCGGAAATTGAAAGGTAAAGATAATGCTGAATGGAGAAATATTAGAATACGCGCAAAACTTCAAGTACCTAGGAAGCAGGATACAAAATGACACAATGAGCACCACGTAAATTAAAAATCGCGATAGCAAAGACGAAAGGGGAATTTTTTCTTAAAAAATGAGAATTCTCTGTAGGAATGTTGGCGAAGATTTGAGCTAAAGACTAATAAAATGTTTTAGTATGGAGTTCCTTCTGTATGGTGCTGAAACGTGGTCACTGAGGAAGAAGACTGAGCAACGCTGTAGACTTTTGACATGTGGACATGCGGATGGAAAGAATAAGTTGGATGGAAAGAATAAGTTGGATGAATAGACTGAAAAACTTAGAAGAGTGAAACAGCAAAAACCATTGCTGAATGCAATAGGAAGAAGGAACTGAAACTGGATGTGACTAACATTAAAAAAAAGGAGGAGGAGTTTATAAAAACAGTCTTTGAGAGGTGTGTGAAAAGGAAGAGGAGGCGAGGGAGGAAGAGATTTGAAATGCTGGGTTGATGTTCTGAACGGCAGTACATACAGCAAAATTATAAAGAAACTGGAGACACAAAGGACCTACTAATATAACAGAAAATTGATAATGATGTTGATGATGATGATGATTGTGGTGTCACCGCCAGACACCACACTTGCTAGGTGGTAGCCTTGAAATCGGCCGCGGTCCATTAGTATACGCCGGACCCGCGTGTCGCCACTGTCAGTGATAGCAGACCGAGCTCCACCACACGGCAGGTCTAGAGAGACTGACTAGGACTCGCCCCAGTTGTACAGCCGACGTTCATAGCAATGGTTCACTGACCAATACGCTCTCATTTGCCGAGACGATAGTTAGCATAGCCTTCAGCTAAGTCATTGGCTACGACCTAGCAAGGCGCCATAGCTTTGATAATTAATATTGCGAAGCATGTATCACCAAGAGCGATGTTCTACAAATGTGGATTAAAGTTAAGTATTACAGCAACTGCGTCCATTTTCTAAGTTCTCATTTCCATTTAACTGTTCCAGACCTCACGCCAATCTGCGTGAGCTTAACGCGTGCCTTTCGGCTTCCTCTCGTTGTGACTTGGCTGTCGTGCTAAGTCACAACAATGATGATGATGATGATGATGATGAACATGAAGATGATAACACCACAGTCTTTTCGTCCTCCTAAAGGGAGTTCAAGGATTGTTGAATCAGGCGATCTCATTGCCTGTAGAACATGTCCCGTTCGACTTTCCCAGTGAATCTTAGAAGTCAACAGTTAGCTATGCTCGTACATTTACACTTACGAATTCTGGTTCTGCGTCATGCTGGAACTAGAGGTGGCGGTACACAGCGAGCGATCCGCTGGTTCCGTAACGCGGTACACAGAAGCTAATAGTGAGCTGCTCCAGTTACGTCTGATCATAGACGTATAGGCCCTAAAATATGATCGCCAATCATCGCACCCGATACGTCCACGATAATATTTTATTGATATAATCCTTCATCACTCGCAAGCGGACTGTCATAGTTTCTTGTGTGGCTGATACAACTGTTAACGCAATCTGACTGAGTCAAGTGGGTTTCAAGATGAAATTTTCACTCTGCAGCGGAATGTGCGCTGGTATGAAACTTCCTGGCAGATTAAAACCGTGTGCCGGCCCGAGACTCGAACTCGGGAGCTTTGTCTTTCGCGGGCAAGTGCTATACCGACTGATCTACCCAAGCACGACTCACAACCCTTCCTCACAGCTTTACTTCCGCCAGCGTTACTTTTGGTAGAACGCTAGCTCGCGAAAGGCAAAGGTCCCGAGTCTCGGTCCTGTACACAGTTTCAATCTGCCAGGAAGTTTCAAGTGGGTTTTGTTAGTGAGTAAGGCCTCAATGTGGAAGGCACCATGAGGAATAAATGCTTTAATGGATGACTCTCACGAGGTCCTAGTGCTTCCATGTTCTGGAGGCTGCGCGCACACAAGTTTTACTCCAGCCGTACCCTCCAAACAGTTATGTGGCCTGAAAAAATAATTAGTAATAAATATTGTTCGTAATATGACCTTTCGAAACTCGTCTGACACTTCATGATGTTGTCAGGGCCCGGCGATACAAAGGCCAGGCAGTCAATAACTATAGAGGCTTTGTGGACACAGCTAAGAGATTGCTCTGTGGAGCAATCGTGACAGCGCTGGTTGTTTTGCAAGTCGGCCGCTTCGCTGCGCTACTCTCTCGCTATCTCTCTCTAGCTCTCTCTCTCTCTCTCTCTCTCTCTCTTTCGCCGAGGACACATGCAATTTCGGCTCGCCGCCAAAATTTAACTGGGGACTACAACGCAGCATTTGTAAAGTAATTATAACCACAAAGGACGTAATGGCTTTGATAAATATCTGATACGCGCACAAGAAACAGCTTCTTCGTTACACATTGCTCGTTAGCGTATTAAGAAAACTAGTTAAGAGAGCGTCACGGTCGGTTAGGGCGGTCCAGCCCGCTGCAGCCGCCGCAAACGCACATTCATGCAGGTTAATTACGGCAAGGGAAGGGGCCACCACTGCCCACTGGACCTCAGAAGCCGTAAGGGGGAGGGGGAAGGGGGGGATAGGGGGGTAGCGGCCCCGGCGCCAGGGCGGCCGCCCGTGTCCCGCGGAGGTCTGCGTCATGCGGCCGCGGGGTACCGGACAGGGCGCTCCACAACGGCCCCCAAGGTCACTGTCCTCGCCTCCCGACATGCGCACGTGCGCTACAATCGGTGCCGTGGATCTACGTATGCATTAACGGATATACACCGAGGTGACAAAAGTCATGGGCTAGCGATATGCACATATACAGGTTGTAATGGTACTTGAATTATGTAACCATTACGGCACCTCAACTCAACCTCTCGATACCAGCGATATTCTACTGTGTTTCTGTTAACTACTAACATATTTCTGAGACAACATTCAAATTTTATTTCATTTGTGATACATCGATATGTTTATACTGCAATGATCTTTGACGTACTTGTAACTCTTGATTTTTGGACGCGTAAGCGATTATTACTTATAGAGAGTCGGACCTTGAGAAAGTCAGGTCTTGGACGTCATGTTGGAAAGACGCATATTGTAGTCTGCTTATAAAATGTGAACTTAAACAGTGACTGTGAGGACTATGTTTTCAAGTTTAATCTTCAAGAATGGTTTGTGAAGCTCATCTACAAAACTTTTGAATATAGCAGAATAAAACCTAGGCCTTTTTGCATCCGAGATTGGAATCATCACCACCTAGATTTTCGACGATTGAGCCATGATTTTACAACGAGACCAGCGTTGGAAACACGAAAAGATGAGTGCCTAGTTTATTCATTATTACATGAAATGACTTTAATAACTGTGCTCTAACGACACCTGCCACATAATAACTTTGTTGTTGCCCGAAAATGCAGTATTTAGCAGCGTGAGCAACACCACAATCATTATTAAATTTTGACCTTTGTTGTGGTAGGGTCGTTATAAGGTGGAATTGCTTTCGCGTAAATGAGGTATCAAGGTAAAGAGCGAGCCGTGCTCACTCCCGACTATGCGTTTTCGTGAACTTCGCTGTCTATCTGTGTTTGGTTTCCCGCCCTTGTTCGGTTACGTCGTGGTTCTTCTTCCTTCTACGTGTAGCAGCAGTGATGTGTATCGATATTTGCGCCGTGTACCGTCTTGGGTTTGGTGCATATAGTTGCCGGCAAAGGGGTCTGGAGTGAGTCGGTCGGTTGTTACAGACGAGAGAAGTTATCTCCGCGCGGTGCAGTAGGCTGGGGCCGCTGGCAGCCCCTGCGCAGTGTCGGAGCGTGTGTGGAGCTGTCCGATCGCTACGAGCTTCGTGGTTCGCCCACTCAGCACGTCAAAGTTGAGCAGTGATTTAAACTAGCCAAGCCACGTCTATTCATGTTGTGGTGGTTCGCTTCGGTGGTTTGCTGTTGGGGAGGTTTTCCGGTGAGCAACACCGAGTGGTTCTGCTGCTGAGATTTAGCCGCCATGCGGTGCAATTAACTAGTTTGGCCGGCCGGTGTGGCCGAGCGGTTCTAGGCGCTTCAGTCTGGAGCCGCGCGACCGCTACGGTCGCAGGTTCGAATCCAGCCTCGGGCACGGCTGTGTTAGGTTAGTTAGGTTTAAATAGTTCTAAGTTCTAGGGGACTGATAACCTCAGCGCTTAAGTCCCATAGCGTTCAGAGCCATTTGAACCATTTAACTAGTTTGGTCGACTACGATTTGAGTGCACCAGTAGAATTTTCTGCCTTGTGGCCGTTAGTGTTCTGGTTACCTGCTCTGGGCACTGACGTAAATTTAGACAGTGTTGTTTTGAGTGAAGGTAACTATTACCATGTTCCAAATTTAAGTGTATGATTGGATTGGATTGTTTGGGGGAGGAGACCAGACAGCGAGGTAATCGGTCTCATCGAGTCAGGGAAGGAAGCCGGCCGTACCCTTTCTAAGAAACCATCGCGGCATTTGCCTGGAGCGATTTAGGGAAATCACGGAAAACCTAAATCAGGATGGCCGGACGCGGGATTGAACCGTCGTCCTCCAGAATGCGAGTCCAGTGTGCTAACCACAGCGACACCTCGCTCGGTACCAGCAGAATTTTATGCCTAGTGGCCGTTAGTGTTCCGGTTACCTGCCCTGGCCACTAACGTAATTCCAGGCAGCGTCCTTTCCTCACCTGTTGTCACTGTCCAACATGGTGTGTAATTTTGACAGATAATACGTACTCCATGGGGGATTATCACGTTTGTAACATTGCCGGTTGGGGTTCTCATGTACTGATTGACGGGAAGCAAGTTGTTGTGTCGGTCGGTCCGTGGCTGCCCCCTGGTTGGGTTCCGATGGATCAAGTATTGTGGGGCTCACCACCTGTCTCACCTAAGTGAACGAGGGCAGACCGACCTCCCTCGAGGCCTTCTGACAAGGGAACCTCCCCATCGCACCCCTCTCAGATTTAGTTATAAGTTGGCACAGTGGATAGGCCTTGAAAAACTAAACACAGATCAATGGAGAAAACAGGAAGAAGTTGCGTGGAACTATGAAAAAAATTAGTAAAATATACAAACTGAGTAGTCCATGCGAAGATATGCAACATCAATGACTATATGACTCTAGGAGCGCCGTGGTCCCTTGGTTAGCGTGAGTAGCTGTGAAATGAGAGGTCATATGTTCAAGTCTTCCCTCGACTGAAAATTTTAGTATCTTTATTTTCGCAAAGTTATGATCTGTGCGTTTGTTCATTGACGTCTCTGTTCACTGTAATAAGTTTAGTGTCTGTGTTTTGCGACCGTACCGCAAAACCGTGCGATTAGTAGACGAAAGGACGTGCCTCTCCAATGGGAACCGAAAACATTTGATCGCAAGGTTATAGGTCAACCGATTCCTCCACAGGAAAACACGTCTGATATATTCTATACGACACATGACAGGAATATGTTGTACACTTGGCGAATGGGTAAAAAGATTCTTCTACCTTGCCCGATTTAGATTTTCTTGTGGATGTGATAATCACGCCCAAAAATTGATGAAAATATAAGCGTTTGTTACATAATCTCAAAATAAAAAGTCAAACTTTTCACCCGAGGATAGGTTTGAACCAAGGACCTTTCGTTCCGCAGCTGCTCGCGCTAGCCACGGGACCACGGCGCTCCTGAGTTCTCGTGAGCCTTGACGTGCGTATCCTACTTATGGACTACTCAGTTGGTATATTTTGCTTATTTTTTCATAGTTCCACACAACTTCTTCCTGTTTTCTCAATTGATCTGTGTTCAGTTTTTCAAGGCCTATCCACTGTGCCAACTTATAAGTAAATCTGAGGAGGGTGCGATGGGGAGGTTCCCTTGTGAGTACCACCGGTGTTTAATCATCTGTTGTCTGCTATTTTACAATTTTGGCTTATGGTTATTGTTTGTTTCTTAAAATTTGGCAAATTAATTTTTAAATTTATCTTTCAAACTTAAACACTGTGGCCTTCTGCCTTTAAAGATTATGGTAATATATTTTGAAATTTTGCAGTTTCATTGTGGCCCTCAGCTATTGGTATCGCACCCTACATTCGTTAATACTTTAAATTATTTTATTCCTATCTTAATTGGATTTTTACCTTGTTGATTTTTAAAATTTCTTGTTGTTAAATATACTGGCCTTCTGGTTTTAAAGGTCTATGTTAATATATTCTAAAACTTTGGAAATTAATTGTGGCCCTCAGCCATTTGTATTGCACTTTGCGTATGTTGTTTTTTGAATTATTTTACTTCTACCTTAATTGGAGTTTTATCTTCTTAAGATTTCTTGTTGGAGGCCTTCAGCCGAGAAAGAGCTGCTAAATTACAATAAATGATAATTAGAAGCAGAAACTGACTCCAGCCCTTGGCCCTTTCCACAGTCTTATTACCCGTTCTGCCCAGCTGGTTTAGTGGGCGTATCAAAGAGCACTGGCGGAGCTGTTGTTTGCACTCAGGTGATTCATGTGAAATTTTTCCGACGTGACTATGGCGGCACGGCGGGAATTAACAGACTCCGAACGCACAGTGGTAGTTGGAGTTAGAAGCGCGGGACGTTCCATTTCGGAAACCGTTAGGGAATCTAATATTCCGAGATCCACTGTGTCAAGTGTGAGCCGAGAATATCAAATTTCCTGTGCTACTTCTCACCACGGATAACGCACTTAACGACCGAGAGCAGCAGCGTTTGCGTTGAGGCGTCAGTGCTAGCAGACAAACAACGCTGCGTGAACACAACTGCACTGATCAATGTGGAACTACGACCAACGTATCCGTTAGGACAGTTGTAAGTAGGCTGTTTAGGTTTTTATGTTGGTAACGCCACGTAGCGCTCTGTATGAAAATCGCTCAGTGCGCTGTGTACAGTCTGTGGCTGGTTGGTCCCATTGTTGGAATACTCGCTTGTGTAGTGCTGAGCAGTTGGATGTGAACAGCGCGTAGCGTTGTGCACTTGGAGGTGAGCTGCCAGCAGTGGTCTATGTGGAGAGAGAGATGCCAGAGATTTGAGAGGTTACTATAAGCGGACGATCTGGACGTCTGTCCGCCAGAAAAAGGAAATTTGTAAATATGTATGTCATGAATTGATATATATATATATATATATATATATATATATATATATATATATATGATGACTTTTGAACATTATTAAGGTAAATACATTGTTTCTTCTCTATCAAAATCTTTCATTTGCTAACTATGCCTATCAGTACTTAGTGCCTTCAGTAGTTTGAATCTTTTATATAGCTGGCAGTATTGGCGCGCTCGTTGTATTTCAGTAGTTCGAGTAATGAAGATTTTTGTGAGGTAAGTGATTCATGAAAGGTATAGGTTATTGTTAGTCACGGCGATTCTCTTGTAGGGATTTTTGAAAGTCAGATTGAGTTGTGCTAAAAGTATTGTGTGTCAGTTTAGTGATGATCATAATAAGTACAGAGAAAACTGTTTGTGAACGTTCACTTTTGCTTAGCTGTTTGAAAATCAAATAACGTAAGAGTTTTTCCAGCACTGTCATTCTTAATTTTTCAAAGGGGACGTCTCACAGTGCGGTGAAGCACGAGTGCCTTTTCTATAAGAAAGGCATCGCCTGCAGAGCCTCTTCTGGGCTCGTGACAATGTCGTTTGGACACTATAATACTGGGTAAATGTGGCCTGGTTAGATGAGTCCGGATTTCCATTGGTATGAGCGGATGTCAGGGTTCGAGTGTGAGGCAAACCTCCCAAAGTCATAGACCCAAGTTGTCAACAAGGCACTGTGCAAGCTCGTGGTTATTCCATAATGGTGTTGGCTGTGTTTACATGGAATGGACTGGATCCCCTAGTCCAACTGAAACGGTCATTGACAGGGAATGGTTATATTCGGCTACTTGGAGACCATCTGCAGCCATTCATGTTACCACACAACGATGGAATGGACTGGATCCCCTAGTCCAACTGAAACGGTCATTGACAGGGAATGGTTATATTCGGCTACTTGGAGACCATCTGCAGCCATTCATGTTACCACACAACGATGGAATGGACTGGATCCCCTAGTCCAACTGAAACGGTCATTGACAGGGAATGGTTATATTCGGCTACTTGGAGACCATCTGCAGCCATTCATGTCACCACACAACGATGGAATGGACTGGATCCCCTAGTCCAACTGAAACGGTCATTGACAGGGAATGGTTATATTCGACTACTTGGAGACCATCTGCAGCCATTCATGTTACCACACAACGATGAAGTGGACTGGATCCCCTCGTCCAACTGAAACGGTCATTGACAGGGAATGGTTATATTCGGCTACTTGGAGACCATCTGCAGCCATTCATGTCACCACACAACGATGGAATGGACTGGATCCCCTAGTCCAACTGAAACGGTCATTGACAGGGAATGGTTATATTCGGCTACTTGGAGACCATCTGCAGCCATTCATATCACCACACAACGATGGAATTTTTATCGATGGCAGTGTACCATGTCAGAACATTCTGGACAGTTCAAGCGAACGATTTGGTCACTCAGATAGCCTGACATGAATCCCATCGAACACTTATGGGACATAATCGAGATGTCAGTACGTGCACAAAATCCTGCACAGGATAGACTTTCGCAGTTATCGACGGCTATAGGGGCAGCATTGCTCAGTATTTCTGCAGGGGACTTTCAACGATTGTTGAGTCCAAGACATGTCGAGCTGCTACACCACGCCGTGTGAAAGAAGGTCCAACACGATACCAGGATGTATCCCACGACTTTTATAACGTTAGTGTACTCGACAAGTCACCTTACAGCTCGCGGCGATAGTGTTACGTATTGGTACTGCCGATACTTTCTGCCCTAGTTCATTCGCGTATTGAGCGAGGAAAGATTGACTATATGAGCTAATCTCTCTTACCTATAACTCCCTTAATCCCTATGTGAAATACACGATGGACGATGTGTGCAGCAGAAATGTCTATTTTACTCGAATATCGGTTCTCTAAGCTGACCCAGAGAGTTCCACGAAAATAATACACAAAGGGTAATCGGCAACGTAGGTTTCAAAGCTGATATTCTTGGAGCTTCGCCTGTTACAGAAAGAATTAGTAGTGTGTGGCATTTCTGATATATGCAGTTGGGCCGGCCGGTGTGGTCGAGCGGTTCTAGGCGCTACAGTCTGGAACCGCGCGACCATTACGGTCGCAGGTTCGAATCCTGCCTCGGGCATGGATGTGTGTGATGTCCTTAGATTAGTTAGGTTTAAGTAGTTCTAAGGTCTAGGGGCTGATGACCTCAGAAGTTAAGTCCCATAGTGCTTAGAGTCATTTGAACCATTTTTTTATGCCTACCAGGCTCGTTGTAAATAAACACATTTGGCGACCAATTAGGAAGACTGGTCTCACGAGGAAATCAGTTCAGTTATTCGATTTCTGTGGGCGGAACACGTAACCGTGGATAAAATTTACTGGCGGATGATAGATGTTTATAGAAAGCCGACAATGTCTCGTCAGTATGTGGCACAGTGGTGTCGAAAGTTTGCATTCGTTACGAAAAACGTCACCAAGGAGGATCGCAGAGGCCGACTCTGCACGGCATCAGGAAGCCTTCGACACATTCTTTACGATACTCTGCAGTACTGGAAAGTTTCACGAAATAAGACCAAGAAGAAATGGCGGCAAGTCTGCAACTTTTGCAGCGGTTATCCACGGAAGAGAACAGTTTTCTCCACTGTGTTCGCAGGGATGACGAAACATGGCGCACCACTACAACCCCGGCAGCAGCGGTCGTCAATAGAATGGAAACACACCTCCTCCACAAAGACAAAGGAGTTTAAGGGGACGACTTCTTCCGGAAAGGTGATGGCCACAATATTTTGGGATAGCGTGAGTATCATGCTCGAGGGAAGAGAGGACCTCTAACCGATACAGCGAGACCTTCACAGGACTGCGGAAAACAACCAGGAGGAAATGGCCAGGACTTCCCATCGAGGGCGTCAGTTTCCATCAGGACAACGAGCGCCCTTATATAGCCAAAAAGACCACCACGCTGTTCAAGCATTTTTGCTCGAAGATCATCGACTACCTTCCCTACAGCCCAGACATCGCTCCAAGCGAATTTCACTTCTCTTCTCACTTCAAGGGCGACGTAGGTGGCCGGCGATACGCCTCACACGAAGAGGTGAGACACTTCGCGGCAACGTGTGTGAACGCGGAAGGAGGGTATATTCAGAATCATTCCTCGAAGCGACGTGTGCCTAAACTTATATGGAGCCAATGTAGAAAAATAACCTGATGTGTGTACAACCGTTGGCTGTATTGCTTGCAGGAAATAAAATTACACGTCTCAGTGCATTCTATGTAACCATAGTTTCTGATCACCCTCGTATATAAGTTTGAAAAAAAAATGTTTTAATGGCAATATCCTGGCCATTAAAATGACTTTTCCCGTGAAAATGGCGAGTTATTAATAGTCAAGAATTCTTCTGTGATATAGAAAGAGCTGTTAGGTAAAAACATGTGTAATCTGCATTTTAAGACACTTACGCTATCTGCCTGACAGTTTATTACCAAGGGTAGATTGTCGAGGAGTTGTACAGTGGCATATTTCAATCCTTTCTGTACCAAGCATTTAGTGGTGTATTCTGTGAAACGCACTCTCCTAAAAAAATTAGGAAAGTGGCAGTACTAAGATTTTAAGATGTGACGGCAGTAAAAGTTCTGACGCGTGTATCAGAGACTGCTAGTAAACGGAGAAGGACTCAAGCAGCAGAGATGAAACTCCTAAGACCACTAGGTGATTACAAACCCATATATCAGGAAAAGGATAATGACAAAAAGACAGAAAAAAAGCTGACCTTCGAAAGCACATTTCCGAAAATAGAAGTGTACAGAAAGAAAGGGCATTATAACGGGCGTATCTTCAGGCTCTCCTGTAACTAGACAACAGCCTTTCACTAGTTGAGTGCAGCACATGAATGCATTATAAAGTTGTATATTTGCATTTCTTTTTACTTCATTTCCTTTATTTGCTTCATAGGTCATGTAAATGGATATGTACGGCACAGTACTGTGATATTATTCTTTCAGCGTATAAGGTGCGATCAAAAAGTTTCCGTACGGAAACGTTGTGATGCGTACATGCAAGATAGCGCGAGTCCGATGCGGGTATATAAGCACCGCCATGTAAGCAAGGGGTTAGTGCGGCATTCGTACCTTTCCGACGTGCATGCGTTAAATGCGAAATCGTGAACTATGGCGTCGTTTTATCAAATGCGTCCAAACAGGACCAAGGTGCTGTTATTCTTTTCTGGGATGCCGAAGGACAAACATGGATAGACATCCGTCGGAGAATGAAGAATGTGTGTGAAGCAACATGTGTGCCGAAAACCACCGTTGTGAAACGGTGCCACAAAAAATGTTGTTGTTTCCTGATGACGTACATCACCATGTGGCAAATATCGTAAGGCGGAAGCTATGCCGACTCAACTGAGAGACACTCGGGCACGAGCTTTATAGACCTGATCTCACCCCATGCGAATATGACCACTTCGGTTCCTTGAAAAATACCTTAAAGTGTCGAAGATCCCTGTCGGAGTAGGACGTGTAGTACCCACTTACGAACTTCTTCAGGACACGGTTTTTACCAAACAGGTATCTTCAACGTGGTACGTCGTCAACATGATTACTTCCATGACCACTTCGATTTTACCTAACTGGGATACCGCTTCTGGGCGGTACGGCCTTAGAACGGAAACTCCTTGATCGCCCCTTGTAATTATCTGTAACTTCGGTGTATCAGTGGGAGCTTCGGCCTTGTAAGGAAACATTTTATCTCTGCAAAATAATTGTCACTGCATAAGAAACAGTTGATGAGCTAGAGAGTCGATGGCTGGCCGTTGGTGAAATTGGACGGAGGAGTGCCAGCACCAAGTTAATTTGTGGAATAACTGAGTATTTTGGTTGAAGACAGATCGGTTTCATTAGCGGTGGAGAGTGGAGAATGTGGTATCGATAGTTGCGATGCCACAGCGTAGGTGCACGCTCGCAGGTTGCCATTACGAGAGCGGACCAACTACGCCGACCACAGCGCCCTCTAGCCGAGGCTGTGGAGCTCAACGAGCGGCGCTCTGCTTTCTGCCCACTTGATCAAAAGCAGACGACCTAGCAACTTAGCTTCTACTTCATAGGGGGCCAGCCATTACAGACTTTGCCTTTGTAACATCTGCTGCAGGGCCTCTACCACCACATCCCACCAACCCTCCACCTACACACTCTCCACGTCGTGTCCCAAAGAAATTGTCAACGTCTCCCCCTCCCAGACCAAACACTGCCCTCACAAATATCCATCCTACCAACTCTGAATCAACCCCAACCTATCTCCCCCCCCCCCCCCCCCCGAAGGTCTCCCTCCTCGTCCTCTTCCCATAACTCACCTCCTCTTTTTCTCCTTCTCTGTCGCTCCCCACTCCCTTTTTCCTTTCAGATTTATAGATCCCAATATCAGCTACCTCTCCATCTCTCCTTGTCCCACACAGCCACCCTTATCTTATCACCACCTCTTACCAGTCCTCAATCCTCATCACCACCACTCTCCTATCTCCCTCCGTACCTACCTTTCTTTTCGTCATCAACAATCTACCCGCCTATCGCACGTCCTTTTCCAGTTTTAATGAAAGTGTACAGTTCCCCGTTTTAACAGTGTCTCCTCTCTCGTGTTCAGTGGTTTTCAAGTATTTTTTCAAATGTTTAGTGTTCTTCTCGAGTTTTTCCAAGTGTCTTTAACTCTGCTGTCAGTCCAAATTCTTGTCCCAGGTTTTAAACTACTTCTGAAGACAGCTTTATTTCTTACATTCTCCTACTAAAGTCACCTTTTAAAAAAACTGAAAATGTTTCCTTTTTTTGTGTTTAGAGTCCAGATCAGACCCCATCCGGGGCGAGGAGTGCTGAAATGATAATAAAGGAAAAATAATGTTTCCGTATGAATAGTATCCATATTCTCACTGTTGCATTGACTACCATCACTCTGAAGTACCGTACTTCATCACATGGATTTGAAGATCGAGATTCGCTTCGTAATTTCATTTGAATGGCAGAGATGATTTTTTTGGAGCGGCTCGCCATCACGGAAAAAAATATTTACCGAAAAGTTACAAACATGACGCAGTCCATAAAACCAAGAGATTGTTACACATTTTTACATGGAGTTTCGTAAGAGTAAATATTTCTAGTGTGGAACTCGTGTTTGCTTTCTGACGCAGACCGGCAGTTACGTTTAGATTTATGGCTATTGGTGGAATTTTTATTCCTTGATTTTTTGAAAAATAATTGCAGCAAATACATTACTTACAATAAATAACTTCCATCAAAGTAATAAGGGACACCTGGAACCCTTCAGAAAACGAAAAGTGACAAAAAAGTTCGGAGGGAGGGTGACGCGATCCTGCTACAATGCGCTTTATTCGTCACGACGCTATCAACTTGGCTACGACTTAAACACGACACTGTAGCCTCCGCATACTGTACACACTGCCTAAATAGTGCCTCTACAAATGTCATTTTCTGATGTTTAACTATGACAAATTATATCAAAATGCAGCGCTTTTTATAGATCATCATTGTGCCGTAGCATTTTAACAGTATAGCATCAGATCACACTAGTTACAACAATAAAAACATCAAATACAGAAAGCCTTGACAAGCCGAGATGTAGTTTCCTGTCATTTTATTATAACAAATCATAGCCAAAAATAGCGCGTTTTCGATAGATCCTCAATTTGCTGATGCTCTAAAACAGTTTATATTCCTATAGCGTACTCTACGATAAAGAAATACGTACTTTATCTTAGTACAATACGGCGGATCGTAAGTACTGCTTGTGACGTAAGACGATGTCGCATCTCATTGGCCTCACGAGGAAAAAAGTTTGCCATGCCAAGTTCTTCATTTCATGCTCTGAGTGTAGTGGAAGTGGAACTCGACCCTGTGACGTCGTCATCCTCTCGTCGACGTGTGTTTCTACATCCCGTAAGAGGGCGTCTTTACACCGTGTTACATGACTGCGAGTGATAAAAAATTCCCTGTAAACACACTGGGCAGTCTGCGTTCTACACCATCAAATCGGGTAACTTTTTTCACGGTGAGGTCGTGCTCACATCCGAACGCGTCAGTTTCTTTCTTCCATCCCGTCATGCCCCACGTCCCACCAGTTTACCGCCCTGGTTCCATGCTTCCGAATGGAACGACACAACATCAACAGCTGAGGGTCACGCGACAGCCTGTTATTAATGCTTCACCATCTACAAAGACGGTGCACGTTGTTATTTAATACTGCAAAACTTCTTCA
Source organism: Schistocerca serialis cubense (assembly GCF_023864345.2). Classification (NCBI taxonomy): domain Eukaryota; kingdom Metazoa; phylum Arthropoda; class Insecta; order Orthoptera; family Acrididae; genus Schistocerca; species Schistocerca serialis. Next base: position 102,209,287 of record NC_064639.1, on the reverse strand, counting down.
CTTCTTCCAACGAATGAAGTTCGCGGAGAAACATGATTTTAATTAGTTGTATAGGAAGAACGACCAATTATTCGCACATTTCTTGGATTTATGAACAGATATGAGCCAACGGCTTTGCCGCAGTGGTAACAGCAGTTCCCGTCAGGTTACCGAAGTTAAGCGCTAACGGGCTTGGCAAGCACTTGGACGGGTCACCGTAAGCGTCTGCCGAGTGCTGTTGCGCAATGGGGTGCACTCAGCCCTTGTGAGGCCAAATGAAGAGCAACTTGACTGAGAAGTATCAGCACCGGTAGCGAAAACTGACAACAGCCTCGCGAGCGGTGTGCTGACCACGCGCCCTCCCTATCGGCATCCGGTGACGCCTAAGAACTCAGGATGACACGGCGGCCGGTCGGTACCGTTGAGCCTTCAAGGTCTGTTCGAACGCGTGTGTTTATGAGAAAATATGAAGGGCGAAATGGGAGCAGAGTGCATCCACAAGACACAACGAATAGTGAACGTCTTTACTTGAGATAGAGAAGTCATTTACAATTCGCGATCGGGTTTTGGGGATGCTGTGGACTCCACAGAAGAAAGGGGCAAACGACAATGGCATAGCCTCACAACATATAATGCTACGATACGTAATCTCTTACTGGCTTACCATCTGTCATTCTATGACTTATCACGTCTAGAATGGCTACGAGCATATTGCAAATGAGAGATCTGTCCACTCGATGTTATTATGGTTTATGAGAAATGTTAAATACGGAACAGTTCTTTAAAAAGTACTTACGTGATTCTGTAGCTAGCTGCTACAGAATACGAGCCCTCTCTTATAGCCCTTGACCCGCTTCATTTGGAACTGGAGTCAAAAATGGCTCTGAGCACTATGGGACTTAAATTCTGAGGTCATCAGTCCCCTAGAACTTAGAACTACTTAAACCTAACTAACCTAAGGACATCACACACATCCATGCCCGAGGCAGGATTCGAACCTACGACCTTAGCGGTCGCGCGTTTCCAGACTGTAGCGCCTAGAACCGCTCGGCCACCCCGGCCGGCGAACTGGAGTCCCATATACAATTAGTGTCACTGCATTCCAGGACAACTGCATCAAGAATCGGCGAAAAGGCGACCTTAACAAGGCACTCAAGGTAGACGATATAACGAGCAGCATCAGGGCGAAAGATCTCTCTATGAAGTAGGTACTATCAGTAAGGCAAACATAATTGTGAGTGAACCGTACCACCTCACGCTCTAAAACGACTAGCGTGCATCGTTCAAGGCAGAAACTAGTACACTGAAAGGTGAAAGAAACTGATACACCTGACTAACATCGTGTAGGGCCTCCGCGAGCACGGAGAAGTTCCGCAACATGACGTGGCATGGACACGACTAGTGTCTCAAGTCATGCTGGAGTGAACTGACAGCATGAATTCTGCAGGGCTGTCAATAAACCCGTAAGAGTCCGAGGGGGTGGAGATCTCTTCTGAACATTACTTTGCAAGGCATCCCACATATGCTCAATAATGTTCATCTACCGGCCGGAGTGGATGAGCGTTTCTAGGGGCTACAGTCTGGAACCGCGCAACCGCGACGGTCGCAGGTTCGAATCCTGCCTCGGGCGTGGATGTGTGTGATGTCCTTAGGTTGGTTGGATTTAAGTAGTTCAGAGTTCTAGGGGACTGATGACCTCAGAAGTTAAGGCCCATAGTGCTCAGAGCCATTTGATCCATGTTCATCTCTGGGGAATTTGGTAGCCAGTAGAAGTGTTTAAACTCTGAAGAATGTTCCTGGAGCCACTCTGAAGCATTGTCGTGCTGGAATTGGCCAAGTCCGTCGGAATGCACCATGGACATGAATGGATGCGGGTGATCAGACAGGATGCTTACGTACATGTCACCTGTCAGAGTCGTATCTAGACGTATTAGGAGTCCCATATCACTCCAACTGCACACGCCCCAGACCATTACAGAGGCTCCACCAGCTTCAAAAGCCCCTGCTGACAAGCAGGGTCCATGTATTCATGAGTTTGCCTCCATACCCGAACACGTCCATCCGCTGGATACAATTTGAAACGAGACCCATCAGACCAGGGGACATGTTTCCAGTCATCATTAGTTCCATGTCACTGTTGACAGGTCCGTGCGAGCCGTAAAACTTTATGTCGTGCAGTCATTAAGGATACACGAGTGGGCCTGCGGCTCCGAAAGCTCATATCGATTATGTTTCGTTGAATGTTGACGGACCAGCACTGAAATTTGCAGGAATTTTCGGAAGGGTTTCACTTCCGTCACGGTGAACGACTCTCTTCTGTCGTCGTTGGTCCAGTTCTTGCAGCATCTGTTTCCGGCGGCAGTGATGTCGGAGATTTAATGTTTCAACGGATTCTTGATATTCACGGTACACTCGTGAAATGGTTCGAACGGTAAAATCCCTGCTTCATCGCAACCTCGGAGTTGCTGTGTCCCATCGCTCGTGCCCCGACTATAACACCACGTTCAAACTCAATTAAATCTCGATAACCTGCCATTGTAACAGCAGAAAGTGATGTGAGGACTGTACCAAATGGTTCAAATGGCTCCTCACGGAGAAAAAAAATGGCTCTGAGCACTATGGGACTTAACATGTGAGGTCATCAGTCCCCTAGAACTTAGAACTAGTTAAACCTATCTAAACTAAGGACATCACACACATCCATGCCAGAGGCGGGATTCGAAGCTGTGACCGTAGCGGTCGCGCGGTTCCAGACTGAAGCGCCCAGAACCGCCCGGCCACACCGGCCGGTCAACTGTACCAGTCACTTGTTGACTTATATAGGCGTTGCCTACCGCAGCGCAGTATTCTGCCTGTTTACGCATCTCTGTATTTGAACACCCATGCGTATACCAGTTTCTTTGGGGCTTCAGTGTATTTTTGTCTGGTGTGCTTACTGTCAGGTCCTCCTCCCACCATCTTCTCTAAGACATTCGTTGGCTACAGAAAAGAAAGATGAGTCGGAAATCTCAGCAGTACACGCCTTCCACTACATGCAATCGTAAATGATAAATAGCTTCAGGGAACGGAAATAAACGCCGTCGACTGGCTTGCGTGCAGTGTGGGTGGTAAATTGCGTCTCCATGACCATTCAAAGACTGGAAGCGTTTTCGGCGCTTTTGATTCCGTTTCGGCGGGCCGGAGGACGCCGAGATGGATGGAGCGCGGACCGACAGCCGACCCAGCGGCCGGAGCCGCTGATGAGTTCCCGGTAAGACAAAGGGCGGGGCCGGCTATCGCGGCCGCATCGGCGTAATGCTCGCTACCTGGTAATGAGTAAACATAGTTTAGCGGCCATTACGGCCGCCGCTGATTGGCCGGCGGTGACGCGGCGCATTCTGGCGGCAGGTAGCAGCTAGCAGGTAGCCGCCCGCCGTAATTGTATTACGCCGCTCCAATAACAAACCCCAGGGACACGCCATGATACTCGCACCTTGTGCGTATTTATACCGGCCCCGTTTGGATCTACTGTGTCGCGGAGAGACCACGCAACGTCCACAACGACATCCATACTCTGCCAATAGCTGTGGGATACGTTTTGCAGTACCATTCATTACAAATTTCTGGAATGATATCATCTACATACAGGGTGAACCTGAGGTCCACCGACAAAATTTTCGAGGTTCTCCGATAATACTTTCTGGGTATTTTGATACAATGGAACCGTGCTCAGCAGTGGCTCGCTGGTGAAGATTGGTAGTTCGCGAACTAACAGGTCCAAAGGACCCGTTCATCAAGATGAACGGAACGACTGAGGAACGGATTCTAAGGAACGGTCTTTCATAGTTCACTTCGGTCGTGGCTCTCTACTTAAGTTCCCGGGAACGGGAAACGGTCGGTCTCATTCCTGCAACGGCACGTCGGCCGGTGCCGTTCCAGCCTCGGTCCCGTTCCCCTCTGTCTCGGTCTCGTTCGGGAGGATTCGTCCTTCTTCGCGTGGCCACTCGTCGTAGTTCCACTGCCGACAGCTCATAGTTTAGCTCAGGGGTTCCCAACAAAATTTTCTCGAGGACCCCTCATCGAGCATGATTGGTACCTTGTCATATCACAGTATCAAGTACCTAAAAAAGCCAAATTAAGACTCTTTTTATACGTTTTCTATTTGGTACTTAGAAAGAACATTGGCATATTCATTATTGAAAAAAAATATTGAGCTTGAAAGTTTTTCAATTTAGCTATCATTGTTATTGTTAAATTTTTGATTATTGCTCAAAATCTTTGTATTCAAATCTGGGTGTTCAGTATAACAAGCTCCTTACAAAAGTAGAGTGTGCTAGTGTCTGTTGGCTCTAGGAAGACGCTAGACGCAGAAATTGGCGTTCGCTAAAGCTCTCATCGTGCAGGAAGCGGCCAAAACAAAAAATCTGTTATCATACGAAATATATTTAATATACTTTTTATTCTAATAACATCTTGCGGACCACTCCGGCATAGCTCGCGGACCCCTGCGGGTACGCGGACCACCTGTTGGGAACCACTGGTTTAGCTCATTCTAGATCTGTTTCAAACCTTTTTTGAACTCTGAACTTCTGGTTCTTTTCGTATTCTATTCAGCGTCCATGACCGGTAGTTAAAATGTATTTTATAATTACATAAATTACGTGGTATGTAATGCATACATCTTTACATCCATATTAGCTTACTTCACTATTTCGATAAACTGCTGAAGAAATGCTGGTAAACAGGTAAGATTTTTTTTTTTTTGTTATTACACATGCAAAGGAAGTCGGCACGGCACACATGAGGGGCCATTTTCCGCCTTTTTTTGATCCAAGGTAAAAGACCATGTTCATTATTATGGAAATCAGACCGATTTAGGACCGAATGAAGCCCGCGCTCCATAATCGAGTATCTAGCGTCACATTTTGTAAAGAGAATACGGTAACTCCTACAATATTATTTCAGTGGTACAGGGTGGCGCACGAAAAATCGGCCCGAGTACTAGACTGCTCAATATCGCCCACCAATCGTCATGTATTGTTTCGAAGTTGTTGTTTGCATTAGCTTATTTGTTATTTCTTCACTGCCTAATTGTTACATGTTTATCTATTCTGCTGAAAGCGGTAAACAAATCGTGCGTAACTGGCGAACAGTCTGTGCTCGGGGCCGGATTTTCGTGCGCCACCTTATATTATTTCACTGCGATCAGCCCCATAACGCTACTGTTGCCTAAAGGAGAAGTTTTGCAGAATCACGAAAAAGTGTGTGAGAATTCTATTATGAATAAAAACTCTGTACTCCAGTGGGGAAGAAAGTGCCCCCTCTCGGCGCCTTCCACCTTCGGTCATCTACGCTACAAATTTTCAATTTTTCGTAAGAACCATATACCAAGCAGAAATGAACGGTGAACGAGTAAAAACGAACGGCTCCCAAAAAAGAGCGATTACCAGTGTACTAGTTCCCCAGGATGAACGAGTTTGCCCATCTCTACTCTCTGCAGAGTAGTAATTAAAATAAATTAAACGGCATATCTCGTTGTTGACTAGGAAATTTCACGGGGTGGGTTCAGCGGCCTAGTCGGCGGCTCACTGGCCTCTTGCCATATACATGCCAGAGTTGTGTCGAACTTGTATTTGGAGAGTGTATCTGAGTGTAATGGACGCATGTATATTGTAGTACTATCTTTGTATTGCATGATAACGATGACGATAGAAAGGGCTGCAGAGGTTAACGCCCCCATCCTACGGACGCATCACCAACAGATTGTCACATACCCTCACTTCCCGAGCCACTATCGAAAGGTTTGGAGTTCCATTGAAGACTTTTAGGGCGAAGACTGGTGAAGAGGGAATTTACGCCACCACATCTCCTCCCCTTGGCTGCCAAATACTGGCGCTGGAAATTTCCTCCACCACCACGATTCGAACCGGCTTGATTTCGACTGGGGCGCCGCTGCACTGGGGCGCTTTACCGGCCTAAGCTACGGTGGCGGGTAGAGTGATAAAGTAATTATGATTCACAGGAACTATGAATGATAAAGCTTTCAGCCAAATAATTATATTATTTCATTCAATTGCACATTACTTCCATTATCAGGTTCAATACCTTAAATACAGTATTTTCTCTTGCTCTTGAGAGACGTGACGTGAAATGCATCTTCCTGTTGTGAGGGGATTAGATGTTAAATTTCGAAATTTACGGATCAGACAACTACATACAACTGTTTCAGTAGTTCTCGGGCTTGGGTGAAAGATGTACAACGTTTCAATGAGACAGTTGCTTGTCATCTTCGGGTGCTTACTGACGTGTTGCCTCAGTGGCTCACCAATACATGCGCTGGCTCGCTATAGAAGTGCAGGCGCCAAAGTGTGGAGCTATAACGTCATCGTAGACAAATCATAGAGGAAGACGACATCCAGTACCCCTGCCGCGGAAGCGGGCCACGGTATTCGCTAGCGAGACGCACGCATGCGGGTAGTGTTTTTGTGTACAGTTTAAGCATAGCATATAAACGTGTACAGGCAGAAAGTGTAATCTCTTGTCTACAATTACGTGGGAAGGAGGGGGGGGGGGGTTGGGGGGAAATCTCCCACTGCGCACCGCTCCGATCGTTTTGCGCCCCGTGTTATCTATGTTAATAAACGTTATATCGTGTGCTTCGTTGCCGATTTGCGGATATTTTAAGTTCTATATGTGCGATTCTGCAGCGCTACCCATTATTAGAGGTGCATGATTATGAATTAAACCGAAATACGTGGTTGCCAAGCGAATACTGGGTCTGCAGTCTCCTGTTTTGTGCCCCAAGTCAGATTACAGAAGTTGCACAAAGTTTTAAAGAATGGAACGAAGTTATTCCAAGAGAAGACAAGGAACTAACAAGAAAATTATAGCTTTGTGATGCTCACTTTGCCGAAAATTTAATATTAAAAACTGACAAAATCATTATTGATGGAAAGAAAAATGGCTCTGAGCACTACGGGACTCAACATCTGAGGTCATCAGTCCCCTAGAACTTAGAACTACTTAAACCTAGCCAACCTAAGGACATCACACACATCCATGCCCGAGGCATGATTCGAACCTGCGACCGTAGCAGCAGCGCGTTTCCGGACTGAAGCGCCTAGAACCGCTCGGCCACTCCGGCCGGCTGATGGAAAGAAAGTACAATTCCCCAGAATTAATTGGCAATCGAAATAAAATTCAATTGCTCACATTTTCCTAAATTTTCCGATGGATTTGTCTACTCTATTAAAGCAAAGGCAATCTTCCACAAAAAGGAAAGCTGTTTGTAAAACCGTGACTAAAACACCCACCAAATGTTTAAGAATTTGCGACAGTAATACCAATTCTGATTTAAGCAGAACCCAGTTGTTTGACAAGTCTACATTAGCTGATCCACTTGATGAAGTAACTCTATTGAAACTACAAATAAAAAAAATTAGAAACTAGCTTGTCTAGGGCAAACAGAAACCCAAATCAGAGAAGGCTATAGTAATTGTGCCGCAGGCACCCAGTCCTACATTCTATGTCAATCAGATAAGAATATTGGTAAAGAAGACTAAGAAGGGATACACTGACATCAAAAAATCTATACTAGGGAGTACAGAACAAAAACTGATTACCACAAATGCCAGTGAAAATCGTTCTGAGCGGAAAGCCAGCGAGACCCATACAACAATGTTCTCGACAACGCAAAAATGCATTGTGCACAACGTAGCAGGTTGTATTGTACATCAGGCCTCAAAAATCACTAAATGTTGTGCCTGCTCAGATTCACTAAAGAATTCGTCAGTCGAAAATCGTCCTTTTTCACTTTTCACTAACTTGAAGGACTATGATTTTCATCAATTTAAAAGTTATTTATCTTACCCTTCAGAAGCACTGTTTAATGTCTTGCTACAAGCAGAAGATACCTGAAGTACTAATCTTTCTTCTCTGCTTTGCGCGCTGACTTGTTCAATGACCGTTTGGAAAGCACCGAAAACATTAAAATGAAGACTTCAGGCTTAACTTGTACTGCAGAACGTGGCATGTAGACTGTACCCAAACTAATTTGTGGCTACGTGAAATGTCGATTCCGTTTCAAAATGAAGGAACTCAGGAGGAACTTAAGTCAAAAAGGAAGCTTTCCTAAGTGAGGAAATACGCAGAAAATCTTTTTAATTTTTTATTTTAGTGCGTAGTAATTTTTATTTACTGCCTAATTTTGCTCTATGGACTAGTAGATCTATGAGGATTTTTTTTGTTGCAGCTGTAGGCACCCTACATTGCGGTCACCTTTTGGCAGGCAGCATTTATTTTAAGAGTACTCCTGTGCTTTGTGAGATGTATGTGCAGAGGCATTCTTGGTTCACTACTGGCCAGGAAAATCTAAATGTTGACTGAAAGACTCGCAAGTAATGGTTGGAAACACAACCCTGGGAGAGGATTAAAGATGGACAATATTCTGCAATACATATTACAGAATTGAAAACTTTTCACAACAAATGACGTACATTATTATAACTCTAGTTTATTCGCAGCATTACAAAAAGTGAGTTGTTAAAATGTTATATTTTGTAGTAGATATCACGCTCGTTATCTAGTTGGTCAGCTGTAGAGATATGAAATGACGTGGTAAGAATAAATATTAGTGTTACCATATAATATTCAATGATTCCTTTTTCTCCTTTTCTTGCTATTTTAATACACTGAGACTCGAAAACTTCATTACTGTGTGTGAATTCGTGCAGTTTATGCACTGCCGTGTTCTCCTGTTTCCATGTCTGAATAGTTCAAAAACTAAATTGTCGATCTGGGCTTGAATAGTCTAGTTTAAGTATGTTCCCACAGCATATATGCTAATCGTGACTTTATATTATGTAAAACAGAGGTACTAATGTGAAAGCGTAATTCGACTACATGGGAGAGCAGATCTTAAATCGGAGCTTGCACCGCCAAGCGGCGAAAAAGATGTACTCCGCTAATGAACACACTTTCTACCTTCTGTAAGCTATGGTTTAAGAGTGCGGTCACTGATTCTCCTTCTGAATTGACTCGGATTCGTTCGTCTGCTGTTGGCTTAGTGCCGACGATGCTGGTTCCCATGCCTTGCTAAGCTGAAACCCCGTGTCTCTATTAATCAGGTAGTTATTTACACGTATTTCGACTGTGTATTTCTTGATGGAGCCCCTGTACGTGGACGCGATTAAAAGGATCTTTGTCTCTCAGTAGTTAATGCTATGTTCCGCGCCAAGACAGTCTTCAGCAACAGCCCTCTCTCCTGGCTGACTCAATCTGGTGTGATGTCTATGTTGCGCATCTATCTTTAACAGGGCGACACGTCTGGCCAATGTGTGATTTTCCACACTGGCACGGAAATTATATATCCCTGGTCCCCTTAGACGTACAAGTGACAGGCAAAATAATGTTAACACCTGTACTTACTTGGGAATGGTTTATTAATAAGGGATTAGATCCCATTTGCCTGCAATGCAGCTGCGATTCTTCTTGGAATACTGGCATATAATGATTGTACCGTCTCCAGTAGATGTTATGTCGCTCTTCGATCAGAACATCTTCTAACTCCTCTACTGACGAGGGAGGTGGAAAAATGCTCCCGTGTCTGCGCTCCAATACCGCCTACAATGGGTCGATAAAGTTCAAGTGAGGGGACTGTGCTGGCCAGGGAAGACGCTGCAGTTCAGTTGCATGGTCCTCATACCACGATTAAACAGTCCTGGTTGTGTGAATGGGTGCATTATGGTCCTGAAAGATGACATCACTGTTAGTGAGCAACATTTGAGTCATGGGATGCACCTCATAATCTAAAATGTTCGCATAATCGTTGGCTGTAATACGGCCTTTAAGAGTAACGATGGGCCAACTTTCACCTCCATGCTTAACCGTTGGAATCACGTAATCAGGATTGTAGCCTTCTTCTCTAGACGTTGACCCAACCCAGTGTTGGAAATAACGGAAACGTTGACTCGTGGAACCATATGACGTGTTTCTACTGATCAGCCGTCCGGGATTTATGCTACTGACACCACGTTTTACACTTCTTTGCGTTGGTTGTCGTCACTAATGGTTTCGGTATAGCAGCTCGTCAAAGAATATTCGCTTTATGGAGTTGTCGGCGGATAGTGTCAATAGATACAGGGTCTCAAAGGGGGTTGTTGAGCTCTGCAGTCACTTTAGCCGCCGTAGTTCCGTGTTGTTTTGGCACACGTTAGCGTACAACGACGTCTGTCATTTAGTTTTGATTTGCGTCCACTGTTACGTTTACACGATGATGTCATGGCTGTTGAAACAGTTGCTCTTGGAACATTCACCAAGTTGGCTGTCTTGGTTTCTGCTGCTCCAGCTAATCGGGCTCCAAGAATCCGCCCTCTTTGACACTCTGTGATGTCTCTCATTGCACATCGACCTCAGTCTCTGAATACAAATACAAAGTGTACGCTACTCGGAAAGAGCCTGCAGTGAGGCCTAGTCCGTACTGGATACGCTCAGTCCAGCGCGACACGTGCCTTACCTGCGGTGTTGACTGTCGAACACAACCATCCCATTAGTACCATTGTTCAAATTATTTTGCCCCACCTCTGTAGGTTTCGTTGACCCAGCATCGCTGGCAGTTGCGCTAAGGGCGGAAAACACATTTTATTTGTGTTTCTTCAAGAGCCTGCCGAACTTGAAGGACATACGACCAACATAGAACAGAAAAACCATCTTCGTCGGCTTATCCGTTTTTCTAGTTGTTCTTCAGGTTTGGTGAATGCGGGTCGAAATGCATTTCGAGTCCGTTTATCAGAGTACCCGTTTTGTACATAGTCTGAAGCAGCACAACTGCAAATAAGTCGAAGAGTAGCCTAAAACCTTTCAGAAGATGAAGGAAGAATATTTTTAATGCTGCAATGTCAGCAAACGTCGATTTATCGATTCCGTAATTGCAGATCACGTCACTCAAGGCACATATTATTTTGTACGTGCCATGGACCCAAAGGTTCCGAAATGCATCGTTAAGATTTGTACTGGCGAAACAGGGCGGACGCTACGGTGGGTAGTGTTTCGAGGTCAGGAGGTTTTCAGAGCACCACCCAGGTATATGGGTAAACGCCCAGACAGAGGGTAGATGCCTTTCTGATGCAGGAGGCGCTGTTGAAGCAGAAGTTCAGGTATCGACTTTCAGGTATCCAGTGCTGGCGGAGCAGTTGGTCTCCACGGGCTTGCCGGCCGGAGTGGCCGTGCGGTTCTAGGCGCTTCAGTTTGGAACCGAGCGACTGCTACGGTCGCTGGTTCGAATCCTGCCTCGGGCATGGATGTGTGTGATGTCCTTAAGTTAGTTAGGTTTAAGTAGTTCTAAGTCTACGGGACTGATGACCTCAGATGTTAGGTCCCATAGTGCTCAGAGCTATTTGAGCTCTTGACTTGCTGTTCCATACCTCGTAGACAGCTAGATGAATAGACGGTAGACTGGCAAAGGTTTCTCCTCCAAGCTGGTCTGCTGCAGACTGACCATTCATCCATTGTAAATGAGTAGTATTTAAACAAGAATGTCCCATGTTCGTCATTCTACCATTAGGTGGCAATGACCTAACTTGGCCTGCTTTACTCGTCTGGCCAGCTCTCCTGCTTGCTTCAGGATTTCACAACTTTACCTTTCAGACATTCTTTCTGCCGTCTCAGTATTATGAATAGTTACTGTTGTGTCGGGCCTATGCTGCGTTCTGCCACTTCATGTGATCACCATTATTATGCGTATCTCTGTCACCAAGATGTCATTCTGCTGTGTTGCCGGCTTGGACACCCAGCTAATACGATGCGTACCAACAGCTTTCTTATTTGCTGCAATATCAGTGATCCTTCCTTGTTGGAATTTCACCTTGTCATGGATCTGTTCTACGTGAAGAGTATTCGCAGTTGCAAATATGGACAGCCATCAGCTGTATACACCAATGAACCAATACATTATGACCACCAGTTTAATAGCGTGTCGTTGCACTTTTCAAACACAGTAAGACAGAGATTCTGCTTGACGTGGATTGTACAAGTCTTTGGCAGAATTAAAGAAGTGTATGGCACCATATGTCTATGCACAGGTCAAGCAGTTCCCGCAAATTACCGGATGGAGGTTTACGGGCACGCAGCTGGCGCCCGATGTGTGTTCCAACGGGTATAGATCATGCACGTTTGCTGGCCAAGACATCAATGCCCCTGAAACCACTGTAGTACGATTCTGACCTTGCAACACGGACCGTTATCCTGGTGGAAGATGTCACTGCCGCAGGGGGAGCCTTCGAGCATGAAGCGACACAAGTGGTCCGCAATAATGTTCACGTGGTTCAAAGCTGGCATGATGCCTTCAATCACCTTCATAGATCCCATGGAAGCCCGACTCAGTGCACCCCATAGCATAATTCTGCCCCACTAGCCGGCATCCGTGGCGCAGTGCATGTTTTGTGCAGCCATTGGCCTGGATGACGGCTTGTAAGGGTTGGACAGTCGACATGTTTCTATTGATAGACGGCGAAAACTCAGTATTCTCTGTCCACTGCAATCATAACTGACGACGTCGTTGGGTCAACAGAGGAACACGAAGGTGTCATATGATGTGGAGTTCCATGCTCAATTATGGCCTTTGAACGGTGTGCTCCGAAACACTTATGCCTCCACCGATATTGTGCTCTGTCATCAGACCTGCCACAGATCGCAGCGTAAGGAACTTGACCCCCTTCTTGCAGCGGTGTACCGTAGGACTCTAGAAGAGCATAGCGTTCCAAAGGATTGGAAAAGGGCACAGTTCATCCCCGTTTTCAAGAAGGGACGTCGAACAGATGTGCAGAACTATAGACCTATATCTCTAACGTCGATCAGTTGTAGAATTTTGGAACACGTATTATGTTCGAGTATAATTACTTTTCTGGAGACTAGAAATCTACTCTGTAGGAATCAGCATGGGTTTCGAAAAAGACGATAGTGTAAAATCCAGCTCGCGCTATTCGTCCACGAGACTCAGAGGGCCATGGACACGGGTTCCCAGGTAGATGCCGTGTTTCTTGACTTCCGAAAGGCGTTCGATACAGTTCCCCACAGTCGTTTAATGAACAAGGTAACACCACATGGACTATCAGAGCAATTGTGTGATTGTATTGAAGAGTTCCTAGATAACAGAACGCAGCATGTCATTCTCAATGGAGAGAAGTCTTCCGAAGTAAGAGTGATTTCAGGTGTGCCGCAGGGGAGTGTCGTAGGACCGTTGCTATTCACATATATAAATGACCTTGCGGATAACATCGGAAGTTCGCTAAGGCTTTCTGCGGATGATGCTGTGGTATATCGAGAGGTTATAACAATGGAAAATTATACTGATGTTCAGGAGGATCTGCAACGAATTGACGCATGGTACAGGGAATAGCAATTTAATCTCAATGTAGACAAGTGTAATGTGCTGCGACTACATAGAAAGAAAGACCCTTTATCATTTAGCTACAATATAGCAGGTCAGCAACTGGAAGCAGTTAATTCCATAAATTATCTGGGAGCAGGCATTAGGAGTGATTTAAAATGGAATGACCATATAAAGTTGATCGTCGGTAAAGCAGATGCCAGACTGAGATTCACTGGATGAATCCTAAGGAAATGCAATCCGAAAACAAAGGAAGTAGGTTACAGTACACTTGATCGCCCACTGCTTGAATACTGCTCGGCAGTGTGGGATCCGTACCAGATAGGGTTCATAGAAGAGATAGCGCGCTTCGTTACAGGATCATTTAGTAATCGCGAAAGCGTTACGGAGATGATAGATAAACTCCAGTGGAAGACTTTGCAGGAGAGACGCTCAGTAGCTCGGTACGGGCTTTTGTTGAAGTTTCGAGAACATACCTTCACCGAGGAGTCAAGCAGTACATACTCCCTCCTACGTATATCTCGCGAAGAGACCATGAGGATAAAATCAGAGAGATTAGAGCCCACACAGAACCATACCGACAATCCTTCTTTCCACGAACAATACGAGACTGGAATAGAAGGGAGAACCGATAGAGGTACTCAAAGCACCCTCCGCCACACACCGTCAGGTGGCTTGCGGAGTATGGATGTAGATGTAGATGGAGATGTAGATGTAACCTGGATAATACAGCGGACGATCCTCAACATCTACGTTTTTGATAAGACGTGGTCGTCAAATATGATACGGCCTACTCTTTGTTTCACCATCCTTCAACCACTTTCCGTAGATGCTCACGACTGCAGTACACCAACAGGCGACCACATTCACCGTTTCAGAGATTCTAGATTCCAGCCAATGGGCCATAACAATGTGCCCTTTGTCATAACAGCGTATTTCAGTCGATTTTAGGCCGTATCTTCACAATAATGACTCCCCATTCGTCTCTCTTCCACTTACAATTTTTCCTTGCTGCGTCACTTGCCCGCAGCACCACCAGGATACATTCAACCCCACGGTGGACAGTGGTCATAATGCTTTGGCTCATAGGTGTAATGGAATAACGACAGTGAAAATTTCTGCTGGACCGGGACTTAAACCCGGATTTCCTGCTTATTGTCAGCGGTCGCCATTCCATTAGCCTATCCGAACACGAGTCATGGTCAGAGTCAAACTTCCATATTTCGTAATCAAGCGTCTGCAACGTGCACTCGACCAATCATTATGTGTATTCCCGTACAGCGGAGACATTTTAATTGAAAGTCGCTTGCGCACCATTGGCGGATAAATTTAACATTGCAATGCATGTGTCGTTCATGCCTGGCCGAAGGAACACTGTGTCGCACTTCTTAACAACGCAGGCACTGCAGTGTCGTATTGACCTGCTCTGTTCTCCCTTTTGTGTCGCAAGAGAAGACATCTGAAACTGATCTGGTTGCACCAATTACACTATTATGCGACGCTTCAGATTTGGTAAAACTCGAAATTGCTTGTGACTACTCGTTATTATTCATACTTCCTTTGTACTGAATATAGTCACTCCTGCAACTGCAACATGGGAATAAAACTATGATAATTATGATCTGTTCTTTATGTTTTCCTAATTTTATTTTTTTTTCTGTGTAAACGTCTTCAGAGTACTGAAAACACTTATAATATCCAGTCACCAAAATTTACAACAACTAAGTAAAACAACAAACCTCGAACAAAATACGTAAACTTTCTTCACAGCGTTTTCAATCTATCACACAAACAATCTGTCTACCAATACGAACGAAAACTGCTGAACACATTTTAAGTATATTTTAAATTTTTCGTAGCACACGAACTGCGTTGTAAATACCTGTGTACCCTCAAATATTTCAATTGTATTCAACATCTACTGTAATAAAAAGCTTGGACTTGCAACAGATATCATTACATTAGTCACTCAGTTACACAGAGCAAAGGTTGACGAACTTTTTTA
Source organism: Schistocerca serialis cubense (assembly GCF_023864345.2). Classification (NCBI taxonomy): domain Eukaryota; kingdom Metazoa; phylum Arthropoda; class Insecta; order Orthoptera; family Acrididae; genus Schistocerca; species Schistocerca serialis. Next base: position 102,193,940 of record NC_064639.1, on the reverse strand, counting down.
CCATATCTTGACATCAGCTTTAGCATGCCGATGTTTCATGGCAGCGAAAGTCTTCTCGACCTGCTCTCACAACACATGCCGTTCTGGGCCGGTACTTTATCTCCCTCAGCACTTGTGGATACTGAGTTGAATTGGAATAATTCTTTTCTACAGCATGTTTTAACACAAATTAGCACATTATAAGTCCCCCGCTTATGACTTAGTCTGGTCCCTAAACCAGGTTTTTCGCTACAGTCCTCCTACCTTTATTATTTACTAGAAAACCCTGAAATGCTTCAAAAGCAAAATACACATGGGATCTGGATCTCCTAATCATCATCTCCGCCCTCTCTCTGTCCATCTCTTGCTCGTCCTTCTCTTTCAGTCCATCTCCTCCTCATCCTATCTCTCTACGCATTCCATCCCGTCTCTTTGTCCATCTCCTCCTTCCCCCTCTTTATGTCAATTTCCTCCCCATTTTCTCTGTCCATATCCTCTTACCCGCTATCTCTGACCTTGATCCTTGTTTATTGTTGCTCCCAAGAAACCTTGATTAGGAACTAATGTCGCTTACAATGAATGGGTAAGCTGACTGGGATCAATGATATGTGGTATATGAGGGACCTATTCTGCTGCTGGATCTGTGGAGATGGTAGCTTCACTAACAATATTTCAAATAGCTTTAATGTACAAACGGATAGGATTACAAAGTTTCGGACTATTCATAGTCATGTTATCATAAACCGATAAGCGATAAATACAAGTGCCCTGTTTCCTGTTAAAACCAACTGCGAGGAAGAAAAGAAAACTACACTTAGTTATGCATTCACTTTTTCCTTAAAATCAAATGTAAGGGGAAAGGATATGCTGTGTTGTCTGAACAAGGCACAACCAGGGCCAAAGAACCACAGGTGCAAATATGCGAGCTGGTGCCACTGCCATAGAGACTTGCCACTTGCGCGAGTTCCACCAGAGTCACGGGCGGTTCTGAGGATGAAGATATCGACTTCGCCTCGGCCAGTTGCTGGCCGAGTACAATCTACCAATGACCGGACGACAACGGACGGAAGCCTACTAGGATGAGAAAAGAGCAGCTCTCGCCTACTTGGTTTTAGATCATCGTCCAGGGCTGACTTAGACAGGGAACGCCGTTATTAAACTCTTAGAAGGGAACAGGCAGTTGTTTTTTAAATTGCATTTGCTATGTACTGTAAAGATTACCTACGATTATTGTTACTGGGCCGTTGAGGGGCTTATTGATGTTATATTACAAGCAGTGTGGCAGTTACAAAGATAAAAAAAACGTTTAACTCTTTTGAGTGACTTCGTTACCAAATTTCTGGAGTGTTGCAGAACCTTCGCCCTCGTATCATGTTTCCTGACCAAGGGGCGAGGTGTGTAATAGTGGCAGGGAGAAATTGTTTCAGCAGTGTGCTGCACCACAAGTCGTTTCAGGAACTCACAAACTCGGCCCACCGTACAACAGTGGCAACTCGGCCTCCACAGCAGTAGCCACGAGGACTTTACAAAACTGGCAACGGCGACGAGGGTTTAAAAAAGAAATTTTATATATATATATATATATATATATATATATATATATATATATATATATATATATATATGTATAGGGTGGTCCACTGATAGTGACCGGGCCAAATATCTCACGAAATGAGCGTCCGCATCTCGTGGTCGTGCGGTAGCGTTCTCGCTTCCCACGCCCGGGTTCGATTCCCGGCGGGGTCAGGAATTTTCTCTGCCTCGTGATGACTGGGTGTTGTGTGATGTCCTTAGGTTAGTTAGGTTTAAGTAGTTCTAAGTTCTAGGGGACTGATGACCATAGATGTTAAGTCCATAGTGCTCAAAGCACCCCCCCCCCCCTCACGAAATAAGCATCAAACGAAAAAACTACGAAGAACATAAATATATATTAGTCTAATGTTTTAAATTTCCTGCTATAGTAGTTATAGTAGTTAAAAGTGACTGCGAAAAGGAAAACGAAAACTTCACGTTTTCATAGCACAGAATTCCTTTCTCGTAGTCAGTTTTAACTGAAAACCTTAACGTAGTTGCTTAAAAATATGTAGCCTATCTCCATTTCAATGTTTATAAGAGTATTGCGCAAAATTTGAAGTAAATCGGTCAAGAACTTTTCAAAATTTTGGCAGCCGCTTCAAATAGTGACTTGTCTTTATTTAGTAGTATAAATTAGAGGAGTAAACCTGGCGTACAAATGGTCTGACACAGGCGAACCGTTACGCAGTATACAGAACAATGCAGATCTGTTCCCTTATAGGTGTTGTTCAAAACGTAGAACACTATGATCAGAGTGACGCATCATCGACCGTCAACACGCTCCAGAAACCCTCGAGCTTGGTGTACAAATTTCGCGGCTGTGACAATCCTAGAAACCATGCCCAAGTGAGTATCGACCGGAGTCTCGTAGACTAGATTCTTCACATCAGGACTGTTGATATATTTTAATATATCGGGGATCCAATACATCGCTATCCGAAATCGATATACCGAAGTAAGTGTCGATATTCTTACTGAAAAAATATCGACGGACCGGCATATAAATATATCGGCTGCACATTGTAAATTTACTGCCTGTTTTAGAGCTGTGTATGTAAGTATTTGTTTATTATTAGATATTCTGTACATCAACAAGCTGTCAGCCAGCCTATCCCTCTTCGAGCAAGTATCGAAAGGAAAACGATGCACCTTCACGTTTTACGATTACCACTTTGCTAACAATGGTAATTGCATGTAATTGGCACAATAAAGGTTTCTTATGTGCCCGTCGTTGGGTTTCGTCACATATCGGATTGGTCCGGAACACTTCATGTCGACTTCCCTGTGTTTTTTATTCTGTCAACGCCAGCAACTGCTTCTGAAGAGTGCCGATGTGAAAAAATACAACACTAGTTGCGTTAAAAACTGTTTTTAACGCAATTGGTACGCTATTGCTTCACATTGGATATCTTATTATTCCATTCACACCGCCACCAACCCCACTGCAATTGGACTACTTCTTTTGTGCCATATATACTTTCTTCACACAATCAAACAGAAAAATTGGACGTGATGAAAGCTCAAAAAGTAATAAGACTCCTTTACAGAGTGAAAGTAAAATTTTGTTCTACTACAGTTTCGAATGAACAACTTCAAATATTTACCGAAAATTGTGCAAGAATATAATATAAAATAAAAATATCCGCTCTTCTATTGACCGTTTTGATATCGATACATCGGCGATATAATACTGCCGATATTTATCGATATACTCTGGAGGAAATGTCGGTACATCGATATTTTATCGTAATCTCTACTTCACATGCTCCAAGAAGATACCTAATCTGATGTTCAAAATGAGTTGGCATCCTGCCATTGGTGAAACCACATAAGCTGACCAGTTTGGGAGGCACATCTCCTAATTGTGGATGGACATGCTGAAGGAAGGTTTTGTAAACGACTCCGTTATGTTGAAGTTCGATAGGTCCAATCACATAATCGTAGGCAATGTCACGCCATACGTTAGCGGTGGACTCGCGTTGATAGGTTCGACACACGAGTGCCTGTTGGTTTTCCTCATCCCATGCATGGATATTCCTACAGCTGAAATCATGTAATAGTGATATGCACATATACAAGTGGCGGTTATTATCGCGTACCCAAGGTATAAAAGGGATCATTATCGGCAAAGATGATTCATGTGAAAAGGTTACTGACATGGTTATCGCCGCACGACGGGAATTAATAGGCTTTGAACGCGGAATGGTACTTGGAGTTGCACGCATGGGATGTTCCATTTTGGAAATCATTAGGAAATTAAATATTCCGAGATTCACTGTCAACAGTGTGCCGAAGATAATTTCAGATACTATCTCCCACCACGGACAACGGAGTTGCCGACGGGCTTCACTTAACGGCCGAGAGCAGCGGCGTTTGCATAGAGTTGTCAGTACTAACAGACAGGCAACAATGCATGAAATAACAGTAGAAATCAATGTGGGGCGTATGACAAATGTATCTGTTAGGACAGTGCGGCGAAATCTGGCGTTAACTGGCTATGGCAGCAGACGACCGACGCGAGTGCTTTTCCTAACAGCACGACATCCTTGCAGCGCCTTTCCTGGGCTCGTGACTATATCGGTTGGACCCTAGACGACTGGAAAACCGTGGCCTGGTCAGATGTGTCCCGATTCCAGTTGGTAATAACTCATGGTAGGTTTCGATTATGGCACGTACACCACGAATCCATGGACCTAGGTTATCAACAAGGCACGGTGCGAGTTGGTGTTGGCTCCATAGTGGTGTGGGCTGTGTTTACATGGGTCCTCTGGTCCAAGTGTACTGGAAATAGTTACGTTCGGCTACTTGGAGAGCATTTGCACCATCCATGGACTTCATGTTCCCAAACATGTCATCAGACCGCAGTTGTTCGCGGTTGGTCTGAATAACATTGTGGACAGCTCGAGGGAATCTCTTGCCCACCCATATCGTCAGACATGAATCCCATCGAACATTTATGGGCCATAATCGAGAAATCAGATCTTGCGTCAGATCCTGCAGGAGACTTCTGATGACGTTCTGAGATCATGCCACGTCGAGTTTCAGCACTGTGCCGACCAGAAGGAGGTCCGACACCATATTAGGAGGTATCTCACAACTTTTGTCACCTCGGCGATTTCTCTCAGCTCTTCCAGATACTGCACACAGTCGCAATAATTCTCTTCTACAACATATTTTAACGCAATCTGGCGCATGATAAATCCCCTACCTATGATTTAATGTGGTCGCTCTTGACTGGTAAACTTATCGTTAATGCTATCACTGTTAACGTACAGCTAACACTGCCGGAAAAATAAATTAGAGACAGAACCGAACAGAACTGAAAGTAAGTTTGAGGGTGAAAAGTCTAGAAGTCATTACTTTCTTCAGTGACAAACACCGAGAGTGAACTAACAAGGTTGCAAATAAGACATACAGTGCATACCATGAACATTTATAGTATTCTGCAGATACAAATGTGAATAAGAAATCAAAAGAATGCAGTTACTCTCTAACGAGCCATAAGTGAATACAGGGACCGTTACCAAATTACTCGGAAAATATACCTATACAATCTCCAATACTTTGTCGGTGGAGTTTGGGTTCACCTTTTATACATGATACAAACTGCTCAGAAAACGTTATGCTCTACCTCTACGTATGGATGTCTGCCAACGGTGCTCGTCATTAATTCAAGGGAGGACGGATTGACAGAATGAGCACTTTGAAAATTTAAGCTTGACATTAATGTGCAATAATATCAAAAAATAACCAAAATAAAGGCGGTCTGTTCGAAAATTCACATTTTAGCACATCTGTGAAATCAAAATCTGCTAATGAGCACCATTAAACGCCGTGATACTGTTTCCCTTACATTGCAACATGCTTGTATACTTCTTGACGTGTGGTCGACAAGTTGATCTAGACTTTTATTCTCGTGCTTATGCCAAGCCTGAGGCTAATCTCTGTGTGAGGAGTTCGTCTGTGACAACACACTGCACGTTTCAGCTGGCCCTCATCGTGCTTAATCGGTTCACGCTGGCAGTTACGACAGATCGTTCCGCACTGTTGATGCCAGATCCGTGGAAAAAGGTGTTCGCCAGCATTATTGTCTTGAAAGACGAATCCATCTCGAATTTTAACAGTACGGCTGCTCAGTAGGAGGGGAGATCATGACTCGATATCGCACAGTTTCCACATTAATCTCGACAGTGAAGAGAGGCTTCCACCATCCGTACATAACACTGGTCCAAAGCATGAATGACCCACGTCGCAGCCAAACGCGTGGGACTGCTTCCCTAAGACCCATTGCTACCTCGCTACCTCCACTCCCTTCTACGACTATCTTCAGAGGTCAGACAAATCAGGCACTCCGTGAATAGCACCTGATGCCACTGATCAGGTTCTGTTCCAAATGTCCACTTTCCCTCATTCTTCGTGCATCATCGTGCTGGTGGATCTGCAAAATAGTTTTTAAATGACATCTTGAGGCCAAATTGCTCTTGTTGGGTCAACACATTTCCCATAATTGCCACCAAGAAGGCATCACCAAGCTCTATTGCCTTCTCCTCAGGAAACCTACAAGTCTAGTCTGTGATCAGCTGGTATAGTTGGTTGAGGGCGACTACTGCGGGGCAATTCTCAAGGTTTTGTGTGTGGTGATGACTGTTAAATGTTCGAATGATTTCGCTATAGTACAGGGCAATTCTTGCTGTATGGTGAAATTGCTCGCGTCGTCTAAACTTGAAACGACTCTTCCAGACCTTTCGACAGTTTCCCTAATATCCAGAAGCTGCATTGCCCGTTCAAGGTCGGAGCATAGCGTACTGCACTGAGAATGCAGATATAATGCGATACCGTGGACTGAGGAAATCACGTGGTAGTTACTAGGCAACGTACGCATTGGTTCCGTGAGTAGCAGAGACATGCGAATACCGAGCAGGTAATTTTCACTAATTAAGTCGCAAATAAAACATACAATAATACGCCAACTTGTCATAGCGACCTATCAAAAAACCGGGATGAGCCGAGAAAGAATGGTACTTCGTCCGATACCCTGCCAGTTAAGCAGTTTTTCTGGTGATGGGACACCACTTTCAGGCAGCCAGCGAATTCAGGCATTCTGACCTGTACTGATGCAAGTAGTACGACAGATGTTCGGAGATGGTGACAGTTTCAAACATTCGCAGAAGGTGCTTCGTCACGCTCTTAGCGCTTACAACCACTCCACCTAGAGAAGAGTTCTATCAAGAGTGACTCACGACAACCACTTGGACGTCATGAAACTGTTGCGCTAGGGCACCAGAAGGCACTGAAACGGTTGTTTTATTGCTGTCACTATAATGGTTGGCACTGACGAGAGAGCTTCTAAAACAATCTCTTGTTAATTGAGATACGCTACAGACATAAAACAAATTAATAGAAGTATTAAGACGGACCAACGTTACTGGTAGAGGCAAAAGACTTAATCCTGTTCCTTTCTTTCATGAAATTTAACTCATTTCTGGTGTTATTAGATTCTTCTGCATATCCATAGTTTAGTCGTTATCCCCTTAATAACAACTTTCCAGAATCATGAAAAGAAGTTCGCAATACAGAAAGCATATAGAACAGATAACATGATAAATCACAGAGGATAGCTTCTAAAATTTATCCAGTGCATCAAAAATTCCACACGTGAATTTCATTTCGAGGGTCGAATTGAAGGAGTCCATTAGACCGCCAAACATCATTTAAAATGGCTGATACAGGTGTATTAAAATTCTAGGTTGTTCCCTCTCAGAGGGCTATTCATATTCTTCATAGACAGTTTTTTTGTCACAGCTATAAACTCTATAATCTAAGTATGTTGCCTATTCTGGGTAAAACAACTTATTACTACGTTCACACATACGATCGTGCTCATTCACAGATACAAAATAACTTCGATTTTTATTGTTCAGGAAAGTCTCTAAGTAGACACGTGACGTAAATTCTGGCCTGTTATAACGTCACAGGTTGAGTATGGACCTCGTATATTTCAAAATTACGTTCCATCTAGCTATTGATACAGAAATGGCAACAGTCAGCTTCTCCTCTGTCATTAGAGAGTGTGTTGCAGTTAAGGTACAGTAAGTGTATAAATTATAAGCATTAACAGAATGAAACAGAGTAGATGTTGCACCTAGCACTGAACCGTAGGAAATGCAAGAACTGGTCTCTGTACAACAGCACACTGTCTTGCATTATGAGAAACTATCATCTCACGACTATCGGTTTTGTTCCATAATGAGCATCTTCAGATCTGGGTAAAACACACGAATCCTTATATTATACTAATATGAGTAACCCAAAGTGACATCTTCAGCTGGTTATAACACAATTAGCTTGGCATCGTTGAAGAAATATAATAATTACAGTACAGCCAGGCCACAGTGCCGAGAGGATCGTGGTGTGAACAACACTACTCTTCTTGCTGTGAACTGCAGCGCCCTTCCCCCAGTGTCTGTTCAGCGATGCCAAGCTAATTCTGTTTCTGTCTATTGACGATGACACTTTGACTTATTCGTGTTAAGATAACAGAAAGTTCTTTTTAATCAGATCTGAAGATGGTCATGATGGACAGAAATCGATATTACGACAGAGATTTCTTTGGATGGTAGACGGGAATTAAAGAAATATCTTCCGTACTTCCTGGACAGCTGCCTTTATTCAATTTCTAGAACAGGAAAGGCAGTAATAGATTTACAGCCGTTTTCACTTTGCTTCAGTGCTTTATTGCGACAAATTATTCAAAACGGAAGAATCCAGTCGGAGTAACAAGCTAGATCTTCAGACCTAAATTAACAAATTACAAAGCGAAATTCAGGCAGACAAGAGTGAGTGTTGTCTTCAGAATGTTTTGGCAAATGATAGCTCATGCTCTGTTGGCCTAATAAAGGCCTTTTCGTTATTGCCATAGCTACCCGTGTGAGATGGAAAACCTGAGGAGCACGTAAACGCATCCTTTTGGAAACTCGAAGGCGCTGCCCTGCTGGGTTAACGGACTCATTCCAGTAAGTTAAGAACTGCTAAATTAAGAATTCTGAGAGCTGCACAAGATTCAACAGAGGGAAACTTTATAGTCTGCATTTGCTGCTGGACGAATCTATTGAGCAATTTACAGCAAGACAGCCAAGTCACTATGAGAGGAAGCCGAAAGGCACGCGTTAAGCTCACGCAGACTGGCGTGAGGTCTGGAACAGTTAAGGGAATTTTTAGTAGCAAATAAAGTACGTAGTTGATGTAATACATAACTTTAATCCATAAATGGTGTACATCGGTCTGACGGTACAGGCATCACAAGTTAAATATCTATTGATAATGGCGCAATAATCTATTGATAATGGGCAACGGCACAAAGTAGGGGACTGCCTGTAGGGGCGATGTACAGCGGTGACTTCGTGTGCCCCAGGACCGCTACGGTAGCTGGGAAGGCCCTATAGGCACCCTGAAACGTGACGGCTAACGGGGCTGTGGTGAAGCTGCGATAGGCCTAGCAAGCCAGTAGTGGATAAATCAACTGCTTTTAAAAAGGGAACATGCCTCGGATCACGGAACGGATTTAAAGGAAACCGACCAAGCAATGGAAAAGGATTACGAGATGGTTTACGACTGGGCACCTTAAACGTAAGGACTCTAACTGGGAAGTTAGAAGAAATTGTAGAAATGATGGAAAGGAGGAAATTGGACATCTTGGGACTTGCTGAGACTAGGTGGAGAGGAGTTGGTGAAAAACCACTAAGTAAAGGATGTAAACTGTAGTGGATAGGGAATGAGAGGGGAAGAAATGGAGTGCCAATAGTGGTCAGAGAGGGTCTGCAGGAGGAGGTGGAAGGTATCAATGATCGAATGATAAAAGCCAGAGTACGAGTGAAAGGAAAAAGCATTGAAATCATCCAAGCATATGCCCCACAGGTGGGGTGTACAAAAAAGGAGAAGGAGGAATTTGAAGATGACATGCAAAAGCAGCTAAATGGAGGTAATCAGATTATAATAGGGGACCTCAATGCACATGTTGGCACAGACAGGAAAGGATTCGAGGAGATAATGGGACCAGAGGGCTGGGGGAACAGAAATAGAGAAGGAAAATTGTTGCTGGAATTCTGCAAGAGGAATGGGCTGGCGATCGAAAATTCCTGGTACAAGAAGAGAAGTAGCCACAAAATAACTTGGTACAGTGGAGACTGGTCCCAAACTTCAGTAGTAGACTATGTACTAGTGGATAGGCAGATGATGAGCAGCCTCACAGATGTTAAGGTCATTCCATCTGAGGCCTTAGACAGTGACCATCGGCTGTTGGTAGCCAACCTGAGAGAGATAAAAGATAGGAGGGCAACAGACATACAGGAGAAAAGGTTGAAGACATGGATGCTGAAAGAGGATGAACGGAGGACCCAGTACCAGACACTGATCAGGATGAAGCTGCCAAAGGAAGATCAGAGAACAGTGGAAGAAGAATGGGGAGATTTTAAGAGGGCTCTAGTTGAGGGAGCTGAGACTGTGTGCGGAAGAAGTAGCACAAAGAGGAGAAGTAAGGAAACCCCATGGTGGAACAACATATGTAAAGAGGCAGTACTTCGAAAGAACAAAGCCTTCAGAGAATGGTTCCAGACCCGAACAGAGGAAGCTAGGGTAAAATATAAGGAAAGCAAGAAAGCGGCACAGACCATAGTAAGGGCGGAGAAGAAGTGGATGGAAAAATGGACAAGAATGCTAGAAGAGGACAGTGAAGGGAACAAAAAAGTACTTTACACCATGGTAAGAAATAAGAGGAACGACAGAAGCGAGTGCCTGAGGATCATGGATAATAATGGAAGAGTTGTGGGGGAAATGCATGAGCTCAAAAAGATTTGGAAGGAGTACTTTGAAGATATGTTGAATGCCGTCAAGCGGGTAACTAACAGCGATGGAGAGCCTAAGGCAGTAGACGATTATAATAGTGGGGAAATTGACGATTTAACTTGGAATGAAGTGGAAGAAGCCATAAAGAGGATGAAAGGGGGCAAGGCACCAGGTTGGGACGAAGTAACAGTGGATATGATACGAGCAGCAGGAGAAGTAGGAACCCAGTGGCTATACAGAGTGCTGAGGATGGTGTGGAAGGAGAACAGAATTCCTGAGGTTTGGAAGAAAGGAATTATAGTCCCGATCTTCAAGAAAGGGGATAAAAGGAGATGTGAGAACTACAGAGGAATCACCCTGCTATGCCACTGTGGAAAAATCTATGAAAAGATCCTGGAGAAGAGAATAAGAAGCAGTATTGAAAGTAGACTGCAAGAGGAGCAGTATGGTTTCAGACCGGGAAGATCAACAACGGACCTCATATTTGCGGTAAGGCAACTGCAGGAAAGGCACTATGAGTACGGGAAGGACTTAATCATGGCCTTTTTAGATATTGAGAAGGCGTATGACAGTATCTATAGGGACAAGCTCTGGGATATGCTGAACGCAAAAGGAATAGATGAAGAGATAACACGAAAAGTCAGAAAAATGTATGAGGGAAGTGAGAGTTGTGTGAAAGTGGGGAGGGAACGTACTGCATGGTTCAAGCTGGGAAATGGGCTGCGACAGGGAAGTGCACTTTCGCCTTTATTGTTTATTATTGTTATGGATGAAATCCTACAGCAAGTATCAGATGCAATTGGAGATCATAAAATGAAAGCAGTGCTTTTTGCCGATGACCTGATGTTATGGGGAAATTGCGAGAATGGGAGGCAACGGCAGCACAATATGGAATGCATTTCTCTGCAAAGAAAAGTGAAATAATTGTCACAACAAGGAAGAAGAATAGGCCAAATGTGGATATAACTTGTGGAGGGGAAAAACTACAAGTGGTAGAGAACTTCAAGTACCTGGGAAGCATGATTGAAAGTAAGGGGGGGAACGCAATGGAAATAAATGAAAGGTGCAGAAAAGCAGGGCAGTTCTTCAAATGCATTAGGGGACTTATTTGGAGCAAGGAGGTGCCACAGAAATCCAAGGGAATTATATACCGAACCTATTTTGTCCCCATATTGGCATACGGAAGTGAGACATGGGTAATGCACAAAAGCGACAAAAGTAGAATACAAGCTAGTGAAATGAAGTTCCAGAGGAGCAGGTCGAGTGCAACAAGACGAGACAGATTGCGAAATGTGTACGTGAGGGAAAGACTAAAGGGGGAACCAGTACAGGACAGGATAGAAAAATCAAGACTGCAGTGGTATGGACACATGAAGAGAATGGATGAGGGAAGAATTCCAAAGAGGATGTTTGATCTGCAACTGGAGGGGAAGAGGCCCAGGGGAAGACCAAGAGATAGATGGGTGAAGGGAGTGAAGGAATGTGTGACGAGAAGAGGAGAGAACTGGACGAAGGTGGAAGAGGGGGAATGGTGGAAAGACAGAACACGATGGAGAGGCTTGTGTTCCCGACAGACCCAGCCAGTGGCTGGAAACTGTCCAAGATGATGATGATGAATGGCGCCTTGCTAGGTCGTAGCAAAAGACGTAGCTGAAGGCTATGCTAACTATCGTCTCGGCAAATGAGAGCGTAATTTGTCAGTGAACCATCGCTAGCAAAGTCAGCTGTACAACTGGGGCGAGTGCCAGGACGTCTCTCTAGACCTGCCGTGTGGCGGCGCTCGGTCTGCAATCACTGACAGTGGCGACACGCGGGTCCGACGTATACCAACGGAACGCGGCCGATTTAAAGGCTACCACCTAGCAAGTGTGGTGTCTGGCGGTGACACCACAGGAATTCTTAACATTAACGCTTCTTGTCGGCCAACGGGGCAGAAAGATTCGACTTGGGCGTAGTAAGTATGACCTAGAATATCACTTTTCAGATCCTACTCAAAACAGCTGCAACAAAGATGTCGCGGGGCTGGAGCATCCGACAGATACAGCAGTACGAACCCTTCGGTTCCATGTACAAGTTAATCGTCAGCAGTACGAACCCTTCGGTTCCATGTACAAGTTAATCATCCCTAGCGTATTCACCAGCGAGCAGCGCCAGAAGTATATATACTAATGTAGCTAGAGTCCCAACAACAATAACGAGTATCGGCGACTAAGAGTTTGTATTGCCGCGGAAACGAAGCTTACTGAAGTGTCGAGCGTAAGCAGCGATGTTATCACAATTAGAAACGAGGACTCAAACGTGGCAGTCATAAATACTGATTTTCGTAGCGGTGCACTGAACTTCAACAGACAGTCGAGGCCAGTAGTGAATTAAAACATAAAATTTGACACAAGACAGAGCATTTGACAATTGAAGAGCATATGATTTTACAACATAATTGTAATGAAAGTGACTATAAATTTAAAACATGCTAATCAAAAGCATTAACTATCACGTAAAATTATTTATTGTAACTCTGTCTTTGGCGGTAGCGTTGTAAGTTCCCCACTAAGTGTTTCTGCTTGAAATTTAGCCCAAATTCACCTCCCACTCTGTAAAAAGTCTACGTATTCCAAAACCATGTACCCACAAACTGTTACCCATTTAAACTCGTATGCTAACCTTCGATTAAACAGAATTCAACTGTAACTGATCTGAATACAACTTGTCTTTATATTAAATGCCCTGTAACATCCCACCCGTCACTTATCTGGTTTTGGCGTGTGTTCACCCCAGCTAATTGACTAACAGATCAACATAAAGTGCAAAACTGCCGCAATATCGGATAAAGCAAAGAAAGTAATAAGGCCATGTGACTCCTGATTGAACTACAGTGTCAGTGTTGACATTAATTGATTCAGAATTGATCACTTTTAATTAAAGAGGGGTGCGCATTGATGTTATATTCAGCTATTGATCACCAGATGCAAATGTTGAACATAAAATTAATTAAGAAAGTTACTTGGGATTTCAACTACTTAATTGAAAACAGATGCAATCGATAAGCACAAATTTATTTTAAATCACGACATTCAATCATCACATTACATGACTCTCCTAACAGGCAGTGGGAATAAATTGCGTTCCCAGGTGTAATGCGAAGTGAGAGGAGAATTCTACAATACACGGTCTATGAAATCCACGTGGAAACTTTGCCGACGTGATCCAACAAATTAATCAGTGGCCGGAGCGGGCGCAGTATCACCGAATTCAGCGTGGTGGGGCGGCGTCGTTGTGCGGACGTCAGCCGGCCTCGTGGTGCTGCAAGGATGCGCTCGTCTATTCACGCCTAGCTATCTTGCTCAGTACATAGCTGAACGAAAACTTTGTTTCCAAGCTCAATCGCTCCGTTTGCTAAGTCATAAACTGCAGAGATGCTCATTCTCTCTCAGGAAAGCTAAGTAAAGAACGCCACGTCCACATTCTAGGCAAGCTGGGAACGGAAGACCTCTACGGAGACTTCTGCCAGTCACCTCTTCGCCTCGGTTGTCCCTCCAGCAAAATCACTTACGCCAATTGCAGCGCAAGTCGCGTTAATTATGCTTCGCTTCCCAGCGCCGACCAATGCCTGCTCTGGGAAGTGAACCAATTCCCACAAAATTTCCCTTCCTCTCAACTCCTGCTATTTAGCTCCTCCCAGGCCACCCATCAAGGTTATCATCTGCATAAAACATCAATTTTTTCTGAAATTCTGACTCGCAGGAGAGTACTTCAAATTCCTTGGTCCTACGTTCCCATTGGAGGCCGGCGTATTTCATTCTGTCACTCTTCACCTGGTTTACTTCAGACTCTGCGGACCGTGAATTCAGTGTGAAGTTGCTGTTGTCACAAACACGCATATTTCGGCCTCTGTTGACCGCTCCACCATAGCTTTGCGCGGCTTTCTCGCATGTTTCACTGAGAACGGGACGACGGACATTTATCAACAGGCGGAAAAGTTCTCCATCTGCTTCCCACTACAACAGCGTGGGGTCAACCACCCCCTCTCACTGTCACTCATCTTAAGACAGCTGGAGGCCGCGTCCCGTTACCGCTTTCTCAGAGTTTGAGCCACCATAAGCTGCCTATTGTCGCTTCCCTTCACCGCTCCCCAGCTGGCCATGGTCAGCTCTGAATACTTCCCTGGGATAAACTAGCCTCCAGTAAATCGACGCATTTCCACAAAGTTTTCATGTCGCGTGAATTACCTTAAAACCACCACCCAATATTAATTATTCCAATACGTCCACACTATACCTTCTACAAGACGCATTGTGCCTAGTCAGTCATTTTTGTTCAGCCCTACTATTCGCTCAACGTGAGTTCGGTGATCTTTAATGACTTCATGTAAGGGGCATAATTCTTGTCATCTTACAGTCCAACTGAAATAAAAGAGTTATCTGGCCCTAACCAAAATTTCCACTTCCCTCGCGTCTTGACAACAGTCTTGCAGATTTCTCGATGGCAAGTAAGCAGCATCTAAGTTAGGTTTCTATTTTAAATAAAATTCCCAACCAATATTCAAACTGTTTTGGACTACATAGTGTGATGTAGTAATGCGTAATGATAAATCTTCTCTAAACAGTAGGATGGGAAGACATGTGAAATGGTATTTCAAGACAACGATTTTAGAATGAAATATCTGTTCAAAAAGGAAGAGTAAAACTTTGCATGACCTTCACACGTAACATTGGTCTGAACAATACTATGCATGTTGATATGTTAATGCAGGACTTTGGGAAGTGGGGTGGTCTTTCTCTCAGCTCTGAGCAAGTGAATAAAGTTAACTAGCCAACAATAATCACTTCAACAAAGTGTCTGCGCAGTGCTGTTGTCTTACCTCAAGCTTCTTAAATTAAATTAAATGAAACATTATTCAAAATTTATATTCTTCTCGGTTTCATTATTCAGGGTGACTATAATTAAAATTATACTTTCAATATGCTGTAGAAATAACACCACTGGTGAAATGAAGTCAAATTGTAACGAAATATAATCGAAAAAGGGGGGAAACGCATGGCGCAAGAAAAAAATAGTGTGAAAATTGATCAATAGATGGCGCTGTATTTCTCAGAATACGTAAATGGAAGCACCTGTCATACGCACGACCCACTGAAGTTGGCATAAACACGCCGGGTACACGGCTTGTCCTCCTTTCGCGTCTGCGGCGTTCGCCATGACTGTCTCAATGCAGGATCGCGCTCTGCTTGTAATGCTGTATTACAAGAATGATGAAAATGCGTTTTATGACTATGCCCACGTCGCTCTGCAGAATTTCCGGACACTTAAGGGTTTGAAAAAAGGCGCTGGTCCGATGACTGCCGTGGGTCTGGGGAAAATAATTCGGAAATTCAAAAAGATGCGTTCTTTTGGTGTGCAACCTGGTAGAGGGAGGAAACGATTTGATTCGACGTCAGTGGAAGCAGTGGCCACAGTAATGCAGGGGGAGACGAGTGGTGGTGTGCAAACGTGTAGTGCACGGAGAATTGCCCGAAAATTGGACATACCCGTGAGCATGGTGCTTAAAATCCTACGAAACATCCTTCTTTGCTCTCCATTCAAAGTTACCCATGTGCACGAGTTGCTTCCCATTGACCTGCCAGCAAGAGAGATCTTTGTTTAGAAAGGAGAAATGGTGGACAGCCAAAGGTAGGTGTTATTACTGCAAACAATAAAGACGATAATCAAGTATGTGAAACTAGCCTTGCTGGTACACCCGCCCTTTTCAATAAAATTGAGAAAGTAAGTACTTCGCACAGGAAGCTAGGTTCAGTTATTAAAAAGTATGACTGTTTCATAGGCAATTCGGAACTGAGTGAAATGAAAAATATGTCAATTTTCAACGGAATTTTTGCTAACTGTGTAAGATTTATTCAGTGGAGTGAAATCCGTCTGGAACTCGCTATAAAAAATCTCGTAGGACTTACCAGTAACTCCAAACGAAGAAAATGGTAGCAAAATCTATTAACACAACAGTAAATTTGTTTATGCCTTGCGTACAATTGGTGAAAACACTACTATTATAGTTTTATAATAGATTTATAGGGTCTACGTAGAAGATGTCTGTATCGAATCTATGAAGAAAGCTTTGGAGTACCAGTAATAGAAAACAGTGGTAATAGGGACTTGACTGCAGCATTCGATGGAATCTGGCATAAACTACTGTATGGTTTTCCTTTGTAAATCTGTATGTTCCTTGTATCTAGTTTAAAATTATTTCCCATCCGCCCAGTGTAGGCAGAGTATTAGACTTTGTATACGCCACCCTTTTGGTACAAGTCTTGCGTTGCTTTAATGTAGTCCGTTGGAAGATGTAGCAGTATAAGTTCGATTTCACCTGTCACTCATTTGGTTCAGCATCGTACACAAACCGTAAAAACAGCACCGATCACTCAGCACCTCTATCCACCAATGCACCAGACAGTCAGAGAGAGTTGTGTATCAGAAACAGTTAAAGAACAATTGCAACACGAAATTATAAAGCCAAGATATTAGAAAATCCACAGTGCTTCTCGCCAGAAGTTATAGTCAAGAAGGAAATGGTTTCATGTGACACGCTCTTTTTGTGTCGATTAGCGAGTTCTGAATACAGTCGCTACACGTGACTTAACCTCTGTCCAAACTATGTCGGAGCTCTGGATCCAGTTTTAAGATTCAGTTTTACTAAGGCTCACCCGACGAAAGCATTTACGTTACATCGAAGATGTTATCATTTTTCGTGAACACACGAAATAAGCATAGAGAGAAACTTCACTTTTCAAGGCTGTAATAACCGCGAAACTTTATTTATCAAAGATAAATGACATTTTTCACAATGTGGAGTGAACTACCTCGGACATATTACAGCCAGTGAAGCTGTTCGCCTTGATCTAAAAATTAATTGAAGCTGGCAAAAATTTCCTTCAATAACATAATATAGAGGAGCAATAATCATTTAATTTCATTCACCATAATCGATGTTTTATGGAAAACCTGCAGCTGTATCATTCATGATTTAAATAATGAAACACCGTGCTATTTGCATGTTTTCTGGTTTAGCAAGGCGCGTTTCGGGAAAGTATTCCCAGTGTCAAGTGCAAATACTTACATAATTATTTTTTGTGATATTTGCATGCGCGTTGTTCTACCTCTGCTGCCTTTTAATCGTCTTTTTAAGGTTACACCTCCATCAGAAAAATGGAAAAATTAAATCCTAAGAATTTTCTACGTGCTATTGTTAAAAAATAGTATTTTTGTTAGTCTATTTGTAGGTGCTGCGTCTCTTTCATTACGCAGATATCCGCACACACGCGAACCACTAATCATACCGTTTGTTTGTGAAATAAAAGTACCATATAAAGACAGTATGGCTTCACAAGGAGCTTGGACACAGTCAGGAGTGTTACATTTTTTACGGATTACGTTATATGCACAAAATTATTAACTATAAATTTTATATTACCGTAACCGACTATTACTGACTGCCAAATTATTGTTCGGGTGTAACAAGAAATGAACATGTTTATGAGATCCGCTATGGTTGTCATACGTAGGAGAAACATTTTATATATTAAGTGACTCACTATATAGTTCATCACAGCGAATTTTTTGTCTTTGTTTTTTTGTGGGGTACTAACTTTTGCAAATCCTTCATTAAAGCAGCTATATGTGATTTCTGGAAGTGATGGAGTGTTTCAAGGTCTTATGATTTTTAAATTTATATCTAGTATTTTTGACATGTTTTGCTACTTCTGGTTTTGTGAATTAGTTATGTCTGTAACAGCTGACGTGTTCAGTGTATCTAATATGAAAGTTCCTGACAGTTGTTCTACATAGCAGCTTACTTAAGTTTTACATCTGATTTTGTACATTCCTGAGAATGACAATTTGCCTTTTATATCGTTTAAGGTGTCCACTAATTTCTGTTGTAGATTGCTGTTTATGGAGAAAGCTACTTTCGTTTTATGTGACCTAAGTATATTTGCTATATCTTGAGAAATATTACTTACGTACATAAGTATACTTGCCATCCATCTGATTGCATTATTAATTCCCTTTAAAGAGGTAGAAATGTCTTTCCTTTTTGCTGTTTCTTTTTGTATTTCGTCTATCACTGCGCTGGGGAAGTCACTAGCTGCTGTAGTTTGGTTAGTAACTTCTGACTCCTACTTCTTGTCTTCTTTGTTCAGTTGAATTTAGTTTGCTCTGTATACAATCATTTTGTATGAGACTTCCTTGTTTATACCTGGGTATCATGATGTGGCAAGAATTGTGATGATGCAAGTTGTCCTTTTTCTGTAAATCTTGAAATTATACCTATCGTTAGAATTTGCTGTGCAAAAATCAAGGTAACTAATGGTATTATTTTTCCGGTATTGAAATGTAAATTTATTTTCCCGCGAACATTATTGAACAAATTTACGATGTTAGTGGAGTCATTGGTATCACCTTTGACTTAAATTGTCATCTAGACATCTTTGTAGTACACTATATTTTTTAATCAAGATTCCTAGGCGTTCAGTATTTTCTGTTCTAGATGGTTTATGAGAATGTTTACTATTGTTCTACATATGGATGAGCCCATGGCTAGCTTATTAGGCTGTCGAGTCTTTTCTAAATACTCATTTTCTTTCATAATGACAATTGTGTGGCCCTGATCTGCTTTTGTGGTTATTGCCTCACTGTCTCTTAGTTTTTGTTTTTACTACTTATTGTTTTTGAATCTTTTGTATGTGTCGGTCGTTATCGTCATATCATACTTGTTCTCGTTCTAGCAGTTTGTTTAGTTTCTGACCTGTGACAGATTTTTCATTACTGTTAAGTTTTGCACTATCTGCTGCATTCCTTGTTGCCACTATGAACTGTTTTATTGTGTTGTGCTATAGACTTTTCCTTAGCATTATACTTCAAATGTTTGTTTAACGGGTTTAATTCTCTCTCATTCAATGTTACGTATTTGTTGTTCACTACACTGCTGAAGAATCGTGTGTATTGTAGCATTATTTCCTTGTTTGTTGTTCTGATATTCTTTGGATTTCAGATTATTTATTTTCTTACCGTGTGTGTTGCAGATTCTGACGATCTCCTTAAAAACTGTGACATTAATTTTCTCCTGTACAAGGTTTCGCATGTTAGAGCCGACGTTGTTGGCTGTTTTTAAATGTATGTCCACAATGTGGTTGTTTAGAATGTCTTTCTCCTTGTATAATAGCTTTATTTCGGTAATTAAAAACATTTCTTCTGTTTTTTACTGCACGATACTTGTTCAGTAAATCTGTATCCAAGTTTCACATTAGTGTAGTGTGGAATCGGACCTTTCCTCCCTATATATACAGGGCTATTACAAATAACTGAAGAGATTTCATAAATTCACTGTAGCTTCATTCATTGACATATGGTCACGACACACTACGGATACGTAGAAAAACTCATAAAGTTTTGTTCGGCTGAAGCCGCACTTCAGGTTTCTGCCGCCAGAGCGCTCGAGAGCGCAGTGAGATAAAATGGCGACAGGAGCCGAGAAAGCGTATGTCGTGCTTGAAATGCACTCACATCAGTCAGTCATAACAGTGCAACGACACTTCAGGATGAAGTTCAACAAAGATCCACCAACTGCTAACTCCCTTCGGCGATGGTATGCGCAGTTTAATGCTTCTGGATGCCTCTGTAAGGGGAAATCAACGGGTCGGCCTGCAGTGAAGCGAAGAAACGGTTGAACGCGTGCGGGCAAGTTTCACGCGTAGCCCGCGGAAGTCGACGAATAAAGCAAGCAGGGAGCTAACCATACCACAGCCGACGGTTTGGAAAATCTTACGGAAAAGGCTAAAGCAGAAGCCTTACCGTTTACAATTGCTACAAGCCCTGACACCCGATGACAAAGTCAAACGCTTTGAATTTTCGGCGCGGTTGCAACAGCTCATGGAAGAGGATGCGTTCAGTGCGAAACTTGTTTTCAGTGATGAAGCAACATTTTTTCTTAATGGTGCGAATCTGGGCGGTAGAGAATCCTTACGCATTCGTGCAGCAAATTCGCAATTCACCAAAAGTTAATGTGTTTTGTGCAATCTCACGGTTTAAAGTTTACGGCCCCTTATTCTTCTGCGAAAAAAACGTTACAGGACACGTGTATCTGGACATGCTGGAAAATTGGCTCACGCCACTACTGGAGACCGACAGCGCCGACTTCAGGTTTCAACAGGATGGTGCTCCACCGCACTTCCATCATGACGTTCGGCATTTCTTAAACAGGAGATTGGAAAACCGATGGATCGGTCGTGGTGGAGATCATGATCAGCAATTCATGTCATGGCCTCCACGCTCTCCCGACTTAACCCCATGCGATTTCTTTCTGTGGGGTTATGTGAAAGATTCAGTGTTTAAACCTCCTCTACCAAGAAACGTGCCAGAACTGCGATCTCGCATCAACGATGCTTTCGAACTCATTGATGGGGACATGCTGCGCCGAGTGTGGGAGGAACTTGATTATCGGCTTGATGTCTGCCGAATCACTAAAGCGGCACATATCGAACATTTGTGAATGCCTAAAAAAACTTTTTGAGTTTTTGTATGTGTGTGCAAAGCATTGTGAAAATATCTCAAATAATAAAGTTATTGTAGAGCTGTGAAATCGCTTCAATCATTTGTAATAACCCTGTATATACTGGAAGCGTGTACTGCCGCTGCCGGTGGTCATTTTGAACACAACCTGTGATAGTCAGTTTTCTCGATACTGATTAGGATCGGCATTACTAGTGCATGCACTTGTGTTGTTCTTTAGTGCGTGCTATCACAGGTATTCGACAGGTTTAGCTGCGGAAACTTTTCAAAACACGATATTTCGTAAACGACTCGCACTAGAGCCCTGTAACAAACAGCACTGACATTCTAATTTAGCTTACTTTCAGTTTGTTAATGTCAATAGGCATTGTTCCATTTAAAAAGTGTACGTTTGCACAAAAAACACTCTCTAAGTATTAATACAATCTGTTTATTGGCTAACAGTACAACTCCTGGCTACCGACCCATTCTGTGAAATCTGTGAAAATTGCACACCAGTGGCACTGTCCATTGCTGCAATATTTACGCAGCTAGTTTTAGGTGATTCATCCTGTATCATATTCATCCTGTATCATATTTAAAACTGTTCACAATTTACAATTCTAAAACCCATGAGAAAAGTTTCGGTGATCAGAAAAAGACACTCACACTCACTGGCAGAGAGATGCAAGCAAACAGAATTTAGTAGTAAAATGTGGCGATTGTAGTGTGAAATCGATCACGCACGAAAGTTTACGATGACGAACGGAGTTCAGTTCAAAGTGATAACGATCACCAATTTTAAGGCAATGGAGGGTCGGCTTCCAGAGCTATTGCAAGGAGGACTCAATGCAATCTAATCGGAGTCCCCAAAGCCAGCGAAACTATAAGGGGCGATCAAATGTTTCCGATCGAAGGCCGTACAGTCCCGAATCAGTATGGCGATCGGGCAAAATTACCGTGAGCATTGAGACAATCATACCATCGTCGCACCAAGTTGAATATACCAGTTCGGTAATAGCTCGTGTCCTGCTATGCGAAGAAGTCGGTACCTGTTTGCTGAACATCTTCGTCTGACAGGAATAGTCGACACTTTAAGGGCTTTTTCAAAGGACTGAAGGCCTGATAGTCGCATGGGGAGACATCAGGGCCATGGAGCGCGTACTAGAGTGTCTCCCACTTGGGGTGTCGTAACTTCTGAGGTACGTGCGTTATGGTGAAGCGGCAGCACTCGTAGGAGCTGTTGTGACTTGGCAAGACAGCCAAGCCACTATGAGAGGAAGCCGAAAGGCACGCATTTTAGCTCACGAAGGCTGGCGTGAGGTCTGGAACAGGACAAGGAAATTAGACTTTAGAAAAAAACGTACGTAGCTGCTGGAATACTTAACCTTAATCCGTAAATGGTGAACGTCGCTCTTGACTGTACATTATTTACAATATCAATAGTAACTGGAAATGGCGCTTTGCTAGGTCGTAGCAAATGACGTAGCTGAAGGCTATGCTAACTATCGTCTCGGCAAATGAGAGCGTAATTTGTCAGTGAACCATCGCTAGCAAAGTCGGCTGTACAACTGGGGCGAGTGCTAGGAGGTCTCTCTAGACCTGCCGTGTGGCGGCGCTCGGTCTGCAATCACTGACAGTGGCGACACGCGGGTCCGACGTATACTACCGGACCGCGGCCGATTTAAAGGCTACCACCTAGCAAGTGTGGTGTCTGGCGGTGGCACCACAGGAGCACCATTCCATAACGCTGGTTTCCGACAGACAACGTGTCCCATACATATTCCTCGTTCTTCCTTGGATGTCTGCCAGTGTTTGTCCTTCGGCAACCAAAAAAAGAATAGCAGCACGTCGGTTGGTCTGGACGCATTTGGTAATGACGTAGCCATATTTAATTTATCCGCATTTACCGCAGGCACGTCGTAAAGATACGAGTCCAACACTAATCGCTTGCCTACATGTTGGTGCTTATACAGGGTGGTCAGAAACAGTCCGAAAAGCTTATAAGGGAGTTGTAGGAGAGGCTGCATTGAGAAATATACTGTGCCGTTTCCATGTTAATCAGCATTGAAGTCATCCAGTGAGGCCGTTGCGCCCTCAGATTCAAGCGGCCTGCGACGCACAGTTAGTGTCATTAGATCGCACAGCGTAGATGACAGCGCAGGAGAGTGTTCAGACTGTGCCTAGTGTGCAGTCTTCGCTACTGTCGCATGTCAGATTTTTGTGTCACTCTCTTATTCGGTGTTAGGAAACCAAACGAAGAACATGTTTTACGACACCGTCGCCGGCGGGGCGCCTAAGCTTGCGCGCAACGACCTGATTGCATAACTTCAATGCCAATTAACCAGAAAACGGTGCAACGTATCGAATTTTTTTCTTCATAGTTATTTCTCAGCACAACCTACCCTGTGACACCCTTACAAGCTTATAAGACTGTTTCTAACCACTCTGTATAGCCGCATCGGAGTAGCGGTACATTGCATATACGCTGCTCCACCGTCCTCAAACGGAAGCTCTTTGACTACTCCTGATATTACTTAAAACGATTCATCTTCAGAAAGTTCGTTCTGTAATACATGCACAAGTAAAGTCAGAGGAAAAAATATTAGTGTTATTTTGTTGCTGTCAATATGTCGATTCCATTTATTTTGGATTTCTCACCAATATTAAAGTGTCTTCAGCACTAGAAATAAGGCTGGATAAAAAATTTATATATCAAAAAGTGTCTGCTACTAAGCACCGTAGAACCACCACTTATGGAACCAAAGCCATTCCAGTACATAGTTTTAAAGTTGCGACAGATCTGGGAACCGCGAAATAGACACTGCCCAATAGGTGACAAGGAAAAGTGTAACGTTGCCCCTTCACTGGAAAGTGTCGACAGATACACAAAATAATACGGATTGCCCCATATGTCTGTCGGCGGAGAATAAATAAATCAGTGTTGCCGTGAGACAGCAAATTATGAATTGGTGGTATTACTATTATTTTTATTATTATTATTATTGCTGTGAAAATACAGGATTAATTAACACAAAATTCAATTAATAACACTATTTTGCCGTCTTACTGTTGTCTTCTACCAAACCACGCTATTCAGAGCATGCTCTTGTGCAAGGGGTCACTGCCATATCGAAAGCACATTGAGGACCAAGTTAGAGGTTTTGCGGACTTCAATGAAGTTTAGTGCTATGCCGGTGGTGACGCAGCTGTAAGCAGGGCTATCCAGTCCTGACACACCTCAGCAGAGGACCCAGACGAGATGTGTCCCACCAAGGACAAGGGGTTCAATTTAGGTGTAGTGAAGCCATCCCTGTTAGGGGTGTGAACCCTCATGTCAAATCCTGGTCCTCCAGGTTGGGGGTTGGGTAAATGGGCCAGAAACCACATTATACATAGAAACTTCGCAACGATCGAGAATGTAAAGCAGATGTCTTAAAACTTTTATGCTCAAGAACCAATACTGACACTGTGGAGCTGCATCTAGGGGCCGTGTATGGACCGATCTTATCATTAAAGTGTAAACTATAAAAACTAGTACGTTATGAGCTTCTAGCCGACTAGTTGTAGAAGGGACGAGACCACTTTCCGTTTCCGATTGTTCAACGACCACAAACGTGTGACACTTTGCCTTAAGACGTATTGTTGTGTAATCTGTGAGATCGTGTGACTGCTTGTTTGGTAACAGCAATTGTATTTACATTTAGATGCATTATGCAAGACCAGACACGATCACAAGTATTTGATAGATGCTTTGAACGTAATTTTTCTTCCGCCCAGTTCGTTGTATTAGCGAAGGCTTAATATACCGACATCAAAAAAGTTTTGCATCACCCTCGTTCTCAAAACTCCTGAAGATAGACGTTGACTGTGGATATTATATCACAGACACAGTCCGTTTGACTGTTCAGAGATGTCACTAAACCAGTCCAAAGATGTAAACAACCATGTGTGAGCAGCGCGTATTAGACGGAGGCGTTCCGACAGCCGATGAGTTCATCTTCCCACTAGGAAGGAGGTACACGGCTCGTGTTGTCTGTAGTTCAACCATGCCTAGACGGTCAATACCGCCGTTCGATCGCGTCCGCATTGTTACTTTGTGCCAGGAATAGCTCCCAGCAACGGGAACTGTCCAGGCGTATCGGAGTGAACCAAAGCGATGTAGCTCGGACATGGAGGAGATACAGAGAGACAGGAACTGTCGATAACATGCCTCGCTCAGGCCGCCCAAGGGCTACTACTGCAGTGGATGGCTGCTACCTACGGATTATGGCTCGGAGGAACCCTGACAGCAACGCCACCACGTTGAATAATGCCTTTCGTGCAGCCACAGGACGTCGTGTTACGACTCAAACCGTGCTAAATGGGCTGCATGATACCTAAGCAGTTTGGTCCCTCAGGAATTCACACACGTTTGAACATTTTTGACGACCGCCGTTCCAAAGCGAAGCTTCGGAACTCGGATGGAGAAAAAAGCATTCAGTCAGTTATTGGCAAGTGAAAGGACATTGTGAGTTAGTACATTGGACGTTCATAACATAAGAAATAAATAGAGTGAAACAGAGGATACAATGAATCGACTGAACGTCGACATAATTATATGGACGTATGGTGTTTGTTCCCTCGGACACATTCGAAAGAACAGACGCCACACGTTCATATAACTGATTCGCTTCGATGGACCATGAATGCACAGTCTTCACTGGATATGCACATTTGCTTTCGACCTCCAACGGGAATGTAAAGTCAGCGAGCACGGAGGATATGGACGGTGACTACGGATAAGTGGCGCTAGGTATGAGTGTAGATCGGCCGAGATAGTCGGCGCATTTGCGGGTGGCGCAGTGATTAACTCAACTGCCAAGTAATCAGGAGGTCATGCGTTCGAGTCTCGGTCTGGCACACATTTTTATTCGTCGCCGCTGATTCCGAAAAAAGTGTCGATGCAGCTGATATCATTGTTGTTGTTGTTATGGTCTTCAGTCTTGAGACTGGTTTGATGCAGCTCTCCATGCTATTATATACTGTGCAAGCTTCTTCATCTCCCAGCACTTACTGCAACCCACATCCTTCTGAATCTGCTTAGTGTATTCATCTCTTGGTCTCCCTTACGATTTTTACCCTCCACACTGCCCTCCTATGCTAAATTTGTGATCCCTCGATGTCTCAGAACATGTCCTACTAACTCGTCCGTTCTTCTTGTCAAGTTGTGCCACAAACTCCTCTTCTCCCCAAATCTATTCAATACTTCATCATTAGTTACGTGATCTACCCATCTAATCTTCAGCATTCTTCTGTAGCACCACATTTTGAAAGCTTCTATTCTCTTCTTGTCCAAACTATTTATCGTCCATGTTTCACTTCCATACATGGCTACACTCCATACAAATAGTTTCAGAAACGACTTCCTGACACTTAAATCTATACTCGATGTTTACAAATTTTTCTTCAGAAACGCTTTCCTTCCCATTGCCAGTATACATTTTATATCTTCTCTACTTCGACCATCATCAGTTATTTTGCTCCCCAAATAACAAAGCTCCTTTACTACTTTAAGTGTCTCATTTCCTAATCTAATTCCCTCAGCATCACCCGACTTAATTCGACCACATTCCATTATCCTCGTTTTGCTTTTGTTGATGTTCATCTTATATCCTCCTTTCAAGACACTGTCCATTCTGTTCAACTGCTCTTCCAAGTCCTTTGGTGTCTCTGATAGAATTACAATGTCATCGGCGAACCTCAAAGTTTTTATTTCTTCTCCATGGATTTTAATACCTACTCCGAATTTTTCTTTTGTTTCCTTTACTGCTTGCTCAATATACAGATTGAATAACATCGGGGAGAGGCTACAGCCCTGTCTCACTCCCTTCCCAACGACTGCTTCCCTTTCATGCCCCTTGACTCTTATAACTGCCATCTGGTTTCTGTACAAATTGTAAATTGCCTTTCGCTCCCTGTATTTTACCGCTGCCTCCTTTAGAATTTGAAAGAGAATATTCCAGTCAACATTGTCAAAAGCTTTCTCTAAGTCTACAAATGCTAGAAACGTAGGTTTGCCTTTCCTTAATCTTTCTTCTAAGATAAGTCGTAAGGTCAGTATTGCCTCATGTGTTCCAGTATTTCTACGGAATCCAAACTGATCTTCCCCGAGGTCGGCTTCTACCAGTTTTTCCATTCGTCTGTAAAGAATTCGCGTTAGTGTTTTGCAGCTGTGGCTTATTAAACTGATAGTTCGGTAATTTTCGCATCTGTCAACACCTGCCTTGTTTGGGATTGAAATTATTATATTCTTCTTGAAGTCTGAGGGTATTTCACCTGTCTCATACATCTTGCTCACCAGATGGTAGAGTTTTGTAAGGACTGGCTCTCTCAAGGCCATCAGTAGTTCTAATGGAATGTTGTCTACTCGCGGGGCCTTGTTTCGACTCAGGTCTTTCAGTGCTCTGTCAAACTCTTCACGCAGTATCGTATCTCCCATGTCATCTTCATCTACATCCTCTTCCATTTCCATAATATTGTCCTCAAGTACATCGCCCTTGTATAGACCCTCTATATACTCCTTCCACCTTTCTGCTTTCCCTTCTTTGCTTAGAACTGGGTTTCCATCTGAGCTCTTGCTTTCTATACAACTGGTTCCCTTTTCTCCAAAGGTCTCTTTAATTTTCCTGTAGGCAGTATCTGTCTTACCCCTAGTGAGATAAGCCTCTACATCCTTACATTTGTCCTCTAGCCATCCCTGCTTAGCCATTTTGCACTTCCTGTCGATCTCATTTTTGAGACGTCTGTATTCCTTTTTGCCTGCTTCATTTACTGCATTTTTATATTTTCTCCTTTCGTCAATTAAGTTCAATATTTCTTCTGTTACCCAAGGAGTTCTACTAGCCCTCGTCTTTTTACCTACTTGATCCTCTGCTGCCTTCACTACTTCATCCCTCAGAGCTATCCATTCTTCTTCTACTGTACTTCTTTCCCACATTCCTGTCAATTGTTCCCTTATGCTCTCCCTGAAACTCTGTACAACCTCTGATTCTTTCAGTTTATCCAGGTTCCATCTTCTTAAATTCCCACCTTTTTGCAATTTCTTCAGTTTTAATCTACACTTCATAACAAATATATTGTGGTCAGAGTCCACATGTGCCCCCTGGAAATGTCTTACAATTTAAAACCTTGTTGCTAAGTCTCTCTCTTACCGTTATATAATCTATCTGATACCTACTAGTATCTCCAGGATTCTTCCATATATACAACCTTCTTTCATGATTCTCGAACCAAGTGTTAGCTGTCTAATTCATCCTGATATCATTGGTTCCTTCCTTTTCCTTTCCTTTCTCCCCCTCCTCCTTCAACTTACATAATTTGGGCATAATAGTTTTGTCTGAAACTAAGCTATATGCTGGTAACTTTGAATGTGGCCCCAGACGAATAGGGAAAGGATACCACGCGTAGTGTTAGTGCCACGGTCGCTGTCGGGAGACGAGCAGACCACACGACGAGACGTAATGTATGACGGCAGACAACAGGTGTCGGAGCTGGGGACGGCGCTGTCCCGCTAAGTGAAAGCCGTCGCGGCCTGTCTGCCGGCCGCGGGGGAGTCGGACGCTGGCCCGGCGGCGCCCGGCGGGGCGTTAATTTTCGTAATCAGGGCTCGCGCCGGGCAAACACGCGTTATTAGGGCCGCGGCACGCCGCGCGCCGCTCGAGTCGGCGCCAAATTACATTCATAAAGCACATTAGCGCTAATTCTCCGGCCTTCTCGGAAAGGCAAGTCGTAAAGAAGCCCTGGAAGGAGCGCCCCTAATGAGCGGGGACCTAACCACTTCCTGCTGCGCGGATGTTCCAGCCTCCGGCCAGCCGCGCGGCAGCAGACGGTGCCCGCGGCTGGGCGCTGATCGGGCCGCATCCCAGAGCCGACACTGGGCGGAGGGAAAAGATGAGCTCGTACTTTTGTGACATTTGCAGCGCCAAGGAGGGTAAAGTGTACTAGACCTGTGGTGTAGGGATGCGGACAAGGTTTGCTCAGCGTGTTCGGTCAGACGGCTAACTGACCTCTATAATAAGAAAACTGAGTGAAGTATTCAACGATGTATTTGAGCAGGTGACAGATGGCGTCAGCCCTGACCAAATGCTGAGAAAAGAAAAAAAAAGGAGGCTGTGTCTTTGATTAGTGATGAAAACGTCCTCGGTCCCAGGTTCGAAACCCGCCACAGCTTAAATTCTGAATAATAATCAGCATTGGGGGCCGAAGTATTCCGCCTTAAGAAGTCACCCTCATTTTATCAACGTCCTTGTAAAAGAGGGCGTCTAAAGGAGTACAACTTTCATTACAGAGAGTAGACATTATATTTGACATAGCATGTTGATAAGCAAAGTGATAGCTAAAAGTATATTTATTTTCGCGAATAGTTATCAACGTGCAATCAATGTATTCGTAATATATCGATCGTATGTGACTTAGAATATGCGTAGCGTTAATAGATTGTTTTTACAGTTTCATGAATGGTAGCAATATTACGCCACATAAAGACAATATCACTGAAATAATGATGGTAATATTTAGTTAACATAATAATTACATTGTGAAGCCATGTCTGAAACGTTATTCAGTCAGAGTACGGGGACATAGAGCCTTGTACAGGAAAATCAACACAATCTCGTCTAAATCGGAATATCAGGTGACACTGCCCGTAACAAACGAAAGCCATGGAAAATATAGGAGAAATCAACAGAATTTAACCCAAATCAGAATACCTGGTGATGTAACAAAGATATGCTCTGTAAAATATTAACACATATCGCCAAATACACGGAAAAAATTTCTTATGCAGTTACTTGCAATTTCTCACTAAGAACCCACAAGTAAGTTAGTTACAAACTGCGATGATTAACTCTGTTAGCTTAACTCAGTTCATGGTGTATGAAACCACAGTTAGTACCTGTCTGACATTCCGCGTGGTGTCTGTTTGTTCCAAGTCGTGTCTCCCTACCACTTTCGCGCAACCACGCTCTGAGCGTGTTTTTTAGGAAATTGACTAGTTTGAACTTGGGACCTGTTGCTGGTAAGGAGACGCCAGACCACACATGGCATGTAGAGTTCATAAGAGTTCAGTGAGACTAGCGATGATATAAGCAAATACTTAATGATTTCAGCGTCAGCTCCACTGCACTCCCTGTAAAAGAATCTTAATACTAACTAAATTTAGTGGAAGGGGTTCAAGGCTTTCCTATTTTTAGTTAGCTGATAAAATAACGTCGAAAAAGCAGTTAACTTTACCATTGGAAACTTTATTCTACTCACAAAACATTGTTTATAAATTGCACTATTGATAAAAGAAAATGTTTTAATACAGGATGATAAAAACCAAAGCGTTCAACAAAAATGTGAACGAATATTCCCTGAATGGGTTTCCAAGTTCTACAATGGATTGAATGATGACCTATGCCATATCACATCTATAATCTAGGTTTAAATTAAGTTTCACAAAAGAGAAAACTATCAAAATGGTCCACAGTGACCCTCAATTATCTTTAATTACTTATCTAACTTGTCGTAAATTACAGTGGCTGATGTGGCTTCTCAATAATTATATAACAGAAAAATCATCGCGTTTCAGATTTTAACTTGTGTAGCAAATGTGAATACCATGAGCTTCAATTGACGATCGACACTAGTATTACGTAAAAAGGGGATGTAACAGATGAGACTTCTGCAGTTCTGAGTGAAGCCTTATGCGCTCAAAAATGCGGCATCGCGTGCGTTCATTACCTTGTCGGTGTTCGTCAGGGAGCGGCGGCCGGCGCAGCTCCATCCATCCCGCCGTATCGGAAGCAACTCTCCTCTAACTTCTCCTTACTACGATTTATCGAAGTTGGTTTAAAAAAAACTGTCTGGCTGTGTTTTCATCTGACCAAACAGAGTCTCAATGTTAACCTTAAGCTCCGCCTAGAAAATTCTGTCTATCCAATGAGAAACGTTATACTTTTCGTGGTGGGGCAATGTTTTTAAAGTTTGCAACGTCACAGAGACGCGTAAAAGCCTCACGCTAAAACTTTCAGCTGGTGTGGCCCTTTTAGTGTTATCGTAAGATCTATACCGTTCTTCTGGAGGGCTCTATCTTTTAACATGGGCTGGGGGGTGCTCCTGGCAGTTACTTTTCGTGGTGGGGCAATGTTTTTAACGTTTGCAACGTAACAGAGACGCGAAAAAGTCTCACGCTAAAACTTGCGACTGGTGTGGCCCTTTTAGTGTTATCGTAAGATCTATACTGTTCTTCTGGAGGGCTCTAGCTTTTAACATGGGATGGGGGGTGGTCCTGTCGGTTAGCTGGCAACGTGGGTGTCCGTCCCTTATCGTGGGGCCTTCTAGCTTAACACGCGGCTCTCGGCTTCTGTTCTCATTACTCCCCTCGGAACTGCGTCTGTCTCACGGTGGGAAGGTATGACATGCATTTAGGCATTCTTGTGTTAGTCTGTAGTATTCCATTTGCTCACTCGTTACTCGTATTACTTTGGTTAATTTAATGTCACGATTTATTCGGAGCTATGTGACATACTGCTGGATTTGCTTATCATGTCAGGGTTTTCTTGGAAGGTGCTGGATTTGCCTGACACCTTACACCTGGTTGAGCTTGGATTTAATTCATCACTCTAACTGATTCTCGAATTACAACCGCGTCATCAGGTGCAACGTCTGCACCGATATCTGAGTGGTCAGCAAGACGGATTGCCGTCCTACGGGCCCGGGTTCAATTCCCGGCTTGGTCGGAGATTTTCTCCGTTCAGGGACTGGGTGTTGTGTTGCCTTTGACATCATTTCATCCCCATCAGGCGCACAAGTCGTCCAAAGTGGCGTCGAATGTTATAAGACCTGCACCAAAGCGGCCGTACCTGGCCCGGAAGGGGCATCCCAACCAATGACGCCAAGCGCTCATTTCTGTTTCCATCAGGTGCAACAGAAATTATTATATTAATCCATTATAGGTGAATCTAACTTTCTTAGTCAAGGATTGCCCTTCTCAGAATATTTTCACACTCACAATGGCAATTCTTGACTAAGAACGTTCTATTTGCCTATAATGGATTAACGTATCAATTTTTGTTGTACCTGAAGATGCCACTGTAAGCCACGAAACCGATGTTTTAAAACTAAGTTCAGTCAGCTGTCGGCGCTGTTTTCGTTCATCCCGGGCATAAGCACTGCGGATGCCCTACAAATAAAATAGTTAATCCAGGTCGATTTCGATCTGCGCAATTATCGAGTATTTAAATGAAACCACTAAAGTCGGAAAGCTAGAACAGGATGAGTTCGGGTAGATTCAGAATCCGTTTCTCGCAAATACGTGTCCAGCGTCTCGACCACAGTGACGCCCCGCCTTCTGGTGACCTCCGGACGACGAACAAGCACGTAGCGGCAATGAAGTAACACAGGCCGTGGAGAGCAGACAGAGTCTTAAGCTACGTGTTATTCCGGAATTTTCTCGACGTTTGCCTCTGCTTATGAGGCTGCAGCAACGAAAGGCAGCTAATGAGCACGTGTCGGTCTGTGCAGGCGGCTGCTCCGTCGAGCAGAAACGTGTCTGTCTTCGCGCTTAGTTTTCTAATTAAGGGAGGCTTTTTACGCCCATCAGCCGTTTGTTCCGCGCGAGATGATTAAAGCGGCGCCCGGGCGGAATATTTATCGCGTCCTGAGGTAGCGCCGCCGGCCACTTAAAATTCCAGGACAGAGGCTCGGAATAATCACGCGCATCACATACGCTACAGCCACACCGCGGGCAGTTACCGTGCTACGGCGCCGAGCTCCATCCACGAGACGCTGATGCCCCGCTGGTTATGCGACAATGTGCCGTCATCTGACTATAGGGACACTTTAATTCCCACATGATGTGCATTCTCATCATATTTGTCGGTAGCTCCCATCTTTCCATATTCAAACCTAACACCATCAGACTGTGTATACTCTGTTCGCCACCTACACATACGACCAAAATAGGGTCTAGTCACAGTGTTCCGTCGGCGAATCCATCGCCTCGGACGTGCACGGCGATACCGACGAGGGTCACTCCAAAAGCAATGCACACAATTTTTTTTAAATCCATCTTTTATTCTACATGTTTGAAAGTTTTACAGTGTGTAGATACATCCTTTAGCAAAAATATTTTCATTTCTCCACATAATTTCCATCCCTCTCAACTGCCTTACGCCGTCTTCGAATCAGTGCCTGTATACACGCACGGTAAAATTCTAGACCAATCTGTTGGTGCCACTGTTTGGCAACGTGCACAGGGGAGATATCATCTTCAAATCTTGCTTCACGAAGAGAATCTTTCAGTTTCCCAAAGAGATGATTGTCACATGGAGCCAGGTCAGGACTGTAAGGCTGGTGTTTCAGTGTTGTCCATTCGAGTTTTGTTATCGCTTCCATGATTTTTTGACTGACACGTGGCCGTGCATTGTCGTGCAACAGCAAAACATCCTGCTTTTGCCGATGTGGTCGAACACGACTCAGTCGAGCTTGAAGTTTCTTCAGTGTCGTCACATATGTATCAGAATTTATAGTCGTTCGACTTGGCATGATGTCCACAAACAAGAGTCATTCGGAAAAACACCGTAGCCATAACTTTTCCAGCTGAGGCTTTCGTTTTGATTTTTTTTTTTTTTTGGGTGAATTTGCATGATGCCACTCCACTGATTGGCTCTTCGTCTCTGGTGAAAAATGATAGAGCCATGTTTGATCACCTGTCAGAGTTCTTCCAAGAAATTCATCTCCATCATTCTCGTACTGTTCCAAAGTTCACTGCATACCGTTTTTCTTGTTTCTTTGTGAGCCACTGTCAACATCCTTGGAACCCACCTGGCACAAACCTTTTTTAACGCCAACACTTTCAGTATTCTGCAAACACTTCCTTCCCCTGACCCAACGAAGCGTGAAAATTCGTTCACTGTGATGCGTCTGTCAGCAGTCACCAATTCGTTAACTCTCTGCACATTGTCTGGAGTGTGTGCAGTACGAGGTCTGCCACTGCGAGGACAATCCTCAATACTGCAGTGCCCGCTTACATCACGTAACCTGCTTCCCCACCAAGTAACTGTACTGCGATCGACAGCAGCATCTCCATACACCTTTCTCAACCTCTTGTGGATCTTTACCACTGTCTCGTTTTCACAGCACAGGAATTCTATGACAGCACGTTGCTTCTGACGAACGTCAAGTATAGCAGCCATCTTGAAGACAGCGCCACTCACGGGAACAGGTTGAACTAAGTTTGAAAACAAGCGGGAAGGATGTATCTACACACTGTAAAACTTTCAAACATGCAGAATGAAAACAGTGAAAATAGTGTGCATTTCTTTTGGAGTGACCCTCGTACATCTGTCACACAAATGAAAGTTATAGATAACGTCCTATCCCTGTTAATATGTGTAAGTACACTAAGAGGACTAAAGTAATAGTATAGCGATATGCACATACGCAGATGGCGGTAATATCGCGTACACAAGGTGTAGAAGGGCAGTGCATTCATTGGTGGAGCTGTCATTTGTACTCAGGTGGTCATATGAAAAAGTTTCCGACCTGATTATCGCCACACGGTGGGAATTAACCTCGTTTCAACGCGTAGTGGTTGTTGGAGCTAGACGCATGGGACATTTCATTTCGTAAGTCATTAATATTCCGAGATCCAAAGTGTCAAGAGTGTGCCGAGAATACCAGATGTCAGGCATTACCTCTGACCACGGTCAACGCAGTGGCCGACGGCCTTCACTCAACGACCGAGAGCAGCGGCGTTTGCTTAGAGTTGTCAGTGATAACAGACAAGCATCACTGCGTGAAATAACCGCAGAAATCAATGTCGGACGTACAACTAACGTATCCGTTAGGACAGCGTTGCGAAATTTGGCGTTAGCGGACTATGGCAGCAGACGACCGACTAGAGTACCCATGCTAGCAGCACGACACAGCCTGGAGCACCTCTCCTGGGCCGTAGACGACTCGAAAACTGTGGCCTGATCATACGAGTCCC
The DNA here is from genome assembly GCF_023864345.2 of Schistocerca serialis cubense. Classification (NCBI taxonomy): domain Eukaryota; kingdom Metazoa; phylum Arthropoda; class Insecta; order Orthoptera; family Acrididae; genus Schistocerca; species Schistocerca serialis. The sequence goes on along the minus strand of NC_064639.1, from coordinate 102,158,995 downwards.
GGTTTCTGTTGATAAGAGTTGATGGTAGGTTTCGAGTGTGGCGCAGAGCCTATGAAGCAGTTAACAAGGCATCGTGTAAGCTCGTGGTGGCTCCACAAAGGTGTGGGCTGTGTTTACATGGAATAGACTGGGTCCTCTGGTCCAACTGAAGCGATCATTGACTGTAAACAGCTATGCTCGGCTATTTGGAGAACATTTGCAGTCATTCACGATCTCCATGTTCAGAACAACGGTGGAAATTTCATGTATGACACAATGTGGCGTGTCACTGGGCCACAGTTGTTGACGATTGCTTTGAAGAACTTTCTGTACAATTAGAGTGAATGATTGGCCACCCATATCACCCAGCATGAATGCTGTCGAGCATTTATGGGAAATAATAGAGAAGCCAGTTCATGCACAAAATTATGCAACGGCAACACTGTCGCAATTATGAACGGTTATAGAGGCAGAATGGCTCATTATTTCTCCAGGGGACGACCAGCGGCTTGTTGACTCCATGCCACGTCGAGTTGCTGCACTGCGCCGGGAAAAGGGAGATCCGACACGACATTAGCGAGTATCCCACAACTTTTATCAACTGATTGTAAGAAGCTACAGAAACTCAACATAAAACTAAGAACCGAAAACTAGCACTGTACGTCATGAATAGCAGCAAAAAAATGGCTCTGACCACTATGGGACTTAACATCTGAGGTCATCAGTCCCCTAGAACTTAGAACTACATGAACCTAACTAACCTAAGGACATCACACACACCCATGCCCGAAGCAGGATTCGAACCTGCGACCGTTGCGGTCGAGCGGTTCCAGACCGAAGCGCCTAGAACCGCTCGGCCACACTGACCGGCGGGACTGATGACCTCAGATGTTAAGTCCCATAGTGCTCAGAGCCATTTTGAACCTTGTTCGTCTACTAATTGCATGTCAGATGAATGAAAAGAAAGAAAAAACGAGAATAAGATTAGAAATTATTTTTAGTGAAATTCCTGTAGTGTGTCTTGATTCGCAACCAACTGCAGGCGCCAGTTTTCGGAAGACTGATCCATTATCCTGGTGTGCCGCGAAATTACAGCCAACGCGCGAAATCTTCACCACTATTAAGATCGTTTCTTTCCCAAGTCAGATTCCCACGAAGAAATGACGATGTGGCAAACCTGCCTTCATACGGTGCTCGTGGTGTGCGGAATTCAGTGTTTCGAATGTTCCTACGATCGGTATAGTCAAGGGAAATGCACCAAATCTTCCTGAACAATAAACATATCAATAAAATATAAGAATTAATGTCTGAATCGATATGAGAATGAAATATCAAAATATGAGAATTTAAATAGGTTTTAACGCCTCAACATACCACACACACACACACACACACACACACACACACGCGCGCGCGCGCTCTCACACACATACATTATATAATAAATGGGTGACCTATTGTGAAATCCGGTTATAATTTTACAACTGGTATAATGCCCCTAATTTGATAATAAACATACACGTAGTGACCTTCGACGGACAAGGACAGATAAATGACATGAATAAAAGATAAATAACTAAAACCAAAACTTGGGTTTCGAATGTGGGGCGCAGTATTAATAAACCACGGCCCTAACTATTCACCCACCATTCATTCAGCCACCATTTCGTCTGTCGATATAGAAAGGTGAAAGACACATAAAGTAGCCGGAAAACACCTAGAAGACTTTCACCTTCTTTTTTTCCAGAAACCGTCGAGTATCTACGGATAAAGTGAGACAGGATTTCACTTATTTTGACTCCTCTTCCACTGAGTAAAGTTCTGGGAAATCGGGTGATGGCCCTTGAAGTATTCACCTCGGAAGAGTTGCTCCGTTACTCTGCGTTTTGTGTTGTATGTTTTGGTGATCGCATATTACAGGTTGTTTCCTTGTTCTGAAGGTATTGTCAGAGAGTTTAAGGTAACTAGGTAACAAACAGAATTAACCATTACTACATTATTACACTGCAGCGAGTTTCCGGATACTACGGTTCTTCAACCAAAATATTCAGAAAATAACCCTGAAAAAATTCCGAAAATTTTCGGTAGAGTTCATGTTCAAACCTGTATAATCTCCAAACCACACGCATACTCATCGACAGATAAGACAAAACGGCAGGATATATACCCATAAGATTGTACTCAGGTGTGACACCAAGCTACATCACCAGAGATTGATCTTCACAAAGTGGACAGATAACTGGCAAGTTTGCCGAAATAAATATGTGGTGGAGCGAATGAAAAGGAACAAGGAAAACCATCGGAGATAAAATAAATATCGGAACAGGGTACATTTATACTTCGAAGGATACCTGCCAACAAGATGGCCCCCAACAACTCCACTCGTTTCACGATACTGTTCGACCCAGGAAACATTACAATGAATGCTCGGTCTCCAACGCTTTGTCGTTTCTATTCCCTTCTTTGTTTTGAACTTTTATTACCTTCTGCTTCTTTATCTTGATGTTTCTTGTGGAGAAATTTTTTTTTTCTTGCCAAGAGTTTCTTTCTTGATAATCGTTCTGTAACTAACGAAAGAAGAAAAAGAAAATTGACTACATGATATCAAATGCAATTTTGACAGAGAAATAGCAAAAATATTAAAATTTATGTTTCTTGGTTCTATAGTGTCTAGAGACGGACAGCTTACAGACTAGATCAATGCAAGGACGCAGGTAGCCTGAATGAAGTGGTGACCGACAACAGGAGTCATCTGTGATCGTCAGATTAAGGATCATCTGAAGTCAAAGATCTGCCTGACTGCCATCCGTGCTATTGCTTTCCACTGCATCGAGTTTTGGCCAGCTATAAGAGAGACATAGCGTGGTTTGGGGTCATGAAGACTAAGATGCTTAGATGGACAGGTGGCATAGCTCGACTAGATCATGTTTCGAACGACACTATCAGGCAACGATTTAGGGTCACACCTATGCGGAAGAAAATGCGAGAAAGCCGTCTACGATGGTTTGGATATGTGCTGTGTGCAAAGGACAATACTACTGTAAAGGCAATGTACACAGTGGAAGCCACTGAATAGAGACCCATGGGACGGAAAAAACAGCGTGGGTCAACACTCCGCACAACATCTTCGAGGCTGTAAGTATTCATCCAGACATGGCCTATGATCGAACAAAATGAAGACAGCAAATCCACTCAGCAGACCCTACCATCATGCGGGACAACCACTAAAGAAAGAGAAAAAGAAAAGTTAACCATTTATGGACCTTTGGTTATTATGAAGAATGAAATTTGTTTGGATTATATAGCACGCCTTGTAACCTACAAATTCATTGGTATCATCTCTGGCTAATGAACAAACAAAATGGCTCTGAGCACTATGGGAGTTAACTTCTGTGGTCATCAGTCCCCTAGAACTTAGAACTACTTAAACCTAACTAACCTAAGCACATCACAGACATCCATGCCCGAGGCAAGATTCGAACCTGCGACCGTAGCAGCCGCGCGGTTCCGGACTGAGCGCCTAGAACCGCTAGACCACCGCGGCCGGCTAACGAACAAACAATTCTAAAAACAGTACTTCCAGTGATGGAAACAACTGTCGCTGGAACGTACGTCTATCGCATAGTTCGTCTATAAGCTGAAGAACGAGAAATTCCTTGTGGTGGGGAGGGGCCGTTTCCCGGAAGAAAGTCTTATCTGCCCTACAGGCACACTAAAATTCAGTTTACCGTATAGCGCTGTCCTGCAGCGTTCTGTGAGTTACGTAAAGTCTGTTGATGTGCGGTTCTTGTGTCTGCTATATTGCGTATATTGTTAACATAGTCAATCTCATATTCACACATATGTGTGTGTGTGTGTGTGTGTGTGTGTGTGTGTGTGCTCCACATATCCTCATAAACTACTGGACCGATTTTAACTAAACTTGTTACACACATTAGTTACGATCTTGAAATAGATAGTGTGGGGTTAGGAACCATACAGAGAGAGGGATGGAGGATATGGACGGAGAGGGAGGGGAGGAGGAGGACTGAGAGAAGGGGACAAGAAAATGGACGGAGAGAGGGGGAGGAGATAATGGACAGAAAAAGGGAAATCGATAGGGGGAGGGGAGGGGAGGAGATGGACAGGGAGAGATGGAGGAGAACTTGGTCAGAGTCATGGAGGAGGAGGAGATGGACAGAGAGATGGGGAAGAGGAGATCGACAGACGGTTGGAAGGAGAGATGGACAGAGAGCAGGAGGAAGGAGCAGATGGACTAACAGAAGACAGGAATAAAAACATACCCGGACATAAGTGGAAGCGTGCTGGGCCCATAACCCAGAGGTCCGTGGATCGGAACAACGCTCTGCTACCAAGTGATACGTGATTCCTTCTCTTAAATCTTAAATACCATAAAAGAGAAAGCGGGATGGAATCATGCTTGGTAGTCACACTTTATTGGCATTACGCCTTTAAAAAAAATAATTTGGGAATTACAAATTGTGGACCAGCCATTACATAAAACTTTACAGATATAATTAGAAAGCCAACGTACTCAGTACTCTAATAAACAATGCCAAATTAAGGAAAGGGGGCTACTGACAAACTTGAGAACCTCAAACTCCGATGTAGGACTTCTCTCAAAAAAGATATAATGAAAGAATTACAGGTAAAGGGTGACTTAATAATACTTGAGTACTAGTGCCAAACTAAGATGCCATTACATAACATGGTAGAATCACTTAATTATAAAAAAAAACTACAGCAGAGACACTGATCTTAAAAAAATTAATGTTCACTTTCTCAGACGTGTTAATAAGAAACTACCGGAAAAAGCTGCTCAAGGAACTGAGCAGATGCTATGCAGTTTAAAATTTAGCCACTTGCCAGCCCGTAATATTTAAGAAAACAAGTTCATATACAAACAGGTTACATACAAAATAGGTATCTACCAGCTTAATCCGCCTTGATCAAAGGAAGATAAATACCAAACTTTGGAAGGGGATATGTGACCAACTCCGGTAGTGGACAGGTTCTTAAACACTCTCAGGCCCAGACCTCAGATGACATTTCACTTCCCGCCGAGGCGCTGCCACAAGTAAAACTTTCTGCCCGAATCACAAAGACAGTCCAATAACTGTGAAACATAGAAACACTGGACGGAGCCTTTGACTCACTTAAGCATGGACAACTGTATTAATAGAGTGCAGGCTTTAAAAACAGAAGCATAAATTCATTTCATTGCAAGAGACGCAAAAAACTTCTGAGTAAATTTTCAAATAACGGCCACCATTTAACTAGGCCAAGGAAGTCTCCATAATAATAATAAGGTTTAAAAACTCTAAGTGCCTCGGTGAACAAACAATTACGACGACTTACTCCACATCAGGTACACAATACGAGGGAGCGGGTTCCACACCTTCACCGCTTCCCTCCAAATTTTGTTCCCAGTAAAGACAGAACTTGTAGCTCCAAGCTGCCCATGTCGGCAAAACGCCCAACCAATTTCACACCACAACGTGTAACGGTCATCACACTCGTTCGGCAGCCGTTGACACTCGTCTCCCCTGCGAACGATACGAGATCTCGAGGGTTACCCGTCGAAGCCTAACAACCACCTCGCTTCGCCTGCGAAGCCGCAAGGTAATATACGCGAAAAGCAAAGATAGCTTACTTCAACCACAATCGATCTCAATGATACATGAACAAAATAAGACTGGTGGAAGCTCGCCACGGCTCAACCTCGTTCTAAGCGAGGGAACACCGCCCATTTGTAAGTAATTGCTTAAATGCGGATAACTCCGCGGGGTGCAGCTAGTGAAAAGGCGTGATTGAGCACTGCATAGCTACTAATTTAAAAGTTGTCGTGGGGAACGGCTGATACAACTTTATGAAAGCCAGTAGATGATGATGTCACTTAGTGTGATAAACAGAGTGTGGACTCGCCTGTTTGCTCTTCAGTTTACAGACAGACTACGTGTGGTTTTTTATTATGTGTCATTCACAATGATAAAGTTGTCTAAGCTGGCCAATCGGTCAAGTAATTCACTATATGTCACATACGGTCTACATCGAAAATATGTCTTCATACCAGAAATTTATGCACGACTGTCTATTGGGCGTTAAAGAACACCTAAACATACACTCCTGGAAATGGAAAAAAGAACACATTGACACCGGTGTGTCAGACCCACCATACTTGCTCCTGACACTGCGAGAGGGCTGTACAAGCAATGATCACACGCACGGCACAGCGGACACACCAGGAACCGCGGTGTTGGCCGTCGAATGGCGCTAGCTGCGCAGCATTTGTGCACCGCCGCCGTCAGTGTCAGCCAGCTTGCCGTGGCATACGGAGCTCCATCGCAGTCTTTAACACTGGTAGCATGCCGCGACAGCGTGGACGTGAACCGTATGTGCAGTTGACGGACTTTGAGCGAGGGCGTATAGTGGGCATGCGGGAGGCCGGGTGAACGTACCGCCGAATTGCTCAACACGTGGGGCGTGAGGTCTCCACAGTACATCGATGTTGTCGCCAGTGGTCGGCGGAAGGTGCACGTGCCCGTCGACCTGGGACCGGACCGCAGCGACGCACGGATGCACGCCAAGACCGTAGGATCCTACGCAGTGCCGTAGGGGACCGCACCGCTACTTCCCAGTAAATTAGGGACACTGTTGCTCCTGGGGTATCGGCGAGGACCATTCGCAACCGTCTCCATGAAGCTGGGCTACAGTCCCGCACACCGTTAGGCCGTCTTCCGCTCACGCCCCAACATCGTGCAGCCCGCCTCCAGTGGTGTCGCGACAGGCGTGAATGAAGGGACGAATGGAGACGTGTCGTCTTCAGCGATGAGAGTCGCTTCTGCCTTGGTGCCAATGATGATCGTATGCGTGTTTGGCGCCGTGCAGGTGAGCGCCACAATCAGGACTGCGTACGACCGAGGCACACAGGGCCAACACCCGGCATCATGGTGTGGGGAGCGATCTCCTACACTGGCCGTACACCACTGGTGATCGTCGAGGGGACACTGAATAGTGCACGGTACGTCCAAACCGTCATCGAACCCATCGTTCTACCATTCCTAGACCGGCAAGGGAACGTGCTGTTCCAACAGGACAATGCACGTCCGCATGTATCCCGTGCCACCCAACGTGCTCTAGAAGGTGTAAGTCAACTACCCTGGCCAGCAAGATCTCCGGATCTGTCCCCCATTGAGCATGTTTGGGACTGGATGAAGCGTCGTCTCACGCGGTCTGCACGTCCAGCACGAAGGCTGGTCCAATTGAGGCGCCAGGTGGAAATGGCATGGCAAGCCGTTCCACAGGACTACATCCAGCATTTCTACGATCGTCTCCATGGGAGAATAGCAGCCTGCATTGCTGCGAAAGGTGGATATACACTGTACTAGTGCCGACATTGTGCATGCTCTGTTGCCTGTGTCTATGTGCCTGTGGTTCTGTCAGTGTGATCATGTGATGTATCTGACCCCAGGAATGTGTCAATAAAGTTTCCCCTTCCTGGGACAATGAATTCACGGTGTTCTTATTTCAATTTCCAGGAGTGTATTAAGCTTCACTTAAAACGTATAATAGCCAAACTGGTATACGGGTTTATAACCCTTCTTAGTAGCATCTGATACAGAGGGACACAAACAGTTTTACGTATATCGATATCTAAACATGACAGTTGAGTATACGACAGCAGAAACATAAGTCTATTACATTACGTATATCTATATCAATGACATCCGTGTCAGTTATAAATTTTTTGTGATAGTCAACCTGATTTTCATCTACGAAGCAATCAACCTTGTGGAAATCTAGAAGCCTATTGCAACCATGTCTATGTTAATATGTTAGGGCATGAAATACTTCCCACCTCACTACATAGACAGGAAGGAAGGAAGAAAGAAAGATTACGGTTTAACATGCCGTCGACATCGAGCTCATTAGAGACGGACACAGTACACAGATATGTTTCTGCTCAAAGTTTTTACGAACTGACATTTCTTGTTCACATTTGACATAACTGTCAAACAATATAAACACTAACTGACAGATAGGTGAAAGAGTCTATGTTACATCGCTTTTGTTATTTCTGAGATCGTATTTACAAAGACCGGTGACATGGATTCATGTAAAACACCAAATTTGGACAGTTAATATGTAAGGGTAGAATCAATAAAAACCATGAAATATGTACAGAAGTAGAACTAATGTTAATTGTCACGAACTACACATTAAGCAATTTGGCCTTAATGCAAAACCGGTATTTATCGTATAATGAGGCTGTCAACTACGACTCTGAGTCAATGGTGATCCAACATACCGTGTCAAATTAGACGCGTCTGTCTGTAAGTTCCTTGTCTCCATTATATGACAGTTATATCAAATTTCAACAACAAATGTCAGTGCCTAAGAACTGATAGTACGACAACCTGTGTAATGTGAAGTGGGACGGATTTCATTTCCTAACATATTAAAACAGACATTCTTGTACTCGGAGTCTAGGTATCCACATGGTTATTTGCTTTCTAGATGAACTTCAAGTTGAAAATCACACAGAATTTGTAAGTACACACAAGTCACTGATATACATACTGTGAACAGACTTACGCTACTGCTGTTATAAACACATCAAAAAAGTTTTGCATCACCCCGGTTCCCAGAACTCCTGAAGATAGACGTTGACTGTGGATATTAGAGCACAGACACAGTCCCTTTGACTGTTCAGAGTTGTCACTAAACCCGCCCAAAGACGTAAACAACCATGCATGAGCAGCGTCTATTAGACGGAGGGGTCCGACAGCCGATCAGTCCCAGACATTCCACCAGGAAGGAGGTACACGACTCGTGTTGTCTGTAGTTCAACCATGCCTAGAGATCAATACCGTGGTTCGATCGCCTCCGAATTGTTACTTTGTGCCAGGAAGGGCTCTCAACAAGGGCAATGTCCAGGCGTCTCGGAGTGAACCAAAGCGATGTTGTTCGGACGTGGAGGAGATGCCGACAGACAGGAACTGTCAATGACATGCCTCGCTCAGACCCCCAAACGGTTACTACTACAGTGGATGACCGCTACCTACGGATTATGGCTCGGAGGAACCCTGACAGCAACGCCACCATGTTGAATAGTGCTTTTCGTGCAGCCACAGGACGTTGTGTTACGACTCAAACTCAGCGCAATAGACTGCATGATGCGAATTTTCACACCCAACGCCCATGGCGAGGTCCATCTTTACAACCATGACAACATGCAGCGCGGTACAGATGGGCCTAACAACATACCGAATGGACCGTCCGCACAGCTCCCCCCGTCGGAGGTTCGACTCCTCCGTCGGGCATGGGTGTGTATGTGTTGTCCTTAGCGTAAGTTAGTTTAAGTTAGATTAAGTAGTGTGTAAGCTTAGGGACCGATGACCTCAGCAGTTTGGTCCCATAAGACCTTACCACAAATTTCCAAATTTTGGACCGCTCAGGATTGGCAACAAGTTCTCTTCACCGATGGGTGCCGCATATGCCTTCGACTAGACAATCGTCGGAGACGTGTTTGGAGGCAACCCAATAAGGCTGAATGCCTTAGACACACTGTCCAGCGAGTGCAGCAAAGTCAAGGTCCCCTGCTGTTTTCGGGTGGCATTATCTGGGCCGACGTACGCTATTGCTGGTCATTGGAAACGCCGCAACGGCTGCACAATACGCGAATGCCGTCCTACCACCGACAGTGCAACCGTATCGGCAGCGTATTGGCGAGGCATTCGTGTTCACCGACGACAATTCGCGCCCGCACCGTGCACATCTTGTGAATGACTTACTTCAGGATAACGACATCGCTCGACTAGAGTGGCCAGCATGTTCTCCAGGCATGAACCCTATCGAACGTGCCTGGGATAGATTGAAAAGGCTGTTTATGGACAACGCGACCCATCAACCACTCTACACAGAATCGCCGTTGATTAGTGGGACGATCTGGATTAACAGTTCTTGATGAACTTGTGGATAGTATGCCACGATGAATACAGGCATGCATCAGTGCAAGAGAACATGCTACTGGGTATTAGAAGCACCGGTGTGTACAGGAATCTGGGACACCACCTCTGAAGGTCTCGCTGTGTGGTGGTACAACGTGATATGTGTGGTTTTCATGAGCAATAAAACGAGCGGAAATGATGTTTATGTTGATCTCTATTCCAATTTTCTGTACAAGTTCCGGAGGTCTCGAAAGCGAGCTGATACAAAACGTTTGTGTGTAAAAGTTTTCCCTTAAGAAATATTTACAAGCTGTGGAGCACCAAGCATTCAAGATTTTTGTATTTACTGACTGTTTAATAGTTACATATTTCACGTAGTATCACTATGGAAAATCTTGGAATCACATTGAGTAACAACTGTTACCTCTTTTCCTGCTTCTCAGTAGATTAAATAATGGCTTCTGGCTGAATTGCTAGTTTGGAATTCCTTGGTTGCTCTCAATCGCAAGTTGTCTTATCTTTCTTGTGGAATATATGGATTTTCCATACTCGTTGCGCAGCAGTTTATCGAGAAGAATCGCCAGCGGCAATGTGTGTTTACCTTATTACTAACCGTAGATTGACAGGTTAGTATCTTTGAATAGTGAAAGCTGAGTACTGTATGGAAAGGGAATAATATTCTAATTCAGTTAGTACCATACTTAAGGTTAAACATCAAGCGCAGTATAATGAAATTCAAGTTGCATTAAATTTATTAAAATTCTTGTGGAAATCGTTTTTTGTGTCTTCCACCGAATTGAAAGTGAAATATCAAATTTATATTTTATGAAGTTGCGAGCTTCCCATACAGTATTCGTTTCTTATTTCTACTTCAACACCGTATACACATTTTGTAAACTTGACACTCGTTTCATCGCTCAAAATACCGCGAGGATGCAGTTGGTTACTTCTGCGTTAGCCACTGAAGTCCTCGCATGTACTGTACAACGCACTCGGTTTCAATGTTCGGGCACATCAGCAGTTTGTGAAGACTTGGTCGGAAGAGAAAGTTCGTGGCAATGCGGTACTAGCGTTGCGGTTCGAGTCATACATGGCGCGGGGCGGTGATAAGTAGGCTGGAGCAACGGGGGCAATGCCCCGGAGCCCTCGAGCGTAAGTGACTTCTGGCACCCGAAAGGAAACGGAAATGCAAGAAATATTAAAATGGTAAAACTAATAAAGTCATTCAGTTATGTGAAACCTTCCCCTACACTAATATAATCGTAGTTGGTTTTGGCACTCATTCTGATTGAAAGATATGCGAATCTTTTAGTCAACTTGAAACTTCCCCTTAGAAAAATTAATGAATTGCTGTGCTGATAAACCTCTACGTTATTTGATTTTCAAACAGCTGAGCAAAACTGAACGTACTCAGACATTACTCTCTTTACTTATTCTGATCAACACTAAACTGACACACAATATTTTTAGCGCAACGCAGTCTGACTTTCAAAATTCCCTACAAAAGAATGGCTCTGACCAACAGTAACCTATACCTTTCATAAACCACTTACCTCACAAAAATCTTCGTTGCTCGAACTACCGCAATACAGCGAGCGCCAATACTGCCAACTAAACAAAAGATTCTAACTACTGAAGGCATTAACTACTGATAGGCATAGTTAGCAAATGAAAGACTTTGATAGAGAACAAACAATGTATTTACCTTAATAGTCTTCAAAAGTCATAATATATATATATATCAGTTCATGATATCCAGTATTACAAATTTACTCTTTCTGGCGGACACACTTCCAGATCGTCCGCTCTCAAAACTCCGCCATCTCTTTCCCCACATCCACCACTGCTGGCGGCTCACCTCCAACTGCGCAACGCTATGCGCTGTTGACATCCAACTGCCCATCACTACAATAGCGAATATTTCAACAGCGCCAACCAGCCACAGACTGAACAAAGCACAGTCAGTGATTTTCATACAGAGCTCTACGTGGTATTACCAACATAAAAACCTAAACAGCCTACTTACAAACTTTATCTTGCATACGATGCTGTGTTCGGTTCGTCTATATACTCGTAAACGAGGACAGACTCAATAGGTGGAGTTAAGAATCACAGAACGTTATATTAAGATGATAAAATTTAAATTTATTAATAAGTTCAGTGAAGATACTCAGTGCACGCACTGTTGAGAGATAAGATTGGTAGCGATCGGAAAAAAGTGAGTATCAATCCGAAGTCATCCACAGCCTCGACTCTCTACTCCCATCCGCCACTGCTCTGACAGTCTTCCCATAGTGAATGATTAATAACCATTGTATCATATCCTCTACGAATGATACTTATTACTACAAATTACTTATCACAGAAATGAAACATAGCGTTAAACAATAGCGACTATAGTCTCATAGCTATCAGCTACAGTATCATTTGATTTCCAAAGTTTGTAAGAACCAACATATTAACACCTCTAGCCCTGAGACCTATACAGTACTACAGAGACGAGAAGCGAAGAAAATATATGCGTACTTTATTGAGAATGAGGATACGAACCGCACAGACAAGCAGACGAAAGCCGACTCCCCTTTTTTAATTATACGTGAGCAGAAACAACAATTTCGAGTCATACTTCGTTCCATTCATAAGGCAGCTATGATTTCGAAAGCAAATTAGTTTTCTAACAAAAATACAGCTCAATAATTGAAATTCGCCTGTGACTGTTGGAAATCCTTACAAAAATGTACTATTTCTTATGACATGTGCACGTAAAACGTGTATTTCAAGACATCATTATGACACTACTGCTACTACTACTACTACTACTACACACTCAGCTTGTAATTTCTATACGAAGCAATTGCTTAATCGGCACAGTAACTTCATAGGAGACTGTGTAGTTTGAAGTATTCCAATTTTTCTACAATTACACGATTTATAAAATTCGTGCTGCTCCAAGACAAATTGCCTCAGACAGACATTAATAAACAACCTGCATGACTGGTTTGCGAAATGATATTACCATGAATATAACCGCAATGTCGAAGATCTCCTTATTCCTTAAATATAAGTTATTTGTCTGTGAGAATTTATGTCTCGTCTCGGCAAAATGGCACTGTTGACGCGGCGCCTATGCATTAGGCGCCACGGAATCGAAGAACTGAAATGTTCGTTGATCACTCACCTGCTGACTGCCGCCGCTGCTCTGTGCTCTGATTTTCTTACGAGTTTTCTCTAACTGGGGACGGGCACATTCCTATTGCTCGCCGCTAACCTCGTTCAGACTGTTGCTACACAACGGCATCGGCCGCTGCGGATAGTCGGGTATTGTTGAGAAACACGTCACGTCCAGAGATATTGCTTACGCTAAAAGCACGCTCGGAAAAGAATCACTGCAGAATTAAGGAAACTATACAGCCATAACTGTAGTTGCGTAACTAGGTCGGAACGACTAGGGCAATCCCCTTGACAATAAGGTAGTTTTGGAAAAGAATTTAGGTATTAAAATAGGAAGATGATTGGAAAAATTCATAAAGTCGGTCTCTCAAGAGAAGTCTTCCGATATTTCCAAATAATAAAAGTTTGTATTGGAAGTCAAAGTTGTTGAAATGGCTCTGACAAGGGAACCTCCCCATCGCACCCCCCTCAGATTTAGTTATAAGTTGGCACAGTGGATAGGCCTTGAAAAACTGAACACAGATCAATCGAGAAAACAGGAAGAAGTTGTGTAGAACTATGAAAAAAATTAATAAAATGTACAAACTGAGTAGTCCATGCGGAACATAAGCAACATCGAGGAGAATGTAGGCTCAGGAGTGTCGTGGTCCCGTGAGTAGCTGCGGAACGAAAGGTCCTTGGTTCAAGTCTTCCCTGGACTCAAAATTTTACTTTCTTTATTTTCGCAAAGTTATGATCTGTCCGTTCGTTCATTGACGTCCCTGTTCAATGTAATAAGTTTAGTGTCTGTGTTTTGCGACCGCACCGCAAAACCGTGCGATTAGTAGACGAAAGGACGTGCCTCTCCAATGGAAACCGAAAACATTTGATCACAAGATCATAGGTCAACCGATTCCTCCACAGGAAAACACGTCTGATATGTTCTATACGACACTGGTGACGGCGTGTGCGTCACATGACAGGAATATGTTGTCGGCCCACCTAACTTGTACACTTAACGAATGGGTAAAAAGATTCTTCTACCTTGCCCGATTTAGGTTTTCTTGTGGATATGATAATCACTCCCAAAAAAGTGATGAAAACATGAGAGTTTGTCACATAAACTGAAAATAAAAAATTAAACTTTTCCCCCGAGGGAAGATTTGAACCTAGGACCTCTCGTTCTGTAGCTGCTCTCACTAACCACGGGACCACGACGCTCCTTGATGTTGCCTATCTTCAAATGGACTACCAAGTTTGTATAGTTTACTAATTTTTTTCATAGTTCCACACAACTTCTTCCTGTTTTCTCGATTGATCTGTGTTCAGTTTTTCAAGGCCTATCCACTGTGCCAACTTATAAATAAATCTGAGGGGGGTGCGATGGGGAGGTTCCCTTGTGAGCACAATGGGACTTAACATCTGAGGTCATCAGTCCTCTAGAACGTAGAACTACGTATCCTAACCAACCTAAGGACATTACACACATCCACGCCCGAAGCAGGATTCGAACCTACGACCGTAGTTCGCTCGGTTCCAGACTGAAGCGCCTAGAGCCTCTCGGCCACCCCGGCCGGCTATTGGAAGTCATTCTCGAGCATAGATAAGAGAGTCTGCATCAGGGTACGAACATCGGCAACAATATATAAGTAGAATGAAAGGACGTAAATGTTTGTGTTTCGGGTAAGGATGCGACGGAGCTCCGTCATGAATGGCGTATATGATGATGTGCAAAACAGAATCAAGTTACAATTTAAATTTAGTCCTTAAGGGTGCTGTAGAAGCTAAGAGAATAATCAGGAAATAGGTTTGTATTTCGAAACAGTTGAGAACGTCTACAAACATTGGTCACAACGTGCTACTATGATAGAATTTAAAAACTTATTCCGTTACTACTTCCAAGGCAACGGTAAAGACACCAAATCCAACGCTTAGGGCTAACAAAAAAGTGACTATCTATACATTGAGAGATTCACTAAATCTCGTAAGGCTGTGACAACACGACTCATAAGATTAAGCAATAGGTCTTAAAACATAATCTTACCATTTTCGGATTAAGTGCGAACAACCAGAAAAAATTAATACACTACCTAACGCGTTGCATCCTGAGAGTGCGGACATTGCACGTGCGTGTGACTTCTTATGGACGGCTCTGTCAGAAGCAACGATGGAAGATTAGCGTCTAACGTCCTGTCATCGATGAGACCATTAAGCACGGAGTGCAAACTCGCTTACGGGAAGAATGCGTAAGGAAATAGGCCGTATTCTTCACAAAGGAATCATCCAGGCATTTCCTACAAGCGATTTGAGGGGAAACAGCGGAAAATCTCAGTGTGGTTGGGTGAAGAGCTTTTGAATCACCTTCCTCTGGAATGCGAGTGCAGTGCACCAACCACTGGGCCGTATCACTGGGCTGCTGACGGAAATAGCTGGCTTCAAAGTATCACACGACAAAGCATTTTATGAAACTTTGAACGCCTGTAAAAGATGGGACATTGAGTATACATTACCTGAAAAACGAATTAAAGAAGTAAGGAATAATCTCGACGAGCTTTGCGAAGACTAGAGGCTGACAGGGACTGTATCAGGGCTTCGAGTAACATTTTTTTTATCCAGTGACTGAAAATATTTATTCGAAACTAAATAATTGTTTTTAAGGGATGAAGAATGTTATCGACGCATACCAAGCATTATAACATCTTTTTCATGTCTACCACCTGTCACGAACATCTTAAAATTGCAGCACTTAATGCATTCCGTGATTTTTATCTCTTGTTTCCAGCAAAGGTCATGTTGATGAGAATTTTAGTTAAAGCTGTCTAACAGATTTCACGACTATTGTAAAAGCTAATCTACGGTGAGTCAAGAATAGTTACCCGGTTTGGAAATTCTCTCATTAAGTGATAACTGACACGAATGGTGTCAGACTTGTTTGACTGATAACACAGTGTAACAGAAATGATGAAAAATCTTAACAGCCAGAACTCGCAGCAATACGTCGTACATCTCTCAAGAACGTGTTTGAGCTCCCTACACGTTTATCGCCTAAAGATCTTGAAGGCAGAATTATGAAAACAACTGCTGGCGCAGAAGTGCAGAAGCATTCATTTGTGCCATGCTCCGTATGCAAATAGAAGAGGAACACACTTTAATCTATTATTCAATGAAAAGTAATCCCTGCTACGATGTTTACAGTTATTCACAGCGTATACATGAAGCTGTAGAAATAGAGGTAATGCAGAAAATGAAAGAGAATGAAATAGTGACTTTTCTAAAATAAGGAATCACCGGTATACATAAGATCGTGGAAAAACTAATGTAAGTACAAGACTTTAGGTCATTAATCAAATACAGTTTACTACCAGTTTACATCTTTACGTAGATATTCTAGCTCATGTACTTCTCTGAAAGCACCTATACTTTTTGTTTGGCGCATAGTGCAGTATTATACATTAGTTCACTTTTGCTGACCTTATTCTAAGTTGTAATAAATTAATTTTGAACATTTTTTGTTCTGAACGTAAAAAGATTCTTACTAGTTAAATAAAAGCTCTGAAGAGAAACAGTTTTGTTTTCGGTGTAACTTGATTACTATACAGAATTTCTTATGTGTAGTTATGCAGGGCTTAATACCTGGTTTATGTACTGATAAACTGGGGAAAATTGTGAACCATCTATTTCTCTACACCAAAGGATTTAAAATAAAATAAACTTTTCTTTTAGTTTTCCTTGGTTATTTCACCTTTTGTCTCACGTGGCAACAGAACTGCAAAGCCTTATGTTTATCATCCTCTGTTATCATAATTTAATATCTATGGACTCATTGAGAATGGTTTGAATTAAAGTCTGAGCCAGTGTGATTCATGGTAGTCCCAGTTTGTAGTACATTCCAGATTACTCCCGTATCTGTCACTGGACGACCAAGTAAAAGTGGTTGGTTGTTACTATTGAGCGGTCGCTACGGAGTGGGAACATCAAGGAGGAGGAGAGGAAGCAGTATTTCATTGATGATAATTTCGAAGGAATGCATATGAGGAATCGAGAGTGTGATATGATCCGTCTTGTATTTTGATTTAGTTTCACATGTGGTTGTGTTTTCGAAAGAAGTTACTCAGAACTGGAGTCAAATTTTAAACATATTTACGGACACAGAATATTAATAAAAAGTAAATGGAATTCACTGTTAATTTTATTGTATCACTTTAATTCTTTCCGGCACCTAGTTGTTTACAAATCAGTTTTATTTACACTACTGATAAAATGAAGTTGAAAATTACGAATTTTTTACTCATGGCCAGAAGCTTATTGTAGGTAACAAACGTATTTAAGATATCCGTAACTATCCCAAAAGAATTAATATTTTAATAAGATAGAAACATATTACATTTAGTGCTTTTTGTGTAGCTGACGATGTGCGTCAGATAAAAAATAAAAACATATGCGGCCTTAAGAGTTTTTTTAGTAGTTGGTGATGAGTGTCGGATATTGGTTGAATTTTTATTTATAATGGTGAATATATTATGGGAAGTTTTAAACATATTTTTGATTTATTTGTTTCTACAAAACCGCCTTTTCATGCTGCGACTGTAATATATTTTTTACAGACGCGTTTTACATTTTTCTTCTTCTACGGCATCTTCATTTCCTAAATTAAGTAGTACTGTGACCTCCAGACCGGATGAGATGAAACGCAGATGCCAGCAAACTGTAATTACTCATTTAGGTAAAAAAAAAAAAAACGCGACACAAACTGTTTGATAATCTAAAAATAAGAAAACTGTATCTTTCTAGATCCCACTGAAGATGCCTTAGAGTAAGAAAAAGGCGAAACGCGTCTGGGAAAAATAAATTGCTGTTGCAGCAAGACTAAGCGGTTTTATTTACGAAGCGAATACTATTGGGCTTGGTGCGGAGAATGGCAACGCAATCAAACTTGTTATATTTTTGACTGAATGTAGCGAATTTTGTTCGTTTTTGTAGTGTTTCATTGTCAATCGACTGCAAGAATATTTGGTGAGGCGGAAAGTGGTTTTCACATTGAGGTACCAGTAAATCAACTGAGTTCCTTGACAGCTACTGATCGAACGTCAAGTACCCCGTTGATATGCACTGTCTGAAAATCCCGAATCTATTGAGAGGAAACCTATAATTATTACTGCTGTTGCATATACGTAAATAAAAAATATACAGTAAATAAAAAACGATAGGATATAGCAGGAGGGAGGTGGTAGGCACCACTAAGTAAAAGACACACTGTCTTTGATGGCTGTAATTATATTTCGCTGAAAATCACACAGCACAGCAAACACAGAGTCATATAACAACACCGGAAGTGACACAGCAACCACGACGCCAAAAAAACTTACAGATTTATTTTCATAATGCAATATAACACGGCCACACAAGGAATGTACATACGCCTCAGGTGCACTCACATTATGAATATACGAATACAAAAACAGGACAATAGGAAAATCAGCCCACTGAAAATAACAAGCTCACTTTTGTTTTCGAAATCATTGACAGACATTGTCTGTCCAATATGATTTTTCTGTAGTTAAGGGTATCGTAAATAAATCTGTCAACTGTTTATCAGAACAAACTTCAATCTCATTGCCGTCAACATGTTCATTAATTAACAGTATTTCAAGTGTTTGTGCTTGGAACATTTGTAATACCCTGCATTTTTAGTCAAGCGAATAGTTCTTTGATTGTCGACACAGTCTAGCTTTGAAGCGACCAGTTTTTCCGTCAGAATCATGCTTCACACGATAGACCCTCTTGTATCCAACTGCCTTGCAACTGTCTGTTAATGGTAGCAGATGCCAGGTTTTGTTTTTCAAAGATACCATTTCCTCTTCCATTGTTAGCTTTCACTTTGGTAGCTCTTGTGAGGGCCATTGCTCCTCCAAAAGTTTTCTGCTCAGAAATAGCGGCAGAACAAGGCATATCTTGGTTCCGAAGACGACTAAGTGCTCGCAGATTAGACGATCTCTTATATTCATTTTTTTGCATTTCCTTTCACGTGTTCACAAGTATAACACTCTTCAGGTTCCCCTTAAACATGTTCTGCAGCATGGTCCCCAAAGGTCACATTCAGTCTGTTCCATTTTTTGAGCCATGGTTTTCTTCTTCGCTGAAAGAGACACTGCACGATATGCTAATTTTCTTCGGCTCAGGTTTGCAGAAACGATAATTGACACTATATCCATCATATCCAACTACGATCAATTTCTTCGATTTATTGTACCATTTTGATCTAAACTGATCAGGAACCTGCACATATGCTACTGATTCAAACTTTCTCGTGTGTATTAAAGAAGGAAATTTTCCAAACAATTTTTCATCTGGAATAACATTATTGCTTGTTTTACATGGTCGTCGTTTTAAGATATACGCAGCACAGTTTACTACCCCTATCTATAGTTCTTGGGATAAGTCTGTACTGAACTACATAGTGCATGCACACTCAACAATGGACATGTTTTCCCTCTCAATTTGGTTATTCTGCCGTGTTGTATAGGGACTTGTTTTCTCATGTGTTATTCCATTTGCTTGAAATAATCTCCACATTGCTTATTTATGAATTCGGTCCCATTGTCAGTTTTCTGAACACTGATTTAGTTTCCAGTTTGTCCTTCAATCATTCTCTTCAATTCCAGACACACAGGGAAAGTATCATATTAATTTCTAAGAAAACGCACAAATCTGGATCAAGTGCAGTCATCTTTGAAAACTACGAACAAATGTGCTTCTTCAAGAGACCATTTTCTCATGCATTCACTCGAATCTGCATAATTAAATTATCCAGGAACTTTTGCTCTTGATTTCAAATTTGAATTGAATGATTTTCTCTTCATATTGCCATGTTTCACAATAAAGATCCTTATCGTTTTTCATTTTTAGGCCGGGAATTAAATTCACATCAACCACATTTTTCAGACCTTTGAAGTGGGTGTGTCGACGTCTCTCACATCAGATCGTTGTAGAATTCAGGGACGCAAATTATAAATTTTCACCAATCACCAGAAATTTTATCTCCACCAAGTGGTATCTCAGTCCTAGGTAATTGCATTGATGAATTAAACTCACCCAACCCAGTTGACATAATCTGCCTCTCTGAACACCATGTGACCACTGGTACAGGAACTAGGCCTAAGCACAATGAGAAACTCAGACAGGAGAGTACTCCAAATGTTAGAATAAGGAAAGGTTCTCATAAAAGTATAATTAAAAATAATGTAAGTATATTTCATCAAAATATTTGGAGTTTAAAGAATAAAATAGATGAGCTTCTGGTTTGTTTAGAAGATTTAGAAGCTGAGGATGAAATAGATATACTATGCCTGTCTGAGCATCACATAGTTACTGATATGGATAAGGTAAATGGAAGTGGATATAAGCTCTCTGCACATGTAATGAGAGAAAATATGGAGAAAGGAGGGGTTGCCATATATGTCAAAAGTTATCATTGTGCAAAAAGTATAGAAACAAAAAAGTTTTGTGTAGAGAAACGTATAGAAGCATGTGCCTGTGAACTCAAATTAAATAAAGGCACATTTATAATTGTAACTGTATATAGCTCCCCATCAGGAAATTGTCATCTATTTCTGAAAAATTTGGACTCCTTGTTGTGCTATCTGTCAGACAGGGGGAAGGAAATTATTATTTGTGGGGACTTCAATGTAGATTCTCTGAAAGAGGGTAATAGGAAAAATGACCTTGAAGTATTACTCGGTTCTTTCAATTTGACACCCGTTATTGATTTTCCTACTTGGGTGGTAAAGGATAGCAGCTCACTGATAGATAACTTCTTTATAGACCAAGATAAGTTTAATCAGATAAATGCTCAGCCTGTTGAGAATGGTCTTTCTGATCACGGTGCACAGCTAGTTACAATATATGACATAGCTCCATTCAGCAATACTAAACAGTCCTCCAAAGTAGTACGTTCAGTCAATGATTTAACAATTGCAAATTTCAGGGAAAGCCTACAGCAGTTAGACTGGGATGAGGTGTACTGTGAACCTGATGCCAATTTAAAATATAATTTATTTCATGACATTTTTGTAAATGCATTTGAAAACTGCTTCCCCAAGAAAATAGTTAAATATACTAAAAACCTTGTAACAAACCATGGCTTATTAAGGGTATAAAAATATCTTGTAACTGGAAAAGGGATATGTATCTGACAGCAAGAAAGAGTAGTGACCCAGAAACTGTCAAACATTATAAAAACTACTGTGTTATATTAAGAAAAGTTATTAAAAAATCCAGGAATATGTGTATCATGTCTGAAATCAGCAACTCTGATAATAAAATTAAAACAATTTGGAATATTATTAAAAGAGAAACAGGTCAACCAAGAGCAGAGGAAGACAGTACTACCATCAAATTGAATGAAAACTTTATGAACAAAAAGTCAGAAGTTGAAAATATTTTTAATAATCATTTTCTAAATGTTGTGGATATAGTAGGATCCAGGTGTTCATTAGAAGATGCTAGGCTGTTAATGGAAGAGGCCATACATATGCAATTTGATACAATTGAAATCTCACCCACTTCTCCCTCTGAAATTAGGAAAATAATAAACTTGCTTAAAAGCAAAAACTCACATGGAATTGATGGAATTTCCAGCAAAATACTAAAAGCTTGTTCTCAACAGATAAGTAAGATTCTCAGCCACTTGTGTAATAGCTCTCTGGAACAGGGCGTTTTCCCTGATAGACTGAAATATGCTATTGTTATATCTTTGCATAAAAAGGGGGATAGATCTGATGTCAACAATTACCTTCCAATCTCCCTTCTAACAGCTTTATCCAAAATTTTTGAGAAAGTAATGTATTCAAGAGTAGCTTCACATATCTGTAAAAATAAAGTACTAACAAAATGTCAATTTGGTTTCCAGAAAGGTTTTTCAACAGAAAATGCCATATATGCTTTCACCAATCAAATTTTGAATGATCTGAATAACCGAACACCACCCATTGGGATTTTTTGTGATCTCTCAAAGGCTTTTGATTGTGTAAATCATGAAATTCTGCTAGACAGGCTCAAGTATTGTGGCATGAGTGGGACAGTGCACAAATGGTTTAATTCATACCTAACTGGAAGAGTGCAGAAAGTTGAAATAAGTAGTTCTCATAACATGCAAAGATCAGCACATTCCTCAAACTGGGGAACTATCAAGAATGGGGTTCCACAAGGGTCAGTCTTGGGTCCTTTGTTGTTCTTATTATATATTAATGACTTGCCATTCTATATTCATGAAGAGGCAAAGTTAGTTCTCTTTGCTGATGATACAAGTATAGTAATCACACCTGACAAACAAGAATTAACTGATGAAATTGTCAATACTGTCTTTCAGAAAATTACTAAGTGGTTCCTTGTAAACGGACTCTCACTGAATTTTGATAAGACACAGTACATACAGTTCCGTACAGTGAATGGTATGACGCCATTAATAAATATAGACCTTAATCAGAAGCATATAGCTAAGGTAGAATATTCCAAATTTTTAGGTGTGTCCATTGATGAGAGATTAAATTGGAAGAAACACATTGATAATCTGCTGAAACGTTTGAGTTCAGCTACTTATGCAATAAGGGTCATTGCAAATTCTGGTGATAAACATCTTAGTAAATTAGCTTACTACGCCTATTTTCACTCATTGCTTTCATATGGCATCATATCTTTGGGGTAATTCATCACTGAGGAATAAAGTATTTATTGCACAAAAGCGTGTAATCAGAATAATAGCTGGAGTCCACCCAAGATCATCCTGCAGACATTTATTTAAGGAATTATAGATACTCACAGTAGCTTCTCAGTATATATACTCTCTTATGAAATTTGTTATTAACAACCAAACCCAATTCAAAAGTAATAGCAGTGTGCATAACTACAATACTAGGAGAAAGGATGATCTTCACTATTCAAGATTAAATCTAACTTTGGCACAGAAAGGGGTGAATTATACTGGCACTAAAGTCTTTGATCACTTACCAAATAGTATCAAAAGTCTGACAGATAACCAACAAGTATTTAAGAAGAAATTAAAAGAATTTCTGAATGACAACTCCTTCTACTCCGTAGAGGAATTTTTAGATATAAATTAAGAAAAAAAGAAAAAAAACAAAAAATAAATATTAAAAAATAAAAATACACAAAAAAATAAAAAAGTTGTTATATTAACTTAAGTATGTTGTTAAATTAACTTAATTATGTCATGTATTGGAAAATTTGGCTCGTTCCACATCATTACGAAATATCGTATTCATGATCCATGGAACTAGTATTAATCTAATCTAAATTTGTCTGCAATACATCTGGACGTTTAAGCAACATTTGATGGCACTGATTGTTCATCTTAATTCGTTCTGCTACTAGACCTGAATTGCCATCTTCTGTTCTCTTGTCTTCCTTTTTTTGTGATAGGTAGCACTAAAAATAAATTTCCCTTTGGCTTAGGAAAGTTTAATGTGTTTCGGGAGTGCGAGGTTGCTAAGTTTTCCTCAACTAAAGACAATACTTCAACGCAACCGTTGCCTTCTACTTTACCAATTGTCTTGTCTCGAGTTTGAACATAGGACTCATCAGACTGAATACGCTCTGCATGACGTCATATGTTTTGTTGCAGTACTATCAGCAACCCTAATATTTTCGCAACCTGGAGCAGAAGTATTCGTTTGTTCTACACTTACAGTCTGGTGGTCAGAAGTATGAAGCAGTTTTCAAGCTGAGTTTTGCTAAAGGTTTCTGCACTGAAATCTAAAACGTCCCGTTTTGTGACAATAGTAACTTCACATCTTTTCTACTGACCGTGTTAGACGAAATGTTATTCATTGAATTGTACTTACCTTTTTGTCCAAATTAACTGCTGCGAATGATGCTGGCGTTTCATCACGTTCTAAAACTTTCTGCTCCTCTTACAGTAATCTTGATGTCTAATTATCTAGCGTTTGTTGATCTTCACCGCATGAGTCACACTTAGCAGAAAAAATTCCAAATTTTCCTGGAAGACTTCTCAAAGTTTTAGCCATTTTATCAACTTCTGTAAAAGATTCACTAGTATCATCTAATGCTAGCATGAAAGAGTCAACTAGACTGATGGGTTGCACTATTGTGTCTGTTGGTGACACTCTGTAACCGAAAAACTACTGCTTCAATGCTATGTTATTAACTGCAAATCGCTGTTCATGGATAGCCTTTACTCTGGCCCACGTTTCAGCTGCGTCTACGCACGTCGTAACACATTGCAATTGGTCATATTCCATCGCAGGTGATAGAATGAGCATCGGCTAGGCTACTGACACTCACCAGTGTCATTTGGTCTCGGATCTCCCTCCTTGATATCAAGATCGTTTCAACACGAAAAATAATTTGCAATTGATATTCCAACTGCTGGAAATTCTTACCGTGAAAGTTTTGGATACTATAACGTTTCATGTTATGCATCGTCCTACAAATTTGAAAGAAAATCAAACTAAAGGTACTCAGTTCAAAACGACAATGAAGGTTTTCCATAAAAGACCATTGAGACACAACGGTTCCAGATCATGAACGTCAATTATTCACTCGAATAAAACTCCGATGAAATGTCGTAAATTCACAAAACAGATATATATACGATTGCCTGGGCCCATAACAATATATCTTAAATTATATTTTGCTAAAAATCACAGAGCAGGACAAACTCGGAGTCAACGAAGCGCTCTTTTTATTAGACCCAAACGTGACACAGTAACCACGACGATTAAACGACCAATGACATATTTTTACAATGCAACACGGCAGTGCACAGAATAAACATACATCTTTGGTGTCCTCACATTACGAGTATATGAATATTTCAAATAGGGCAATCAACACCCCTCTACATAACAAGTTCACACTTGCCAATAGTTTTCACGTAAGCTTTGGGAAGTTGCAGACACCGCAATATGCCCTACCGCTATGCCAACGGGCTGGAGCGATGCATACTGCCAGCATAAGTTTTACAGACAGTGCAGAGGCGCTAGTTCGTGGCCTGAAAAGGCGAGCGAACGATACGCAAGCTGGGCATGCAAAAGCCTCCAGCGTACACGACTCTACTCCTTGTTGTAGAATTTGTGTAGAGTGTCAGAGAGCTAGAAGCTCATCAGTTCCATAGAATTAGGTTATCGATCTGTCTCAGGACTTGTAGTTACAATGACGTTCAGAAAAAAAAAAAAAAAAAAAAAAAAGCAGAACTCTTCGAACGACTTGAGACAGGACGATCACATTCTTCACATTCACCAGACATGTGCATTAGTATGTAGTACAGAAATAATTAGCATGAACTATGTCGGGCCACGGCTTCCTGATCAGCATCAATATCACGGCTCAACACTACCTACCGTTAAAATGTGGCTGCGGCTCTCGATGCCGCTGTAAACCGAAGGTAATGGATAAGTGTGAATTGAAAAGATGTGCAAGATGCCTCGCAAACGTATGAGCGAACGGTGTGGTCAGGTCAATGAGTTTGAAAGAGAGCGCATTACTGGCATGGGAGAATATGATCCATCCGTCCGGGAAACTGCTGCTCGTGTGGAACGAAGTGTTCAAGCAGTACAACGGGTATGTGGCGAATGGTTCACGAAAGGCAGTAGAACATGACGAGATGGGTCAGGTCGCACCCTCCCAGAACCCTCCCCCCCCCCTGCCCCCCACGAAGATCGACACATCATCCTAATGGCGTTCTTCTCGGCTATGGCGCAACAGTAGAACAGTGTAACACATCGTACACTGTCAGGGGTGGCAGACCGTCGCCGTTTATTACGGCATGGGTAACGTGCGGGTCGTACACTTCTCCATGTACCTTTGACGAATGTGCAGAAACGTACTAGAGGCGATAGTGTATGCAACGACGTCACTGGGGACAGGAATGGAATCAGATAGTACGATGGTGAGTCAAATGAAAACCTTAAATTTGTAATAACTAATCGAAATTTCACGCCTTTATCCTGTAAGTTGGTAAGCGTGCTACAAACAGCGTGCCGAATGGGCCGTAGATGGCAGCATAGTGCAGATGCACACATGCCGTCGCAGTATCAGTATAAAGATGGCCGCCCCACTTGCGACTTGCACCAGGGAAGAACAGCGTTCTCTTATTCGGTTTTTGCGTAGTGAAGGTGTGAAAAGTACTGAAATTCATCGACGAATGAAGGTTCAGTACGCTGATGCATGTTTGTCACAGCAGCAAGTCTACGAATGGAGTAGGGAGTTCGCAAATGGTGTGACTTCAGTGGAAGATGTTCCTCGTCCAGTCCAGGCACAACGAGTTGTGACTCCACAGAACAATGCAGCAGTTGAACTCATAGTGAAGGAAAACCGCTGAGTGACATTGAATGACACTACAGCATGTTTACTGATTAGTCATGGGTCAGTTCACCACAATGTGCATGATGTGCTCTAGTTTTACTAAGTGTCTGCAAGATGGGTGCCACGGCAGCTGACTCCTGAAATGAGAGAACGAAGTGTTGATACTTGTGAAGAACTTCTTCGGCGCTTTGAACGAGAAGGTGATGGCTTCCTTACAAGAATCGTTACTGGGGACGAAACCTGGCTTCACTTCCACCAACCGGAAACGAAGAGAGTGAGCAAGGAATGGTGTCATTCCTAATCACCAAAACCAAAGAAGTTTCGAACAGAACCACCAGCAGGGAAGGTTCTGCTGACTCTCTTTTGGAACGAAAAAGGTGTCATTTTGGAGCATTACATGCCTAGAGGGACCACTGTCACCAGTGCATCATATATAGATCTCCTAAAAAATCATCTGCGGCCTGCAATCAAATCAAACGACGTGGATTGCTGTCAGCAGGTGTCCTTTTGCAACATGACAATGCAAGGCCCCACACTGCCCGTACAACAGTTGCAACAATCACAGACCTGCATTTTGAGTGTCTTCCTCATCCACCATACTCACCAGACCTTGCCCCAAGTGATTTCCATATGTTTGGACCACTCAGAGACGCAATGGGATGAAAGAAGTCTCGTTCTGATGAAGAGGTACGCCATGCGGTGCATGAGTCGTTGCGCGGACTACCAAAAGAATGTTTTTCTAAAGGAAAGCGCTGGAGGACTTGCATTGAGCGTGGGGGAGATTGTGGTGAAAAGTGATACAGCTTTGTACCACTTCTGCTCAATAAATAATATTTAAACGAATATTTAAGGTTTTCATTTGACTCACCCTCGTATTTTCGAACGAACCCAGGTTCTCTTTGTTTGAAAATGATAGCCGCAGTTTGGTTCGTGGCAGACGGGGAGGACGCATCACAGTGACCGCAATCGCACAAAACATAGAGCGCCAACTCAAGGCCTTATTGTGTGGATGTTATTGGGTACAGCCACAAATGTCAGTTGTTGAGTGTCCAGGGCACTGTGACCAGTGTGACCTACGTGAATGGCATCCTACGACCCGTAGCCATACCCTTTCTTCACAACACACCATATGCCATTTTTCAGCAAGACAATGTACGATCATATGTTGCTGCACGGAGACGTGCCTTCGTGGTGTCACAGGATGTCAGCCTTTTGCCCAGATGAGTCTGCGTTCGTAAATTAGTAAACAAAACACACACAAAATTTTACAAGATAGGCACAGTCAAAAGTTGTGAATGCTTAATAAAAATGTGAAGAAACACAATTGCCCCATAGTGAAGGATAACCGTCAACATGTTGTGTATGTTGGTGGTCCCACACCATGATGCAATTGAGCTTTTGGCTTTTTCATTGTGTTTCTATCACTGTGGCGCGTGTCTATCGCCTGAGTCACCTACATGACGTGGAAGGGAGATTAGTGGTAAATATGTCGTCAATGAATAAGTGAACAGAGAGCAACGCAATCTTGGACTGAACAAGGCTGAAAAGCCGGCCGGTGTGGCAGAGCGGTTCTAGGCATTTCAGTCTGGAACCGCGCGACCGCTACGGTTGCAGGTTCGAATCCTGCCTCATGCATGGATGTGTGTGATGTCCTTAGGTTAGTTAGGTTCAAGTAGTTCTAAGTTCTAGGGGACTGATGAGCTCAGATGTTAAGCCGCATGGTGCTCAGAACCATTTGAACCAATGCTGAAAAAAATCAAAGAGTCAGCACCTCTTTCCTTTAAAGGAAACATTCTGCCACTTGCATTGACTCGATTAGGGAAACCACAGATTGTCAACGTAGTGTATATTACTACGCTTCCAAAACGATGACCCAGTCACCCACTTCCATTTTCAGTTTGTTGTTATAATGCTGTCATAATCGACTCATTAAGATGTAGACTATTGCGTTAAAGATTTAACACAGTAAGTCAAGTATTAAAATTGGAAACTGTATATATACATCTTGAAACAAAGTAGCTCATGGTGCGCAAGTGGTCCAGACTTTATTCATCCAGTATTTGAGAAGGAGAGCACTAAGCGATTTACAACAAACTGGCCGCTCCCGCCGGAGGTTCGATTCCTCCCTCGGTCTTGGGTGTGTGTGTTGTTCTTAGCATAAGTTACTTAAGTAGTGTGTAAGTCTAGGGACAGATGACCTAAGCAGTTTGGTCCCTTAGGAATTCACACACATTTCAACATTTTACAACAAATTAGTAAGATCTAGTACAAAACATTCAGCTTCAGATGGCTGAATGGTTGTCATCCAAAATATCGACGTCATCTACCAGTGCACATTGTTCCAAAAGTGAAACTTTAAATCATGTGAATCCCGAATTTTTTACGTCGTTGCTGGAGCAAATTCATGTCAACACAGCTCGAGTTGATGTCTCTAAGAATTACCGTCCCTGCAACATTCAGGTGAAGAGTGACACTTGAAGGATAATTGGAAACTTTCATTGTGTACTGCAAAAATATCAGGTCGGAAAGAGTAAATTGGTCTGATATGTAGTGGGCTTAAAATGAAAGATTGGTTTGCAGAATTATTAATGTCAAAGCATTAATTCTCATATGAAACGTACCATGTTCTATAAATTTAATTATTTATTACATTTTTAACATATTTTTCTTCTTTTAAATAGGGTGATAAATGAAAGCATGTGATCCAAGTTCTCCCGTTATTTCCTGTTAGTATTTACAATTGCTGTAGAAGGGATGATAGTGATTCTGCGAAAAATTTTGAACTTGCAACACAACTGCTTGCATTAATTCAGCCAAAGATCAAAATTGATCTGAGGGTGACACTCAAGATGAGAAAGATGAAGAACATGGCGTCCACCTGCAGAGTAGACATCGGACAGGCGTCGCTCTAACAGAAATCGTTCTCCTGTTTACGCGGAATGTTGTCAATGATAGGCAGCAGGACATAGCCACACGCTTGACTTAGGGTTCCCTGTAGAAGTGGATGTCACTGTGGATGTGTGCGGATGCTACTAACGCATTTGCGATATCTGTTTCATATCACTGAAGCTGATAAATGAATGTGGACGGAAGA
The DNA here is from genome assembly GCF_023864345.2 of Schistocerca serialis cubense. Classification (NCBI taxonomy): domain Eukaryota; kingdom Metazoa; phylum Arthropoda; class Insecta; order Orthoptera; family Acrididae; genus Schistocerca; species Schistocerca serialis. The sequence goes on along the minus strand of NC_064639.1, from coordinate 102,129,481 downwards.
ACACTTCAGAGTTCGGTCGATCTGACAGAATAGATTAGTAAGCACGCTGGTTATAAATGGTAAGCGTGGTAGTCTAGGCCGTAGAGCACTAGACTGTGGGCTCGGCGGTTTCGGGTTCAATCCTGGATAGGGGTGGGGAGTTTTCCTCGTTTCTGTTCATGCTGGACGGCCGCAGCTTCAGTCAACCTGCTACATAAACGAGTACTGTGTCTGTTTTCTGGAGGTAAAAGGCGGTCAAAGCGATGGGCCCGCCATCCTCCACCCCCCCCCCCCATCCCCGCTCCCTTTCAACTCCTAGTGCCGAGGCCGGCCGGAGTGGCCGAGCGGTTTTAGGTGCTACAGTCTGGAACCGCGCGACCGCTACGGTCGCAGGTTCGAATCCTGCCTCCGGCACGGATGTGTTTGATGTCCTTAGGTTAGTTAGGTTTAAGTAGTTCTAAGTTCTAGGGGACTCATGACCTCAGAAGTTAAGTCCCATAGTGCTCAGAGCCATTTGAACCATTTTAAACCTAGTGCCGAGGCGAAGTAAGTGTTCACTGCACCTGCAGTCAGACCAACAGCCCGGCTACGGGCTTGCATTACAGACTTTACCTGGTTGTAAATCCAAAGAATATTTCGGAAAGCAACAGTGATTTAATACATTTGTAACTTGTTAACCAGTATCCGTAACCGAAGTCGCCAATGCTTTACTGTGCAGTAGTGCCCGAATTGTAAATGACCGTTTCAAATCCTGTAACGTAAGGGCGGGAAGTGATCGTGTAAAGTTTCTCATCACCAAACTTTGCACCAATACCCTGAATTAAATTGTGAACCTCTTCTGAGTATCTTTTCAGGTTAACACATGTGAAGCTGTTGATGCTGACCTCACTATCGGATAGAGGGGATAACCGTTTATTTACCGACGGGACTTAGGAGTATCGGCAGATTCTGTGCTGAGTTACGTAACTGAATAGCCCGTCAGACCCATAGGGATCGAAAGGTCCCCTACCATACGGTTTGTACTTCTTACACTGGATGTTAGCACCACCTGTACGCCATTCCGAAGTCTATACATCAGCCTGAAATGTGAACAACTTTATTGTAAACAGCTACTTGGTGTGTGATACAACGGTGCAACGTGTGTGTGAATTTCTAATGGACCAAACTGCTGAAGTCATCGGTCCGTAGACTTACACAGTACTTAAACTAACTTATGCTAAGAACAACACACGCACCCATGAACGAGGGAGGACTCGAACCTCCGGTGGCGGGGGGGAGGGGGGGAGAGCGCAATCCGTGACATGGTGCCTCAAACCACATGGCCACTCCTCGCGGCCAGCGCTGCAAGGTTCACGGTTACGTAAATAAAAGTAAGGTCTACGGGTGAACTAAGGTGAGTAATTGCTATGTAGTTACCTTTATACATAATAATATTTAAATGGTTCAAGTGTCTCTGAGCACTATGGGACTTAACATCTGAGGTCATCAGTCCCCTAGAACTTAGAACTACTTAAACCTAACTAGCCTAAGGACATCACACACATCCATGCCCTAGGCAGGATTCGAACCTGCAACTGTAGCAGCCTCGCGGTTCCGGACTGAAGTGGCTTGAACCGCTCGGCCACCGCGGCTGGCATAATAATATTAATTTGGGTAAAATATCAATATAGCACCCTTGCAATCAGGGCTGTTGATAAAATATCGTTGTATCGGTATAACGAATTTTTTCCAAAATACATCGATACGTGATGGCGGTACATTTCCCCCGGTCTATCGATATCAAAACGGCTATATTTTTTCATATTATATTTTTTCACAATTTTCGGTAAATGTTTGAAGTTGTTCTTTTGAAACTGTAGTAGGTTAATTTTACTTTCCAATTTTCGGTAAATGTTTGAAGTTGTTCTTTTGAAACTGTAGTAGGTTAATTTTACTTTCACTGTGTGAAAGAGTCTTACTATTTTTTGAGCTTTTATCACTCTCTCTTTAGCTGTGTGAGTAAAATATATGTGGCACAAAAGAAGAAGTCCGATTGCATTGAGGGGTGACAGTGTGAATGGAATGACGAGATTTCATATGTGAAGAAATGGCATACAGGTTGCGTTAAAAACAATGCGCGTGCTTTCCGCTTCAAGAAAGCGTATATCCTGCAAATTATGTCTCTCGCTTACTTATGCAGAATTTATCATTTACCACCACAATCAGCGACGACAATTCGCAACAAATGGAATCTAATTTCGCTAAACAACTCGCTACGATCACGTTTAATGGTCTCATTATCTACGGCATTAACAGCAAACCACTCGGAACATACTGAACGGTCATTGGCTGTTGGAGCTTATGTGACGTAGGTGAGCAGCATCGACCGCCATCGTTCGTGACTGCAACTATAGCATGCAATTTCTTCACATCGGCTTTCTTCAAAAACAGCTGCTGAAAATCATGAACAAAAACGTGGGCATGGACATGCGAGGGGAAACGCTGACGTAATCGGCGCTTGGCACTACCAACAACAGAAACTGCAACGTTTAGCTTCACCACGCAATTTTAACACTACAAATGCTAGGTCGCTGCTGTGGTAGAAATGAAAAAACAAATCCGGTATCTGACGAAACCGCACCTTCTATTGTGCTACTTACATGCAGTTACCATTGTTAGCGAAGTCGTTATCGCCAAGCGTGAACGCGCATCGTTTTCCTTTCAGTTCTTGCTCTAAGGGGGATAAGCAGGCTGGTAACTTGTTGATGTACAGAATATCTAATAATAAAGCAATACTTACTCAACCCTGAAGCCGGCAGTATATTTCCAATGTGCAGCCGATATTTTTATAGACTGGTACGTCATCATTTCTTCCGTCGATATATCGATATTCCTACACCTTTTGCCAATAAATCGAGAGCTGGTAATGATGTTTCTTTTAATATCGATATATCGCTATACCGATACTTTTCGGAAAATATGACTGGGACTTGACAGCCCCGTCTGGTGCAAGGCGGCGACTTCACAGGTTGAGGTTACACTGAGTTTTGGTTGCTCTGCTTTCACATTTACAGCTTTTTCTGCTTACGGGACCTTTTGTGAATAAAGAACTACCTCTGCTAAGGAAAATATGGCATTTCATTTTATAAAAGCAATAGAAATAATGCGTGACTTGTGCAACATTAGTGAACTTAATAAAGTTTGTTTTAGGCTACGGTTACCTAATAATACAGAGCTGCTTTATGCAGTGGTGGAAGACCCTTGTGAATTCCTATATTTCGTACTGTGACGTAAAAGGGACACTTCCATTCACTGATTTCAAAAACTACACTTGGTCCACTCACACTTAGAAAGAATAGTAAAAAAAAACGGATAAGGCCCAAAAAGGATCAGAACTCCGCTCTTTCGACTCCAAGGGGAAGAAAGATAGCTTTTTTGGCACAAACGACGCACTTTTTCTGCATAAAGGATCTTACTGGCCCACATTTATCAATTTAAAAGACAGATGTCAACTTGCTCATCTAGAAAGGTAGAATCTAGACCTCCTTCAAAGTGTCCAGAGCGTGACTTTTTTGTGTTAACGACAACTGTTTGTATAAATATCACCAGAAGTAATAATCCTAGCCGTAGGAGTCTCTCGGGACTTCGCCAGCATAACCCTGTCGGGACTTACAAGTCTTCAGAACATTTTATGCATTTTAATGACTTTGGATCATTTTTGAAATAAAATATTTTGCTATTAATTCAATAACTACTCATCAAGTATTAAAGTAAAAAATATCGATCCCTGATTTTAAATTTTGTACAGGTACAGTATATAAAGGGTTAAACTCTGTCACGTCGTTAGTGGCGTTCGAGAGAAACAGGCTATGAGCTGGAAATTAATTCACACTCTCCCTTCACTCATCATCATACAGCAGAAAAAAATCCATCACACCACTTACGCCTCAATTACAGAGGACCTGCACCTGTCAGATAAACAGACACAAATCTCGCGCACAACGAGGAGAGCTGTCATTCTGTGCGGTGGGAGGAAACACCCTATATGGCTGGTAACACTATCCCTCAGCATATCCTAACCCAGGATTCCAAGTGACTATTGGTTTCTTTGTTTTATTTGTTACAACGAGAACGACGCGGTAACAATCGTATCAAATTGCATATATTAGATCCACTAAGAGTAACTTCATTTTGACATTAAAAAAAAAGCCGTCAACTGAAAATCGTCTTCTACATTGCTGCATAACACACGAGAGGTATTAACATACTTGGATGAAAATATCAGAAATATGAGAATAAAGTTCAGACTAAGTAAAAGATGCAAGCAACAATCCAGGTTCCCAGTTACGTGTCACATTTATGTTACCAAGTAGCTATACAGACAATCCATAAAGCAGGGTGGGGGTCACCGTGTTATATAGCCTTTACTTAAAAAATTACCTTGCTTTGTGTTCAGACGTATAACACACTCTTCACAGGACAAACTACCAGGCATGGTCCAGGTAACTGCTAGAAGAGGAAGCAGCAATCTTATTCCAATGGCACGAGTCGCTATATGGCTACCAACAAGAAGCATAACAGACACGCCGAGCGGGATTAGCCGAGCGGTTTGCGGCGCTGCAGTCATGGACTGTGCGGCTGGTCCTGGCGGAGGTTCGAGTCCTCACTCGGGCATGGGTGTGTGTGTTTGTCCTTAGGATAATTTAGGTTAAGTAGTGTGTAAGCTTAGGGACTGATGACCTTCGCAGTTAAGTCCCATAAGTTTCACACACATTTGAACGTAACAGATACGGGCGGTGCAAGAAAATTGCGAAGAAACAGTGTTGTAGGAACAATATATATGTGTAAACACACTTATCTATATATATTCATTCTCCTTGCCAACAGGTTCCACTGCTTTTTAAAACTTAAATTCTTATACGTCTATGATTTTGTGTTGGTGTAGGAACTTCACGCTGACAAAAATGCAAAGTGCACAAATTTATTAAATATACATTTCTCGCTTAATTTTATACTTGTCACTGAAATAGTTGACCCACACATGACATGGAATTTGCACAAAGCGTTTAATGGAAACACAGTTGATGTCAAGATTTAACTTACACGCAATAATGCACCTTATAGTTGATTTTCTATGTTGTGTCACTAGTGTACATTGTTTCAAAACTTGAACATACGAATAATTTTCTTTGAACATACAGTAACCACAAAATTTATAAATAATATAGTTCATCTTTTTCTGTTACTCATCTCAAATTAACACTCGTTTAAAACAAGAACAGATGGGTGCGCTAATGGGCTAAAGAGGGCGTACGTTTACAAGAAGCTGCTGATCCGAAAAGACGTTTGGACACAAAGAGACACAGATGAACGTTTACTGCCATTGACTAAGGAGCAGGAATTGTGGGCCTACGTTTCAACCGACCGAACCCACAGTTAACCGCAGTCAAGAGAAAAAGAGTCCAACACGCCCTTCAAGAAGGTGCATCGTAGTCGTAAATGTTAGCAACAATTATCTTCGAACTGCCGGAAAAATTGTCCCTAACTGACATTCTCTGTAAAGTAAAAAAACGCCGTCGAGGTAGCTGAGGTCACACAAAACGCTGGTGCTAATGTTCCTATTACGCCGCTGGGGTTTAGTATAGCCTACGCCGCTTCCTCGAATCTATTAACGCCGTCGCCATCTTCTCGAAAAGATGGCTGCCTGTGTTTTTACTCGACTGTTTTGAGAGTCCCCGCTGCCTTAACGACGCTTTCTGGCATTAAAGCGGCCGTTACGAAACAAAATATACTTCATACTTCAGTCATAACAAACTGATTTACGAAGACGTTGGTAACTAGAGACTTCAGTAGTTAACAGCGCATTCCTCTGTGACTTTCAGCTAGTTATGTACACGCTAGGAAAAATGTGCAGGAGACACCGTTGCCATTTTGTGCTGCCCTATCGAAAGAAAAAAAAAGTTCTCTCTAACACCAACGAGTCATAAACGGGTGAGGATGCTGGGAATGGAATAAGTTTCGTTGCTTTCTACTGTGTCAGGTATTTAAAGTAGTTCAGTTGCTTTTCCTCAACGCAACGTTAGTAGGTGGCAAAATTTATTCTACATAACGAATTTTACGACGTCTGTGTACAATTTAAATCGGTATACAAAATCGACTGTTACAAATTCGAACTTCAGTGAAAGCTTGCGCGCCGACTACATGAGTGTGTCGGGGCTCGAGCACCACATATATCCCTTGTCGGTGCGCCGCACCAAGAAATTTTTGGTTTGACAGGAAAATAAAATAAATATTTCTCACTTGCCTTTATCAAAAAGTAATGAACTATTAAAACACTGAGATGGACGTTAAAATTTCTGACCTCTAAAATATATCTGTTCGTTTCAGATGTCTTTGTGCAAAGGCAACCAAGCAATACACTCCCCCTTTCCTTGCCTGGCTAAGTCAAAAGCAATCACCAGAATAAGACGCACTGTGAATGGAATCCTGTCATTTCGGCTTGCTTTCATGTCTCCTTTCAAGTGACATGCTGCAAAACGCCCACTCCATTCCTCAACAAATGCTTTAAAATATCTGCGTGCCAATTTGAGCAATTGTAAAGAATAATCCGAGATACAAGAAAGCCGATTGTCACAGACCACCTCAGCAATTATTTCTGTATGAATAACAGCGGTGTGGTATAGTAATTCAATGACCTTGTCTTCAGCTAATCTGGACTATTATCGTCTTGTTTGTTGAGACAGTGGCTCTGAAGGACGCGGGAGCCTATACTGAAGCGGTGGTATCGCATTAATAGCTAGAACAAAGAAGAGAGTCTACTGACGGGGTGAGTGGAGCAAAAGCTCTTCGCCGGGCAAAAATTTTCACAGTTTACAAACGTAGCGCGATAAGTGGTCGCGTGTGGAAAAATGAAACACAATATTGAGTACTGCTTCTATGCATACAATGGAAGTCGAACAATTTTCTAGTCGCTGTCGATAAATCCGTTATACGTTTGTCGTCATCATCATAGGTGGAATTGAACGTTTCAATGTCCATGAAAAATGTACACTTCACCGTTCGTCCGTGACTGCTCTACTGACCACGAAACAAGATACGCTACCAATGTGTCATCCGTTATCTCAACACATAAATAAGAAGATTTGAAAACTGCACTCAAGGCGCTTTTAAACATAATAACGTCCTTCCAGTTTTTAAATAAGCAAGGAATAGCAATTCGTGATCACGCCGATGAAACATGAAATATTCATCAGTTGCTGCTGCTTAGAGCAGAAGATACTCCTGGCTTGAAATCTTGGCTACAGCGTATTTCTTATAAGTGGGTTTCTCACGATATATTGAATGAAATTGTCTCGTTATTATCCAGCGATGTACAGCAAAACATTGTGAAATCTATTAAGGAGGCACTATGTTGTTCTCTTATTGTATATGAGACTCCCGACAAGTCAGTGAAGGAACAACTATCCATATGTTTCAGATATGCAGATAAAAATTTTCCGGTTGAAGAAATTTTAACGGGTTTCTATGAAGAACAAGTTCTAGGACATTGTTCGAAGTTGTCTAGGTTGTCGTAAGATGTTTAACCCTCGATATAAAATACTGTCGTTTTCAAAGTTATGATGGAGCGAGCCATGTTAGTGGACATTTAACAGTATTACAAAGAAGGATTATTCAGTTGGAGCCGAGAGCCTTATTTGTTCTTTGTTCAGCGCATACTTTGAATTTGGTAGTACGAGATCCGGTGCAAGGTATTAGTTATGTGCGAGACTTCCTGGTGTTCTTCGTGAAAGAGGCTAGCGGTGTTTCAATCGCTACAAGAAGACAACGAAGATGGTGTAGTAAAAAACGTTCACAGACTGACTTTGGGACCATTCTGCCCTACGAGGTGGTGTGTCAGGGTACAATCACTAAAATCATTGGAAAGTCATTATGACGTTCTCTTGAAATTAATGGAAGATCTGTCAGAAGAAAAAACATAGTTGGTGGGAAGGCTAGTGGATAGTTTTCAAACCTTCGTCAATTAAGATAGGTTCAAATCCTGCCTCGGGCATGGATGTGTGTGATGTCCTTAGGTTAGTTAGGTTTAAGTAGTGCTAAGCTCTAGGGGACTGATGACATCAGATGTTAAGTCCCATAGTGCTCAGAGCCATTTGAACAATTTTTCGACGTATAGCTTGACATCGATAATAACTGGCTAACACCGATGCTGAAACTTCCAGACAGACTCAAACAATGTGCCGGACCGTGACTCGAACCAGTACATTGCCTTTCGCCGCAGTGCCCTTCCGGCAAGAGAAGGTAGGGACTGATGAACGGAACAACAACAGCCCGGCCATGCGGGCATATTTGGACAGGTGTTCTGTGATTAAATACAGGTTTACAACCCCTGCCGTCTCCATGAAGAGGGGCAGAAATGACAACGCATCCAATAGTAGCAGTAGTAGCAGTAGCAGTAGCATTGTGAGGTGGCCATGTCACTCTGATTTTTGTAAGTTATAGGTATACACGTCAGAGAGAAAGTTATGTTACTGTTGAACAACCTTTGGTCTTGTTGTGACACTTAGTTTTTCCTCTGCACAATCTAATACACACTTAACTGAAGTGTGGTAGGTAATGGACGTATGTAGTAGTGCTGTGTTGACTTATTATTGTATCAGTTGGATAAAGAAAGATTTACTGCAAAGGACAGCAATGATGAATATGATGCATGTATTCAAAGGCGAAAAGAATATAAATGTTAATTTTTGAAGAGCAGAAGTTTCAGGCAAGACTGCAGCATTGCGCAGCTGGTTTGTCGAAATGACTGTTGTCAGCTAGTTAACTTTGTTCACTTGCTAAGAGCTGAGAGGAATATCGCCCCACCTCTCTGAGTCATGCATTAACACACCAGCTGATTAAGCTCTTTGGTTTTTATAGAAATTCTCTGTTGACATTATACCCTTTTTATATCATTGTTCACTTTGTCAAGCCTAGTATTGTTCAGACCAATATTATGTGTGAAAATCACGAGAAATTTTACTATGTCTTTTTGGATACATATTTCTTCCTTAAATCGTTAACTTGGAATATCATTTCACAGGAACAGTGACTCTCCCCATCTTTCTGTTTGCAGAAGGTTTATCACTACGCATCATGCGGTATCCGGCAGTTTGAATACTGTTTAAAAATTTTATTCAAAAACAGAAATGCAGCTTAGCCGCTACCTGCTTGCTGTCTGCTGTCTGCTGTCGTGCTTTCGAGCAGCCTGCAAAAGTGTTGTCAAGACGCGAGGTAAGTGGAAACCTGAGTAGGCGCAGATATTTGTTTTATTTCAGTTGCGCATTTAATGTGCAGACAAGGTGTATTCAGACCAGTTAAAGTTAAATTCAGGTTAGGTTCTCTTTAGTCAAAGCTTAGTATGCGAGTTTAAGTTGGATAATAGTTCGTGGGTACATAGTTATGGTAATACGTAGACTTTTTATAGTGTGGGAGGTAAATTTTGTCTAAATTTCGTACAGAAACACGCAGTGGGGAACTTACAGTATTTGTAGCAGAAGTAGCAGTAGTTAGTGTCTCATTCATCCGTGGATCACTTTTACAACGACGTTGTATGTGTCACGGTATTTCAGTTTAAGAACGAAAACATTGTTCATTTACGGGGTTCAGATGGTTCAAATGGCTCTGAGCACTATGGGACTTAGCATCTGAGGTCATCAGTCCCCTAGAACTTAGAACTACTTAAACCTAACTAACCTAAGGACATCACACACATCCATGCCCGAGGCAGGATTCGAACCTGCGACCGGAGCGGTCCCGCAGTTCCAGACTGAAGTTCCTAGAACCGCTCGGCCACAACGGCCGGCATTTACAGGGTGTTTCTCTTAACTCGAAACAACTAAATGTCTCGAAAATGACGCACCGTACAAAGAAAATGTTGTAGGCGAAAATTTAATGCTAGTATAGGGGACATCTGTCTGTGCAATAGCTGCCCACCTGCTAACCACTCCTCCTGCGTGGGCGGAGTCAACTTCGTATTTTCGAATGCCCCTCCATTTTCATTGTATATTCGGATTCTACCTCAAAAAATACGTACGGTTTACTCCAATCAATATTTTCCATTCGTGGCAGATTGCGCTCTAATCGACAAATATCATGTGTGGTGTTTTTCCAATTAAGAACCGACGCATTTGACTTCACATTTCCTTTACAATGTAAAAGGAAATCTCGGTGTGGTAATGGTTGACACTGATGTTCAAATGTTACTTGAGTGTTGCAAATGTGAATGTACAGTAAAAATAATATGGCTAGGCATGGACATTTCCAGAAAATAAGCTACTTGTATGCTAAGGTAGTTTTCTGCTCCGTGGAAGACGGATTGCGGAGAGTCTCCAAACCATGAGAATGCTTGATTTAGGTAGCCGCCCTCGAACCCCGCCATCAGGGTGACCGATTTCGATGTGTGTTTCCACCCAACTGCCGTAACTCTCGTGCTGGCCGCTACGCGGCTACCGGCGGAACACAAACCAGAACCACTGTAATAAGGTGAAACGTCCATGAAGTGATAGACGCACATGGTTCGGGCACTCGTCGACTCAAGCACTTCAATGGTGTGAGGCAAGGGGGATCCACCGAAATCAAGCGCCCCAGTTGTGAGAGGCAGGGGGAGTCACCAATATGTGGCATCAATATGGGAACAGAAAACTATTACATCCATGTCGTTGTTCCTTGATCATGCTAAACGTAGTTTCTAACAGACATTGAAACGGCTGATCGTATTGCACTGTACAATCAAATTTCCTACACGGATGTAAATTTCGGCCATAAAGATTTACATTTGCACGGTAAATAAAATGTAGAATCAAACGTATCGGTTCTTAAATACAAAAACAGGCACATCTCATATTTGCGAATTACAGCGCGATCTATCGCGAATGGAAAACAATGGTTTGAGTAAACGGTACGTATATTTTGGCGTAGAATCCGACTATGCAATAAAAATAGGGAGGGGGGAGGGGTTCCCATTTGAAAATGCGAAGTTGACTCCTCCCAGCCATGAGCGGTGGGTAGGAGGTAGTCACTTTTATCACAGACATGTATTCCCTTTACTAATATTAGTTTTTCACCTGCAATACTTTTTTTTTGTACAATGGGTTGTTTTCTAGATATTTATTTGCCTCAAGTTAAAGCAAACACCCTACATGCAGGTAAGATCATACTAACAAGACAAGTTTGACAAGATTAAGAAGATGGCAACCATCCGGAAACTTACCTGAAGTAATTTAGGGAACTAACGGAAAATCTAAATTAGAATGGTCGAATAGGGATTTGAACAATCACCCTTTCGAAAACAAGGGCAGTCTGAGTATAGAGTTTTACATAAGGGTTATTTCTACTTCATTTGCAAACACCAAACACTGCACACACCGTACGTATTTAAACATACTAATAGAAATTGAAGAAATGTATGATGAAATAAAAGAAATTATTCAGATAGTGAAGGGAGACGAAAATTTAATAGTCATGGGTGACTGGAATTCGAGTGTAGGAAAAGGGAGAGAAGGAAACATAGTAGGTGAATATGGAGTGGGGGACAGAAATGAAAGAGGAAGCCGCCTGGTCGAATTTTGCACAGAGCACAACATAATCATAACTAACACTTGGTTTAAGAATCATGAAAGAAGGTTGTATACATGGAAGAACCCTGGAGATACTAAAAGGTATCAGATAGATTATATAATGGTAAGACAGAGATTTAGGAACCAGGTTTTAAATTGTAAGACATTTCCAGGGGCAGATGTGGACTCTGACCACAGTCTATTGGTTATGACCTGTAGATTAAAACTGAAGAAACTGCAAAAAGGTGGGAATTTAAGGAGATGGGACCTGGATAAACTAAAAGAACCAGAGGTTGTACAGAGATTCAGGGAGAGCATAAGGGAGCAATTGACAGGAATGGGGGAAATAAATACAGTAGAAGAAGAATGGGTAGCTTTGAGGGATGAAGTAGTGAAGGCAGCAGAGGATCAAGTAGGTAAAAAGACGAGGGCGAGTAGAAATCCTTGGGTAACGGAAGAAATATTGAATCTAATTGATGAAAGGAGAAAATATAAAAATGCAGTAAGTGAAACAGGCAAAAAGGAATACAAACGTCTCAAAAATGAGATCGACAGGAAGTGCAAAATGGCTAAGCAGGGATGGCTAGAGGACAAATGTAAGGATGTAGAGGCCTATCTCACTAGGGGTAAGATAGATACCGCCTACAGGAAAATTAAAGAGAGCTTTGGAGATAAGAGAACGACTTGTATGAATATCAAGAGCTCAGATGGAAACCCAGTTCTAAGCAAAGAAGGGAAAGCAGAAAGGTGGAAGGAGTATATAGAGGGTCTATACAAGGGCGATGTACTTGAGGACAATATTATGGAAATGGAAGAGGATGTAGATGAAGATGAAATGGGAGATATGATACTGCGTGAAGAGTTTGACAGAGCACTGAAAGACCTGAGTCGAAACAAGGCCCCCGGAGTAGACAATATTTCATTGGAACTACTGACGGCCGTGGGAGAGCCAGTCCTGACAAAACTCTACCATCTGGTGAGCAAGATGTATGAAACAGGCGAAATACCCTCAGACTTCAAGAAGAATATAATAATTCCAATCCCAAAGAAAGCAGGTGTTGACAGATGTGAAAATTACCGAACTATCAGCTTAATAAGTCACAGCTGCAAAATACTAACACGAATTCTTTACAGACAAATGGAAAAACTAGTAGAAGCCAACCTCGGGGAAGATCAGTTTGGATTCCGTAGAAACACTGGAACACGTGAGGCAATACTGACCTTACGACTTATCTTAGAAGAAAGATTAAGGGAAGGCAAACCTACGTTTCTAGCATTTGTAGACTTAGAGAAAGCTTTTGACAATGTTGACTGGAATACTCTCTTTCAAATTCTAAAGGTGGCAGGGGTAAAATACAGGGAGCGAAAGGCTATTTACAATTTGTACAGAAACCAGATGGCAGTTATAAGAGTCGAGGGACATGAAAGGGAAGCAGTGGTTGGGAAGGGAGTAAGACAGGGTTGTAGCCTCTCCCCGATGTTGTTCAATCTGTATATTGAGCAAGCAGTAAAGGAAACAAAAGAAAAATTCGGAGTAGGTATTAAAATTCATGGAGAAGAAATAAAAACTGTGAGGTTCGCCGATGACATTGTAATTCTGTCAGAGACAGCAAAGGACTTGGAAGAGCAGTTGAATGGAATGGACAGTGTCTTGAAAGGAGGATATAAGATGAACATCAACAAAAGCAAAACAAGGATAATGGAATGTAGTCTAATTAAGTCGGGTGATGCTGAGGGAATTAGATTAGGAAATGAGGCACTTAAAGTAGTAAAGGAGTTTTGCTATTTGGGGAGCAAAATAACTGATGATGGTCGAAGTAGAGAGGATATAAAATGTAGGCTGGCAATGGCAAGGAAAGCGTTTCTGAAGAAGAGAAATTTGTTAACATCCAGTATTGATTTAAGTGTCAGGAAGTCATTTCTGAAAGTATTCGTATGGAGTGTAGCCATGTATGGAAGTGAAACATGGACGATAAGTAGTTTGGACAAGAAGAGAATAGAAGCTTTCGAAATGTGGTGCTACAGAAGAATGCTGAAGATTAGATGGGTAGATCACATAACTAATGAGGAAGTATTGAATAGGATTGGGGAGAAGAGAAGTTTGTGGCACAACTTGACCAGAAGAAGGGATCGGTTGGTAGGACATGTTCTGAGGCATCAAGGGATCACCAATTTAGTATTGGAGGGCAGCGTGGAGGGTAAAAATCGTAGAGGAAGACCAAGAGATGAATACGCTAAGCAGATTCAGAAGGATGTAGGTTGCAGTAGGTACTGGGAGATGAAAAAGCTTGTACAGGATAGAGTAGCATGGAGAGCTGCATCAAACCAGTCTCAGGACTGAAGACCACAACAACAACAACAATAGTTGATATCGAGACTATGAATTTTGAGCCGTGCTGCGGCTCGCGTTGGTGCTGTTTGTAGGTTTCCGTCCTTTGTTGGAGGCCAGACCGTATCGTTTAGTTGACATGGTTGCGGTTGTTCGTCTTCCTCTCGTGTCTTCGCAAACGTTGCCTGTCCGCTAGTGGCAGCAGCAGTCGTGATCGGTATGTAGTAACTGAGGCCCTATCTTTGTGGCGACGTCGGTTTTCTTCCGGGTCGTGCCAGTGTGCAGTTCGGTTGGGGACTCTGGAGGAGCCAGGTCCGTGTATTGCGCGAACACGCCAGGACCGCTGGTGGCGCACATGGACAGCCGGATAGGACGCCTGTGGTCACGAGGGTGCACGACCTCATCGTAAATCGGATGCTGTAAGCTTTAAGTTAAGTGCTTTTGGATTCAGGTAGAGAAAGCTCCACCAATGTGACATCTCACGATTCTCCAGTGACTTCGGTTCGTGTTGCTGCTCGTAGTGTTGCCGAGGTGAAAAGCAGCGAGTGCTTGGGGAAGGTGGTTCTGATTAGCTTTCCTGGACTTTTAATTAACATTCATTGCGTTCAGTTTGTTACCATTTGTTAAGTTCAACCAGCGGTATTTTTCTTGCCCCGTGGCCACTAATGCCCCAGTTACCCGGCCTGGGGTTTTGTGTATGTAACAGCAGTGTACGTTTCCTCGCCTTGACGCTGCTATACGGTGAGGTGTGTAGTTTGGACAGCTTTCTTGATTGTAAGTTGGTTGGCGATTCTTCTACTCTGGTGGTAGTGATTCCTTTCTCGTTCCAGGTGCTCTAAGCACAGGATTCCGCGGACAGCGTCCAGACTACCGATTCCGGCTCTGGCATATTTTTACATCTTTGCATTTGGTTTATTGTACATCAGGTAGCCTCAGCAAGATTATCATTAGTCATTCTTAGACTGCCACTAGTGTGAGTTACCATCTTGTGAAGTGAATGCAACTCTTGGCTGTCTATCTCATCATTCGCGAAAGTGTTTTTCTGGTCGATTCCTGGTGCATAGTCTGTGACTGGCCCTTGTGTTTTACTATTGTATTTGCTGTTTTATTGTATGTTTCTAATTTTTTATACAATTGTCATTCTTGGCGTTACAGCAGGTTTAAATGATTGTGCTACCAAGTTTACCATCATTTTGTTTCACCTGTTTGGTGGTCAGTTGCCTGTCTTTTTAAATTAACCTTTGCTATTGCATTGCTGTTTTACAGTATGTTTGTTAAAAAATTTTTATAATTGCTGTTCTTGGCGTTAAAGGCCTTCAGCTGTGAATGTGGTTATTTGCCTTCAAATTCTAATTGGGACCACACTGGCTTGTTTTTAGAACATTATTTGCTGTGTCTGTATTTTATGCTCATTTGGTAAATTGTAACGCACTGAAAGCACTATTAATTACAGAGTTGTTTATTCCTTCATTAATAACGTGTGATAGGCCGGCCGGTGTGGCCGTGCGGTTCTAGGCGCTTCAGTCTGGAACCGCGTGACCGCTACCGTCGCAGGTTCGACTCCTGCCTCGGGCATGGATGTGTGTGATGTCTTTAGGTTAGTTAGGTTTAAGTAGTTCTAAGTTCTAGGGGACTGATGGCCACAGATGTTAAGTCCCATAGTGCTCAGAGCCATTTGAACCATTTTTGAAACCAATAACGTATGTTATCTTTATTTATTGCTGAGTCTGGATACGGTTTTAAAATAAATGTGTGTAATTGCAAAAGGGAACCAACAGTTACTGATTACGGCCCCGTTCACTTTCGTAACCGAATACTGCGTTCCTTGACTTACAGGTTACAAACCTAACGGGCGGTTTCCTTTTTGTGTACAGCAACATTCCAAATTGCTAACCTAAAAACTTCTGCATCCCTTCATAATAAATGAGGTGTTTTGTTCAGGATGGGCACCTTTTAACCGTGTTTTTAAATTAGTTTTTTTTCCGTTATCCCCTAAATATATTTAAGCAGTTTACTCTGCACTCTTTTTCCCTGGTAAAAGTGGTATTTTGAGTTTCGTGTTTATTCTTTCTTTCTGTATTTGCAGGCCAATGTATATCTGTTCCATGTTTATGGAGTGACTTGAATAACTCTTTTTAAGCTGGAGCAGAAACCCTCTCAGTTGCGCTACATACGCTAAATAGATATTATAAACAGTAAAGTTTCTCTGCCAATCCCAGTAAAACAAAGGTATGGCACTCGACCTAAGTAGGAATATCGCCAACATAAAACTTAATATCACCTTCTGTGGAGCAGACATAAACCAAAACACGCATCCCAAATGTCTAGTCGTAAAACCTCATCATTCTCTTGCATTTAAGAAACAGCTTAAAATAAGGGGACAAAAAAGTAGAATAAACGCTATCAGTAAAGTGATTGGGACGTACTTGGACCGCAAGCAGACACAATACAGGTTGGGGCAAATAAAAGTGGTCAGGACAAGTGGATACGATTGGACGTGAATGGGTGGATATAACAACACCCCGTGACGCGCACGCAGCGTGCACGCCCGCCACGTCACCCACACCTGGTTCAGAGCGTAGTGCGGGCGTTGTCAGCGCAAAGCGGACGATGGTACTCACAGTGGAGAAGCGCTACGTGACAACAAAGCCGTGGAAACGGTGTTGTCAGTTGTTTTCTGGGTAACTGAATGGTGCCAAAGTGGCAGCAAAGAGTTCCATGCAACGCTTAGTGCGAAAATAGCCTCAGACATGATTGTTTTGAAAAGTCAAAAGAACAATCCTAAACGTACCTGCACACCAGAAAACGTGGCTACAGTTCAGCGGAAAATTCGTCAGAGTCCTCTAAAATCAACCCGACGCCTGTCGCTAGAGCTGACGTAGTACATCGACCATGCGTGCGTATACTCCACCTGGACCTGCACATGCATCCCTGCCGATTGTCTGTCATTCGTGCACTAAAACCGTCAGATGCGTCTCGGCGTCTGCAGTTTTGTGAATGGCTTCTCACTGAGATAACAGTGAATGACCTGGACATGGATCTGTTCTTTATGTTAGTTGACAGAATCACAGGTTATTAGCAGTGGAGAATCCACATAACTTCCACAAAACATCATTGCATGGTCAGGTGACTGGGATTTGGTGCGCAGTGCTGCACGCCGCGTTAATGGTCTCATCTTCTTTCTCAGACGCTGACTTCAGCGAGTTGCATTGCCAACGTTTTGAAACCATTTATGACCTGACAGAGGTGTTATCAGAGACCAGTCTAGCCGCGGCCCAGCTGACCACCCAGGTCACCTGATCTGTCAGCGTGCGATTACTTTGTGTGGGGAGCGCTCAGGTCTAAGGCCTATCGCAACAACCCTTATATTCTCCAGTAACTGCAGCAGAACGTTTCGGATGACACTGCAGCAATTCCAGCAGTCCATCTTCGATCTGCTTCCAGGAACTTGCTGACCAGGGCTTAAGAGTGCCGAAAGATAAATGGTGGTCACTTCCAGCACCTGCTATAGTCAAGTTAGTACTGTATTCCATATCCTCTGCTCTGTTCCTTTGTCTCCTGTCACTCTGTTCTCTAGGTCACTTTTATTTACCCCACCCTGTAAATACAGCAGCGTGATCGATGATAAAAAGTGTCTAATTTAGCATCACCAGACCTCAGTCAATGACAATCAGTGGACTGAGAAGGGAGTAAGGTATACATAGAATCAGTTCCTAGAAACTCTCCAGTAAACGAAGTTGTTTCTCATGTGCTCAGAATTTGAAATTTCACAGCACATTCGAATTCCCGCACACCCAACTGGTGGTGTCAACACAGATCCAGCACTGAATCGCACCAGAGGGTGAAACTGTTAGCAAGTAACTCAGCCAGTGCCGCACCGTGGCAGAGAGCATGTCGGTCAGCTGTACAGAGAGAAAACAGGGACTTCGACTTGAGACAGCACCGAAGGCCACTGTGGGTAGTGGTTAATACATTGTGGCGCAGCACCAGAGCCTTGTATGATGCTCACCTATGTGCGGCTCTTGTTCATGCTGTTTGTTCTTTGACATTTTTGTTTCTTCCTTACTTACTGGCGTAACGAAGCTGCTGGCTTGCCTCCTTGAGTGGCAGCAGCAGCACTTATCGATACTCTACTACTGTCGTACTGGTGGTGGTGGCGGCAGTGTGTGTGGTATTCAGTAGGTTGGGACGGAGCAGCAAGGAAGTCTCCGCGGCGTGGGCGCCAGGCCGGGACCGCTGGTGACGTGTTCGCGCTGTCGTATCGTGAGGCTCCAGCTGCTAGAGCGACAAAGTTTGTTGGCCACCGAACCTGCACACTGAAGTTGAGTGATCAGTTAACCAGTTATGAAACCTGAACTACTGTGACATCTCTTCGTTCATTTGCGGGTTGTTGCTCCCTGGGCTGTTCGGGCTAGCAGCAACGTATGATGTGTTGGAGTCGGCAAAATCTTGCAGCCATCTTCCTATATTGTGATTAATTATTAAATTGACTGTTACTCGCCGGTGAAGTGCACCAGGGGAATTCTTTGCCCTGTGTCTGTTAACGCCGTAGTTACCTGCCCTGGTCGTAGGCGTAGTTTTCCGGCAGTGTGCCTTTCCTCGTTATGTTGATGCTGTCTGGCACGGTGTGTAGTTCGTCAGCCTTTTAAGTTGTTTGGTTCATATTTTGCTTAGAGTGGTTATTGTCCCCTTGGCTGTTTTTGACGCCAATTTCTGAAGAAGTAGTGCTGTTCGTATCCTCGTCTTCAACCGATATTTTCTATCGTTGTGCCATTGGTCAGACTGAAGGGAATTGGTTAAATTGTTGGCCAGTCCTTGGGCTGTACCTAGTTTGGGTTGCCATCCAATTATTTAATTTTAGCTCTTGGCTGCCTGTCTCACCTCACCTTACGTTTGAACCACCTTGAGGGCTGACCCTTGGAACACTTCTGAGCGCCACTTGTTCTGTTTGTTTTAAATTGTGATTTTAATTTTAGTTTGCAGTATTGTGCAAGGCCTTCGGTTGTGTATTAATTCAGTTCTTTTTAAAGGTTACATAGAGGTCTTTAGTCATGTTAAATTAATAGCTTGAAGATTGATTTTATTTTTAAAAAAATTTCCGTAAAATTTGTTCTATCTGAAATTGTTTGTAATCCAGGCCCTAAGTCGTTAGTTGTTCGATGTGTTATGTGTGACCTTCAACCGAGGATTTACGTGAACCCCTATTAATAAGGCCTTCAGCCGTGTGCATTGCTTAAAGGAATTTTTTTTATAAGGAGGAAAGAGTTTATTAGTTTGTCTGACTTGTTGATCAGGCCTTCAGCCGTTGTTTCAAATGTGTTTGTGGCCTTCAGCCATTCAATAAGTTAATATTTCTTTAATTAGGCTTTCAGCCATTCTATGTAAGTTTAAAAAGAAACTTCTTGGTTAGAAAAACTTTTTATTAATATGTTTTAGTTATAGTTGTCCTTAAGACGTGTAGTGTAGGCGTTCAGCCGCTAATTGTTTTCAATTGCCTGTCTTTTATTTTACCTTCGATTTTTAATTGCTTTTGATTCGTAAGCCAGGCCTTCAGCCGTTCTTGTTTTTGGTGATGTTTTGGGGCTTCAGTCCAGAAAGCATCCTAAGTTTTCTTTAACTAGGCCTTCAGCCTTATTGTGTAATTGTGATCTTTTAAAGCAATGTGTAAATAAGTGGTTCCTAGAAAAATAAAGTTGTGTGTTTGATTGTGCAACTCACAGTAACTGTTTACAGCCCCATCCACAATCGTAACCTTATCCTGAGTACCTACCAACCAGGTTTCAGGTGTACTGGCCATACTTGTTTGAGTCAGCTAGGCTGGCCCAAGGATTCGCCTTAGGACACAGTCAGTAGTGGGGAACTGGAGTAGGCAAACCATTCTGTTCCAGTGACACTGGGTAGTGTGAGGAGTGGCAGACAGGTTGTGGAGTGGCATCATGGCAATGTTAGCCCATAGGCCAGACATGTCTGCGTCTAGGCTTGGTTAGCCAATGGGCTGGCCGCACTCATCGGCTGAAGGTGCCTCATAGGAGGCGGAGTAGGGCTGAGAGTTCGTGGTTGACTACCAAGAAAGACGAACCCTAGAGATTACCGTGGAACCGTGAGAGATGTGAAACCAGCAGCAGTGGAATGCAGCAGTCGGTATAGGGTACAGCCAAATCTAATGCAGACATCGTCAAGCTCGTGTAGTGGTTGGAGTCTTCTTACCAATGTCCAGGAGAAGAGGGCAGCTCAAGTCAGCAAGGACAGGTGGAGAAACTAGTTCCAGCAACACAGAACACGGCACAAACTGACGTGCGTGACATTTGCTTTTGTGATCCATATTTATTATTGGCAAACAGTGATGGTTGACTGACTACATTACTGTCCAGTGAAGTCAGCTTGATTCAATTGTTGTTCTATGAAAGCATGGAGAGACTGTGACGAATTTGACAGTGCTAAAAATATTTTCAGGCGTTTTGTGGCGATGATAGCACTGAATATCAAATTCTTTATTGTGAAATTGTTGTGAAGGGCGAGACAATTATTCAGTGACAGTGTACTAGCAATAAATTGTTGGTGTTTCGCTTAACTGCATTATCAGTTTTTGCATCATTACCTTTATGTATTTTTTGTAGTCGATTTAGCAATTGTAGTTCTGTGTGGTTGTGATCTCTGTAGGGGCTAGATGTAGGTACTAGAAGATTGTAGACAGTTGTAGTGGGCCAGATGCTTATTCCAGTTTATTTTAGTTTGATACTCAAGTTATTAATGGGCAGAAGTAATTTTGTCCTTCTGTTCGATGCCCAGTGGTTAATCATAGGCAAAAAGAAGTTGTCGTTTCATTTGAAGCCAAAAGCGAGTTTATTTTTATAATGTATGAATATATTTTAGCATAAGTTCTTTTGTACATCTTACAGCGAGATAAGCTTATTGTATTTCTTTTGAGATGAAATATTTCAATCTGTTGTATCATTACACCCCTGAAAGTTTTATTCCTGAAAGTCGAATTGAGTGCGAATTCTTAATATTTATTTACACTCTAGTATTGTGATATACAGGGTGGTCCATTGATCGTGACCGGGCCGAGCGGAATTAGCCGAGCGGTCTAGGGCGTTGCAGTCCTGGACTGTGCGGCTGGTCCTGGCGGAGGACCGAATCCTCCCTCGGGCATGGGTGTGTGTGTATGTCCTTAGGATAATTTAGCTTAAATAGTGTGTCAGCGTAGGGACTGATAACCTTAGCAGTTAAGTCCCATACGATTTCACACATATGTGAACACATTTGATCGTGACCGGGCCAAATATCTCACGAAATAAGCGTCAAACGAAAAAACTACAAAGAACGAAACTTGTCTACCTTAAAGTGGGAAACCAGATGGCCCTATGGTTGGCCTGCTAGATGGCGCTGCCACAGGTCAAACGGATATCAACTGCGTGTTTTTAAATAGGAACCCCCATTTTTTATTACATATTCGTGTAGTACGTAAAGCAATATGAATGTTTTAGTTGGACCAAATTTTTCGCTTTGTGACAGATGGCGTTGTGATAGTCACAAACATATGGCTCACAATTTTAGACGAACAGCTGATAACAGGTAGGTTTTTTTTAAATTAAAATACAGAACGTACGTACGTTTCAACATTTTATTTCGGTTGTTCCAATGTGATACATGTACCTTTGTGAACTTATCATTTCTGAGAACGCATGCTGTTACAGCGTGAATACCTGTAAATACCGCATTGCTGCAATAAATGCTCTAAATGATGTCCGTCAACCTGAATTCATTTTGCAATACGTGTAACGACATTCCTCTCAACAGCGTGTAGTTCGCCTTCCGTAATGTTCGCACATGCATTGACAATGCGCTGACGCATGTTGTCAGGCGTTGTTGGTGGATCACGATAGCAAATATCCTTCAACTTTCCCCACAGAAAGTAATCCGGGGACGTCAGATCCAGTGAACGTGCGGGCCATGGTATGGTGCTTCGACGACCAATCCACATGTAATGAAATATGCTATTCAGTACCGCTTCAAGCGCACGCGAGCTATGTGCCGGACATCCATCATGTTGGAAGTACATCGCCATTCTCTCATGCAGTGAAACATTTTGTAGTAACATCGGTAGAACATTACGTAGGAAATCAGCATACATTGCACCATTTAGATTGCCATCGATGAAATGGGGGCCAATTATCCTTCCTCCCATAATGCCGCACCGTACATTAACCCGCCAAGGTCGCTGATGTTCCGCTTGTCGCAACCATCGTGGATTATCCGTTGCCCAATAGTGCATATTATGCCGGTTTACGCTACCGCTGTTGGTGGATGACGCTACGCCGCCAAATTGAACGAGTGCAAAAAATCTGTCATCGTCCCGTAATTTCTCTTGTGCCCAGTGGCAGAACTGTACACGACGTTCAAGTTCATCGTCATGCAATTCCTGGTGCATAGAAATATGGTACGGGTGCAATCGATGTTGATGTAGCATTCTCAACACCGACGTTTTTGAGATTCCCGATTCTCGCGCAATTTGTCTGCTA
Organism: Schistocerca serialis cubense; assembly: GCF_023864345.2. Lineage (NCBI taxonomy): Eukaryota > Metazoa > Arthropoda > Insecta > Orthoptera > Acrididae > Schistocerca > Schistocerca serialis. The sequence goes on along the minus strand of NC_064639.1, from coordinate 102,107,078 downwards.
CTGATATGCGGATTAGCCGCGACAACAGCTAAAACACCTACTTGGGCATCATCATTTGTTGCAAGTCGTGGGTGAAGTTTCACATGTTGCTGAACACTTCCTGTTTCCTTAAATAACGTAACAGTCCGGGCACTTTGATGATATCATCCTCAGTTCATACAGGCGGTTGGCGGAGTTGGTGAAGGCGGAAAGCCTCGCTCGCGAGGTGGAATCTGAGATAACTATTTGTAGTATCATTCCCACAACCGATCGCGGTTCTCTGGTTTGGAGCCGAGTGGAAGGCTTAAACCAGAGGCTCAGACGATTCTGCGGAAATCTGGGGTGCAAATTTCTCGACTTCTGCTATCGGGTGGAGAAATGTAGGGTCCCCCTGAATAGGTCAGGCGTGCACTACACGCCGGAAGCGGCTACAAGGGTAGCGGAGTACGTGTGGAGTGCACATTTGGGTTTTTTAGGTTAGAGAATTCCCTCCCTAGGCCCGAAAAGACGCCTCCTGAGACACGACAAGGTAGTAGTAGGCAAAACGCAACAGGGAATAACAATATTAATGTGATAATAGTAAATTGCAGGAGCGTCTATAGGAAGGTCCCAGAACTGCTCTCATTAATAAACTGTCACAATGCCCCCATAGTACTAGGGACGGAAAGTTGGCTGAAACCAGATGTAAACAGTAATGAAATTCTAAACTCAGATCTGAATGTATACCGCAGAGACAGGGTGGACAGTGAAGGTGGAGGCGTGTTTACAGCGATAAAAGTGCAATAATATCGAAGGAAATTGACGGATATCCGAAATGTGAAATGATTTGGGTCAAGGTCACGGTTAAAGCAGGCTCAGACATGGTAATTGGATGCCTCTATAGGCCCCCTGGCTCAGCAGCTGTTGTGGCAGAGCACCTGAAGGAAAATTTCAAAGATATTTCGAGTAGATTAACTGATCATGTTATAGTTCTGGGTGGAGATTTTAATTTACCAGATACAGACTGGGAGACTCAAACGTTTATAACGGGTGGTAGGGACAAGGAATCCAGTGAAATTTTTTTAAGTGCATTATCTGCAAACTACCTTGAGCAGTTAAACGGAGAACCGACTAGTGGCGATAACATATTAGACCTTCTGGTGACAAACAGACCCGAACTATTTGAAACAGTTAACGCAGAACAGGGAATCAGCTATCATAAAGCTGTTACTGCATCGATGACTTCATCCGTAAATAGAAATATTAAAAAAGGTAGGAAGATTTTTCTCTTTAGCAAAAGTGGCAACATGCAGATTTCAGAGTACTTGACGGCTCAACACAAAAGTTTTGTCTCAAGTACAGATAGTGTTGAGGATCAGTGGACAAAGTTCAAAACCATCGTACAGTATGCATTAGATGAGTATGTACCAAGCAAGATCGTAAGAGATGGAAAAGAGACACCATGGTACAACAACCGAGATAGAAAACTGCTACGGAGGCAAAAGGAACTTCACGGCAAACATAATAGCCAAAGCCTTGCAGACAAACAAAAATTACACGAAGCGAAATGTAGTGTGAGGAGGGCTATGCGAGATGCGTTCAATGAATTCGAAAGTAAAGCTCTATGTACTGACTTGGCAGAAAATTCTAATAAATTTTGGTCTTATGTCAAAGCGGTAGGTGGATCAAAACAAAATGTCTAGATACTCTGTGACCATAGACACGGGTTAACAGGTAGATGCCATGTTTCTTGGCTTCCGCAAAGCGTTTGATACAGTTCCCCACAGTCGTATAATGAACAAAGTAAGAGCATATGAACTATCAGACCAATTGTGTCACTGGATTGAAGAGTTCCTAGATAACAGAACGCAGCATGTCATTCTCAACGGAGAGAAGTTTTCCGAAGTAAGAGCGATTTCAGGTATGCCGCAGGGGAGTGTCGTAGGACCGTTGCTATTCACCATATACATAAATGACCTTGTCGATAACATCGGAAGTTCACTGAGGCTTTTTGCGTATGATGCTGTAGTATATCGAGAGGTTGTAACAATGGAAAATTGTACTGAAATGCAGGAGTATCTACAACGAATTGACGCATGGTGCAAGGAATGGCAATTTAATGTCAATGTAGAGAAGTGTAATGTACTGCGAATACATAGAAAGGATGATCCTTTGTCATGTAGCTACAATATAGCAGGTCAGCAACTGGAAGCTGTTAATTCCATAAATTATCTGGAAGTAGGCATTAGGAGTGATTTAAAATGGAATGACCATATAAAATTAATCGTCGGTAAAGCAGATGCCAGACTGAGATTCATTGGAAGAATGCTAAGGAAATGCAGTCGAAAACAAAGGAACTAGGTTACAGTACACTTCTTCGCCCACTGCTTAAATACTGCCCACCGGTGTGCGATCCGTACGAGATAGGGTTGATAGAAGGGATAGAGAAGATCCAACGGAGAGCATCGCGCTTCTTTACAGGATCATTTAGTAATCACGAAAGCGTTACGGAGATGATAGAAAAACTCCAGAGGAAGACTTTGCAAGAGAGATGCTCAGTAGCTCGGTACGGGCTTCTGTTGAAGTTTCGAGAACATACCTTCACTGAGGAGTCAAGCAGTATATTGCTCCCTCCTACGTGTATCTCGCGAAGAGACCATGAGGAAAAAATCAGAGAGATTAGAGCCCACACAGAGACATACCGACAATCTTTCTTTCCACGAACAATATGAGACTGGAACAGAGGGGAGAACCGATAGAGGTACTCAAGGTACCCTCCGCCACACACCGTCAGGTGGCTTGCGGAGTATGGATGTAGATTTAGATGTAGAGCAGCATACATAGCACACGCACGTTGGGCATTTTGATCACAATAGCCATACATCAACACGATATCGACCTTTTCCGCAATTGGTAAACGGTCCATTTTAACGCGGGTAATGTATCACGAAGCAAATACCATCCACACTGGATGAATGTTACGTGATACCACGTACTTATACGTTTGTGACTATTACAGCGCCATCTATCACAAAGCGAAAAAAGTGGTCCAGCTAAAAGATTCATATTTCTTTCCGTACTACACGAATATGTAATAACAAATAGGGTTTCCTATTTTAAAAAACGCAGTTGATATCCGTTTGACCTATGACAGCGCCATCTAGCGGGCCAACCATAGTGCCGTCTGGTTTCCGCCTTGAAGCTAGACAAGTTTCGTACTTCGTAGTTTTTTCGTCTGATGCTTATTTCGCTAGATATTTGGCCCGGTCACTATCAATGGACCACCCTTTATACTGCTATATGACATACTGTCATTGTTTCGGAACTGTTTCTTTGGTGTATGCAGTACACAATGTGGTGACATGTGTCGATAGTCTTCCGCGTTTAGCATTTCCTTAGGTTCAATAAGGGGACCACCCGCAGACCACGTAAAACACGTCCATAACGTATGACCAGCTCCTCCATACCTCACCGTTGACAGTACTCATGACGCAGTGAATGTTCTCTTTGCACTAGCTAAACTCAAGCCACTCGTTTCGAGTCATCCAACGTCCTACGACGTCGCTCTCTACACCGCCGCAATCGCTGGCTACAAAAATGAGTGGCTAATAACGAGCCGCTCGACCATTGTACACCAGTGCGATCCTGGACTGCTGACAGTACTTCGAAACTCAAAGGTGATTCCTACAGTCTATTTCATGTGATTTTTGGTAACAACCCTCCGCAACGCTCGACGATTCTTGTCCGTCATTACGTGACCTTGGTCTCAGTGTAGCTGTTGGTGTTACCCCACATTTTCAGTTCACAACCGTATCATCAGTAGCTCCTCCTGGGCATCTGTAGAAGGCTTAAAACGTCGCTGATGGATTTGGTACTCAGGTGACAGTCAATGACAAGTACACCATCAAAGTCAGTGAGCTCCTCTCACCGACCGTTTTGCTTTTGCTGCTTCTCTACTGACAACACAACACTCCCCGCTCCCTTTTATACTTGCTGCTCCACTTCTCGTGACCTCTAGCGATCAATTCCGTATTACATAGGTGTGTCCAGATACTTTTGACCAGGTAGTGTATATTATCAGCAAATGTAATGCAGTGTATTTGAGTACTGTTAATTTTGTTACTTATGTGTTGCTTCTTTTTGCTTGTCCACCCCGATAGCTGAATGGCCAGCGTCACGGACTGCCGTCCTTTGGGGCCCGGGTTCCATTCCCGGGGATTTTCTCCGCTCAGGAACCAGTGTTGTGTTCATCGTCATTTCATCTCCATCCGGCACGCAGGTCGCCCAATGTGGCGTCGAATGTAAGAGGACCTGCACCAAGGCGGCCGGACCTGTCCAGCAAGCGGCCTCCTGCCCACTGACGCCAAACGCTCATCTCCATTTCCAATTCTCTTTGTTTGTATTGTTCATTGAATAAATCAGTTGAATAACGAAGGAAAGAGAGGACAGCTCATCGGACACCACCTTCCATTCTAGCCTCTTTCTTAGTGCTGCTGACTTGTACGAGCGACGTTCAATCAGTAACGCAACGCATTTTTTTCTGAAAGCAGGATGGTTGTATTGAGGATTCCAATTCACGTTATTCTCCAATGTTTTGGCTACAAAAGCCTATTTTTGAAAATAATGTCTAACTGTGCACCAAGGTGCTTGATTATGATCCGTCGAACACTTCGAATGAGAGTGTCCACACGTTCCGACATTGCAGGAGTCACAGCTTTGTGCGGCCTGCGCCGGCACGCGGAAGATCGGACACGTTTGCGCGACCTTGTTGCGATGATGACAGATCCTCGCCCAACGATTCAGAGGGCTTTGGTTCGCTGTCAGGTCTCCGTAGACGTTCTGCAAGCGCCTGGGAAAATCTGCGATGGCCTGGTTTTCCGCCAAAAGAAAATCGGTGACGGTTCTCTGGTGGAACGCACTTCCGTTACACGCGCCATTTTGAAGGCTACGTATAGCTGACTACCGGGACTTCATGAAACTGTAGCCGGAGTATTCCGCGACCTCCCAAAGCAAATTTCGCATTTTCTCACCCGAAATTGGGCGGGAAATAAAAGGGTGTTGCAATACTTATTGAACGCCCTTCCTATTTCTGTACTCTGACTTTTAATTTTTTTTTTTAAATTCCAGTGTTTGATCACAATATAAATTCCTTGACGATGACCAGTTTCAGTCAGTAATGACCATCTTCAGATCTACAATACAAAAAATACGTGCACCTAGTGGGCAGTCTACCTTTCAACACAATACGGCATTTCATATCACACAGGTTGTATGACAGTATATTGTGATATGAAATGCTGTATTGTGTTGAAAGACAGACTACCCACTAGGTGTATGTATTTTTTATACTGTAGATCTGAACATGGTCATTACTGACTGAAACCGGTCATCGTCAAAGGAATTTACACTACTGGCCATTAAAATTGCTACACCACGAAAGATGACGTGATACAGACGCGAAATTTAACCGACAGGAAGAAGATGCTGTGATATGCAAATGATTAGCTTTTCAGCGCATGCCCACAAGGTTGCCGCCGGTGGCGACACCTACAACTTGCTGACATGAGGAACGTTTCCAACCGATTTCTCATACATAAACAGCAGTTGACCGGCGTTGCCTGGTGAAACGTTGTTGTGATGCCTCGTGTAAGGAGGATAAATGCGTACCATCACGTTTCTGACTTTGATAAAGGTTGGATAGCAGCCTATCGCGATTGCGGTTTATCGTATCGCTACATTGCTGCTCGCGTTGGTCGAGATTCAATGACTGTTAGCAGAATATGGAATCGGTGGGTTCAGGAGGGTAATACGGAACGCCGTGCTGGACCCCAACGGCTTCGAATCACTAGCAGTCGAGATGACAGGCATCTTATCCGCATGGCTGTAACGGATCGTGCAGCCACGTCTCGGTCCCTGAGTCAACAGATGGGGACGCTTGCAAGACAACAATCATCTGCACGAACAGTTCGAAGACGTTTGCAGCAGCAAGGACTATCAGCTCGGAGACCATGGCTGCGGTTACCCTTGACACTGCATCACAGACACGAGCGCCTGCGATGGTGTACTCAACGACGACCCTGGGTGCACGATTCGGATGAATCCAGGTTCTGTTTACAGCATCATGATGGTCGCATCGGTGTTTGGCGACATCGAGGTGAACGCACATTGGAAGCGTGTATTCGTCGTCGCCATACTGGCGTATCACCCGGCCATTGGTTACACGTCTCGGTCACCTCTTGCTCGCATTGACGGCACTTTGAACAGTGGACGTTACATTTAATTTGTGTTACGACCTGTGGCTGTACCCTTCATTCGATCCCTGCGAAACCCTACATTTCAGCAGGATAATGCACGACAGCATGTTGCAGGCCGTGTACGGACCTTTCTGGATACCGAAAATGTTGGACTGCTGCCCTGGCCAGCACATTGTCCAGACCTCTCACCAACTGAAAACGTCTGGTCAATGGTGGCCGAGCAACTGGCTCGTCACAATACGCCAGTCACTACTCTTGATGAACTGTGGTATCGTGTTGAAGCTGCATGGGCAGCTGTACCTGTACACGCCATCCAAGCTCTGTTTGACTCAATGCCCAGGCGTATCAAGGCCGTTATTACGGCCAAAGGTGGTTGTTCTGGGTATTGATTTTTCAGGATCTATGCACCCTAATTGCCTGAAAATGTAATCACATGTCAGTTCTAGTATAATATATTTGTCCCATGAATACCTGTTTATCACCTTCATTTCAACTTGGTGTAGCAATTTTAATGGTCAGTAGTGTATACTGTGATCAAAGAGTGGAATAGAAAAAAAAAGTTTCCCATTGTTGGATCACTGTTCATATTCGCGATTATGTCGCAGCTGGTGACTCTGACTTTTGTATAGTTTGCGAATCAGTGTTTCACATCTCCAATCTATACCACTTTTAGCCGGTTTTTCATGCCAGTGTTTGACATAGCGCAGTTAAAAATCGTAAATAGTGTGTCACCTGTGTAGGTCCTTGGACCTACGGTTGGCCACGTGTTTCAAAGTGGAGGAACTGACGCGGAAGTTTGTAGATAAATTAATATCATCATCGCCGTCGTGAGGGGAGTTGACTGGCAGAGAGCCGTGCCGGACGGTAGCAGCTGTCGGGGGCAGGCAGCAGTGGACGGCTAATTAGGGGGGCGTCGCTGGCTGAGGCTGCCGGACGCCCGAGGCTGGCACTGCTGCTGCTGCTGCTGCTGTGGCTGCGGCCCTAATCAAATCTAAACACATGTAACAAACAGCTAAACAGTTAATTGCGGACGCGAAATCACCGTCATTTCCCAAATTGGCCCGTAACATGTCATTAATGACTGGCCCCGCGGGCCGCAGGCGGAGGCGCTGGAATGCTGTCTAATGGGAATCCGGTGCAGCAGTTCGATATCCGGAGTTACGGCGGGGGCGTGGCTTGGCTGCGAGCGGCGAGGCGGGGCAAGGCAGGCCGCGTCCGTGCCTCCTGGCTACGCACTGGCCGGGGATAGCGGCTGTCGTGTAACAGCGAGTACTGGAGTATCATGCAGACGGTTACAGATTCAACACTTCTTCTATTACGTATTTTCCACAGACTTCCATTCATTTGCCGGCCACAGTGGCCGTGCGGTTCTAGGCGCTGCAGTCTGGAACCGCGAGACCGCTACGGCCGCAGGTTCGAATCCTGCCACGGGCATGGATGTGTGTGATGTCCTTAGGTTAGTTAGATTTAACTAGTTCTAAGTTTTAGGGGACTAATGGCCTGAGAAGTAGAGTCCCATAGTGCTCAGAGCCATTTGAACTACTTCCGAGGAGTGGTCGTTCACCTTTCTCTTCATATCAATCTCGTTCCCACCTAGGTCTCATTCAATCTCGTTCTTCATTCCAGTTTCTCTGTTTCTCGTTCCCTCTGCAGCTTAGTTCCTCGTTTCAGGTCTCCCGTTTGTCATTCTCATCTTGTTCTGATTTCTCGCACTTCTTCCATTTCTCGTTCCCACCTCTGTCTCGTTCCTTGTTCTTGTTCCATTTCCACTATTGCTCATTCCCACCTCAGTCCCGTTCAATAGGTGTCTTTTCTCATTCCAGTTCTTCCGTTTCTCATTCCACCTTGGTCTCATTCCTCTTTCCAGTTACATTTCTACCATTCCTCATTCACACCTTAGTCCTGTTGGATCAATCTCGTTCCTGGTTCCATTTCCGCCGTTTCTCGCTCCCATCTCGATCTCGTTTCTTGTTCTACTTCCATTTCACCATATCCGCCCCGATAGCTGAGTTGGCAGCGTGACGGATTGCTGTTCTACGTTACCGGGTTCGATTCCAGGCTGGGTCGGGAATTTTCTCCGCTCAGGGACTGGGTGTTGAGTTGTCTTCATAATCATTTCATCCCCATCCGATGTGCTGGTCGCCCAGTGTGGCGTCGAATGTAATAAGACCTTCACCAAGGCGGCCGGACCTCCCCCGCAAAGAGCCTCCCGGCCTTTGACACCAAACACTCATTTCCATTTCACCATTCCTCTTTTCCACCTCGGTCTCGTTCACTCGGTGTAGTAGTTTTTCGGGCAGTCACTCATTGCTCGTTCCAGCTCCACCGTTCTTCATTCAGTTACGGTTGCTTTCGCTCATTGTGGTCTCCTGTTCTTGTTCAGTTTAGAACCCTTTTCGAAATCTCCACGTTCAACCGCCACGACCAATAATATAACAAAATTGTAATTATATATTCAAATTAACACAAATACTCTCGATTCGCTCTGTCTCATCCAGACAGCCAAGTGTTAGCACTCTGCTTATGAGATTCAGGAATGTGTGTTGGCACAAGATTGAAAATGTCTGGTGGATTAATGATGAGGGCCAGCGTGCCGGCCAGCCTGGCTGGGGTTTTCTGGCAGTTTCCCACATCCGAGTACCTGAATACTGGGTTGGTATCCACATCCCGCCACAGTTAATGTAATACGAAAACATTTAGAAATAGTTGGTAGACTTTCACATGGATAACATGCAGCTGGAGTACACATATCTCGTCCTGGGGGGGGGGGGGGGGGGGGGTTAAGGTATAACGACATGGAGGGCATTGCACCCACCTTCTAAGACTGAAACCGAGCGAGGTAGTACACTGGAATCGCATTCGGGAGTCAAACCCACGTGCGGGCATCCAGATTTAAGTTTTCTGTGATTTCCCTAAGCAGCTCCAGGCAAATGCCGGGTTGGTTCCTTTGAAAGACACGGCCGATTTCCTTCCCCTTCCTTGACACTATCCGAGCTTGCACTCAGTCTCTAATGACCTCGATGTCGACGGGGCGTTAAACCCAACCTTCCTTACTTCCTTCTAATACTGACCAATCGAAATCCGGTAACAATCGTGCCGATCCCGTATAGGTACGGGATAAAGGCAAAAGAAAAGGAAGTAGTCTCAGTTCATTGGAACTCGTCTTTTGACATGCTACTGCATGTGTTTGAAAACAAAGTGCCCTAGTTATAGAAGATGAGCACATCTCTGTATGAACATGCTGAGCTAAGGTGCTGGCATCAGGCCAGCACGCTCGGAAAAACAGTGAACGAGGTGAATGGATAGTTCTCAAAAAGGATCGATAATCAGTGAACTACTTCCCAAAAATGAATAAGTTTGCCCATCTCTAATACGGACGAGTTAACTATTTCCTCAATACTGTCATATGGGCAGTTGAAATTAAAGTGCTCAGTACAGGAAACATACACGGTAGCAAACTGTTGTCTTAACAGACTGACGCACTGGAATATACAGCGTATAAAAAAACTACATGCAAAGAATTTTAGAGTGCTTGAGGGCATGAAAAGAAAAACTATTTTATGTGACAAAAATGTCACAGGTGCATCGGTTCCCCACTAGTGGTATATAAACTTTTTGGCGTTACTAAAGCTCAGAGACAATATTACAACTGCTGTATGCGCCTTGATTAAGAGGTGTTGTCGTCCGTTTAGAATAGCGCAGAACTGGCATCTACATTCTAATAATAGTGGAATACTCACAAAACAACCAGGAGTTTCACAAATAGCGGCTGCAGCTTGAGCCAAAGGGCTGGAGTTTATATTGTATCTGGTATAACAAATGCATCATCTCTCACCAGAATAAGAAACCCGTAGGAGTGGGGTTGGAGAAACATTCGTATAAACGCAACATAACATAAACCATAGTAATGTCATTGTTTATCCAGGGACATGGTCACTGATAGCAGTAATGAAAACTTCATCTTCCTAGCGGTTAGAGGTAACTGTGTTGCAAATCAAATACTATTTTCAACGTGTTGCGTGCGAAACAGTCAAAACAACTATCTACAGTGGCCTAAGATAAGACCAGCGTGACACCCTTCAAGGATCCCAAGCGAGGAAGCGGTGCACGTGCGACATCTGTGTCACGTTACGAAAGTGTTTCTCTTTATCTCTGTTAATAATTCTGCACGTTTGTTTGTGTAGTGCTTTTATACCCTTATGAATTATAAATTGTAAAAATTGGACATTTTTTGACTTGGCTAAGCCTTTTGATAGATGAACCATGTTTTATTCAGCAGCAGTTAAATATTAACTAACAGTAGACGCATAAAATCTGTAGTGTCTATCTTACAGGCATGACAGAGGTCAAAGTATAGCTACACTACGTGATCAAAAGTATCCGGACACCCCCAAAAACATACGTTTTTCGTATTAGGTGCATTGTGCTGCCACCTACTGCCAGGTACTCCATATCAGAGACCTCAGAAGGCATTAGAGTTCGCGAGAGAGCATAATGGGGAGCTCCAAGGAACTTACGGACTTCGAATGTTGTCAGGTGATTGGGCGTCAGTTGTGTCATACCTTTGTACGCGAAATTTCTACACCCCTTCAACATCCCTAGGTCCACTGTTTCCGATGTAATAGTGAAGTGGAAACGTGAAGGGACACGTACAGCACAAAATTAAACTTACAGGAAATGTGTTTTCAGAACGTAGTTGCGTTTTGTATTTGATTTAAGTTCTGGAACATCCACCTGCTCAAGAAACATAATACTCTGAATTTTTTAACAACACGTATTTATTAATGTCCTTTACGTTACTAATATTTACGTTTTTTTTAAATAGTACATGGACAATAATAGTATGACTGAATTACAGAAATCTGTGTTACGAAACTTCTTCTGCCCCACTGACGAGAATCTTACAGAAGCTTTTAATATTAATTACTACTAACAATATAAACCAATAATGTTTCAAAATATTAAGTCATTTCTTTGCATTACTTTAAAATAAAATGTATATTTTTTACTTTTTTTGTACTTCCCAGAGGACACTCTCTGCGGGATGTATGGACTATGACTGACATAATGTAGTATGAGATACGTCATTTTCTACTGTTTCGTAAACATCAGAATTATTGTTATTTGTCAGGCAAATATAAGAGGGTTCCAGAATGAGATTTTCACTCTGCAGTGGAGTGAGCGCTGATACGAAACTTCCTGTCAGGTTAAAACTGTGTGCGGGACCGAGACTCGAACTCCGGACCTTCGCCTTTGGCGGGCAAGTGCTCTACCATCTAAACTACCCAAGCGTGACTGACGCCTCTTCCTCACAGCTTTACTTCTGCCAGTACCTCGTCTCCTACCTTCCAAACTTTACAGAAGCTCTCCTGCGAACCTTGCAGAACTAGCACTCCTGAAAGAAAGGATATTGCGGAGACATGGCTTAGCCACAGCCTGGGGGATGTTTCTAGAACGAGATTTTCACTTTCCAGCGGAGTGTGCGCTGATATGAAACTTCATGGCTGATGAAAACTGTGTACCGGACATTTCACAAGACCCTAAAATACATATCACATTCGCCTCATTGTGAGTTAAAACATAGGTCAAATTGGTCGACAAATCGGCTGCTGCCTTCTTACCGATGACATCGTAATTCTGCCAAAGACGACAGACGACACGGGATAGGAGATGATTGGACTGCCAATGTCTTTAAAAAAAAGGAAAAGAAAAATTTAATATCAACAACAATAAATCGAGGTAATGGAATGTGGTTGAAATAAATTAGAGATGCTTAGAGAATTATATCATGAAATGACACACTGAAAGTAGTAGATAAGCTACGCTGTTTAGGAAGCAAAATAACTGACGACAGCTGAAGTATATAAAATATGGACTGTCAGTAGCAAGATAAGCGTTTCTAGAAAAGATAAATTTATTAATGTCTTTTCTAAAAGAAACTTGTCTGGAGAATAACTTTCTACGGACGTGAAACATTGACAATAAACAATACCGATAAGAGGATGGTAGAAGCATTTGAAATGTCGTGCTACAAAATAATGCTTGAGATTAATTCAGTAACTGATGGAGACAACTGTATCAAAGTGGGTAGAAAATAAATATATGGATCGGCCTGACTAGAAGAAAGTTTCGGATAACAAACGTCCTGAGACACCACGAAATAGTTAATTTGGTAACGATGGGAAATGTGGTGGATAAAAATTGTAGAGTCAGAGCAGCTTCAAATGGACATAGATGGTAGTAGTTATGCAGAGATGGAGAGGGTTGCACAAGATGGAGTAGGATTCCCAGAATGAGCGCAACAGTGATAACATGTGTACGGAACAGACAACATGAACAGAAAAAGTGTTTACGATGGATTTATCCATAAACCGCTTATGATGTGCTGTTACATAAAAGGGAACCATGAACAAGAGTAGTGACATCCAACGTCGAAAATCGGTGACAGGTGACGGCACGAAATCTGCTACTGTCTCTGAAGTTGTTACCGGAGGACTTAGGTATTAGCAAGGAGTGTGATTATGTCAACAAGCACAGATACCAGGGTAAAAAGAAAGGAAGGAGAATAAGGGTTATCATTCCATATTCGAGGAGGACATTAGAGACGCAGAAAACGCTCGGATTTCTTCAAGGATGAGGATGGAAATCGGCTGTGTCCTTTGAAGCACGTACGTGGTTTAGTATTTATGGCTATCTGCTAGAGCCGGGATAGCCCATGTGGAGGCAAAGAGCTCAAAAAATGTATGGCTCTTGTTTACTTCATGTAGGGCTAATACATTTCTGTGAAAGTGCAATAGAAAAGGTAAGGGAATACAAATACTTCCACGGTATCAATCATGCCATGAATTAGATGATGTTATACCTAATGAAACGTTCCAACTGCGTTTAAAAAGCCGGCCGCGGTGGTCTCGCGGTTAAGGCGCTCAGTCCGGAACCGCGCGACTGCTACGATCGCAGGTTCGAATCCTGCCTCGGGCATGGATGTGTGTGATGTCCTTAGGTTAGTTAGGTTTAAGTAGTTCTAAGTTCTAGGGGACTGATGACCACAGAAGTTAAGTCCCATAGTGCTCAGAGCCATTTGAACCATTTTTTGCATTTAAAAACGCACAAATTAAAACTGTTACGTAAACACAAAAAATAATAAATGAGTACCTAAAAAGTTTCTTTTTCTCGCTTTCGACTTAGCGAAATCCTCTATCACATCCTGGGAATCAAGAGAACTGGCCACCTCATGTTCAGTTGATAACAAGGGGATAATTGAAATGTGTTCATCTTTTATTGTAGCATGTAATTTGTTCTTGAAAAGGGATAGTTTGGAGAAGCACTAAAATGAAGAACTTCATAACAAAAACTTTCTCCATCGATATCACCTCGCTATTTTGCACAAACCTTTGACGTTTCCCTCAAGAGTTCTATAGCTTCTTGCTGCAGTATATTGTGTGTTAAAGGTAAGAAAAGATCGACTATTTGGCCATAATTTTCCTCTCCCGTTTTTAGTTCTGCTTATAATTTATCAACAATTGCAATATGTGCCACACGAAATTTATCACGTTCAGTCAATTCCTCTTATTTTGCGTTTCTTTTCGTCGCTGTGTTCTTGATACACGTGCTCACTTAAGCTCCTGGCTTGGTTTTCATATTCACCAGATTTTTTCCTGACATGTCTGAAAAATGATCGCAACGTTTGACACCCGCTGATTAAGTCCAGTGCAGGTTTCTGATAATATTTCATAGTTTTGTCCACTCGAAACAACACGACATCCCATAAAACAACCAATATTACTTACTCCAGTCTTTTTATTTTTTACACGATTCTGCCACATTTCTTGTCGCTGCCTTTTCTTCTCTGTTCTCGACAATTTCTACAAAATGTGGCACGTAAACGGCATCGAAACTCTGTCGAACTCGATATTTATTCCTCACGCTACGAACATGTAATATCGGGCAATGTCTTAAGTAATCCATTATTCTTCACAAGAGTGTGCCAATGATAAGTAGAAGCTACCAAAAAGACTGATTCTAACGATTCCTGTGCACTGTTTTGCACCACGAGGTTTAATGAGTACGCAGCACAGGGCGCATGAAAAGCTAACGAATTCAATTCCTTTGTGTTTGCACATAAATCTGAATACTTTCTACTCATGTTACTGGCGTTGTCAAAGGACTGCGAACGACAATCTTCTCTCCTACCATTGTTTTTTCCAAAGAGATCTAGGATAACGGTCCTAAGACTTTCTTCCGAATGACTATGTATGGGAACAAAACAAAAAATTTTCGGTGAACTCTTCCTTCAAAACAATACCTTCATGTACCGCATCTACCGTTGAATCTGCAGCTAGTACATAGTATTTTGCTGTTTGGATTTCGCCAACCATTTCTCTCAGTCCCTTGATTCCCATAAGGGCGATGGATTCTTCACATATAGTCATGGACAAACACGATTAATGGCCACGACCTTTGGAGACATGTCCTTGGGTCTTACAAAAACGAGTCAGAATGAGCAGATAGTTAGAGGGAACCCAAATAGGTACCATTGTTTGTGATTCCAAAAATTTCCTTATCACCACGAAAGCAAATGCCAAACGCATAACTACTATCACGCACCAAAGCACTTCTTGCCAATAATTAACCTCTGTTTTAATCGTATGCTGCTGTTGACTGTCGATAAGTCCCTCTTTCTTCGATCGTAGAAACCACGTCACTAAACGTTTGCGATGATTAGCGCTGTTCTTCCTGTCAGAAAATCCACATTTTGATAACTGAATATGCATTTTTTCCAAGTCCACGGTGTCAGTGAATAATTTACAGAAAATAGAAAATGTATTTCCTCCAGATTCGGAATAAAACAACCATTTTGTTTCAGTTTTCCATACGTTTAGCAGTTTTCTAGAGAACAAGCTTTCGAGAGGGTATCTTTTTTGTGATTTGTTCTTAAAATAACCCAAACTTTTCTTTATACACAGTTCCATGAATCCGTATTTCACGTTTTTCCATTTCGATGCATTAGACTCCGATGTTGCGGAATTCAACTAATTCACAGTCAGTACTGTCACCGGTTTCGGTTTTGTGATCGCCTGGTTCAACAATCGCTTTAATACCCGTTTTACCTGCAAAATACTGCTCCACAACAATTTCATATTGCCCGGAACTTGTCAAACACTCCTTAGTGTAAGTTGGCACAGGTGCAGGAGGTTCTGGTTCGGTACACATTTGACTAATATTACCAATGGAGTAATCTTTCTACGTAAAATGTGAATTCATTTTTAGAAGTTACTTCACAAATTTAGGTACTTATTTCTGTGCTGCTTTTCTTTTGCTGGAACTACTGGAAAACTCTCTCACGCAAAGGCATTCCATTTCAAGTCACGAAAACCACAAAAAATGGTTCAAATGGCTCTGAGCACTATGCGACTTAACTTCTGAGGTCATCAGTCACCTAGAACTTAGAACTAATTAAACCTAACTAATCTAAGGACATCACACACATCCATGCCCGAGGCAGGATTCGAACCTGCGACCGTAGCGCCGAAAACCACAAATGAAACTCAAATAAGAGCTATACACCAATTGACTAGCAAAAGTAATGTCATCCCACCTACTAACAACAGCCAATCTGTAAATATACAGTACTTCACAAAGCTCTAAACAACAGTGACTCCGAATTAACACTTAAGCTCTACAACAACAAAAGAAGGAAGGGGCGAGAGCGCACGAAAGTCTTAGAAGCAATCCACTTGTTGTTCTGGTCAAAAAATTCCACGCAACTCCCCGCTTATGTTGCTTACAAATAGCCGGAATGAAAGGAATATAACCTATTGCGCAACTACATAGTGACTTAATTTTTCGCTGGACTGGGTCTGGGTATTCTATAACTGCATGAGACTGCAGAACACTTCTGTTCAACGATAAAATATGAATCACGATTGTCATGCCCTGTATTCGATATGCCTTTTTAAAAAACTGGTTTTTGCTAATTTGTTAAGATAGCCGACGTATGAAACGAAGAAATTTGTTTCATATTTTTGGTTATATTTTATCCTATGATGATTATTGTACCTTGAATGACTATTACTTGACGTCCAGTTTAGAACTCGATCGGAGGGAAGGCCCCCGTCCACCTAGAGCCCTGGGTCTGGATCCCCTCTAAGGCCTCCGTCCCTCTTAACCCGGCCCTGCTATCTGGCCTTGAGTTCTTTACTTGTTTGTGTTGCCTGGATTTGCGACACGTCCATCAAATGGGGAAATACTTATGCACTTGACGTGAGCTACTTGCCTGTGTTCTACTTATTTTGCCTATCACGCACAAAGTGAAGATGAAATGCAAAAGGAAAACTAATCTTATGGGTAGCTAGGTACGTTGGAAGCTCAGCAAATTGGGGAAAAATGAATAGTTAATTTCTTAAGACATTTATTACGTGACTAAGACAGGGACTACGAGGTAATACATCTTAGGGTTCTGTGGTTGGGCGGAATCAACCCAAATGATAAACAAAAAACAAGGAAGTTGTAGATTAGTTACATGTGTCAAAGAATTAAAACGAGCTAGTCCAAATGAAGATCTTACAAATCATTCCTGTTGTTAAGATCACATGTTAATCTACATCAAGAAATAAAGTAAGAAAAATTTTTAAAAGACGGGAGGCGCTAAGGATTCATGTATATTTACAGCGAAATGTGAGCAGAATGAATCTTAGGTCCAGAAAGCGATAATATAGGGGACAGCCGGACAAAGTGCATTTGGCGGACAAAGTGACTATTTGTGTCCCTGACGGTTATAATATAATGTACTGGCATGACGTGAGAAATGCTTTAACGTATTCTCTCCCTGGAGAGCCAAGTCAACCCCATGAAGCGTAACCTGTTGCTGTTACACCCCTCACAGTTATAATGATTTTTGGTGATTTTAGTTATTCTTATGTAAGGCAAGTTGTCAGTTTGTGTATTTATTGTGGAGAGGTGTGACTTACGTCTTTTCAATGAAATTGTGTTGAAAGTTTCAGATCTAGACTCCATAAGCCTACTTCAGTTACTCAAATTTCGGTAATTCTATTAGAGGGTATACACCTTTCATGAAATGGTGTCAGTCTGGTCAAAGTGGACATTTCGGCAATGGCTTTTGCGTACTCTCAGTAGAAGGAAAACGTAAAAGCAGCGACCGGAAGATGAACTCTAAGGTGTTTCTTACAGCAAGTCCTCACAAAAGTGATGTAGACGAGCAAATAAGGGAAGACAAGAAAAATAAAATATATAGAAGGAAAAAGGGAAAGCAGTCGAAGAGAAGAAAGACAGTAAAAAGAACAGAGTCAAGAGCAGGAAACCCAACCCTAGAAAACCTCTTTTTAACGACAACAACGAAGACAGTGAGTGTATGTCTTTCGTAGAAAGATTTTCAAATTCAAGGACAGAAGGGTAGTGGGCTAGTGCCAGGTTTGCTCCCTCTGGGCCCAAGAATTCTGAACAGGAGCTGAGGAACACAGTTTGACTTTTATTTGAGAAGTGTACATAATTTAATTCGAATCATGTTACACAATACAAATATTTAGTTCTTATTTTGAGTTTAAAATTAAGTGGTCACTTTGCCCCCTCATGTCACGCAAAGTAGCCATTTTGAAACTTCGTGAATACTGAATTGTTTAAAGTCCGTAATTTCATCCTAAAGTACTTAAAGTATTCACCATTACACTTCAACGGTTGCAGATTATAATCGCTCATTTCTATGCAGTCCCATCTATTGCTACTCAGCTTAAAAAAATTGGAGTACCTTAGCCTGGCCACTTTGCTCGGCTCTTTGCTATATAGACTCTGCATTTCTCTCAATGGGCATGATACTCACCAAAATCACCGGGGCAGATGCTTGGTCTGTTTGACTGAATATAGTTGAAGGAAGTTTATACGAATAAACTTTGGGACATGACAAAACTCCTTGGGAAAAACAGAAAAAATAGATAAATAAAAACAAATGAAACAAAGTACATTAGTTTTCGGTTCTGTGTGATTGCTACCAACCCTGCAAACTTAATGACTCCGCATGCTAGATTGTGTTGAGGATACCAAAAATTACACTGAAGAGCTAAAAAAACTGGTACACCAGCGCAATATCATGTAGGGCCTCGCAAGCACACGGAAGTGCCACAACACGATGTGGCATGGACTCGACTAATGTCTGAAGTAGTAGTGGAGGGAATTGACACCATGAATCCTGCAATGCTGCCCATAAATCTATAGGAGTACGAGGGGCTGGAGATCTCTACTGTACAGCACTTTGCAAGTCATCCTAATATGCTCAATAATGATCATATCTGGGGAGTATGGTGGCCAGCGGAAGTGTTTAAACTCAGAAGAGTGTTCCTGGAGCCACTCTGTAACAATTCTTTACGTGTGGGGTATTGGATTGTCCTGTTGGAATTGCCCAAGTCCGTCGGAATGCACAATGCATATGAATGGATGCAGGTGATCAGACAGGATGCTTATGTACGTGTCAGCTGTCAGTGTTGTATCTAGACGTATCAGGGGTTCCATATCACTCAAACTGCTCACAGCCCACACCATTACAGAGCCCCAACCAGCGTGAGCAGTCCCCTGCTGACATGTAGGGTCCATAGATTCAAGAGGTTATCTCCATACCCATACACGTTCATCCGCTCGATAGAATTTGAAACGAGACTCGACCGACGAGGCAACATGTTTCCAGTCATCAACAGCCCAGTGACGGTGTTGACGGGCCCAGGTGAAGCGTAAAACATTTTGTCGTGCAGTCATCAAGTGGTCCTCCGGCTCCGAAAGCCCATATCCCTGATTTTTCATTGAATGGTTCGCTCGCTGACACATGTTGATGGCCCTAAATTGAAATCTGCAGTAATTTGCGGCCCTAAATTGAAATCTGCAGTAATTTGCGGAAGGGTTGCAGTTCTGTCAAGTTAAACGATCCTTTTCAGTCTTCGTTGGCCCCTGTCTTGCAGAATCTTTTCCCGGCCGCATGGATATCGGGGTTTTGACGTTTTACCGGATTCCTGATATTCACGGTATCCTACACTAGTGAAATGGTCGTACGGGGAAATTCTCACTTCATCTCTACCTCGGAGGTGCTGTGTCCCATCGCTCGCGCGCCGACTACAACACTGTGTATTTGGATACGCATGCCTATACCGGTTTCTTTGGCGCTTCAGTGTATAAGATAGAAAGGGACGGCGGAGGGAAGATTTCAACATAGAAACGTGACATGTTCAAAACTATTTTATCTAACATACACGTAAACTGTGGTGACGAAAGTCGTGGGATAGCGATACGCACATTTGCAGACGACAGTAGTATCGCGTACGCAGGGTATAAAAGGGCATTTGCATTGGCGGAGCTGTCATTTCTACTCAGGTGATTCGTGTGAAAAGGATTCCCACTTGATTATGGCCGCAAAACGGAAATTAACAGATTCTCAATGTGGAATGGTAGTTGAGCTAGACGCATGGGACATTCCATTTCGGAAAATCGTTAGGGAATTCCGAGATCCTCCAGTGTCCAGAGTGTTCCGAGAATACCAAATCTGAGTCATTACCTCTCACCACGGACAACGTAATGGTCGACAGCTTTTACGTAGCGACTGACAGCAGCGTCGGTTGCGCCGAGTTGTCAGTGCTAACAGACAAGCAATTCTGCGTGAAATAACCACAGAAATCAATGTGGGACGTACGTCGAACTCAACCGCTAGGACAGTGCGGCGAAATTTGACGTTAATGGGCTATGGCAGCAGACGACCGACGCGAGTGACTTTGCTAACAGCACTACATCACATGCAGCGTCTCTCCTGGGCCTGTGTCGACGACCTGAAACCTCTGGCCTGGTCACGTGAGTTCCCGTCTCGGTTGGTAAGAGCTGACAGTAGTTTAGAGTACGGCGCAGACCCTACGGAGACATGGACCCAAGTTGTGAACAAGGCACTGTATAAACTAGTTGTGGCTCCCTGATGATATATACAGGGTGTTTCAAAAATGACCGGTATATTTGAAACGGCAATAAAAACTAAACGAGCAGCGATAGAAATACACCGTTTGCTGCAATATGCTTGGGACAACAGTACATTTTCAGGCAGACAAACTTTCGAAATTACAGTAGTTACAATTTTCAACAACAGATGGCGCTGCGGTCTGGGAAACTCTATAGTACGATATTTTCCACATATCCACCATGCGTAGCAATAATATGGCGTAGTCTCTGAATGAAATTACCCGAAACCTTTGACAACGTGTCTGGCGGAATGGCTTCACATGCAGATGAGATGTACTGCTTCAGCTGTTCAATTGTTTCTGGATTCTGGCGGTACACCTGGTCTTTCAAGTGTCCCCACAGAAAGAAGTCACAGGGGTTCATGTCTGGCGAATAGGGAGGCCAATCCACGCCGCCTCCTGTATGTTTCGGATAGCCCAAAGCAATCACAAGATCATCGAAATATTCATTCAGGAAATTAAAGACGTCGGCCGTGCGATGTGGCCGGGCACCATCTTGCATAAACCACGAGGTGTTCGCAGTGTCGTCTAAGGCAGTTTGTACCGCCACAAATTCACGAAGAATGTCCAGATAGCGTGATGCAGTAATCGCTTCGGATCTGAAAAATGGGCCAATGATTCCTTTGGAAGAAATGGCGGCCCAGACCAGTACTTTTTGAGGATGCAGGGACGATGGGACTGCAACATGGGGCTTTTCGGTTCCCCATATGTGCCAGTTCTGTTTATTGACGAAGCCGTCCAGGTAAAAATAAGCTTCGTCAGTAAACCAAATGCTGCCCACATGCATATCGCCGTCATCAATCCTGTGCACTATATCGTTAGCGAATGTCTCTCGTGCAGCAATGGTAGCGGCGCTGAGGGGTTGCCGCGTTTGAATTTTGTATGGATAGAGGTGTAAACTCTGGCGCATGAGACGATACGTGGACGTTGGCGTCATTTGGACCGCAGCTGCAACACGGCGAACGGAAACCCAAGGCCGCTGTTGGATCACCTGCTGCACTAGCTGCGCGTTGCCCTCTGTGGTTGCCGTACGTGGTCGCCCTACCTTTCCAGCACGTTCATCCGTCACGTTCCCAGTCCGTTGAAATTTGTCAAACAGATCCTTTATTGTATCGCTTTTCGGTCCTTTGGTTACATTAAACCTCCGTTGAAAACTTCGTCTTGTTGCAGCAACACTGTGTTCTAGGCTGTGCAATTCCAACACCAGAAAAATCCTCTGTTCTGCGGAATGAACCATGTTGCCTACAGCACACTTGCACGTTGTGAACAGCACACGCTTACAGCAGAAAGACGACGTACAGAATGGCGCACCCAAAGACTGCGTTGTCTTCTATATCTTTCACATCACTTGTAGCGCCATCTGTTGTTGAAAATTGTAACTACTGTAATTTCGAAAGTTTGTCCGCCTGAAAATGTACTGTTGTCCCAAGCATATTGCAACAAACGGTGTATTTCTATCGCTGCTCGTTTAGTTTTTATTGCCGTTTCAATAATACCGGTCATTTTTGAAACACCCTGTATATACATCTACATGGATACTCTGAAAATCACAGTCAAGTGTCTGGCAGAGGGTTGTTCGAACCACCTTCACAATTCTCTACTATTCCAATCTCGTATAGCACGCAGAAATAATGAACACCTATATCTATCCGTACGAGCTCTGATTTCCCTTATTTTATCGTGGTGATTGTTCCTCCCTACGTAGGTTGGTGTCAACAAAATATTTTCGCATTCGGAGGAGAAAGTTGGTGAAATGATTCCGTCGCAACGAAAAACGCCTTTACTTTAATGATGTCCACCCAAATCCTGCATAATTTCAGTGACACTCTCTCCCTTATTTCGCGATAATACAAAACGTGCTGCGTTTCATTCAACTTTTTCGATTTACTTCGTCATTCCTATCTAGTAAGGATCCCACACCGCGCAGCAGTATTCTAAAAGATAATGGACAAACGTAGTGTAGGCAGTCTCCTTAGTAGGTCTCCTACATTTTCTAAGTGTCCTTCCAATAAAACGCAGTCTTTGGTTAGCCTTCCCCACAACATGTTCTACGTGTTCCTTCCAATTTAAGTTGTTCGTAGTTGTAATTGTAGCCAATGTAGCTGAATTTACTGATTTTAGAGTAGACTGATTTATCGTGTAACCGAAGTTTAGCGAGTTCCTTTTAGCACTAATGTGGATGACCTCACACTTTTCGTTATTTAGGGTCAACTGCCACTTTTCGCACCATTCAGATATCTTTTCTAAATCGTTTTGCAGTATGTTCTGATCTTCTGATGAATTCATTAGTCGATAAACGACAGCGTCATCTGCAAACAACCAGAGACTGCTGCTCAGATTATCTCCCAAATCATTTATATAGATAAGGAACAGCAAAGGGCCTATAACATTACATTGGGGAACGCCGGAAATCACTTCTGTTTTACTCGATGACTTTCCGTGAGTTACTACGAACTGTGACCTCTCTGACAGGAAATCATAAATCCACTCACATAACTGAGGCGATATTCCATAAGCACGCAATTTCACTCCATGTGTCAAAAGCCTTCCGGAAATCCAGAAATACGGGATCGATCTGAAATCCCTTGTCAATAGCACTCAACACTTCTTGTGAATAAAGAGCTAGTTGTGTTTCACAGGAACGATGTTTCCTAAACCCATGTTGACTGTGTGTCAATAGACTGTTTTCTTCGAGGTAATCCATAATGTTCGAACACAATATATGTTCTAAAATCCTGCTGCATATCGACGCTAACGATATGGGCCTGTAATTTAGTGGATTACTCCAAGTACCTTTCTTGAGTATTGGTGTGACCTGTGCAACTTTCCAGTCTTTGGGTACGGATCTTTCGTCATCCGAACGGTTGTATGTGATTGTTAAGTATGGAGCTATTGTATCAGCATACTCCGAAAGGAATATGCTGATGCATTAGATCCATACTTAACATTGAAACGTCCCCTTTTTGAAGAATTATACATGACTGTGCTTAAACTGACACACAATATTTTGTTAGCGCAACGCAATCTGACTTTCAAAATTCCCTACAAAAGAATGGCCCTGACTAACATTAAACTATACCTTTCACAAATCACTTACCTCACAAAAATCTTCGCTGCTCAAGCTACTGCAATACAGCGAGCACCACTACTGCCAGCTAAATAAAAGATTCAAACTATGGAAGGCACTAACTACTGATAGGGATAGTTAGCAAATGAAAGATATTAATAGAGAACAAACAATGTATTTACCTTTATATCATCATATATAAATATAGCAGTTCATGACAAATTTCAAAACTCCGCCATCTCTCTCCCCACATCCACCACTGCTGGCGGCTCACCTCCAACTGCGCAATGCTACGCGCTGTTCACAGCCAGCTGCCTAACACTACAATGGCGAGTATTACAACAATGCAAAGCAGCCACAGACTGCACACAGCACAGCCAGTGATTTTCGTACAGAGGTGGCGTTACCAATAAAAAAACCTAAACAGCCTACTTACATAGCCCCCATGCTCCCCACAAAAAATTTTAGAAATTGGTTTGGGCAGTGCCCAATACAGATTTGAAAAAATTTTTCATAATTACAATAACAAAGATATCAAATGCACACACTTATTGATACAACGTTGGTCAAAAGCTTAAATTTTGTCACAGTCCATAAAGACAGTCCTGATCATTCACTATGGTAAAATATAGTGTTTTTCTCAAAGTCTGAGCAGTAGAAGAAAATGCACACAGAAGTAGTGGATTTCCATGCAGTCTTGAAGAAGTAGTGTTGTCCTTCCAACGGAAAGACAGTGCTGACTCTTGACATGCTGACAGGTAATGGGCCACAACATAGCAAACCCACAGCAGAGTCATTCGACGTTTTGAAGAACATTGGTAGGTAGGTCATCACAGAGTAGACCCACTGCAGTCCTAGTAGAGATTACGGTATTAGTGGGCCATCAGCGGCGCAGACCCACTGCAGTCCTTGCAGAAATAATGGTACTGGTGAGTCAGCAAAGGTGTAGACCCACTGTAGTCCTAGTAGAAATAATGGTATTGGTGGGCCATCAAAGATGCAGACCCACTGTAGTCCTTGTAGAGATAATGGTATTGGTGGGCCACCAGAGGTGCAGACCCACTGTAGTCCTTGTAGAAATGTCCAGCAGCCATCTGTTGCGATTGTGCAGGTGCACATTCACCATCGAAGAGTCTTGCGGAGAATATAGCAAGTCCATAAACCACCACTTGTGCACTCACAAAGTTTTTGGAATTGTCCTTAGAACCAGCAATGCTGTTATCCAGTCCCTTGCTGAATTAGTAACACACGTGCAAACACTAACAGTCCCAACTTCTCACATATTGTCCATATACTATGACCAACAGAAACGTGTGCAGTGAAATGTAACTCACAAGTTTGATGAACTGGTGTCAAGTAAAATTTTATAACATGAGAATACAATTACAAAGGTACAAAATACATCATTAAAGAACATAGCAATATAGATAACAATTGTAGTAACACAGGCTTTACAAAAGAATAGAAATAAACATATACATCAATGTTACAGGAATTATGACATGAGTAGATACATAAAAGATCAGAATAACTTTTGGAACATCAACTTTACACATGAGCATTAAAACAAAACAGAATAAATAATGTCTAAGCATATTTACAAGGTAAATAACATATTATTAATGCCAATTATACTTGAGGATAACAGTATTCCTCATCATAGTGAATGTAGCTTACTATTAGAAGAAGAAAAAATCCTATGAAACTACACAGAGACAGGAAGAAAACAAATACACAAGGGTACACAAACATATAGTGGGATAACACCAATAGGAAAGGACAGGGTTTGTTGTACTGCAGTATTTTGCAAGCAAAACTTTCTTTACTTCTTGGAGATCTCCCTTCATTCAACATTATTCCCAAAAAGTCCTATCTATACCTGCTTTCTGTATTCTATTCATATTTCTTTCAATATAATTATTTCTCAGTGTACAATACTCATTTTGGCCCAAATCTTTTTCATATTGTCCATAGTCAGTTTCTTATATAGTCTACCTCCTCTTAAGCTAACTTAAATCTACTGAGCTCAGATGCTAAACTAAGGAACGAGGCAATGCAGCAGCACATAAAACAATTAATATAAACAGCAATAAAAAAAAGGAAAATCGCAAAGCAAGCTACAGTAAATCTAAATTACCAAGCAATTCAACATTACAACTAATATGAGGCAATGCGCAGCAAACAAACAATAAATCTGGCTTAGCAGAGTAACACAAATTAAAGTTCAGTAGCACTATGCCTGGCAAACAGCAGCTTATATCTAAACATGACATAGCTCAAGCAGAAAAAATAGTACACTAAAGATAACAATGCAGATAAGGGAAATGTATAATCACATCTTAATGTCTAAGTAATTAAAGTGGTGCACCACAACAATTGATTGTAAAAAGAAATATTACCATGTACTTGTAAAGAAAATTACGTGTTACTGTTACTAGTTCCTTC
Organism: Schistocerca serialis cubense; assembly: GCF_023864345.2. Classification (NCBI taxonomy): domain Eukaryota; kingdom Metazoa; phylum Arthropoda; class Insecta; order Orthoptera; family Acrididae; genus Schistocerca; species Schistocerca serialis. The sequence continues at coordinate 102,081,357 of NC_064639.1, read as the reverse complement.
TTATTGTTCTTTCCTTTCCAAGTGCTCCTTTTTTGAAGAATGTGGATCACAAAATTATTATTTAATAGATCTGGTGACAGAAAGTGTTCACATTAGCAGATGCATTTAAGTTTATTTTATAAAACCAATGCTGCAACACAGCTGGAAACCAGATATTAAATGAAATAAGCAATTACGCAAACCAAAGCATAAAAATATCATTCAATAGTCATGTGACATTTCATAAGTTAGTAGAAACTCTCTCACCTCTCGTAGAAAGACGCTTGTCATAATCAGGTGTGCAGATGTAAAAATATTTCTCGTCATTTCATTAGGCATTTCAGTAAATATCGTAAATTAAGAGCTAGTGTAATCATATGTTTTCAAGTTCGACCGTGTCGTTTTTGCGATGCTTTCTACAAAGGAATGTCAGAAGCGAGGTTAATGGCGTCCCCCTTTTTTTTCTACCTGTGCCGCTGAAAGGCTAATGGCTTTTTTTTTTTTTTTTTTTTCGGGTGGCTGTCGCCCAGGTGGGTGCCCACGACGCATTACGTGCAGGTGGTCACTTAACTTTCTTACGGAAATATTTACGACAGCAGTTTCCGCTACAGTGACAGTCTCACATAAAAATATTTCACAGGTCAAGAATTAGCGTTGCAAATCTGTAGAAAGAAAATCCTATAAATATAAGTGTCCAAAAAAATTTTCGCCGGCATTGTGATACAGTCACGCATTTACACACACATTTCATAACTCTTAAAGTACGATTCTCGGTTTCCAACATCCTTTTTCACAAGTCAGCGTCCCTAACCACTATTCATTACTCCTTACCTTATTCGTCGACACTTCTTCAAAATTGCATCATAACAGATAAGTATCATAATCAAATAACTCATATAGCATCAGCCTATTAATCATAAACATACCTCAGCAGCATAATACACATCGTCGTCGTAAAAATAACATCATAACACCTCAGTCAAATCTCAAAATCGTCGTAGCTTCCTCCAATAATCAAAAAAAATTCTCTGCTCATGTCAAAAGTGTCATCTGCCTCAAACGTACTTTAAAAATCATGAATCCATACCAAATACATCATTCAAAGCTCTCATAGTATCACAATGGTTCCAAAAAAAATATGAACAGTTCACACAGTACAGACAAAATACAATTTCGTAAGTGTGAAGTAATCCAACTCTGTAATTGCGTAAACATATGTCACTGATGTAATAGAAAAAGTTTATCTCTCAGTTAAATGATCAGATAGATGTGTAATTTGTGTGTTAGAGAAATATGGTACCGATGTGTAAAGTTGTATAAGCAAATACCATATTAGCTAGGGTTCCTTGTGGTTGCCACACACATGGTACACAAAGTAAGCGTGTACCCTCCTGAGGATTAATGTAATTATACCCTCAGGTGTTACAAATTACAGCAATGGAATGAAATGTATCACGGAAAACTTTCTTTGTAATTAAAAATATATTTAAAAATAAGTGTTTTAAGTATAAGATTAATCACTCAAATGCGTGTACTGTAGCGCTAAACTGTGCATCTTGTCGCAACATAATCTCTGTGGAAGTGTCGTAGTTATCGTCCTCCGAAAGCTAAGTTCTGCAGAAGTCAATGTACTTACCACATGATAAACAAAAGTGAAATGCTTTGCGTATAGATATCGTAGTTATTATGCTTATTGGCGTGATGAAGAAAGTACTGTACAGTAACGTATTGTTATGCCACGAAAAAGGCTGTCTCATTGTTGCTATACCACAAAAGTTACTACTAAAAAATGTTTTACTTTCCAGAAGAATTCAGAAAAACTGTGCAGATATAAAACAGATACACCGCAAAAGCAACATTGTAAATTGTCACTCATTAGTAGCATCGTGATAACATCGTGTAGCTGTCACATAAACTAACCACTGTGTCCTCTGGTATTTCACAGAAAGTACTTTAAACCCAGAATGTATTTTCAAGTAAACCAAAATGTTGCATTAAAATCTCATTAGCAGTACCAGTATGTGCCCTAAGTATGTAAGCCTGATAGTCGTTACGTAATCGTGCAACTAACAAGCAAGAATGTACAACTAACAACACTGTGTCGTCTGTTCATTATAACAATGCATTCGTAATTTCTGTTTAAATAAGTTCTCTTGGTTCTTGACTGGATATTTAACTTCAAACATTGTTGCATGTTAACAGATTCTAAGTCTGACACAGCATACTAGTAATGTAAAGGGAAACGTTATATGGCAAAGACAAAGTTAAAAGGCAGATTATCTTTCAATAATCGGTTGTACATGTGAAATGTGGTACAATCTTTTACTCTTCAAAGTACTCAGAATTTCAGCTTGAACGCAATTATCATGCAGTATACGTCGGTAAGGAATACTGAAATTTTTCACAAGGTTAGCGTCAATGTTATTTTTCTCTGAGCCAGCCAGCGCACGTGGGTGCCTGCGGTGCGAGTCATTGTCTGTCTCTTTGTTGGCGCGCGTTGTTATTGGGATTAGGAGACCTAACTTATACAAATTCGCCTTGCCGAGAGGGCCCAGCTCTGTAAGAATCCCGCCAGTTCTGATGCAATTCACGTCTGTCGTTACGATCACATCGTCTGTCGTCATGTCGGTAGTTCCTGTAGTTTCTTTCTTGTCGGTCACATGGTGGAGAATTTCTCCCTGAATCGTAACTGCGCGCTGGTCCGCTGCGTCTAAAGTTATTCTGTCTCCCTTGATAGTATTTATTTTGGTTCCCATATTGTCTGTTTCTCTTATTGTCTCTGTGATAGTCATTACCACGGAGAGGTGATCTTTCCCTGTAGTTATTACTACTCTGCCAACGGTTGTCATACGGGTGGTGTCTGTTTTGGTCACGATTTGTGTTGTGAGAATAGACTTGTCGTGTCAAGTTATTACTTCTTTCATTGCGGAATTGCGACGGATGTGACCTGTAATTGTTGTGTTCCTGGTTTCGCGTTCCGCGATTGTCAGTGTCAATTTCTAATTCTTGTAAGAGTCCCTGAAATGCTTCAATGTCGTCTTTGCAACGTCCTGCCAAAATAATATGTCGTAAACGTTCAGGCAGTTTGATTAAGCAAATGCGGATGAGTTCTGAGGGGCTGTATGGGTTTGAAAGATACTGATTATTATGCAACATGTCTTCAAAATATTTCATAAGACTGGAAAATTCAGATTGTTCATAACGTTTCATCATTATGATGCTATGTTTTACTCGGTCTTGTGTGGCTTGAGACCAATATGCTGAGAGGAAGGCATGGTAAAACTCTCCTTCACTGTGGCAATCGTGAATTACCGATCGCATTCTTACAGCTGGTTCATTCTCCAAGTAGCCACACATAAATTCTAATCTGTGTTCTAACGACCAGTTGGGAGGAAAACAATGCGAGAATTGATGAAGCCATGCTTGTGGATGAATGTCGTTGCCAGAATTCTTAAATGTTTTGAATTTACGTGTAGTAATGAACAGCTTATAGTCAAAATCATCATGTCGGCGAGTCGCATATCGGTCATTGTTAGGTCGTGTCGGCCGTTCCATCTCAAAATTCGGTACACATTGCCAATTTCTTTCATAACTTCCGAAATGCCCTGTGTTATTATTTTGTGGCTGTTCCGTATTTCTGTGTCCCTCTTCCCGTATTGGGGCGCGAGTATCCTCTGAAATACGTAATTCTTGTATTACCTGTGTCAGATGATCTTGTACTTCCCGGATTTCTCTTTTGTACTGTGTATTGATTTGATTTTGATTCTGTTTGAATTTTCTAATTTGTTCATACTCTTCTGTGTCAGTGAAGGCTACAGGTCTTGTGTCATTCAGATCATCATCTACCTTTGTAGATAAGTTAGTAACCTGATCCGAAAGTTCGGCTACTTTCTCCGATAGTGAACACATTTCCTCAGTGTGTTTTTCTGAACCAAGTTTCAGAGTGTCCATTTGTGTTGAAATCGAATCTACTGTGTCCTTTAAGTTTTCCTGAGTTTTTGCAAGTTGCTTAACCGAATCGGTAGATGCAACTGAGTCAATTTTAGCCCACAAGGTCTCATGATTTTCATGAACAATGGTTTGCAGTTCTTTTATGGCTGCTTCGTGATTCTGTAATGCATTTTCATGCCGCGAAAAAATAGGTTGAAAATGCTCACAAATTTGTGTTTTTACGTCATTACAGACTTTTTGACATTTCGATTCAATGTTATGTAACTCAGTAGTTAAATCTTCACGTGTTTGTTCAAGTGTGGTGTCTAACTTTTGAAGATTTTGTTCCATTGTGTGTAACTGTTGCTGTGTTTGTCTCTGGTGTTGTTCCATTGTGTCTAACTGTTGCTGTGTTTGTCTCTGGTGTTGTTCCATTGTGTCTAACTTCTTAAGATTTTGTTCCATTGTGTCTAACTATTGAAGCTTTTGCTGTGTTTGTCCCATTTGTTGTATTAATTGTAATAACAATGCATTGGTGTCTGAAACATGTTCCTCAGTGCTTTTCGGCAGTGAATTTACACCGGAAACATTCACATTTTGACAAGCAGAAAATGTGTCTTGACTTATTTGAGAAAACGGTGAGGATCCAAAACTTGAATCTACAGTATTTGCGAGATCGTGTCGTGTCATTTCGGCTTCCTGAGGCGAGCTATTGCCGACCGATCGATCGATGATGCTTCCCTCTTCACTAATTGTTTCACTGTCCACGCCATTATTTGACGCCCGCTCCATTTCCCTGTGCACAGTTACCAAATTACTACTTTGAACATTAGTAAATTCATTACTCTGCGGCGCTGATAAGCTACGCTCGTCGTCACTATTATTTCTCAGTTTAGTTTGGAGCCTAGTGTTACGTTTTTCACACGCCATAATTGTCACAATATTTCACACGATAACACAGAAAAGCACAATTTGAAGTGCAAAAATAGGAGAACACATTAACATAGCACTGAAAATAATATCTAGTTAATTGCAAGCGTAGCTGCGAAATACTTGGTGCAAATCTACATGCATGCCACAACTGTTTTACTGTACAACAATGAAAGTCTACAACTACAAAGGAGATTCTCTCTACAATTATGCGCTAGCAATAAACAAAAGCTACACTAAATACACAAACTACAAGAAAAAATCAGAAGATTCCAGTGAGGTATCCTAGGCTAAGGGTCGACATATGAAACGTCCCCTTAGAACAATTATACATGACTGTGCTTAAACTGACACACAATATTTTGTTAGCGCAACGCAATCTGACTTTCAAAATTCCCTACAAAAGAATGGCCCTGACTAACATTAAACTATACCTTTCACAAATCACTTACCTCACAAAAATCTTCGCTGCTCAAGCTACTGCAATACAGCGAGCACCACTACTGCCAGCTAAATAAAAGATTCAAACTATGGAAGGCACTAACTACTGATAGGGATAGTTAGCAAATGAAAGATATTAATAGAGAACAAACAATGTATTTACCTTTATATCATCATATATAAATATAGCAGTTCATGACAAATTTCAAAACTCCGCCATCTCTCTCCCCACATCCACCACTGCTGGCGGCTCACCTCCAACTGCGCAACGCTACACGCTGTTCACAGCCAGCTGCCTAACACTACAATGGCGAGTATTACAACAATGCAAAGCAGCCACAGACTGCACACAGCACAGCCAGTGATTTTCGTACGGAGGTGGCGTTACCAATAAAAAAACCTAAACAGCCTACTTACAACATTAATATACAACCATTCGCTCGACAAAAGATCTTTACTCAAAGACTGGAAAGAAAGTATGGGCTGTATTTACATGAAATGAACCGAACATTCACGGGAAATGGTTATATTCGGCTACTTGGAGACCATTTGCAGCCATTCATGCACTTCACGCTCCCGTACAACGATGCAGTTTTTGTGGGTGACAACGCGCCACGTCACCAGGGCGCAATTGTTCACGACTGGTTTGAGGAATCTTCTGAATAATTCGAGCAAATGATTTGACTGACCACCGACATCACCCGACATGAATCTCGTCGAATACTATTTGACGTAATCGAGAGGTCAGTTTGTCCACAAAATCCTACACCGGCAACGCTTTCGCAATTATGGACGGCTCTAGAGGTATTTGCCTCAATACTTCTGCAGAGGACTTCCAACGACTTGTTGAATCGATGCCACGTGGTGCTGCTGCATTACGGCGGTCAAAAGCAGGTTCGACGCCATTTTAGGAGGTATCCCATGACTTTTGTCACCTCAGTTCACAGTAAGAAGCAAATTATGTACTGCGGATGCTTCAGACAAACAGAGAGGAAAACGCGTGTTGCAGCCATATAAGCAAACAGCAACTTATTTGCTCCCAGAGACAAATTTTATAGACAGAAGTCTTGCTTTTTTTCTGAGATCCCATTCGTAGACGCACGCTGAGTATATTTCCTCCTTCTCTTTCAGAATTCGGAAAATAAATATATAAAACTGTTACTATTACTACTAACGGCTGATTTAATTCGGTCTCATTCCGTTACTCTTGTTTTACCTTTGTATTTGACCACCTCACACCCTCTTTTCAAGACACTATCGATTTCGTTAAATCCTCTTCCAAATTCTTTACTTCTCTGATTGTATTACACTTTCATCAGGTAACCTCAAAGTTATTATCTCAGGAAGAAAAAATAAAACCTTTGAGTACTGCCGTTGACATTAGGGGTGGTGAAAACCGACTGTTTAAAACCGATAGGGCTACTTTAGTTGTTAGTAAGAATAATGTTTCGACATTCGTGTTGTCTATTGTATAACAGATGTTTCTTTTTTTATTTTTTACTAATAACTAGGTAAAGAAACAAAATGTCTATTAGCCATAGCAGCAGTGCCAAAATCCTGGGTTTTTAAATAGACTTTGTTTTTAAAAAATCAGTACTATTTTTATTCATACAATTTCTATTGCATTCAAATATTGCTTTATTACAGAAGATGCAAAAAGTAATCAGCGGTATTTTAATGCCAATGCCGACATACGCGAGCAATAAATACGTGGCATAAAAGTTGGTACAGCATTGCCGAGAATAATGAACCTGTTACCACGCGGCGTGGACTCTTGGATGGTATGCGTGTACACGCAGTATGCGAGGCTTGACACATCTGGTCTGCTGCTGTCGGCGGACATTAGTTGTATTACAGAATGGCATCATCGCCAGTCTGGAAGTATTTTGCGAATTGCACTGCCAATGAAGTACAACGCTCAGTTACTTAAAAATACTAAGAACAAGAGGAGCCACAACAACCTTGCGACATCGTATGAAGAGAAAAGTTATAACAATCCATTCATAGTTTACAAGAAAAATTGAAACTAACTGATCTGTTGCCTGTGTGTATGTAATATGCCGTTATTTGCCTATACCCCTTGAAAATGGCCAAATTAACACCAAAAATAGAGTACCTAAACCTAATTTTGCACCCTTCATCAGTCACTGTTCTTAATACCACGATATTCGAGTAGAATTTCAAAAAATTAGAATCAATAGGAGAATACTGGCGATTTTCTGTAGAGTCCAATCATTCATCATTCATCCGCCCCCGTTGACTGAGTGGTCAGCGCGACAGAATGTCGATCCTAAGGGCCGCGGTTCGATTCCCGGCTGGGTCGGAGATTTTCTCCTCTTAGGGACTGGGTGTTGTGTTGTACTGATCATCATCATTTCATCCCCCACTGACGCGCAAGTCGCCGAAGTGGCGTCAAATCGTAAGATTTGCACCCGGCGAACGGTCTACCCGACGGGAGGCCGTAGTCACACGACATTTTTTATTTATCATTTCTCGTGAAAAGCAGCGAACTGTGGATGGACTAAGTTTCTTTTTATTTGCCTGTTAATTTAGTATTTTGGTTTTATGTCTCTTAAAACTGGGGGATTCAAAATTTTCCAGTTTTAGTTCGATTTATACATTTATTATAGGAAAAACAGAAATAAAAAAACGAAAATCGGTTATTCCAGAAACCGGTTATTTTGAGCGGTTTTAACAGTCAGTTGAAGAAAACAACGTAACCGAAAACTGGTTGTTTTAGTGATAAAAGCCATCCATAGTCCGCACTGCAATTCTGTGAAAGATAACAAAGGACGAGGAAGAGTTGATGAACAGAATGGATAGTGCCCTGAAAAGATGTTACAAGATAAACGTCAAGAAAATTAAAGTAAAGGTAATGGAATATAGTTGACTTAATCCACGCGAGGCGGAGAGAATCAGATTAAGAAATGTGGCACTGAAACCAGTATGAGTTTTACTATTTAGGCAACAAAATAACTGATGATGACCGAAGCAGAGAGGATATAAAACATAGTCTGGCAATATCAAGATAATAATTTGTGAAAAAAAAACAAATTTGTTGGAACTGAATAAAAATGTGTTAGGAAGTCTTTCCTGGAGATATTTGTCAGGAGTTAGCCTTGTACGGCAGTGAAACGTGGATGGTAAGCAGGTCAGACAAAAAGAGAATAGAAACGTTTGAAATGTGGTGCTACCGAAGAATGCTGAAGATTAGGTCGGTTGCTCGATTAAATAATGAAGACGTACAGAATCGAACTGGGAAGAGGAAGTAATTTATGCCACAACTTGAAGAAAAGAACATAGGAAACTACGTGAGTGATCAACGAATCGTCAGTTTGTTAATAGAAGGAAGTGTGAAGGAGAGATGAAGAAGCTTGCACAGGATATAGTAGCTACAGAGCAGAATTAAACCAGAGTTCCGATTGAAGACCACAACAACGGTTTTCATAGATTGAAGTTGCCTTAGACATAAATGTAGACGTGCAGATGACTTCTGACTGGCTATTATTAACCGTGGTAGCACTCCTCCATTGAACTCGAGGCCGCGAAGCAACGGTTCCTTTTCAGGTTGTCCGAGCATAATGGGCACTTTCCAGACAGCTTACACACAAACGGAGGGCATTGACTGGGAGCTTCCAAACCCGTACAATAGAGTATCGCTCCGATACGCTGCCATGCGTTTCACGACAGTCGACAGTGCCCCCTTGTGCACTCAGAGAAATCATTCGCTCATAGTTGTGTATCGCCCCATGACTTGCTCGCCTGTTGTCGAAACCTGTAACGCGTCGCCATCAATAACTTCTCACAGTGTAATATTTACCCCGTCATTCAGGACGAAATAGGCGGCGCGCTCGCACTCGTTTTGTTCGCCGGCTACAAGGCGGCAGTAGCAGCGCTACGCTATATATGCACTGCTCAATTAAGTGCCCACTGTGCGAGTATAATAGCCATGGAATGTGTAATTATCCCATTCTGTTCGAAGCCACAAAGCGACTGCCGCCGCAGGGCGTTGGTAGACTCTTGCAGCGGCGCGGAGTAACGAGTCACTAAAGCTGTGTCATTGTGTCGGGACGAGAAGCCTCGTATTGAAGGAAAGCCACACATAGGTAACACGCTGGGAGTGAGGGACACAGATTCAAGTCCACGGTCGCCTTAAAAATGTTTGTGCTAACGACAGTGTAAATTAATACATTATCAGTACGAATACACACTGCAGGCCACTGTGCATTGCATGGCGGTGGGTTCTTCGTACATTACTGATGTTTTGTCCTATTCCATTCGCAAACTGAGAGGGGGAAAAATCACTACCGACGTGGTATTCACACATCCTAATACTAGTTCTTCTACCGACACAAGACATACTAAGGTGGCAGGAGAACTGTGGCTCAGACTTCCTCACATATGGTTGTTCCAAAGTTATTCAGCATTTTTAGAGCGAAGAACGTCACATGTTTTCCAAAGATTACAGTTAAAGTACCCCGAGCATCTCTGTTACGATTTCGTATGAGCACGTGAACAGGTAGACTCCGTTGTCCTTGATTTTCGGGGAACATTACGCACTATACAACATTGTTGACTAGCAGTCAAGATACGATCACAAGGTGTCTCTTCGAAAATAGTTGATTGCCTCGAGGAGTTTTTGAACAATTCTACCGAGAACGATGTGGGCGGCGAATGTTCCATAGAAAAGAATGTAACATCGGGTGTGCCCGAAGGACCTCTCAGTTTTCAGCGGTGATGAAGGATTAATGAGATAGAATCAGAAGTACAACAGGAATGTTGGCCTAGCTTGATGTTGTACACGGGAAAATATCGTCATGGAACAATTGTAAGGAAATGAAGAAAAACTTGGAACAGACATGGTGTAATGAAGGGTAACCGTAGGCGTCTGTAAGGAAGAACAATGTCATTCAGTAGTAAAGACAGGTCACAGGTCGTCCATTTAAGATGCCAATGTAGGTTCCTCATCACGCATTCAAGGGTGACAGGAGCTTTCACACACTAAACACTGTAAGCCTGAACTTACAGACGCCATCAGTGTTCATGAAAGCAGTATTTCAGGTCAGCCTCGGCAAACGACCTACCAGTAACCAGTCCGCACAACCGTAGTGGATACGCCTGTGTTGTCCTAGGCGTCATGAATTCGTGATAGGTAGTATATTTCATTTTTTAAAATTTTATTTGGGCATGTCTTTCTTCTCCTTAGCTACCACAGAGGAGAACTACAAATAATATGGGGGTTGAGAGTTTAAAAATCGATGTTTCAGTGTGGATACTCACGTCAGTAAAACATCGTAGCATCGAACGACCAAAAAAGTTGGCAAACCTGCCACACTACATGTTATCGCAGTCAACAATTTTTTCGTCATTTAAGCAAATCATTTTTCTGAACGTGTCTCACAACGACACCATTGCAAGACACTTGCGACTTGTCAGATGTGGCCGAGAGGGGGCTGGGGACGAAGGATAGGAGGGAGGAATATTTTGTCAGTTATTTATCATATGAAGCTCCCGGAGACAGATTGTGAACGTCGTCCATTGTCCATTTGAATGGTCTAAAAGAACATTCAAGTATTGTAATTATGATGTACAGTTTGCTGTTCTTCGCACCAGCGGTATTCGAGGAACAACTTCCATCCCCATTGATGCAGCAGTCCTCCACATCTGCCCAGGTCAGCGATGGTCCGGTTCCGTACACGTCAAGGTCGTCGGTAGGGACGAAAACGTGCTGGTCGCACTCAGGGAGTTTTAATTAGCTGGTGATGCGTCAGGGAAGTTCGTTCCTGCTATTTATTGCTCCAGACACCTTTCATATTCCAATGATTGTTTTGCAGACCGATTGCTGTACTCCACCATGATTTTGAAGACATCCATGGCTGAGGTTTGTGGGAAACGCATTGAGACATTACGGAAAACAGAGAAACCAAATTTATTATGGAGTGAGCATTATTATAAGATAGCATAAGAACACCGGTAAAGAAACGAAACTACCATCACAACTGAATTATTACCTTTCATAGTTTAAATATGATTCGTTAGAAGTATATAGTCACATAATCTACATCTACATCTTAGCAAACCACCAGACTGTTTGTGGCGGAGAGTTCTTCTGGTACCACTAACTGATCCTCTCCTTCCGTGTTCCACTCGCGACTGGCGCTTGGAAAGGATGATTGTCTGTAATCCTCTACATAAGCTCAAATGTCTCGAATTTTTTCGTCTTGGTTATTTCGCGAATTGTATGTGGAAGAAAGTAACGTGTTATCCGACTCTTCCAGGATCGTATTATCTCGAAATTTCAACAATAAACCTCTCGGTGAGCCGGCCGGAGTGGCCGAACGGTTCTAGGCGCTACAGTCTGGAACCGCGCCGCCGCTACGGTCAAAGATTCGAATCCTGCTTCGGGCATGGATGTGTGTGATGTCCTTAGGTTAGTTAGGTTTAAGTAGTTCTCAGATTCAAGGGACTGATGACTGAGTCCCATAGTGCTCAGAGCCATTTGAACCATTTTGAGCCTCTTGGTGGTGCACAACGCCTCTCTTGTAGCGCTTGTCAGTGGAGTCCGTTGAGCATCTCTGTAACGATCGTGTAGACTAAACAATCGCTGACGAAACACTACGCTCTTCGATGGAACTCCGCTATCTTTACTATTCCTCCTACATGGTAAGTATCACAGATTGATGAACAATACACAAGAATCTGTCGATCAAGCGCCTTGTAAGCCACTTCTCTCGTGGATGAGTTACATTTTCTTTAGACTGTTCGTATGAATCTCAGTCAGGCGCCGGTTTTTCCTGCTGTTTATTTTAGGTGATCACTCTGGATGGTTACTCCTAGACATTTCACGGTTTTACTGCTCCAGAAATTTGTCATCAATAGTGTAGTTCTGCAGAAGAGGAATTTTTTTCCTATGTATGTGCAATATGTTATATTTATTCACGTTCAGGATCGTCTGGCAGACATTGCACCATTCAACTAGCTTCTGTAGGTCATTTTGCTAATCAATGCTCTCTTCTCGCGTTGCTAGTTTCTTATAGACAACTGTATCATCTGTGAACAGTCTTAAAGAGTTTCCGGAACTTTCTACTACATCATTTATACACATTGTAAACAATAACGGTCCTGCCACAGTATTTATATTTACATTTAAGTGTGACATGTTGAGTTCTGTTTGCAAGGAAGTCTTGAATCCTGGCACAAATCTGGTCCGATACTCGCTAAGCTCGCATTTTTTTCCACTAGGCGACAGTGCGGGTCGATGTCAAACGCGTTCTCGACCTCAAGGAACACGGCATCAAGCTGAGCACCGTTGTCTACAGCACTGTCAATCTCACGGAGAAACAGAGCGGCCTGAATTTCTCAAAATTCCTGTTTAGGGAGTCCATGTTGATATTTATAGAGGCTGCCAATCTGCAAAAATGTCACAATTTTCGAGCGAAAAAGATGTTGCATAATTCTACAACAGATTGTCGTCAATGATTTAGGACTATGATTCTGTACATCAGTTCTGTGAACCTCCTCGGAAACGGGAATGACCTTCGCTTTCTTCCAGTCGCCGGCCGGTGAGGCCGAGCGGTTCCAGGCGCTTCAGTCTGGAACTGCGCGACCGCTACGGTCGCAGGTTCGAATCCTGCCTCGGGCATGGATGTGTGTGATGTCCTTAGGTTAGTTAGGTCCAAGTAGTTCTAAGTTCTAGGGGACTGATGACCTCAGATGTTAAGTCTCGTAGTGCTCAGAGCCATTTGAACCATTTTCTTCCAGTCGCTCCAGTTGCTCCAGCGAAGTGCGAAAAACTGCTGGTAGAAGGGGAGCGAGCACTTTGTCATACTCTTTGTAGAATCTTACATGTATCTTATCTGGTTTTGTTGCCTTTCCACTACTAAGCGATTATAGTTGCTTATCTATTCCACGATCGGTTATCTCAATGTTTGTCTTACGATGGTTGAAAGGAGAGACCATATACCGATTTTCCGCTGTGAAACAGTTTTGGAAGACCGAATTCACTGTTTCAGACTTCATCGGTACTAGTTATCCACAACTACAAAAAATGGCACTTAAATATTTGAGCTGTATGGCGACATCGTCAGTTTCTCAAAGACGGTTCTCAAATTGCAGGATGTGCTCTGTATCAACAACGCAATAGACTGGAATGGAGTACTAGGGTAAGTCAATTATTATCCGCAAAGTAGTTATAAAATTTTATTATAATCAAATAGGACACTTACAAGGACATTTTTGACATAGTCTCCTTGCGTTTCAACGCACTTGGTCCATCGTTGTACAAACTTCCTGATGTACTCGTAAAAGAAGGCTCTCGGTTGAGCTGCGAGCCAGAAACGCACCGATTCTTTCTCTTTGTCGGAGGCAAATCGACGGCCCCTTAATACCTGTTTGAGTGGACCAAACAAGTGATTGTCAGAGGGGGCAAGATCGGGAATGTATGGAGGATGACGCAGTACTTCAGATCTGAGTTTCTGGAGCGTTTCAGGAGTGCGGGCATTGTCGTGCAACAGCACAACACCTTTTGACAGCAATGCTAGGCGTTTGCTTCGAATTGCAGGCTTTAGCCTGGCAGTAAGCATCTCACTGTAACGTACACTGTTTATTGTTGTGCCCCTTTCCCCATAATGTTCCAGTACTGGACCTTGTGCGTCCCAAAAAACGGTAAGCATCAGTTTTCCTGCGGATGGTTGGGTCTTGAACTTTTTCTTGCACGGCGAATTTGGATGTTTCCATTCCATACTCTGCCGTTTATTCTCCGGCTCGTAATGATGGATCCATGCTTCTTCACCATCAATGATCCTGAATAACAAGTTGCCCCCTCAGGGGTGTTTTTTTTTTTTTTTTTTTTTTTTTTTTTTTTTTTTTTTTTTTTTTTTTTTTTTTTGCTGATGTCCAAGCGCATTTGTTTATTTAATTGTGTGAGTTGTTTTGGACCGATATTGCACAAACTTTATGAAACCCAAGTCTGTTTTGGATGATTTCGTAGGCAAAACAGTGATTAATTTGCAGACGATGTCCCACTTCGTCAGAAGTTAAATCGGCTGTCTAAGAGAAGCATTTCATGTGAACGCTCAATGGTTTCGTCATTTGTGGCGGTAAACTGTCGTCCGGCTCGTTCCTCTTGCGTAACACTTGTGCGACTTTTCAGAAATTTTTCAATCCATTCGTAGACACTCCGTTGTGGCAAAACACTGTTCTCATACCGTACCGAAAGTATTCGATGAATTTCGGCCCCTGATACGCCTTCCGACCACAAAAAACGGATCACTGAATGTTGCTCTTCTTTGGTGCTAATAGACAGCGGAGCAGCCATGATTAACAGCACGACAGCACGACAGCGATAACGAAACTAATCTACTAGCTTGAAAATTGCAAAGATATAACAAAAAATAAACAAAGCGTGTGTCATCAACGTAAAACGACAGTACTACCAAAATAAACAAAAATATAACTTAATTGAGGATAATAACTGACTTACCCTCGTATTTTTACAAATATGTTATTTCTAAAGTCTTTAGAGAAAACGTTCGGGAATGGAAAATAAGTTATTGCTGTATTTATTGATTAATAAATACACTCCTGGAAATGAAAAAAAGAACACATTGACACCGGTGTGTCAGACCCACCATACTTGCTCCGGACACTGCGAGGGGGCTCTACAAGCAATGATCACACGCACGGCACAGTGGACACAGCAGGAACCGCGGTGTTGGCCGTCGAATGGCGCTAGCTGCGCAGCATTTGTGCACCGCCGCAGTCAGTGTCAGCCAGTTTGCCGTGGCATACGGAGCTCCATCGCAGTCTTTAACACTGGTAGCATGCCGCGACAGCGTGGACGTGAACCGTATGTGCAGTTGACGGACTTTGAGCGAGGGCGTATAGTGGGCATGCGGGAGGCCGGGTGGACGTACCGCCGAATTGCTCAACACGTGGGGCGTGAGGTCTCCACAGTACATCGATGTTGCCGCCAGTGGTCGGCGGAAGGTGCACGTGCCCGTCGACCTGGGACCGGACCGCAGCGACGCACGGATGCACGCCAAGACCGTAGGATCCCACGCAGTGCCGTAGGTGACCGCATCGCCACTTCCCAGCAAATTAGGGACACTGTTGCTCCTGGGGTATCGGCGAGGACCATTCGCAACCGTCTCCATGAAGCTGGGCTACGGTCCCGCACACCGTTAGGCCGTCTTCCGCTCACGCCCCAACATCGTGCAGCCCGCCTCCAGTGGTGTCGCGACAGGCGTGAATGGAGGGACTAATGGAGACGTGTCGTCTTCAGCGATGAGAGTCGCTTCTGCCTTGGTGCCAATGATGGTCGTATGCGTGTTTGGCGCCGTGCAGGTGAGCGCCACAATCAGGACTGCATACGACCGAGGCACACAGGGCCAACACCCGGCATCATGGTGTGGGGAGCGATCTCCTACACTGGCCGTACACCACTGGTGATTGTCGAGGGGACACTGAATAGTGCACGGTACATCCAAACCGTCATCGAACCCATCGTTCTACCATTCCTAGACCGGCAAGGGAACTTGCTGTTCCAACAGGACAATGCACGTCCGCATGTATCCCGTGCCACCCAACGTGCTCTAGAAGGTGTAAGTCAACTACCCTGGCCAGCAAGATCTCCGGATCTGTCCCCCATTGAGCATGTTTGGGACTGGATGAAGCGTCGTCTCACGCGGTCTGCACGTCCAGCACGAACGCTGGTCCAACTAAGGCGCCAGGTGGAAATGGCATGGCAAGCTGTTCCACAGGACTACATCCAGCATCTCTACGATCGTCTCCATGGGAGAATAGCAGTCTGCATTGCTGCGAAAGGTGGATATACACCGTACTAGTGCCGACGTTGTGCATGCTCTGTTGCCTGTGTCTATGTGCCTGTGGTTCTGTCAGTGTGATCATGTGATGTATCTGACCCCAGGAATGTGTCAATAAACTTTCCCCCTCCTGGGACAATGAATTCACGGTGTGCTTATTTCAATTTCCAGGAGTGTACATTAGACGTATTTAATGGCTCTGGGACTTAACATCTGAGGTCATCAGTCCCCTATAACTTAGAACTACTTAAACCTAACCAACCTAAGGACATCACACACACCCATGCCCGAGGCAGGATTCGAACCTACGACCGTAGCGGTCGCGCGGTTCCAGACTGAAGCGCCTAGAACCGCTCGACCACACCGGCCGGCAGATGTATTTATTCTTTGGTTTCTACACCATTCTATAAGTTCATCATTTAACGTAAAAGTTAAAAACGTCGGTGTTTTGTAGTACGATATTATCGGCCATCGACGTTTAGGCGTCGATGACGAAATCTAAATAAATATTTGTCAGCATTGCTCATCGCTAGAGAGGACAAAGAGCACTCTGGCGGCTGAAAGACGTCGTGCCGCAGTTTTTTCGCTACTTCCTCGTGATGTGTCCGTCGTTCAGCTGTGGACGCTGTGTGTGAGGTGTATGATCCCCAGTGTTGATATTGAGCTTCATTTCCGGTTGTCTTGCCTACCTTGTCTGCATTAATGAGTCAAACGCGCTCATAAGTAACGAAGAGTGGCCAACACTCTTCGACGCTGCTCTTCTATCGAGGCGGTACCTGTTGGAAGCTCAGTGGTTGACTCCTCCAGCGTTCAGTCGCTAATAGCAGCATAGCACGATTCTCGATCTATGATTCTGATGTCCTCTTGTTGGACTGGTTGCGCTGTTCCTGTGCACGGACCCTTAAGACTGACTGTGGCTGTCGATGGTAACTGATGAAGCAGAGCTCTGTTTGTCCACTTGCGATGATACTGATCGCTACGGGCGTTTAGATTTTTATGTGAGGTTGATTACTTGTAGATTTGTAAATGAAATGCTAGTAACCTAGTTCGCCTGCCTGGTTAGCCAAGCGCTCTACGCGCGGCTTTCCGAAGTGGGAAGGTGCGCCTGGTCCCCGGCATGAATACATCCGGCGGACTTGTGCCCAGGTCCGGTGAACCGGCCAGTCTGTGGATGGTTTTAGGCGGTTTTCCATCTGCCTCGGCGAATGCGGGCTGGTTACCCTAGTCCGCCTCAGCTACACCATGTCGGCGATTGCTGCGCAAACAAGTTCGCTATGTACGCGTACACCACCATTACCCTACCACGCAAACATAGAGGTTAGACTCGTCTGGTGTGAGACGTTCCCTGGGAGTGTTCACCGGGAGCCGAACCGCACAATGACCCTGGGTTCGGTGTGGGGCGGCGGAGGGGTGAAGTGGACTGCGGTAGTCGTCGTGGGGTTGCGGACCATTGCGGCTGCGGCGGAGACGGCGCCTCTCCGTCGTTTCTATGTCCCCGGTTACCATACAACATACATACAACCTAGTTCGGTATATTACCTTTTGGTACATTTTAAAACGCAAATATAATGAAAAGTATCTGTTTATTTGGAATAGTGTCACGCCAGGTATCTTCGCACACTAAATACATGAGCGACACGCAGTCTCTGGTTTCCAGATGTTGCGCTATTAAGCGAAGCATGAGGAAGCCAGTAGGTAATATTCTAGTCGCAGCCGTAGGCAGCAGTAGCTCTGGAGTCGTGGAGGTGTTGGATCATGGCGGCATGAAGAGCATGGATAGCGGATGTGCCTCACAGAGATTCCTATTTAAGATTTCTCTTGATGTGCAACCTGAGAATGAAGGATGATTTTTAAGATGATTGGCTAAAGAGATGGCACTTCAGAAAAAGGTAACTTAAGTTTGATAGCTGCAAGCGCGAGTTCAGTAATTATTTCTGTCAGTCAGGGAGAACAATCAATGACGTGTTCAGTATTCGAATTAGGCTTCCCCCATTTAGAATACTTAAATATTTTTGTATTAGAAATTGAAGAAAACAAATATTTGTAGTAGAAATATTTTGTAGACGCTCACATTTACCGAGTAGGACAATGCGGAGAGAGGGAATGCTCATTGTTCATATTAATTCGACATTTATTTTGTGTCATTAAAAGATCTGACTTTTAGAGCACTTCCTTTGGGCATTTATAAATATTTCACATAGCGTATCCGCTCTGTTCAAAGAGAAATGTTTCGTTCTATTTCCATTGTCACGTCTTGCAATTTTGCATGAACAATAATTAATAATTTTGAAAAGAATCAAAACCTAAGTTGCTAAAACGTCAACTCTAAAGAAAAAATTAATAAGAAGGCAAACTACTGAGCAGCATTTTATTCCAGATCATCATCATTTGCAGTGCAGCCAAAGCAGAGGCAGGATAACAATTGCTTGGTATGAGTAATGTAATATACTGAACATTTTTGATAGAGTAGTAGGAACAGTTTTCAATAAGTGAAATTTCATGTACATTCAGTACATGGGTTTTTGCAATAAGGCACATTTAAATTACTTAAAAGTTAATCATTCTCTAGCCCGCCCTGTTGGTCGAGTGGTCTAACGCACGGCTTTCCGGACCGGGAAGGAGCGCCTGGTCCCCGGCACGAATCCACCCGGCGGATTTGTGTCGAGGTCCGGTGAACCGGCCAGGCTGTGGATGGTTTTTAGGCGGTTTTCCATCTGCCTCTGTGAATGCGGGCTGGTTCCCCTTATTCCGCCTCACTTACACTATGTCGGCGATTGCTGCGCAAACAAGTTCTCCACGTAAGCATACACAACCATTATTCCACCACGCAAACATGGGGGTTACACTCGTCTGGTGTGAGACGTTCCCTGGGGGGCACAATAACCCAGGGTTCGGTGTGGGGCGGCGGAGGGGTGAAGTGGACTGCGGTAGTCGTCGTAAGGGTTGTGGGCTACTGCAGCTGCAGCGGGGACGGAACCTCTCCGTCGTTTCTAGGTCCCCAGTTAACATACAAAGCAATACAATAATCATTCGCTTATGCAATATAATGTACAGACAGTCACATGCATTTCAGGCTAATTAAAAACACATTCCTAAACAGCAACTGGCATAAATAATCTCATGTTCAGAATTAGGGTAGCTACGGCGATTTCAATCTGTAAACGGAATTTTAGAAGTCAGATAGTTTTGAGGTTATTAGCGAGAAATTCAGTTATAAACAGAAGCTCCCAACTATACAGTTGAGTTCCACTGTTGGCACCCGACTAGAGCTTCACATCTTAAGCGCCCAGACTGTTGTACAGAACTCGTGCCGTTGATAACAGTGGGATATGCGTGTCTTCAGTCTAGACTCGCCCAGAGCAGTCGTAGTAGTGCGAACTTGTCGTAGTAACATCTCAAAATCCTTCCACAAGTCAGGATTCTTACAAATTTGCAGTATTACTGGATGTGAAAAACAAACAAATTTATCCAGTTTCTTTATTCGTGTCATTTGCCCTCTGCCATAGACAGACCCACGGCAAGGTACAGCAGTGAATGGTCTTTGTCGAACGCAGCATGCTCGCACGTAGCCCCATGCGTGCCTGGTGGAGCACTTCACGCTCCTTTATGGGTTTTTGTGTAGAGGGAGAGACTGCCGGTGGCCCCTAGCCAGATAGACTCATCATTGTCCCGCCGTTCTCCGAAAACAGACCGCCCACGACTCAGTGCCGCCCACGCGGCGGGGCAGAGGTACATCGGTTCGGCATGCACACCCGGCGTGGAAGGGGACGCGTTCTACCGTACGTTACGGGCATCAGCGACGCTGGATTATCGTATGAGATACGTCCACCAAAAAATATAGGCATGAAACCAATCTGCACGCAATACATCGTCCAAGACCTATCTACATCAGTAATGTTACTACAGGCGAACTCCGTGTCAAGTAAAAGATTACGTTTAAAGATTTTATTTGCTGTTGAGGTCTTCGTGGAGATATCTAAAACTGGTCTGAGTTCCATAATCGAGTAGTCGAGCAGAGCATCAATACACAATGAAGCACCAAAGAAAGTGGTATAGGCATGCGTATTCCAATACACAGATACGTAAACAGGCAGACCGCGGCGTTGCGGTTGGCAGCGCCTATATAAGACGACAAGCGCCTGGCGCAGTTCTTTGATCGGTTACTACTGCTACAATGGCAGTTTATAAAGATTTAAGTGAGTTTCAACGTGGTGTTATAATCGATGCAATAGCGATGGAACACAGCATCTCCGAGACAGCGATGAAGTGAGGATTTTCTCGTACGACCATTTCGCGAGTGCACCGTGAATACCAGGAATCCGATAAAACATCAAATTTCCAACATCGCTGCGTCCGGAAAGAGATCCTGCAATAATGAGACCAACGACGACTGAAGAGAATCGTTCAAAGTGACAGAATTGCAACTCTTCGGCAAATTGCTGCAGATTACAGTGATGGGCCATCAACAAGTGTCAGTGGTACCATTCAATGAAACGTCACCGATATGGGCTTTCTGAGCCGAAGGCCCACTCGTGTACCGTGATGACTGCACGACACAAACTTTTACGTCTCTCCTGGGCCCGCCTACACCGACATTGGACTGTTGGCGACTGGAAGCATGTTGCCTGGTAGGGCGAGTCTAGTTTCAAATTGTATCGAGCGGATGGACGTGTATGAGTATGGAGACAGCCTCACGAATCTCATGTCAGCAGGGGATTGTTCAAGCTGGTGGAGGCTCTGTAATGGTGTGGTGCGTGTAGAGTAGGAATGATATGGGACCTCTGATACATCTAGATACGACTCTGACAGATGACACGCTGGTAAGCATCCTGTCTGATCACCTGCATCCGTTCATGTCCACTGTGCATTTCGACGGACTTGGGCAATTCCAGCACGACAATGCGACACCCCACGGGTCCAGAACTGCTACAGAGTGGCTCCAGCAACACTCTTCTGAGTTTAAACACTTCCGCTGGCCACCAAAATCCCCAGACATGAACATTATTGAGCGCATCTGGGATGCCTCTTACGGATTTATGGACAGCCCTGTAGAGTTCATGGTGTCAGTTCACTCCAGCACTAATTCAGACATTAGTCGAGTCCATGCCACGTCGTGTTGCGGTACTTCTGCGTGCTCGCGGGGGCCCTACACGATATTAGGCAGGTGTACCAGTTTATTTGGCTCTTCAGTGTAGTATGAAATTACTGAACATTTTTTCAGCAAATAGCTAAATTAGTTACTGTTTAACACTGCCCTCTTATTAAGTTTGGTGTTAATATACGATTTATCACTCGACCTGATAACAGCTCTTTCATTCTTTTTTTCAAATAATACAAGCCCTTCTTGTATCAGATACAGCAAAATTAATGAAATTCTTCTTTCGAACACAAGCTTTTCCGACCTTATTGTTCATCCTCACGTGCGTAAATAAGGAAAAATATACATGGACATAAAACTGTATTGTAGCTGTTGTAGAGCTGTACAGATATGTCCAGTTACTCACAAAATAAAGCACTATTACATTACATATCAACAAAGGCGTTCCCTGTAGCACGTGTATGAATACCAGTCGTTGAGTAACTTGATCCTAAAACCATGAAGAAATATTAAACTATGAGCCATGGAAGCACACATCGTAATTCGTAAGCTGGTGTGTATGTGGCTCATGTGTGAAAACAGACGACTGCATTGTGTACTTCCATTTTACCTAGTTTCGTATTTTTTACTATTTTAGATACGAGTTACATGACAATGACAATTGTTTGGATATGTGACAACAGTAAACGCACTTAGCATGTTGTAACATCACTGTCCGTTACTCTGTGAGTGAGTGATTTCATATAGGCTATTTGTTATTTTTCTCATACAATAGATAAAATTAATTTTTGTATTCATCTACAATTTTCTGTATTCAGACACTCTATAATCGCCAAGATGGCTGCTGCGCTCCAGAAAACTTCGACTGCACTCAATCAGGTTATCGTGAACGTTAACCAGGATGTTTGTCTCAACGTTCTCTGTTACCAAATGTTGCACTTCCTCCCATGTCTTTATGACGAGAATCCTGTGGACACTTCTGTCTTTCGGGATGGCAACAGCTGTGTTCATGCAGCTGTATGGACACGTTCATGGTTTGACCAACACTCAGGCACCATGTCCCTCCTCCACTCGCTCGCTAAATCTCTCGATACGAATCCCATAGAAAGTTGGTGGGATTATTTGGAATTGCAGGTGTACCTTACCAGTCAACATCCCCGCAAATTAATAGCTCTACGAGTTCTGTACATCAATGAAAGGTTTCGGTTGGATATGGGGTACCTGAAGGCACTTACGGACTCTCACGGTATTAGCGTTATGTCTTCTGAGGTGACTAAATTTGTGTCTGAATGAAAAGTTTCCGGGTTTCCAGCCGCATCAAGTGATTAAGTTGTACGAGATTTCGCCGAAATCACCCTGCCACTGATCTGCTGATATGTCCATGTATACACTAGTTGCGGCTGTGACGTCACTGGTGCTCGCGTCATCGGCATATACACTCCTGGAAATTGAAATAAGAACACCGTGAATTCATTGTCCCAGGAAGGGGAAACTTTATTGACACATTCCTGGGGTCAGATACATCACATGATCACACTGACAGAACCACAGGCACATAGACACAGGCAACAGAGCATGCACAATGTCGGCACTAGTACAGTGTATATCCACCTTTCGCAGCAATGCAGGCTGCTATTCTCCCATGGAGACGATCGTAGAGATGCTGGATGTAGTCCTGTGGAATGGCTTGCCATGCCATTTCCACCTGGCGCCTCAGTTGGACCAGCGTTCGTGCTGGACGTGCAGACCGCGTGAGACGACACTTCATCCAGTCCCAAACATGCTCAATGGGGGACAGATCCGGAGATCTTGCTGGCCAGGGTAGTTGACTTACACCTTCTAGAGCACGTTGGGTGGCACGGGATACATGTGGACGTGCATTGTCCTGTTGGAACAGCAAGTTCCCTTGCCGGTCTAGGAATGGTAGAACGATGGGTTCGATGACGGTTTGGATGTACCGTGCACTATTCAGTGTCCCCTCGACGATCACCAGTGGTGTACGGCCAGTGTAGGAGATCGCTCCCCACACCATGATGCCGGGTGTTGGCCCTGTGTGCCTCGGTCGTATGCAGTCCTGATTGTGGCACTCACCTGCACAGCGCCAAACACGCATACGACCATCATTGGCACCAAGGCAGAAGCGACTCTCATCGCTGAAGACGACACGTCTCCATTCGCCCCTCCATTCACGCCTGTCGCGACACCACTGGAGGCGGGCTGCACGATGTTGGGGCGTGAGCGGAAGACGGCCTAACGGTGTGCGGGACCGTAGCCCAGCTTCATGGAGACGGTTGCGAATGGTCCTCGCCGATACCCCAGGAGCAACAGTGTCCCTAATTTGCTGGGAAGTGGCGGTGCGGTCCCCTACGGCACTGCGTAGGATCCTACGGTCTTGGCGTGCATCCGTGCGTCGCTGCGGTCCGGTCCCAGGTCGACGGGCACGTGCACCTTCCGCCGACCACTGGCGACAACATCGATCTACTGTGGAGACCTCACGCCCCACGTGTTGAGCAATTCGGCGGTACGTCCACCCGGCCTCCCGCATGCCCACTATACGCCCTCGCTCAAAGTCCGTCAACTGCACATACGGTTCACGTCCACGCTGTCGCGGCATGCTACCAGTGTTAAAGACTGCGATGGAGCTCCGTATGCCACGGCAAACTGGCTGACACTGACGGCGGCGGTGCACAAATGCTGCGCAGCTAGCGCCATTCGACGGCCAACACCGCGGTTCCTGGTGTGTCCGCTGTGCCGTGCGTGTGATCATTGCTTGTACAGCCCTCTCGCAGTGTCCGGAGCAAGTATGGTGGGTCTGACACACCGGTGTCAATGTGTTCTTTTTTCCATTTCCAGGAGTGTAAATAGGCATACGTAGGTCGAATCGGCGTTCGGTGCGACCGCTTCAACCGAGTGGTCGCTGGACCGCGCACTGCACTAAGCTGCACGCCACCGTCTCTATTAAGGGTGTTATCGGTGGCTTTTATTGCAGTGGCTTCTTTAATCATACAGTCACAGCAGCAGTTGTTGGGAAACACGGCAGAGGTTACGTCAAATTTGATCCGGTGACCGTTTTCTGAAGCATGCTCAGCTAAAGAGGATTTCTCGGGGCAGCGTAGGCTATAAAATCTCTCATGCACCTCTCTCCGTTGTTCTGCAACGTGTACTGTTTGTCCGACGTACGACCGGTCATACTGCCAAGCTATCTTGTGGACCCCAGGTGTTCTGAGACCCGATGCGTCTCAGAAACTGCTGAATTTTTGTCGTAGCCCTTAAGATCAACTTGATCTTGTGTCTTTGCAGCAGGCATCTTATCTCGCCCGACAAAGAGCCACAGGACGGCAAGAAAGCAAGTTTTGTCCCTGCTGCTCGTCAGTGGTCTGACTGTGATTCTTGCTTTCACTTGATGAAAGTAGTAGCCGTTATTCCTGAAGATCTTGCGCAGGTGGCTTAGCTCTTGGGGCAGGTTGTCAGCGTCTGATATCATTCTTGCAACATGCACCGGCGTTTCTAAAACACTGTGCTTCTGTGCCGGGTGATGATCGCTGATAGTGTACGAGAGTTGAATGAAAAGTAATGCCTCCATATTCGTAAATTGGGTTTGGATGGAAATATTTTAATAAATCAAACGCAGGAATAATCTTTAGAATGTGATCTTTAATTACCGATATTCATTTTTCCATATAATCACCAGCCAATCGGCTACAGTTCTGCCAACGATGAACAAGTTGTCTGAAGCCGTCACGGAAGAAGTCGACACTTTGATTCCGCAACCACAGTCTCACAGTTCTCTCAACGCCTTCATCAGAAGCATAATGATGTCCCTGCTGATCGTCTTTCATTATCGGGAACAGATGGAAATCAGCCGATGCTAAATCTGGACTGTATGGAGAATGCCGTACGGTGGTGAGATTCTGTGAGGTGTGTGGTTTGGCATTGTCATGCTGTAGGAAAATATTCCCCTTTTCCTTTCGGACCCTCGTCAGCCGTAGTGTCAGAGTTCGCAGCGTTGCGGTGTAACGCTCTTAATTTACTCTTGTTACACGAACAAGCTAATCAACATGGATAACACCACTGCGTCCCAGAATACTGCGACCATGATTTTCCCAGGTGAGGGCTGCGTATTGAATTCCTTTTTCTGGGGCGAGTCTTTGTGTCGATATTCCATGGACTGACGTTTCGTCTCCGGGTCGTAATGGTGTACCCATGTTTCGTCTTCTGTCACAAGTGAATGGAGAAAGGCGTCACCTTCATTCTCGTAACCCCAGAGGAGTTCCAGGCAAATTTCATCAAGTCTCTGCGCTTTTATTTCAGGAATCAGCATCCGGGTTATCCATCGTACACAGATCTTTCGATAGCAAGCAAAGCAATAACGTGACCCACACTTTCTTGTGAAATGCCGATCGTGCTCGCAACTTCTCTCTTAGTGATACGACGATCGTCCTGAATAAATCTGTCAACCTTTTGATTGTGAAACTCGGTGGTTGCTGTCACAGGACGTCCAACCCTTTATTTGTCACGCAGATGAGATGTTCCCGTCTCAACATCTTTAAACTTGCTAGACCAATGACGCACAGTACTCACATCAACACAATCACCATAAACTGCTTTCATTCTCTGATGAATCTCCTTTGTGGTGACACCTTCTGCTGTCAAGAATTCAAGGACTACACGTTGCTTGAATCGCATTGACCGACCGTCTGCGCAGGGTTCCATACATAACATTGTAACAACACAACTGTTCAGTGATACGGCTTCCCGCCAACTGGAGCTGTAGAGAAGAGGCTACGGAACAAACCAGTACCTGCCGTATACCAAATCTGCCAACTGTTGAAGAGTTACGAAGGTGGAGGCACTACTTTTCAGTGAAAGCTCGCACAAGTACAGAGCGTTGTGGACAGATTTACTATAGACGCTGTGGACGAGGCATCCACTTCGTTTGCGGTGGACGAGGACGTCCAGGAAGAGAAATGTACCGTCTTTTTGTACGTCCGTGGTGAACTGGATGTTACTATCAATGCCACTGAACTGTTCCATGAACTCGTCGAGTTACTCATGTCCATGAGATCAAACGACGAATATGTCGCAGTGTACCGAAAGAAACAACTAGGTTTTAGTGGCTGATACGTAGTTGCACGGCATCAGACGAGTGGTGAAGATGCTGTACGTAGCATTCAAAATGGCGTCTGTAACAGAGGTGCATTCCAAGTGGAGAGCTGTCATTGAGTTTCTTTTGGCGCCTACAGAATATCTACGGAGAACCAGCGGTGAACAAAAGCACGCTGAGTAGTTAGGGAGGCGTCTGTCATAATCGCAACAAGGTTGTGCAAACCTGTCCTACCCCCCTCAAGCCCGTTGGCCGCACACAGCTGTGACTCCCAGAATGCTGGAACGTGTGGACACTCTCCCAGGTGATCGACGGATCACAATCAAACACCTTGCTGCTCCACTGGACGTCTCAGCTGGTAGTGCTGACACACTGTCCCACCAGTTGGGGTACTCAAAGGCGTGTCCCCACTCGATTCCTCACCATCTAACAGAAGACTATAAAAAGCAACGAAGGACCATCGATGCGGAATTGCTTGCGCGTCGCGAGGCCGATCGTGACAATTTTATGTCGAACATCGTCAAAAGCGATGAATCATGGGTTCATGACTTCGAACCGGAAACAAATCGGCAGTCCATGGAATGGCGCCTCAGTAGCTATCCTCCGAAGAAAAAGTTCAAGGCCGCTCCCTCAGCTGCTCGAGTCGTGGCAACGATCTTCTGGGACTCTGAAGGGGTTATTCTGTTTGATGTCCTCCCTCATGGTACAGCAATGAATTCTGAAGCCTACTGTGCTACTACCGGGAAACTGAAGAAAGGACTTCAGCATGTTCCTCGCCACAAAAATTAAAATGTTTCTCCTTTTCCATGACAACACAAGGCCCCAAACAAGTCTGCGCACCCGGCAAGAGCTCAAAAAACTTCCACGGACTGTTCTTTCTCATCCCCCCTACAGCCCGGATCCCACACCTTCCGACTTCCATCTGTTTGGCCCAATGGAGGATGCAATCTACAGCAAGCAGCACAAGGACGATGGGGAGGTTATTGATGCAGCAAGACGTCAGCTGCGACGACGACCAGTGGAGTGGAACCATGCCGGCATACAGGCCCTCACAGTTAGGTGGCGTAAGGCCATCTCCTTGAACGGAGATTGTTTTGAAAAATTTGATTTTGTAGCCAAAAGAGTGCGAAATATCACTCCGTATTGGAATACTGAATAAAACCTACATGATTTCAGAAAAAAAAAAATTTCCTTAGTTATTGAACGCGCGTCTTATCTTGCGAATGTAACCTGTCTTATGTTAGACACGCTATACGCACTGTAGAACAACGCAGAAAGAAGCATGAGAGGTTTTGTCTCCTACGCTACCCTAAGAAATCCGATTTAGCTGAGTATGCTTTAGAAAATGCTCAGCGGATCAAGTTTGACGAATCCTCAGCCGCGGTTCACACTAATGACTTCTGGGACTGTGTGATTAAAAGAGTCATTGAAATATTAACCACTGGTAATAGGCCTATCCTTAACAGAGACGGTGACATACAGAACAGCACAGCATGGGGTCCAGCTCAAAAAATGGTTCAAAAGACTCTACGCACTATGGGACTTCACATCTGAGGTCATCAGTCCCCTAGACTTAGAACTACTTAAACCTAACTAACCTAAAGACATCACATACAGCCACGCCCGAGGCAGGCTTCGAACCTGCTGCCGGAGCAGAAGCGCGGTTCCGGACTGAAGAGCCCAGAACCGCTTTGCCACAACGGCCGGCTGGGGTCCAGCGATCGCGCGGTTGAAGCGGACGCATCGAACGCCTAGTCAACATATGCCCGTATATGGCGATGCCGTGTTAGCGCAACGTGACCGTGCATTCTTCCTAATTTTGTATCTGTTTGTATATTTATATGTTGGCAATGATGTGAGAACATTCTGAAGATAGCCCATTGTGGAATCGTCCAAATATCGCGGCACCACACCAGACTCGACAACATACATCGAAACTACAGATATTGGC
The DNA here is from genome assembly GCF_023864345.2 of Schistocerca serialis cubense. Classification (NCBI taxonomy): domain Eukaryota; kingdom Metazoa; phylum Arthropoda; class Insecta; order Orthoptera; family Acrididae; genus Schistocerca; species Schistocerca serialis. The sequence goes on along the minus strand of NC_064639.1, from coordinate 102,053,101 downwards.
AATGTCTCGCTGCAATCTTCCAATGACAAATTTGAAAGCCTGAAGAAGACAAGCCCTCACTCTCTCTCAGCACAGCAGTGTCCTCGCATGGAGGTCAATATAGAACCGAGCGTTGAAGTGCTCTGCTCCAGTTTGTGCCCTCAGCTGAAGAAGTCAACATTATCGAGTAGTATTAAAGAGTTGGTCAAGTCTCAGATGGGAATGTACTTCTGTAAATGATGAATATTGTATATCAACAGACGAGTTGCAACTTGATGCATCAAGTGATTTTTTAATAGTCCCTGATGGTTGTAAATTATCAACCACCACTGTGGCAACGGATTGTATCAAGTTCAGTAAATCTTTTTATTCTTTGATCTAACACAGTGAGGTGGCATATGTCATGGGATACCACCTAACTACGTGTCGCACTTCCTTTTTCCCGGCGTAGAGGAGCATGGTGTCACAAGTCATTGGAAGTACCCTGGAGAAATACCGAGCCATGTCGCCCCTACAGCTGTCCACAACTGCGACAGTGTTGCCGGTGCAAGATTTTGTGTACGAACTGATCCCTCGATTACGTCCAATAAATATTCGATGGGATTCATGTTGGCCGACCTGGGTTGTCAAATCATTCGAATTTTAAAGAATGTTCTTCAAACCAATCGCGAACAGTTGTCGCCCAGTGTCACGCCACAGTGTCATGCAGAAAAAATCTATCTTTGTTTGGGAATATGAAGACCTTGAATGGCTATAAATGGTCTCCAAATAGTCGAACATAGCCATTTTCAGTCAGTTGGAACAGAGGAACCAATCGATCCCATGTAAACATAGCCCACATCATTATGGAGCCATCACCAGCTTGACCGATGATCTCGCTGTTTGGTCTCTTCCTCCAAACAACCCAACCCATCTCCAGCTTACACGATATCTTGTTGACAATCGGGGTCCACTGCTTCGTAGGCTCTGCGCCACACTCAAACGCTACCATCAGCTCTTACCAACTGAAATCGGGACTCATCTGACCTGGCCACGGTTCTCCAGGGCCCAGGAGAGGCGCTGCAGGCGATGTTGTGCCTTTAGCATGGGCCCTCTCAAGGTCGTCTCACTGTCCAGAAGGGTACGTTCGTCGTACGTCCCACAATGATTTAAGTGATAATTTTACGAATTGTTGCTTGTCTGTTTGCAGTGACAACTCCACGCAAATGCCGCCCACTGCGTTGTCCGTGGTGACAGGTAATGCCAGAAATTTGGAATTCTCGTCACACACTTGGCACTGTGGACCTCGGAATACTGAATTACCTATCGATTTCTGGAATGGAATGTCCCATGCATCTAGCTCCAATTACCCTTCCGCTTTCAAAGCCTGATAGTTCCAGTCGGTGCGGCCATAATCACGTCGGAAACCTTTTGACGTGAATCACAAGAGCACAAATGACAACTGCACCAATGCCCTGTATTATACCTTGTTAACTAATACTGCCGCCATCTGTGTATATGCATATCGCTATCTTCCAATGGAGCATCTGCCAGAGCAGTCAAAAAACCCACAGTTATGACCGCACGGTTGTAGTTTCGTCTGGTCGTAGCAGTCGCACGAATCAGCCACACGCAAGGAGCTCCGGGGTGGCTGCCGGGCCGGTGTTTTTGCCGGGATTACGGCAGGTCGCGTGAAACAGGCGTGGCTAAGCACCCGCGACCGCGCTGAGTGAGAGATCACGCCGCACAAAGCCAGCCAGAGTCCAAACCCCGGACCAGACCGGCTCCGCACGGCGCAGATGAGTTTTCCCCGAACGCGCGGCGCCAACCAGGGAGGGCCGGCGCACAAAAAGCGCGGAATTGGAAGAACAACACGCCGCAGCGGCCGCCATTGTCCTGCGGGCGCGCGCCTCCAAAAGCTCCCCTTTGTGCCCGCGTCCTGCAACAATGGCCGTGAAGCGCCGCGCGGCTGACGAAATTGACAAAAATTTTTGGTCGGCTGTTAATCGACCGAGGGGGGGCCTGCCGCCGGTTTTTTGTCCGCCCGCCGACCTGTGGGCTACGGGTTAACTCGATCCAATAAACTCGATACGTTCCGTGTCGTGAATGGACCTCGGGTCCAGCTACTGCTCCGGCACCTGAGGCTTCTAAATCACTGAGGCACGTTTTAGTTTTTCACTCACTGCTTTTCGCACTCTTGTAGCAGTAAGTAAATCTAACAGATTTTCAACCTGCCTTCAATAACCTATACTTCGTTTTATCAAAACGAAATTGAAATTATGCGTGTGGCGCTTGTACTCTGACATACCCAGTTACTAATAGTAGACTAAAAATAACTTCGATTACTTTTTATTAGAAAATAGCATAATCCCATGGGACTTTGGACACTGAATCCATATCTTTCCACAAAGTAATGTGACCGCGTTGCAATTAGAAAATTAGCAAAATATCTGTAACTGGAATGCTAAGCAGTTTAATTTTCCAACGTGAATAAAAGTTGTATTCAAATATAAGAAGAGAAATTACCTTGTCATTACACACCTATCGTATCCACATGCTTGATTTTCCTCTCTCTCTGTTTCCTTAAGGTATCAAATATTGCTTTTTCCCTAATGAACGGCCTGTTGTTATGTCTCGGTGAAGTGGCCAACAGTAGTCTCTAGTCGTATTCATGTTCCAGAGGCCCCGATTTCGCCTTTTCAGCACCCTGATATTTCATGAAAGAGCTGACTCTGTGCGTCGATGACGTCACCAATAATTTGAGTCCGAAATCGATGAAACTGTTCAAAAAGAGTGTCTTTGGTCGCATCATACGACCTAATTTTGTGAATATTTAAAGCTTGTTGAAATCAACAGAAACATAATGTGGAGTCTTCCGTTACCTAATAGTTTGCTAACAATCACACGGAACCATATCCAAGCCTTCTCCTAACTCTCAGTCATTTTCGATACAAATTTGGCGTCGAACAAGGGTTTTCTTCTGTCATTTCCAAGTACATGTCTTCTCACGGATGAAGAAACGTTGAGACACTGGAAACATGATTCACCTTTGAGTAAGACTTTCACAAACTGTTTTAGTAGTCCGAATGTAGTGTGTAAATGCGGTTACAGATGCAATTATGTTCGGCAGCGCGATGTTCTTGCGCAAAACATACACTAAGGTGACAAAACATGTCCACAGCAAGTGTGTGCCGAGAATGCCAAATTTCAGACATTACCGCTCACCATGGACAACTCATTGGCGACAGTCTTCACTTAACGAGCGAGAGCAGAGGCGTTTGCGTAGAGTTGTCAGTGGTAACAGACAAGGCCCTCTGCGTGAAATAACCTCAGCAATCAGTGTGGGTCGTACTACAAACGTATCCGTTAGGGCAGTGCAACGAAATTTGTCTTGATGGGCTGTGGCAGCAGAACACAAATGCGAGTGCCTTTGGTAGCAACACGACATCGTCTGCAGCGCCTCTCCTGGGTTCGTGGCCATGTCGGTTGAACCCTAGACGATTGCAACACCGTTGCCTGGTCAGACGAGTCTCGATTTCAGTTGGTAAGAGCTGATGGTAGAGCACAAAACCATGGACCCAATTTGTCGATAGGTCACTGTGCAAGCTGGTGCTGGTTCCGTAATGATGTGGGCTGTGCTTACATGGAACCGACCGGGTCCTCTGGCCCAGCTGAACTTCTTGGAGACCATTTGCAGCCATTCATGAACTTCATGTTCCCAAACGTCAATGGAATTCTTACAGGTGAGAATGTTCACGATTGCCTTGAAGAATATTCAGGACGAATTCGAGCGCGTAATTTGGCCACCCAGATCGTCCTACATGGATCATATCGAACAGTTATTGGAAGTAGTCGAGGCGTCAGATGGCGCACAAAATCCTGCACCAGCAACTCTTTTGCAGTTATGGACGGCTATAGAGGCAGCATGGCTCAATATTTCTGGAGGGGACTTCAGCGACTTGTTCTCTTCATGCTTCGTTGACTCGCTGCACTACGCCGAGAAAAAAGAGGTCCGACACGGTATTAGGAGGTATCACATGACTTTTGTCACCTCAGTGTAACTCGAATAACCACAAAGGTATTTTATTTCACTTAATGTTTTACAATTTAATGAAAAACTTCGCACATCAATAGGGGAGCGGAACCTATGCAACATGGTAGCCTTACGACACTGCAATAAGCCGATTTGGAACGATTCACAGTATACGAATGTAACAGCAAGATATACCCTCATAGGAAAGGCTATAATGGCTTTGTGACGTGTAGGTACATTAATCCCTCTTTCGAAACGAAATCGTGCCATTAACTATTCACTGAGTTGTAGCACAAGTTTATAAAAATACTGCACATTGACAATCAAGGTAATTAAGTTCAAAATTGATTCGAATGGCTCTGAGCACTATGGGACTTAACATCTATGGTCATCAGTCCCCTAGAACTTAGAACTACTTAAACCTAACTAACCTAAGGACATCACACAACACCCAGTCATCACGAGGCAGAGAAAATCCCTGACCCCGCCGAGAATCGAACCCGGGAAAGGTAATTAAGTACTGACTGTCAGTATACTGTTCAGTCGTAACAACATTAGTCGTTGCAAAAAAGCAGCCAAGAACTATAAACAAACATCACCAAATGAATTATAAATTTATACAGGCGTTTGAAGAACAACCCTTCGTTTCGAAACCGGTAGCAGAGCTATTTGCGTAAATAGATAGCATTGTGGCTGGATGCTGTATTCTTCTTTGCGAGAATAAACTTATAAAAGCTTTCTTTTTGGCTCGTGGAACTAGTCAACTTCCTGGTACAGCACTTACAACTTCCTAATAAAGCATTTATTTTCTAGTTTTTATCATGATTTCTTTGCGGTGATGTGGTGAACAGCATAATTCTGTGGTGTCAAAATAACTTCTCAGTTTTTTGGATACAAATAAGTTGCGTACAAACAGAAATACATTGTTTTTTCATTCTTTTGACAAATGTCAGATCTTCCACTTACAACGTTTTCCATTTCCACTCTTTGAATGCGCCGTTAAATCACAAGCTTATAAAAAAAATTTTTTTTGGTCAAAAAAGATTTGCCTAAATATTTGAACTGTCCACTGACCAGTTGAAGTATTTCTAAATCTGTTTCAAGAAAATTACCGTTGCTATACTTCCGCTCTTTTAAGGGCAGTAACCTTTTCTAATCAGTTCTTCGGAACAGAACAGTGCCTTGTTGGTTCCGTGTTGCTGACTTTTCCAGCTAATATGACATCGACAACTTTTTGCAGTGTGTCTTCGTGTTGTTTTGATTTCTTTGAAACTGCCATTCTGACAATAACCCCAAAAAGATGTTAATACTTCAAATACTGTATCTTATTCTTAATTCTTGTGCATTTCAATCAACATTATCATTGTAATAGTTCCGTTAAACGTATCAGAAGAGGATCTAAGTTTTCTATGAAAGCTATTTGCGTAACACTAGTAACAATTGATGTTCACTCAGCAACTGATTGGCTACCACTGACATGGTCAAAAGGAAATTTGTGTGAGAAACAACTCACATACGTGTTCCTCTTCAATTACAACGGTGAGCTTCTGTTTTTAACCACGCAAATTGATAAATCAAACCCGTGGCCATTCCACCGGCGGGGTAAAGTCCCCTGCATGGGCAAAGTGAGTGATATCATCCAAATCCATCGGATGTGTTCGTTTAAAGTAACACGACCACATGAGGCGTGATATGGAAAACACCAGTAGCAGCCTGAGATTCACTGGAGGACCTGGGGGGGGGGGGGGGCAGTAAGATGAATGGGGAGGGGGGATGAGGGTTACAAGCGGCCAACCATTATGTACTGCACATCTGGCATGAATTCAATGATCGTTTTAGAAAGGGTCAATAAAGACCATTGTGTTTTGTGAGACTTGCGTCTATTTCGGTGATACCAGAGTTCCCTTTTTTTTTTTTTTTCTTTGAGAATTCTATGAACTTCGTTGGTCACTGCTGCATACATATCAAGCAAGGGCACGCAGAGGTAAATTATATAGTTAGCCGAAACATGAAAGAGTATCGGAGATAATCTTTCTACTATCATATCCAAGAGTGATATAATAATAGTTAGTGGAAACAGGAAAATTGCCGGCCGCGGTGGCCGTGCGGTTCTAGGCGCTGCAGTCCGGAACCACGGGACTGGTACGGTCGCAAGTTCGAATCCTGCCTCGGGCATGGATGTGTGTGATGTCCTTAGGTTAGTGAGGTTTAAGTAGTTCTAAGTTCTAGGGGACTGATGACCTAAGATGTTAAGTCCCATAGTGCTCAGAGCCATTTGAACCATTTTTTTGAGGAAAATTATTGTCTTTTTTTTTTGTTTTGGCATCTGGTATTTAGTGCACCGTGAAACCACCCTTCACAACGTATCAGTAAACAGCATCAATATACAATATGAATCTGGAATATTTACAATACACATAGAAATATCAGAAAATTTTCTCCACGGTTCACATATTAACTTCGCATATTTATAATTTCCGATTATGCATGGTATATTTTGAGGAATTACGTATAAAAAGAACAAAAACAGCTACACCCTAAGTTTACACGCTTCCAAGGTTTTAGCATAACACCTTGTGTAAGCATACAGAGCATCCGAATAATAAGATGAGCGTGCCACAAAGAATTTAGTTTTCCGATGTATTAGATTTACGAATTAGTTTTTCCCCGTGAGCGTCATCGTTAGAACATTCATAGAGTAAACGCTTTGTTTCTAGCAGGTTCATAGCTACATCATACTGGAGGTTGTGCGCAATACCTCATGTGAATAGACAAGCTGGCAAACTGCTGTGATTGAATCCCGATCTTGTTCGATTCGACAAGACATCTGCTAATCTTGTATTTGGTGAAAACAGTCTTAGAGGAACAGGATAGTGGCGTAGCACTTGCGTCTGATTACACTAGTATCAGGAAATGGTAGTACTAGTACCATATATCACCACACACCTTGCAGTGGACTCTAAAAAAGTAGATGTGCATGTAGCTGACGATTTAGCAAAACTGATATCAGCAAACGAACTGATGTGGTATATGGAAACAATATAGTTTGTTGTTTTTAGTTTGCCTTCAGTTTCCTCCAAGAGGAGATGTATTATACCTATCGGAAGGAACGTGTTTTCCGAGAGCACGTACGGTAAATTGGGATAGCTTTGGCCGCCTGGGATAATTTCAGCCAATAGCCAGTCAAATCTGTTTTTTGGTGTTGCCATCTGTTGAATTCATTGTTTAACTGTTTCGAAAGCTGTAATGTGTAGTGGATAGAATAGTGGGTTCCAACCTTTCAGAGACCATTACCCGTGAGTGTAGTCAGAAATTAGGAAGTATCCCTCTTCCCCTCACGATCACTAACATTAGCGCCTATTTAAACTTTAGAATGAAAAAGAATTTCCTATGAATTCATTTATTTTTAAAAGGCCAAAAGGTAAAAGACATGTAATTTTTTTGGGTTTTGTACGAAACGACGAACAATGAGTCAGACAATTGGCAATGCTTATATCTAACCACCTTTCTTTCACAGAACAATGAAGCAATTCAATGTGCACATCGAGTGCTGTCCACAACTGTTTTTCAGAAAAGAAAGTTAAATATCTGTGTTAAAGGCAGACACTTGTTACAAAACTTTTTTCTTCTGGACCACTCATCTCCCTGGTGGCATCCCCACCTTGCACCCTAGTTGAAAATGAACCAAATTAAAACGTATGCACTATACTTAACTGCTTGCAAACAGTTTGTTTACTGGACCCCTTACTTCTGAACTGGTAGAAATTGCAAGACTTCAGGCTGCCAATGCTTTGTGTCTGAACCTTCCACTAACAATATTATCAATAGTAGAGATTATAGGAATAATGATAATAACAATAGGATTGTGTAGGCCCCAAAGCAATATAGTAGAGATTACATACCTGCAGCTATGTTGCACAGTGAATTAATTTGTTGTGAAGTGCACAATGAAGCAATTTCTGGTCCATTTCGGTAGCTGTTTACAACTCGGAGAAGGCATTTTCATGAGCTATTCAAGCATATGCGACGTATATGTCTCATAGTTACCAGTGTGGACGCATGGTACAAAGTTTGTGTGTAGTGGGTAGACTACATAAGGGAGGTGTTGTTCGTACATTCATTTCACAGAAGGTAACCACCACTAAATTGTCACACGTTAATACCACTGTTTGAAAAACTGCCATTATTAGCATTACAGTCTTACGAAATAGTAATAATAATAAAGATCTTTTAAAAATAACTTAATTTCGTGACCGAATCACAATCAAAACCTTTTATTTTTCCTTTTATTTTTACCCCTCAGAAGATTGTATTTTACCCGTTAGTGGTTAATTACCTCCAGGTTGGGAACCACTGAGATAGAAGCTTCACATGACTTTCGCGCGAAAACTTCCATTCAGTGATTTGCAATTTTCAGTCAGTGCTGAAATGTGAAGACAAATTTCTGCAGAGCTGAAACCCGACTTCGTGGAACATTACCTCTTTAACAAATGGCTCTGAGCACTATGGGACTCAACTGCTGAGGACATTAGTCCCCCAGAACTTAGAACTAGTTAAACTTAACTAACCTAAGGACATCACAAACATCCATGCCCGAGGCAGGATTCGAACCTGCGACCGTAGCGATTTTGCGGTTCCAGACTGCAGCGCCTTTAACCGCACGACCACTTCGGCCGGCACCTCTTTAACAGAACAGCAGTGTAATTACTTCTTTGTATATACACGCAAAAAGTATATTTAAACAGCAATCAGAGCTAAGTTTTAAGATCGCAGGTGTGATTTTTCAGGGTAACTTCAGCCATGCTGAAAGTAAATAAGAATAGGAAGGCGCGCCTACTGTAATTACAATCCGGTTGATATGCAAAATATGTTATAGGAGACTCGGAAAGAGAAAACAGCGTTAAACCAGGCCTCCTAAATGTACGCTAATTTTCGCTTTACTATTCTTACTCAGAAATGTATATTGTGAATGCTTAAATTTTGCTATATATCTGTTCAAGGACGTTAACAACAGGACATATTTTGAAATATAGTATTGAAGTATAAATACATCCATATTCTTATATTGTAACATCTGCAGTTAATGAACTGAAAGTCTTACGACAAAAAGTACTACATTTAAGTTACAGGCTATTATTTTGTTACAGATTACTTTTCGGTATACTGAGTAACAAAATTATTTGTTAATTTAATTTCCTAACACAACATTTAGTCAGAGGCAATTAGATGAAGTTACTGTGATCTGATAGTGTTCATTTTAAGTCGATAATGCTAACGCAGACGAATAAAATTTCGTGTTTCCGTAATATTTCAATGCTGGCCGAAGTTGCCCCATTTCCTGGAAAACTTCGACCACAACAAAAAATTTTATATACCGAACAAAGTGCATTCGGCAATTATCTTTTCGCATGATTTTCCGTTTTACATCATGGAGAATGGTCTCTAACTTAATCACACTGTTTAATTTTCATTTTTACAAAAAGTCCTCAAAAAGTGGTCGAGGTTAAACCACTTTACGGTACTCACGAAGAGGACAACACTGCGTAATCGAATGCCCAGTGACGCCAGAGAGCTCGCAGAACCTCACCTTTCAAGTTCGCCGCTTAAATCGTAAAATGTAAGCTGGAGGACATGACGCTATCCTCGTCTGTACATCCTGCCATTAGTGCCAAATGTAGCAAGAACAGCCACAGATGTAATAAGAAAAGGAAGCTGTGGACAAGTTTATGCCGCATTCGGACCACGAAATGTTTTCGCTGGCAATACACTCCTCATCACTTTACTTAATGTACGGAGGGGCAATTCTGAAAAACACAGTTCTCGTTCCGTATAATAGAGCGCGCGCTGCCCTCGGCCCATTTGGGGAATATCCGCAGCCCGGCTCTCCCGGGTCGACTCGTCCACAAATCCATTCCGCGTGACGTTAATACCTCCGTGTTAACAGGGTGCCTCTGACACAACGGCGGGCGTCGGGCCGGCCCGCCTAAGACAAACAATAGGTTGCCCCAGGCCGCGGCTGTATTCAAATGAGCCGCAAGACACTCTTCGCGATAAACACTCCACCGGAATACTTGCATACGTTAGCGGGCGTAATTTATTTAATCTCGGCGCTCGCATCGGTATCCGCTTCCCAGATAAATAATCTCGGAGCAGTTCCTCCGCTGATTGGAACGCATTAATTATGTTTTTCAATTTCCGAGCTGTTTGTTTTAGTGCGGGCAGGCGGTAAATCATCCCCAGAGTATACGTGTTCTCGGCGCACCCCCAACCACCCCTAACACCCGAGCCCTTTTCTCCTAATTCTTAATTAGCGGCCGTTGGTTTTTCTTGTTCTCGCAGAGGTAATTTGTAGCGCGCTTCCCTACAGGGTGTGTCACCAGCTGCGTACCTGCTGGGGTGCGAGGAAGGCTACAGTTCGGCAGACCGTCCACATCGGGGCCATGAGGTACCGGTATATACAACAAATGTGGCTTGTGAAGGGCAAAGATTTTCAACGTGACAATTAGTGTAAGACATCATTCGATACGTAGACTGTCATTGAATGACAACTGACCGAGAAATGCCAGGTATCTTTCTCTGTGTAAATTATTATTTCTATATTCCGCTATGTATGATAACAAAGAACGTTTATATAACCGCTTTTGACAAATTTCATCGATAAATTGTTTTAAAGAAAGCGACGACGTGTCTGCAAGGATATCAACAGTCACATATAGCACAAACAATCTTGGACTATGCTCAGTAAAGCTACAAAATTAACAGCCGACATACAAAAGCGTTCTGCACAAGGTGGTCCTGGACTCCACCGAGAAATGTTCAGGGTTGTTCAGAGATATTTTCTGAGTAATTTGGTATAAGGGGCTCTTGATCTCTGGTTGCTCGTTGCACAGTAACTGCACATTCTATGATTTCATACTCCCATCCGCCATTGAGTACGGTATGCGAGACTGGGACTATATAGGGACTAGTACCAACGGAAATACTGAATATTACCTCTAGCACTGGTATCAGTGCTTTTCTTGTAACTTTTTTTATTTTTTAAAAAGAAATTCTGTGATCAGAGCTTTCAACATCACATGAAACCATCTCGTCTGAATCATGCCCAGTACAGCACTGAGATTTTCAAACCAACCTTCTGACCGACAAAGCAGCCTCATCCCTGCAGCTTCACCCATGCACGTGTTCGACACATATACTGCACACATCTCTTCCTCCACCTTCCTTAGTCCATCTCCTCTTCCCCCCATGTATCCATCTCCTCCTCCCTTTCCCACTGACCGTATTTAACCCTTGTCTCCCCTCCGTCCATTTTCTTCTCAGCCCCCTTTCTTGTTATCTTCCCCTAATCGCCCTCGCTGCCCATGTCCTACTCACCAACCTCTCTCCCCACCTTTTCCTCCATTCCTCTCTGCCTATCCTCTTCTCTCACCCTCTTTGCCCATGCTCTCATGCCCCTCTCCCTGTATATTTACCCCTCTCCCTCTTTGTCTGTCCGTATTGTCCTCAGTTGTCTCCTTGTCCGTCTACACCTCCTCTTCCATCTCTGTCCACCTCATCCCCCCCTCTTTCTAACCACCTCATGACCCCCCTCCCTCTACACATCACCTAGTTCACTGTCTCCCTATCCATCTCCTCCCTCTCTCACTGCCCCTCTCTCCATCCCCCTCACCCTATCGACCTATTCGAGCACCGTCTTGCTATCCATTTCTTCCCTCCCTAGCTCTGCCCCATATCCTGCGCCTCTATCTGTGTCTGTCGAATAAAAATGGTTCAAATGGCTCTGAGCACTATGGGACTTAACATATGAGGTCATCAGTCCCATAGAACTTCGAACTATTTAAATCTAACTAACCTAAAGACACATACACATCCATGCCCGAGGCAGGATTCGAACCTGAGACTGTAGCGGTCGCGCGGCTCCAGACTGAAGCGCCTAGAAGCACTCGGCCACTCTGACTGGCTTCTGTCTGTCCCCTCCTGCTACCCTTCTCTCTGTCCTTCTCTTCCTGCTTCCCATCCCTTCCTGCTCCCTATCTCTCTGTCCATTCCCTCCTGCTACCCTCTCTCCCTAACTGCCTCTCTTTATTCCCTCTCACTCTGTCCCCTGCTCTATCCATCTCAACCTTCGTCCAGCCATGACCATCAGCCTGTATGGGCTCTGCAAAACAGGCCAAAATAGCAGGCCGATACTATTCCCACAACATGTCTGTTATGCAGGGTAGCCTACTCGTGAAGGCTTGAAAAGCGTTATTTGTCCCTGCAGGACAGTAAGGCACTCCCACATAATCTGCTTGTTGTGTTCAAGAGCTTGAATATATACGTTTTTCCTCTCATCTGTTCTGCTACTGCAGCTAGGAGATTATAAAAGCTACACTGCTGCTAATCATGATGTCTGCCTTTTCTGTGCCAAATTTTGTTGAAATCGAAGCAAAAATTTGGGAGGAGTTTCCAAACATATTCATACACACAGGTATATGACTTGCACTGATATGGCTTGATTATGTTACAATTTATTTTTTTCTCGAGTCATCCCTAATAGATTCTTAGATGTAATCTGTCATGAATTCATGATTTTGGGCTCATAGATCTTTCACGCAAATGGCATGCTCAGTCCCTGCGTCAGTATTGATGATCAGCCTGTTACCATGCAACGGCAGCTTGAGAAGAGACTCGCATACAAAATTATGTCGATACCAGAGCCCAATTTCGTGACGAATGTGATCTATTTTGTATGCTACTGAGCTCATTCTCTCATTTAGGCAAATATGGGAAAATATGTGGGATTTTGAAAAGATCTATGGCATCAGGGCTACTCCATGTTTTGACTTTGAGGAGAATTTGTGATTCAGAGCAGCTCATTCATCTATCTTTGCAGTCAACCATCTGTGTATCTCTGATATTCTACTTATTCACCTGTTTGAGTTCGCCCATTTAACTTACTGAAATGACCCATGAGATAATGTGAACGCAAATGTATGGGAGCAGTTCATTTGCAGGTAACAATCCAACACATTAATGATTCTGTTAATTTTTACAAAAAGTGTTAGTGATTAATGTTTAGTGTACACTTTTACTATTTTAAGAAATTTAAGTATCATGATTCATAGTGAGTGCTGTATTGATGGGGTTCAGATCATTCTTCGCTGTATTTCTTGCTGCATTACTGAATCACCCTCTTCTTCTCCAATAGCTCTCTTCTCCATTGCTACCACTTTCTTCACCATGTCACACGTACTTGATGAACAGTTTCAGTGGAGTCATTTCCCGCTGTTGACTATAAATATATACCTTAATGAGCCAAAAATGTTTGACCACTTGCTTAACAGAGTGTTGAGCCGTCTCAGAAATACAGTGCAGTAGCGATTCTTTGTTAGATGGTCTCGAAAAGTCCTCGGTACTTTTCCGTCGTAACTGGCACCAGATGTCTACACGCAAGTCAGACAATTCCCAGAAATTATTGCCCGGGATTTGTGGGCGCGACTAGCGCACGATAGAGTTTCAGGTATGTGACATCGTGTTCAGATATGGCGAATCTGGTAGCAAAATATCGATGTGGGTTCAGTGTCACGCTCATCACATCACTGTAGCACGATTCTGTCTTGTGGCACCCACAGTTAACCTTCTGGAGCAGATATCAGCTTGAGGGGATGCCAATGGTTTGCAATAATATTTGCGTAGCCCACAACTGTCATGGCACCTTCGATTACTACCAAATACCCCCTTGAATCCTAGATAAATGTCTCGCAAAGCATAATACTGTTACCATTGGCCTGCGTCGAGCGGATGTTCACCTGGGTGAAGCGTGTCCAGACACGACTATCGACATGCTGTACAAGGAAACGTTATTTATTCGAACTGACTACACGATCCCATTGATTCACGCTCCATTCCCGATAAACTCGAGCCAACTACAAGCTACATTGACGGCGTTGTTGGGTCATCATGGAAACACGTAGGGGTGATCAGCTGCGGAGACCCCTGTTGAATAATCTGCACTAAACGATCTGCACAGAGACCATTGTGGCTGTACCGACATTATACTCCGCCGTCCGATCTGCCACGGACCGCTGCCTAACCTGCTTCACACAATGGGTAAGCTCCTTCCTCCACGCTCTGTGGTGAGGCCTGTACGTCCAATACCTTGTCGTCAGCTCGTGGTTTTTCAGTCCTAACCACTTTCCATAGATGCTCACGATAGGAACACACGACCTGTGGACCAGCTTCGCCGTTTCTGAAATGCTCATTCCCAGGCGCTGGGCCATAATAATCTGCTCTTCATCAAAGCCACTTATGTCACTGGATTTCTCCATTAGCGACCCGTATCATCGCTGGAACGATTCCCCATTCGTCTCTAGTCCAGTAATATGCTTCTTTTACCACCAAGTGGCTTTTAGTCTCCCAGAGGATTGTTCTTATAATTAACTCGGGTCCCGGCGGAGGTTAGAGTCCTGTCTCCGGCATGGGTGTGTGTGTTTGTCCTAAGGATAATTTAGGTTAAGTAGTGTGTAAGCTTAGGGAATGATGACCTTAGCAGTTAAGTCCCATAAGATTTCACATACATTTGAACTTTTTAATCAACTGGATTCTTACATTTTCTCTTTACATCATTAAGCAAGGGTATTTACTTAGTTTACGAATGGTATTTTCACCTCTGCTTCCAGTACACTTGTCCTTGCCTTTCTCGCCTATTGGTTTCCACGTTTATTACATTAATTTATACAAGGTTAGACTCGACACTTGTACTTTGGCCTGCGATAGTTTCTTTCCCGTTTCATTTTGAGCTAAATTTTTAGTATTTTACCTCATCATGCATAATATTTTCTTTATCGCCTTGAATTTCTGACTATTGGTCATCCATACCTAGCTACAACCACCGAGTTAGAAAACTGCTGCGGAAGCACAGGGAACTTCACAGCAAACATAAACATAGCCAAAGCCTTGCAGACAAACAAAAATTACGCGAAGAGAAATGTAGTGTGAGGACGGCTACGCGAGGGGGTTCAATGAATTCGAAAGTAAAGTTCTATGTACTGACTTGGCAGAAAATCCTAAGAAATTTTGGTCTTATGTCAAAGCCGTAGGTGGATCAAAACAAAATGTCCAGACACTCTGTGACCAAAATGGTACTGAAACAGAGGATGACAGACTAAAGGCCGAAATACTAAATGTCTTTTTCCAAAGCTGTTTCACAGAGGAAGACTGCACTGTAGTTCCTTCTCTAGATTGTCGCACAGATGACAAAATGGTAGATATCTAAATAGATGACAGAGGGATAGAGAAACAATTATAATCGCTCAAAAGAGGAAAGGCCGTTGGACCTGATGGGATACCAGTTCGATTTTCACAGAGGACGCGAAGGAACTTGCCCCCATTCTTGCAGCGGTGTACCGTAGAAGAGCGTAGCGTTCCAAAGGATTGGAAAAGGGCACAGATCATCCCCGTTTTCAAGAAGGGACGTCGAACAGATGTGCAGAACTATAGACCTATATCTCTAACGTCGATCAGTTGTAGAATTTTGGAACACGTATTATGTTCGAGTATAATGACTTTTCTGGAAACTAGAAATCTGCTCTGTAGGACTCAGCATGGGCTTCGAAAAAGACTCTGCAGGAGAGAGGCTCAGTAGCTCGGTACGGGCTTTTGTTGAAGTTTCGAGAGCATACCTTCACCGAGGAGTCAAGCAGTGTATTGCTCCCTCCTACGTATATCTCGCGATGAGATCATGAGGATAAAATCAGAGACATTAGAACCCACACGGAGGCATACCGACAATCCTTCTTTCCACGAACAATACGAGACTGGAATAGAAGGGAGAACCGATAGAGGTACTCAGGGTACCCTCCGCCGCACACCGTCAGGTGGCTTGCGGAGTATGGATGTAGATGTAGATATAGAATAAAATACATGGTGTTCCCGAAGGAATGATCCATATTCAGAGATATGACGGGAACCATCATTTGAAACAAAAAATTCACATGGACATACATCCTATTACGAATTGTGTCTTCGGTATAAAACAGATTTAATGCACATTGTTATTTATTTTGTGTATTATTCAATACATCGTCAAGTTTACACATGTCCACTTGTACAACATGCTGTTTACAAAGAATCAGTTGAAAATAGATATTTTTGATGCATTCACCTCTCAGCATTACAATACACTTCACATTACCGATGCTGTGTAGTTCACAACAAATGTTCGAAAATTCCAAGAACTTCAACGGACTTGTGCAGTCTTGGGAGAATATATTGTGCGCTTTATCTGAGTGTCTCTGCACGTTCCATAATGAGGGCAGCAGTCTCCATGATACGACCAAACATTTTATCTTGCACATTCACCTTCCTCTCGTACACCTCAGCTCCATGCAAGCCCATGAACAAAACTCTGATGCAGACAACATTGTAGGTGGGCGAAACTCCAATGGCGTAAGTTGGTGCCCAGTCAAGTTTACTACCACAACCAATCCAGAAATTTGGGTACAGGTGGTTGAGATGCCTGGTAAAATGTATCCTATCTTAGAAATATTCGGTAAAAGGTATTTGTCCATATGAATTTTTTTGGTTTCAGGTGAGCATTTCTGTTTTTATCCATGACTACCGACCATTCCTCCTAGGGGACCCTGTGTACACACAGTTGCTTATTCTTTTCTATTAACATTTTGTTTTTAAGATTTCCTTGTCTCCTGGTCGTTACAAAATCAGTCACCTTCTCTCTTGATTCCTCAAGAGAGGATGGAATACAACAAATAGGACACTATCACAGAACTTCGGAAGCCTTCTTCCCTTCCCTTTCTTTCCTCGCGCTCTTATTCTCAATAACTCTCGTCCAGCCTATATAAATCTCTTGACAAGAAAAGCTACCCACTTTTCATTAATTCCTCACCACTAGTTCACGACGTGAGAAAGTAAACTTGTACAGCGTCTGTTGCAGTCACGTTACTTTAAATCTCCATAAAAATAATTCGCCACTTGCCTTATTCTTAGTGATCTGTAGAGTCTGATTGTTAAATCTGTCAACCCCTGTTAAATTATTCGTTTATGCTATTGGTACCATATTTTCATAACTTGACAAGAGTGTTTTATCCTCTTTCCATTTCATGTTGTTGGCCCTTACGAAGTCTACCTTCAGCCTGTTGCCCTCTCTCTTCGGATTTTCCAATATTCCCACGATACCGAAACTAAACATTTCGACTGGTTGAAAATTAGCCTTACTCATTCACCACGTGACAGCTGTCCCTGGAAGTCACCGGAAAATCCGAACAGAATCTCGTACATTTCCACAAATTCGTTGTAACGCCAATTAATCATGTATATATTTTAGAGAAATGTTTTACTGTTGATAAACACTTTCTGTCAAAACTAATGGTTTTTATGGCTTTATTTATTACTTATTCTTTCATACAATAGGGCCAATATTACAGGCCAACGGCAAGAGAGTGCCTTAACACTTTTATCCGTTCCTCTGGGCGTTGTTAAGAATACCCTTGGCAGAATAAATGTGACTCACTACGCACGTAATTGACTCGTGATTTGCATTAAAAATCTGGACAGTGTCCGAGATAGAACCTGAGACGTTTAGAATATTAATCATTCTTAGATTCAGGTTACCAGTTATCCATGAAAGTGTAATCACTGAACTACCGAGATGTCTTGAGATAAACATGAAAACTTCCCAACGATGAGAGTCGCAGCTCACCAAAGTAGCCAGTCGAAGTAAAAGACAGACAACGGAATGAAGGCCCTCCCGGCTAGCCGCGCGGTCTAACGCGCAGCTTTCCGAGCGGGAAGGCGTGCCGTTTCCCAGCCCGTATCAGCCCCGCGGATTAGTATCGAGGTCCGGTGTGCGGGCCACCCTGTTGATGGTTTTTATGGCGGCTTTCCATCTGTCCCAGCGAATGCAGGCTGGTTCCCCTTTATTCCGTCTCAGTTGCACCATGTCAGCGACTGCTGCGCAAGCACTGTCTGCACGTACGCGTACACCATGATTACTAAAAATGGTTCAAATGGCTCTGAGCACTATGGGACTTAACATCTATGGTCATCAGCCCCCTAGAACTTAGAACTACTTAAACCTAACTAACCTAAGGACAGCACACAACACCCAGCCGTCACGAGGCAGAGAAAATCCCTGACCCCGCCGGGAATCGAACCCGGGAACCCGGGCGTGGGAATCGAGAACGCTACCGCACGACCACGAGATGCGGGCCATAATTACTCCACCACACAAACATTAGGGGTTACACTGGGGGGCGGAACCGCACAATAACCTTAAACACACACACACACACACACACACACACACACACGGAATGAAAATATGAAAGGGTTCTGGACAAATATCAGTAACCTATGAAAAAAGGTTCATAATCCTGAAATGATTAACGACAGAGATTGATGAAAAATCTTAAAATGCCTACAAAAGGGAAGTAGAAACAATAACAAGAAAAATGAAAGTTCAAGCAAATAAGTTGATGTAACGAAGACCATCAGTCAAAGTTGTAAACAAATCAAAGTTGTACTTTCAATATGAATATCAAAGAACCAACGAAAGACGTAAAAGAAACAAAGTTAGTGCAGTGTCCATATCTGACAGTTCTGTATAGTTCGATGCGAATGTCCTTCCAACGTGCATGCATGTCTGAAGGCGTGCATGGGTAGCCGAAGTGGTTAGGATGAACGCTAGCGATAAGTGGAAAATCCGTATTCGAGTCCCCATCGGACACAAATTTTCATTTGTCTGTAGTAAACCATACAGTAGATGTAATATCGTATTTGCGATTTTGCGAATACATTTCAAAAACAAAAGAAAGTTTCAAAAGAGGAATAACAGTGCTATAAAGTAAGAGGATAGGTTCAACAATGATCCTGAGTGCATTACATGTTCACAGCTCTTACCATTTGAGAGTATGTTGAGCACTGTTTAATATTTGATGATCCGTGTGTTATGGTGTGGGGTGATATAATATTTCATGGGCGTACGGACCTGCAAATATTTGAACACGGCACACCCACCGGACAACGTTACTGAGACAATGTAGTGTTTCCCCATGTGAATCTTTAAAGGAGTGCATTCGGCGCTGACTTTTTTTTTATGGCAATGCTAGATCGCACCGAATAACGTAGGTGGAGTAGCTCTTGTAACGAGAGAAGTTTCGCTGTATGAACTGGCTTGTCCGTTTTCCAGGCTCAAATTTCATGGAGCACGTGTGAGATCTGTTGAGGAGACATACTACATCATGCCCCCGTGCACCGACCGCGCTGGTGGAATGGAACGCTGTACTACAAGAACTTTTTACCAATATTGCGGCCAACATCTGACTACGTTACGGAGCATGTATTGCTGTCCATAGTGATCGCACACCCTATCGAGAACCATGTCCCGCCATTTGTCATATCCGAGGGACCGTCATAAACGGCGGTGACTTCGGTTTAATTACTGTCTTTAAATAAAAGTGCCATTTATCTTCATCACATTGTGTATTTATTTCACTTCTGTACTACACTGTAGCAGTTCTTTATATGTATGGTCCAAGTTCCATAGAGCTATTTTACCTGGCAATGACACATCATGTGAAAGTTACTTTCGTCCACACCGATGTATCCACTGTCCAGCCACATAAATGTGACCTCTTATCAAAAGTCGGAACAATCAAGATTTGCAGATTTGGTTTTCGAAGGCCTAGGTCATCTTTCACTGAACCCAGTAGAGTCAAGGTTTTTGCAGAGGGTCTGAATACACATTTCACATTGTCTTTCCCCAGCATTCTACCGATTTTTCTTGAGGTGTTTCCGACAAACGGAATGCACGCCAGTGACTTGTGTTCTTTTGTTTCTTCTTCTTGTTCTCTGTCAATCTTCCTACTACTGCGACTGCGTTACTAAAGAGGCCATCGAAATCCGACTACAGGACGATCTAATTAATGAAGACAGCAGCCTTCAACTTACTCAGGCCTGCACTCAGCCTGGAGAGAAAGATGCGGTCTCAGAGATCGAGGACCGCCCCGACGGAGGCAGCAGGGAGACTGCAGACCCCATTTCAGATCCAGGCGCCGCTTCCCCCACCAACTCCAGCAGCCGCCTCGCCGGCCGCACCAAAGACACCAGGAGAGAACCGGTGGAGGGGGTAGCGGCTAATATATATACGCACCGAGAGGAACAGCACATCATTCTTCAGGAACCACCTGAAGATAGCAGCGTCTACGTCTGCCGAAATATTATGGAGAAATTACGACGCTACCCGTTCGGATACCCGAGAACTGTTCAAATTGGAAATACGCCGGGAAAACTTAATACCACAAGGTTTGCAGAGTCGACCGCTGTAGTGCGTCCAGGAAGAAGTGAGGTTCTGAACGGAACCCACAGGGACGTGGTGCTATGACGACTTCAGTGCCATATCAAGCTATGCTAGGTTTGTCAACTGAGGATTCATGACATCGTGATGTTTAAAGCTTTCCCGGCGTACTGATTGTTCCATAAAAACACAGGAGAGCTGCCGGATATCAGTAACGTTCTGCCACGATATTTCGGCGCAGAGTCTTCTGGCCATCTTCAGGTGAATGCCACTGTAGTAGTACTGGCGAGTACGCTTTTTTTTTTTTTTCCTTTATTGTAATTTTCAGCACCTCATACAAGGCGGGCTGGCAGCAGCTTAATACGCCGCTCTTCAGCCGTATGGGGTACAATAATATGAGATAGGTGACACAGAAAATACAAAAAATGGCGGGCAAAGAAAGTAGTTACAAAAAAACAAAAAAACAAGAAGCCGTTCACGTTGGACGAAAAAACACTAACACTTGTTGACACGGCGCACAAAACACGGAGAGCTGCGACGGCACATGTGAACAGTGGAGTTGTAACTGCACGAAACACAAAACGAAGCACACACACTAGACACTGACGGCGATGATCTCCGGCGCGCGAATGTTCACCATGCGTGTGCGAGTCCGGGGACCTGCCAAGAGAGGAGGAGGAGGAAGGGGAGTGGGAGAGGGAGAGGAGAGAGCGGAGATGCCACGGGCAGGGGAGAAAGGGGGGAGGGAGGAAGGGGGAGGGGAAGCCCGGGGGGGAAGAGTGGTGGAGGGAGGGGACGGGGGAAAAGGAAAGAGAAGGGGAGGGAAGGGAAGAGAAGGGAGGGAGGGAGGGTGCCTAAAGGAAGGGACACCGGAAGTGGGTGGTGGGGCAGGGTCAAAGTTGATAGGAGGGGTAGATGGAGGGGAGGAGGACATCATCAGGGAGGGGGAGCTGGCGGAAGCCACCTTGGGAGAGAGTAAGGAGGGTGGAGAGATGGAGACCGGGTGGGACGTGGGAATACAGGCGCGGCAGCGGGCGGGGATGGGAGAGGATTGGGGAGACGAGTGGGTGAGGAGCATCGAGTTTACGGGAGGTGTACAGGATCCGTATCCTTTCAAGGAAAAGGAGGAGGTGGGGGAAGGGGATGAGATCATATAGGATCCGCGTGGGGGAGGGGAGACGGATGCGATAGGCGAGGCGGAGAGCATGGCGTTCAAGGATTTGGAGGGATTTATAAAAGGTAGGGGGGGCGGAGATCCAGGCTGGATGGGCATAACAAAGGATAGGGCGGATGAGGGATTTATAGGTGTGGAGGATTGTGTAAGGGTCCAGACCCCACGTACGGCTGGAAAGGAGCTTGAGGAGACGGAGTCGGGAACGTGCCTTGGCTTGGATGGTATGGAGATGGGGAGTCCAGGAGAGGCGACGGTCGAGGGTGACGCCAAGGTACTTAAGGGTGGGAGTGAGGGCGATGGGACGGCCATAGACGGTGAGATAGAAATCAAGGAGGCGGAAGGAAGGGGTGGTTTTGCCTACAATGATCGCCTGGGTTTTCGAAGGATTGACCTTGAGCAACCACTGGTTACACCAAGTGGTGAATCGGTCAAGATGGGATTGGAGAAGGCGTTGGGAGCGTTGCAGGGTGGGGGCAAGGGCGAGGAAGGCGGTGTCATCGGCAAACTGGAGGAGGTGGACGGGGGGGCGACGGCGGCGGCATGTCCGCCGTGTACAAAAGGGACAGAAGGGGGGAGAGGACGGAGCCTTGGGGCACACCGGCGGAGGGGAAAAAGGTGTAGGAATCTGTGTTATGGATGGTGACATAGGAAGGACGGTGGGAGAGAAAGGAACCGATCAGACAGACGTAGTTAATGGGAAGGGCAAAGGTTTGGAGCTTGAAGAGGAGACCGGAATGCCAGACGCGGTCATAAGCGCGTTCGAGGTCAAGGGAGAGGAAGATTGCGGAGCGACGGGAATTAAGCTGTTCGGAAAGGAGATGAGTGAGGTGAAGGAGAAGATCGTCGGAAGAGAAGGATGGCCGAAAGCCACACTGGGTGACGGGAAGGAGGCGGTGCTGGTGGAGATGCTGGTGGATGCGGCAGGTGAGGATAGATTCCAGGACCTTGCTGAAGACCGAGGTAAGGAACATGAGGATACGGGAGGTTTTCCACAGGTCGGGGTAGTAACCGGTGGACAGGACTACATTGTAGAGCCCGGCCAGGGTGGAGAGGAAAGAGACAGGAGCTTCACGAAGGTGACGGTAGGTGGCACGATCGTGACCAGGAGCGGTGTTGCGTTTTGTGCGGAGTGTATCAATGAGATCCTGTGTAGTGATAGGGGCATTGAGTTCTGTGTGTGTAATGTTGTCCAAGTACTGGAAACCAGGAGAGAGGGGAGGGACAGAGGGGTCAGTTCGATCGCGGATATCCGGGAAGAGGGAGTAATCGAACTGGGGATCGTCGGGGATGGAGAAGACATCGGAGAGGTAGGAGGCAAAGTGATTGGCCTTACTAAGGGTGTCAGGGAAGGTGTGATCATCGTGGAAAAGAGGATAGTAGGGGGAGGGTTTAGTTCCGGTAAGGCGACGGAAGGCCGACCAGAACTTGGACGAGTTGATTGGTAGGGTGGCATTTAAACGGGTGCATGTCTGTCGCCAGTCCCGGCGTTTCTTAGCCGCGAGCAAATTACGAACGTGTCGCTGGAGTTGCCGGTGGCGTCGTAGTGTGTCCGGGACACGCGTGCGGAGGAAGGCACGGTAGAGACGACGAGATTCACGGAGGAGGAGAACGGCCTGTGGGGGTAAGGTAGGACGGTGGGGGTGGATGGCGACAGTAGGAACGTGGGCTTCCACGGCCTCAGACAAGGTCTGCTGGAGAAAGGAGGCGGCATGGGTGACATCGTCAGGGTGGTGGTAGGTGAGAGGGTGGCTATCAACCTGGGTGGAAAGGGTATCCCGGTAGGCATTCCAGTCGGCTCGGGAATAGTCGTGGACATACTTAGGGGGAGGGTCAGTACGAGGGTCGGGGCGAGGGCGTCGACCGTCTGAAACGGTGAGGAGGACAGGGAGATGGTCGCTACCAATAGGCTCCAGGACATCCACCGTTATGCGGCCAAGGAG
This sequence comes from Schistocerca serialis cubense, assembly GCF_023864345.2. NCBI lineage: Eukaryota > Metazoa > Arthropoda > Insecta > Orthoptera > Acrididae > Schistocerca > Schistocerca serialis. The sequence goes on along the minus strand of NC_064639.1, from coordinate 102,029,702 downwards.
GTTGGGGGAGGAGAGGATAACATCAGGAGTGGAGTTGGATTCAGGACGGGTATGCCGGGGGATGGGGACGAGGTCACCTTGAAGGGTGGAGAGGAACTGATGCCATCGCCGTAACTGGGCAGCGGAACGACTATGGATGTTGAGGTCGGCGGCGATCACGTAGGAGGAAAAGGTACGATCGACGTGGGAGAGGAAGTCGAAGGGAATAGGAGCGTTGGGGCGGACATAGATGGTGGCGCAGGTAACGGTAAGGCCGGGGAAGAAGAGACTAAGGATCAGGTGTTCGGTGGGGTCGGGAAGGAGAGGTTGGAGCCGAACGGGGATCTGGCGGTGGTGACCAATGGCAACTCCGCCACGCGCAATCGGGAGGGGATTATCGGAGCGGTGGAGGAGGTAGGGCGAAGTGTGAATGGTGTGGTGGGGTTGGAGGAAGGTTTCATTAAGGAGGAAGGCATCCACGCGGTGGGTGGCAAGGGTGTGCAGGAAGAGGTTCCTGTTGGCGGGTAGGGAGCGGATGTTGTTGAAAAGGATACGTTGCTGTCGCGCCATGATAGGGATTTAGACGAGGGTGTCGAGGCGGGAGAAGGTGAAATGGGCCTGGTTGTTGGAGTAGGTGGCGTACATCTTGAGTTGGAATATGGAACGGGCGGCGAGGGAGATCTGTTGGAGGGTGTGTGGGCGCTGAAAGGGATGAACATTCTGGAGGACGATGGTAAGGAACCTGATGATGTCCTCAGCGGTGGGGGGGGGGGGACGAAGGGAATTGCCAGGAGGGGTGGGGGCGTCCAGGGGACAGACAGGGACGGTGAGTTCAGGAGTGGTTGGAGGGGGTCGGGCTTTACACTTTTGGGAGTAGGTGGGATGGGGGAGATTGCAGGTATTGCAGGAAGGAGGGGATTGGAGGTTGGGGCACTGCCTGAGGAAGTGCGCTTGCCGACAATGCGGGCAGGTGGGGGCCTCGCGGCACTCAGCTGTGGGGTGCGCGTTATAGTGTAGACACCTCTGGCAGCACAGGGATTGAGGAGGGGAACGGGAGGGGTCGACCCTGTACCGCTGGTTAAAAAGGAGGGCACCCTCCTTCAGGAGACGGTCAATGGAGGGGGCGTGCTCAGAAAAAACCCGCATAAGGCGGGTGGGGCCGGCAGCGTTATGTATGCGGCGAACCGCATGCACCTCCAAATGGGGATGCGCCTGGAGCTCCGCCAACACCTCCTCCTCCGTGATCACTGGACTAAGCCGAGTGATCACGGCGGTGAGAGTCGGCGGGCGACGCGGAGGTTGGGGTTGGCGGGAGGGAGGTGGTGAAGGAGCAGGGGTGAGAGAGGCATGAGGGCCAAAGCGGGTGACAGGGATGCGGGAAAGGAGGTAGGTGTGGAGGGTTGGGCTGGGGGAGGAGATGAGGACCGAATCTCGGCGAGGAGTGAGGAGGGAGATGGGGGCACCAGGACAATGCTGGCGAAGGAAGAGGGTGAGGTTCCGGGATTCAAGGAGAGAGGGATCAGGACGGGAGAGGAGGTAGCGGTAGGAGGAAGGGGGAGAGGAGGAGGATGAGGGGGCAGGGACAGGCGGGGAGACTTCCATGGCATCATGGGTGGGGGAAGGAAGACGAGGCGCAGCCTTTTTGGAAGCAGAGGAAGCAGGAGTGCCACTGGGGCGCTTGACGGCGGTGGAGGAGGTGTGGGGGATGGGAACAACGGGAATGTGGCGGGGAGGGGCAGGTCCCGGGGCCGGAGTCGGCGCCGGAGATGGTGACGGTGACGGTGAAGGCGAAGGCGACGGCGACGATGACGATGACGGTGGCAGTGGCGGCGGTGATGGCGAAGGTGACGGGGAGAGCTGGGCGTGGACAGTGGCCCGACGGGCCACCACCCGAGCCGGAGCTGCAGTGACAGGCTGGGGGAGTGGGGGGAAGGGATCAGAACGAGAGGAGCGGGAGGAAGAAGCGGGAGAGGGGGCGACAAAGATAGAGGGTGAAGGGAGAGTGAGGAGAGGTGGAATGGAAGGAGGGGGGTGGGACTGGGTACACCAAGTTATAGTGGTGGAGGCGGCGGAAGGGGAGGTATAGACAATGGCGGTGGTGGTAGTAGTGACAGTGGTGGTGGGGGCGGACATGACGGGAGAGAGAAACAAGAACGAACAGAACGAAGAGGAGAGGAAAGAAACTGGGGACAGACAAAGACGAAGACGGATGGAGGCGAAGACGGCCGTAGACCAGAGTCAGGACGGCGGCGATGGCGGCGACCAGGCGGCACCGGATGGCGGCGGCGGCGGGCACCGGATGGCGGCGGCGGCGGCGGCGGCGATCAGCAGGCGGCGGCGGCGGCGGCGGCGAGCACCGGCAGGCGGCGACCAGGCGGGGGCGGCGAGCCCCGGCAGGCGGCGACGGCGGCGGCGGCGGCGGCGGCGGCGAGGACCGGAAGGCGGCGACCAAGCGGCGGCGGCGGCGGCGGCGGCGGCGGCGGCGGCAAGCAGACGACACGGCAGGGATCTTCCACGTCGAAGGCGCACCCTGAGAGTAGCCCAGGCAGTGAAACTCTTCGATGAAGAAGAGAGGGAATCCAACCCTCGAATGCCTGCGAGTACGCGCTGAGCTCCGCTATTTAAAGCCTTCTGAGGTGACATTGCGCATGCGCTGCTCAGCGTGCGCGTTCATAACGGCTCCGCGCGCTGCGCCTCGCGCCCTCCACTGCGAAAGCCTGGTGTATCGGTGTCAGGTCGATTTCCATCTTTATGCAGATAACTACGTCGACTACGAAGTTTCTCTATAACAGGATTCCAAGCAGAGTTCAGCTGATAACCGCTGTCTCGATTGATGAGAGTCTCGTTGTCAGACAATCTTATTACCACAGATTCATTGATAATTGAGCTCCAAAAGTTTGATGTATGGGCCAAAATTTTTGTGTCGTCGTAATCCATGGAATGGTCTGTGGAGATACAATGTTCGGCGATTGCGGACTTGGTGGGTTGGAGAAGGCGAGTATGTCGTTGGTGTTCCACAATGCGTTCCTGCACAGTTCGTGTCGTTTGCCCTATATATGATTTGCCGCATTCACACGGAATTTTGTAAACACCTAGTTTACGCAGGCCCAGGTCGTCTTTAACGGATCCCACCAGTGATGAAATTTTGGAAGGAGGACGAAAGATGACTCTTGCTTGATACTTTCTCAATATTCTGCCTATCTGTGAATAAATATTCCCAATAAATTGTAGATAAACAGTCGACCTGAAAGCCTCTTCCTCTTCCTTGTTCCGTCGTTTGTAGGTCTTCATCACTCTGTTTACTTGCCTAGGTGAAAAGCCATTCTTCAAAAATACTTTTTGCAGGTGTTCCAGTTCCGCTTGAAGACTGTCGGCGTCAGAGATAGTATGGGCACGGTGGACCAAGGTTTTGAGAACGCCCATTGTTTGTGCTGCATGGTGGCAACTAGTAGCTTGCAGATACAGGTCTGTACACCGAGTGACCAAGTGTGCCATCACTCTTCCGTCGCACCAAGACGTCTAAAAATGGCAGACAACCATCTTTCTCTATCTCCATGGTAAACTTTATGTTTTCATGTATGGAGTTCATGTGACGTAAAAATTCTTGGAGACGGTCCAGACCATGAGGCCACACTATAAAAGTGTCGTCAACGTAGCGCCAAAATACTGTCGGTTTAAAAGTGGCAGAGTCGAGTGCTGTCTCCTCAAAATCCTCCATAAAAAGATTGGCCACCAGGGGAGACAAAGGACTCCCCATGGCGACACCATCAGATTGTTCGTAAAATTCGTTGTTAAATATAAAATATGTAGAGGAGAGAGTGTGCTCAAACAACGCTGTAATGTCTGCACCAAACATATTGCCAATGAGGTGTCGCCATGGGGAGTCCTTTGTCTCCCCTGGTGGCCAATCTTTTTATGGAGGATTTTGAGGAGACAGCACTCGAATCTGCCACTTTTAAACCGACAGTATTTTGGCGCTACGTTGACGACACTTTTATAGTGTGGCCTCACGGTCTGGACCGTCTCCAAGAATTTTTACGTCACATGAACTCCATACATGAAAACATAAAGTTTACCATGGAGATAGAGAAAGATGGTTGTCTGCCATTTTTAGACGTCTTGGTGCGACGGAAGAGTGATGGCACACTTGTTCACTCGGTGTACAGAAAGCCCACTCATACAGACCTGTATCTACACGCTACTAGTTGCCACCATCCAGCACAAACAATGGGCGTTCTCAAAACCTTGGTCCACCGTGCCCATACTATCTCTGACGCCGACAGTCTTCAAGCGGAACTGGAACACCTGCAAAAAGTATTTTTGAAGAATAGCTTTTCACCTAGGAAGTAAGGAAGTAAACAGAGTGATGAAGACCTACAAACGACGGAACAAGGAAGAGGAAGAGGCTTTCAGGTCGACTGTTTATCTACCATTTATTGGGAATATTTATTCACAGATAGGCAGAATATTGAGAAAGTATCAAGCAAGAGTCATCTTTCGTCCTCCTTCCAAAATTTCATCACTGGTGGGATCCGTTAAAGACGACCTGGGCCTGCGTAAACTAGGTGTTTACAAAATTCCGTGTGAATGCGGCAAATCATATATAGGGCAAACGACACGAACTGTGCAGGAACGCATTGTGGAACACCAACGGCATACTCGCCTTCTCCAACCCACCAAGTCCGCAATCGCCGAACATTGTATTTCCACAGACCATTCCATGGATTGCGACGACACAAAAATTTTGGCCCATACATCAAACTTTTGGAGCTCGATTATCAATGAATCTGTGGTAATAAGATTGTCTGACAAGGAGACTCTCATCAATCGAGATAGCGGTTATCAGCTGAACTCTGCTTGGAATCCTGTTATAGAGAAACTTCGTAGTCGACGTAGTTATCTGCATAAAGATGGAAATCGACCTGACACCGACACGCCAGGCTTTCGCAGTGGAGGGCGCGAGGCGCAGCACACGGAGCCGTTATGAACGCGCACGCTGAGCAGCGCATGCGCAATGTCACCTCAGAAGGCTTTAAATAGCGGAGCTCAGCGCGTACTCGCCAGTACTACTACAGTGGCATTCACCTGAAGATGGCCAGAAGACTCTGCGCCGAAATATCGTGGCAGAACTTTACTGATGTCCGGCAGTTCTCCCGTGTTTTTATGGAACATTCATGACATCAACAGCCCGATGGAGGGGGTCGCACAGATTATCGATTGCTCTTATATCTGGGGAATTTGGTGGCCAGGGGAGTAAAGTTAACTCATCCTGGTGCTGCGAGCTGTGTGACATACTGCATTGTTCCTGCTGCTAGATGCCAAAGTGCCGAGGAAAAGCAAATGCATGTAGCGGTGGACATTGTCCCCAGGGAAAGAAGTATACAGGGTATGATGCGGTGTGCTTTCCATAATGATGAGGCCACCCAGGGTATGCCACAAAACATTCCTCAGACTATGAGGCTGCTGCAGTTTGTTTGCTTTCAGATACATGCCATACATGGCAATGGACATCTGTACGACTGAACATAAAACGTGATTCATCTAAAAAAAAAGCTACCTGGGACCCAATTGCGGTACTGGCGTGCAAATTGCAGCCTCTGTCGGGGATGAACAGCAGTCTGCTTGGTGCATCACTCAGGTGCCTGCTACAGAGGCCCACACGCACCATCTTTGTGGAGACGCTGTTTATAGCCCTTTGGTTCATCAGTTGCTCAACAGTCGCACGTGTATTCGCCCGTACACATCTCCGCAGCAGTCTTTCACGCCTGTCATCTATAGTCCGTAGTCCACCACAGTTGCCTCGGCGCTGGTCTTAATTAAAGCCAGTTTGCCTTACACGCTATACTTTAAGCACGGCGGCAGCTCTTAGACTTATCCGTTTCAAAAATACTTCCGCCCTTGTCCCCAAAGCCAATGACCATGCCCTTTTGGACGTCAGACAAATCGCCCCGTTTGATCATCACAACGGCTGCACTGTTTCGCGTCCTCCTGACGCGCTTTTTTGCACTCCCAGTGCTGCCACCCACCTGTTATCTGTGAGCGTTTATTCACGCTGACGTCCAGCCTAGGAGGTGGTAGCATTAATACGACTGAACCGAGGCAGCTAAGTCAAATATATTCCGAACGAGTAACTACAAAGTAGTGTGGCTTTAGCTAAATTATTCCTGACAAATTTACTGACGTATGTAACTAATTTCCTGTTTTTTTTTCTTTTTTTTTTTTACCCACCAAGTTAAGGAACTGTTTTTATAGAAGTGATACGTTTATCTGTGACACTGAAAAAATTCTTTGAATGACCGTTTAATGGCATGATTTGTGTGAAGCTATAAGAAATAGTTACAAGATGAGAGCGCGAAAAGTTACATATCTCCTTAAATTTGGTACAGTAGCTGTACTATACCAAATTTAACCAAGCTTGTAACTCAGGTACGGTCGCTGTGTTTAAGGTCATGAAAGCCATATCAGTGTCATATCAAGTGTTTTTAATATTGACCTGATAACTGATACATACTACATAGCGATTCCGGACAGATAATCACTTTGAGGTTTATCTGGACATATCAGGGCACAGGGCCATGTTATAAAGCATTTGTCTTCCGGAGTTGACGGTATTTCCTTGTAGACAGCTTGCATAAGTAGTATTACTATGAAGATTCCAGACTACCCCTCAGTCCTGGATTTGGATCTAGAGTTCCTGGCTTCAGGACGCAACGAGGGCATCGTTGCCAATATTTTCAGGTTGCCTAGATGCAAGGGCAATGACATCACAATGCAACATGACGCTGTTGAGAAACATAAAAAAATGCAAGGTGGCGGTGGCAGGGAATTAAAGATTTTAGCATTCATTAAAATGGTACAGCCGATCATACCATAGTATTTTACAGTATTAATATGAAACAGTGAACCAGTATGTAGCTGCGATGTTCAAAAATATTCGAATAATCTGAATTTTTCTGCGTCATGCTCAAAAGCGTTCGCATGACCTGAATTATTCGCCAAAATGCGTCAAGATATTCGCAACACTACAGTTTTTCCAAACCAAAAAATTGCATAAGCTTCAACAAAATTACGCAAATAGGAATCATGTTCAAAATTATCTGAACTACCTATATTATCTTACCAGAAATACATAAATTAACATACACATTCTCTCTCTCTCTCTCTCTCTCTCTCTCTCTCTCTCTCTCTCTCTGTGTGTGTGTGTGTGTGTGTGTGTGTGTGTGTGTTTTACATCCACAAAAACTGTTTGTGAAAAACACTGTCTGGCCTCATCAGTATATTTCAGTATCGGATTAATGGACCATTTCTATCAGTTTGATGGAACATTCAGATAAAATAAATACAACTGATGTATGATGTTCCTTTTTTATTCTCGCACAATGAATCAGTTGCAAATCTCATTTAATATTTTACATTTTTCACACATATACTTACACATATTACTCATAATACTGTTCTCAATCGCATTGAACATTTCTAAAACAGTTACCAATAAGACTTAATATTTCGCATTTTCGTAAATACGTTAAAATCTGTTACAAATAAAATTTTACAATTTCACAGATGCACAATGAAATCAGTCACAATTTTTTTCTCTTGGTAGTGCCTCCGAGTTAAGGTATTCACTTTATCTGGAAGTAAAAATGTTTATCATCTTGTGCTGACAATCATAACTTCTTCTGTTTTACAGCAGAAACTACATGGTACTTGGCTTCGATAACGTGGTGTACAGTTGTTGTAACTTCAGAATTCTACCTGCTTTGCCGGTAATCATCAATGGTTAACTCAATAACAGAAGATCGGTTCACTCCCTTTCTGGTAAGCTGTTTGTTCGCACTCAGTCGAGAGTGCATAGATTTTAGTTTACAGACTGACTAATTAAGTAACAGATTCGCACTTCAACTTGTTCTTCATCAATCCAACCTCCTTTCTACTTGCAACTGGTATGTTATATTTACTATTATTTACAGGGAAACCTGAAGCAGCAAACCATGTATGTACATCATTGCTGATACCCTCATAGATACTTAAAGATTTAATGTGGTAAATAAGCTATCACTATCTGTGTAATAATGTTGCACGTGGTTTGTTCGAAACTTATTTAGTATATATCCTTAATGAAAGTCTATAAGACGAGTCTTTTAAATAATCATTCCTGCTGCTGTGAGTTTATAACACTACATTAAATCTGTTTGATTCAGTGCCAACTTAATTTTCGTTACAAACAATGCTGCATTGAATACAAGGTTTTGCAGTCAATGCAACAGCTCCATAAGTATCTCCCTAGGGAGCCACTAATCTTATATCACATATTTCACACTTTTGGGTAGTTTTATGAAACACACTATTGTTCATGAGCTTGAAAATTACGATGTATGGCTTCATCAAGAGAGCTTGTCTAAGTGATGCAATTCTGTGAATCTTTTTAATACCATTTTATGCAGCAAACATTATTTTAGATTTTTGTAGGTAATTACAAAGTTTACTTATAAGGTCGAAATTTTTTTGATTTTTTTTGTTTTGTTACTGTCAGGCAGCGGTACCATTTGTCCAGGTCACAATGGAAAAACTGAACGAAAATAGTGAATACTGACAGGATGTTCGAGACTCACTTCTAAACAGCATCAATGTCATTATCGACCGGTATGTTTTTGTATCAAAAGCTTTAACATTGCCTGGAGTAAGCCATATGAAATGGAACACTCGAAAATATTGCTCAATTTCCAGCTGCAAAGGATATTCACATCAAAATATACAATGTAAGATTCGTCAGTTTTATCTTTATAACTAACCATGAATCTATTATTTGCAGTGTCGTGTCTGCATGTAAAGTGAAACCTCCCTCCTCCAGCGCCTCTTTCAATAAACCGAAGTTGTTCAGCATGGGTAATAACCTGAAATGATGTTTTAAAAATTTTCAGTAGAGTATCCCATGCCACACTAGGTGAGGTAATTCAATGAGCAGGATACAGTTCATACATTTAAGACAAAAGCCACGAAAGTTCTTGAACCATCAGCAAGCTGTAGCGCATCAGTACTCAAACACAGATGGGAAACTTGTGTAAGAGATTGACTGCAGCAGTGTTCCAGTTATAGGTGTTTTTTGTATTTGTTAGTTGAATATGGCAGCTGTAAATGAGTGGAAGTAATGAAGGTGAAAATGGGAGGAGGATTGTCCTACAACTACCCACTTCTCTTAAGGTCTCGACCCAATGAATTATGTTGATGCGTAAGTTCGTAGCGTCTTTCCATACGTTTAATAAACACAACAGATACACATAACAAGGACATTAGTCATCAATAGTTTATTCTCCTATTTACATCCTGGAGTAACATTTCCATTCCATGATTGTAGAAATCACGTGGTTTTGAGTTGAACTCAGTGAACAGTGAACTAGAAGCAAAAGTGACAACCAGTGAATAAACCCATAGCAACCGGAATACCAACATGCAAAACAGTGGAAATACTGCAGTATTGTCAATAAATTTACATACACATATTTTAGATTTAACGTATCACTTCAGGTATCACCAATGTAAAGGTGCATTTGAGAAGTATGTGTCCTTGTGCTTGTTAACATCAGTTTGCCATCATTAATGACCCATATGAACTCTTGATTTTTATGAATTACATAAACTAAAGGAAAAACTAGCCAAGTAAGTCATAGATAAAATTAAGTTCTATACACAGGCAAATGTAGCATAGTAGCTCATCAACTCAAGAGGTTTAGAGGTCACTTGCCATGTAAATATGTCTGTGCTCTGCTGTTTTCCATCTGCTCTGCTGGACACAAAAACAATCTCGGCTTGTTCCTGACATGAATACCGGACCATTCTGCTCCTTACAGTACACCGCGTCAATCACACAGCCTGCAACACGTAAGGAACACTCGGCATGTGGTCAGTGAAACTGTCACTCGTTAGTGCCATCTCCCGGGACAATGATCTATTTTCGGACACACGTTTATAGTACCTTTTGTCCTCCATTGCCAGTCAGGAATCCGTCTCTGCAGTTTGTCGGTTTTATTAATGTTCACCTCGTACATCAAAATAATGTGGTGGACGTATGTACTAAAATGTGGTATCGTACAGACGCCATTGCTGTACAGCTTAAAATGTTAGGAAAGTACATTAACCGCGCACTGCAAACTACCAGAGGAAATCAAAGAAAATAATTGTACCGGATGTTTGTCTAGTATTCCGCTTCGAAGTGAAAACTTGCGAGTGAAACTGCAGTATATCAAATTGCGGTCCGTATGTTGGTTCTGCGTTTCAGATAACGAGAACAGATAATTAATCAAGTGGAATGATTAACTGTGCACGCTCTGTAATATGAGACTGCCGTGCTATGTTCATCGATAGGCTCGGAGTACGAGATAATTGGGACTGCGGCTCGGATTTCCATTTGCGTTATTATACCTTCTTGCTAAATGTTTGCTGACAAACTCGTTCCATAACTCATAATCTGTCCGAAGTAATACTTCCGTTTTAAGTGAACTGCTGCTTTCTCAAACGAATGCACGTTTTTCGAGTGCGTAAATTACAGAACATACTCTTATCCGTCCTCTTGCGGATGTGGCCTCCTATGAGGGCAATGTGCTGGTCCTTGCTTCATTAATATGGATGAAAGCCAATATATTTTTCCAAATTAGTAACGATACACTTTCGTCCATAGCCATTATATGACATAATTCTTCTTAGTGTGCTGATTGGGACAGCACCTAGAAGTAAGCCATGACGTTTCTTTAATTGCAGTACTATGGGTCTACTTCTAGGAGAAACAAAAAAAAAATTATGCCTCTGACGAGCAGTTCCACGGAAGCAACATCCGTCTTCTACCACGAAATCTCAAATCCGTAAACCTGCAGTGAGTTGGTGCAAGACCGTATCAGAATTACTCAATGTGGTTCTGGCAGAACATGTGTGTATATATTTGATCCTAAACGACTTGACAGCAGTTGGAAATATGACATACTTCAGTCTTTCCCCTTGTGTTCCACTGTAACGCTAAAACGTCAAAATAAAACCAAGTTCCCGGTCGGGATTCGAAGTCGGATGTCCTACTTACCGCGAGAAGTCACTGTACTTTTCGATTTCTCTTAGCTAAAAGTTTTTATGGATGTTAAGTTTCCTTGGTGTATTTTACATTCATGACACTCCGTCATATTATTTACCCTAGTGGGGCTGTTCCTACCAATCCTGTGGGAGTACAACTGATTGCTGCATTCTGAAGTAATAGCCCAGACACGTCAGTGAGAATGAATTCCTGACTCGATCTTGGAGGCGTCTTCGCAATGAATAATTGGTTAGAGTGATCTGAGATCGAAATTTGGTCTTGGGTAAATTTTCATCTGCCACTGTGGGCGAATATCACGGTAACTGTCTTCCTGTCAAAGGAGCCGATTTCACTTTTTTATTTACCTGCCGAACTCATGGTCTGCACATAAATTTAATGGTTGTGATCCGTCTCTCAGGGCTACGAGTATATACTGTATGCCAGTACTGCGGCTACCCCGCGCGGTCTAGGGCGCCCTGTCACGGTCCGCGTGGCTGCCCCCGTCGGAGGTTCGAGTCCTCCCTCGGGCATTGGTGTGTGTGTTGTCCATAGCGTGAGTTACTTGAAGTTAGATTGAGTAGCGTCTAAGCTTAGGGACCGATGACCTAAGCAGTTGGGTCCCATAAGATCTTACCACGAATATTTTCTTACTAGTATTGTTTGGGGTCAGCCGGCCGCGGTGGTCTAGCGGTTCTAGGCGCTCAGTCCGGAACCGCGCGACTGCTACGGTCGCAGGTTCAAATCCTGCCTCGGGTATGGATGTGTGTGATGTCCTTAGGTTAGTTAGGTTTAAGTAGTTCTAAGTTCTAGGGGACTGAAGACCACAGATGTTAAGTCCCATAGTGCTCAGGGCCATTTGAACCATTTGTTTGGGGCCACGTGCGGTAAGGTGTTTCCATGTGTAAGCGTGGTTCACAGGGGTCTTTAGGATTTCTCCTTCCTCTCCGGGATTCGGTTGCATCTGGCGTTTAAATTAGCCGCGGTGGTGTACTGAGGTGGCAAGCATCCGGCAGTATATCAGTGTAACGTGTCCTGTTAATTACATTGCGGAACAAAATTAACGGATCGCTTTTTCGAAGCCCCGTAACTGTCTGCCATTGCGACTCAGAAATTTGAAATTCGGATAAAAAATGTCTACAGGTTTTCTCTGCAACGGTGCGAAAGCGTGGCGCCCTGTGACGTCACCCTCCGGCTCGACGTTGCTTCAGAGAGCACGGTGTCGACACATGCGAAAAAAAGGCCACAGTTTGGAATTTCATATGAGGTGTGATCTGATTTAATGATGTGACATTGGCAAAAAATTTCACCACAGTTCTGCCCAACGCCACCGTGGGCAAGTGATACGATGGGACTGTTGTGTCACCCCATCTTACACGTTTTCACCCCTTCTTTTGATCAAAACTGAGATCAGAATTGCGAAGCTCAGCATTGAAATCACGCCGTTTTCTTATGGATGGCCGCCGAAAACAGTACAGACACACCGTCACCGTATAGGTCATGTCTCAGAGGGTGACTTAAAGGGCACAACTAAAACCACCCCCTCTCTTGGGACTTTGATTCCCACACATTTCGCGGTCTAGGACGACAGTTCGCAGCACGATGCGATGAGGAACAGGAAGAAGTTCTTGACACCTTCTGATACTGCTGACATCCTCCGAATGAGGCAACCCCTCTCTGAGTACATCATGGGCCTGCAAACACACTGAACCTGATCGCACCCGTTTGGATTGTAGCGCGGCCAAAATTTTTGCTCTGGTGTACAATATGGAACCACTGGGGACCGTTCGAAACCATTCGATGAAATATGAACCTGAGCCGAAACTCCTGTGGTGTGATCACGGGGGCAGGGAGAAAGGAGGAGGGGGCGATGGAGGGATTCGCAGCATTGACACGTGCGTCAATAAAGTGCAAAAGATTCCATCTAAGAGTGCCCAATTCTGAAGCACTCCTGGTGCCACCCGCACACCTCTGCTAAGCAATTTAAAAATATATCTGGACACAGACAGATCCATAGGCGCCGGTGAGACAGGCATTGCTGAACTAGCGGCTACTGGCCACATATGATACCTATCGCATGCCGGAAGACATGCCTGTCATACCAGTGTCTAAGAATCAACAGCTGGCAGTCTCCGTACAGGAACAGTTATAATGCGCCCAACGAAGATACGTGGATGGTAATGAGGGTGTTTCCGAATTGGGGAGGAGATCTCGGACAGACCCCTTGCCGTTATTTTGTTATTTTATTGACGCATGTGTCAATGTCGTAACCTCAGCAGCCCCCCCCCCCCCCCCAGTAACCAAGCAAGGCACTAGATGGTGCGCCACAGTAGGGCTGAAAAGCCGTAAACAACCTTTGCTCGTTCGGCTCAGGTTCAGTTTTCGTCGAATGATTCTGAACAGTGAACTGACATCCACCAACGCAACAGAGCATGCACTCGTAGGAGACAAAACCTGTCTGCGCAGCAGTTATCTCCGTTCTTTCCTCCCGGGACCCTCTAAAATCTGCACTGTTTTTTGGTATACAGGACAAAGTAAAGTGCTGACGGATCCCCGTGTCTGAAACCGTCATCCACGATAGCGGCTAAGTATCGCATTCTTCGGAGTCAAAGCCTGTCAGTGCAATGGTTAGCTCCATCCTCTCCACTGGCGATAGGGGCAATTAGTCACAAGAACATTGCGACACGTTCTACCTACGGTCCGTCAGGGTACAAAGTCATGCTTGCTGCCGAGTGGATGGCAGGAGGGGGGAGGGGGAGGGGGGACTAGCGGCAGGCGCCAGCCTCTGTGACGTCGATACTCTGCATGATTGTTGTACAAGGTTTTCGGACACAGCTTCTTGATTTGCACAGAAAAATTTTCAGTGTAAGTGAAACACTTTACTAATAAGTTATATCTTGAACCTCTTACTGTCCGATGTCCTTCGAGATTCTACAACCCCCTTAAAGTTTGTCATAACATTTCTAGGACATTCTTTAAACTGCTGACAAAAACGTGTCGATGTGAACAGTGGATCTTAAGATGAGGATTAACACAACTCCACTTTTTATGGCAGCAGATAGGTCTCTTTTTAGTACCTTCATTCTCCTCGGACAGGGTAGAGATTTCTGTTCCTGCAGTGGCCCATTGGAGAATCAGAGACGTTGCAACCACAAACCAGGTAAGCGTGTAGCGGGGTAAAGGAAATTCCAATTTTCCATATATATAGGAATGGATTTGCCCTAAAACCGAGGGAAACCTCCCTAAAGACTTGGGCAGAACTGGAGGAGGGAACTTCAAATGGCTCTGAGCACTATGGGACTTAACATCTGTGGTCATCAGTCCCCTAGAACTTAGAACTACTTAAACCTAACCAACCTAAGGACATCACACACATCCATGCCCGAGGCAGGATTCGAACCTGAGACCGTAGTGATCACGAGGTTCCAGACTGAAAAGCCTAGAAACGCACGGCCATTCCGGCCGGCGGAGGAGGGAGCTATTTATATTTTTATTCTGGAACAATACGCCCCTTAGAAGAATACGAAAGCCTAGTGTGTGTATAAGTATATATGTTTATTTTTACGCAGAGTGATATCGACGATATGGTCGATGTGTGCAGTGAACCTTTGCGGCGAGAGTCTTAGAATTACTGCTATAGATTATCTCTCATATTCTTCAAACCGTTGCACTGAAGACCTTCATGGAACTTCCTGTTGTTCCTTTGCGATAGTACCTATGGCTCATATTTTTGTACAGCGAGTTAGCGCAGTGCCAGAGCGGGTTAGGAACGGCTCCGAAAGGCTGCGCGGCCAGCTACCTGGACCCTTGGGCGGCCGCGCGGTGACTCCACACAAGCTGGGGAGTTATTAGGGTCGCTATTAATTACCGCGGGTACCCCTGCTCTGCCCTGCCCTGCCCTGGCTTTCAGAGTCCGCGCCTCATCCGTCGCAACAAGAATGAGGACAGGCAATTACTCCCATAATAAAGTGGGCTCTCTTCGATACATTATCAATGTCGTGATGACTTTCAGTTTCTCCTCTTTAAATTGGCGGTAAAGAACACTCGTCAGAGATTATTACGTAAAATCATCAACGAGTCTTGTTCTTTCGTGCCCAGTCTATTGTCTCTTGTCTCGTTACTGAAGTAGTGTAATAGTCCCAGTAACGGTAACTGCATTTGGGGCAGCTGCAGGATCTGGGTGAATTAAATAAGTCATTTGGTGTTAGGGAGTATCTTTAATAAAAATTGACCAGGAAAGACGAAACCACTTTTCACCTAAAATGCTTACTTCAAAGACACTATTGGTTGCTGGCAGTACAAATTTGCAACCATGCTGTAACACCCCTTATGCTCGTCCTCGGAACTAATGTGGCATCTCGTGCTCCCATTCCCTATAAGCAGCAGGAGGGATGAATTCACTACCTATCCTCTGCTGATATGTTGGCGGGCGTGGACTGTTTGCATGCCCTGATACACTGGCAAATCAATTCCCACGAATCAGAAGTAAAACATTTATTTCTTCACCTGATCAAAAGTATGCGCACACGTAACAGGAGACATTAATTTGGAGTGTGTCCACTCTTCGCCTTCATAACAGCTTGAAGTTTGCTGTAGACGCTTCCAATGAAGTGGCTGAATACCTGTGAAGGGATGACAGGCTATTCTTCGTCAAGAGCCGAAACCAGACAAGATAGTGCTATTGTATGCTGAGATCTGAAACAAAGTCGACATTCTAACTCGTGGCAAAGGGGTTCCATTAAGTTCACATCGATAGTCTTGGGTAGGTTAGTCCATTTCAGGAATGTTATTATCTGAAAACCTTTGTCTCACAGATGTTGGTTTATGACAGAGTGCAATTTCATCCTGATACAATCTTTCATCGACTCCGAACTGTTCCTCTATCATATGTAGAACACAGTGCTGTAAAACATGAATTTAGCGTTTTCTTAAGGCTAACAGTGAGAGCACACCCTAACCATGAGAAATACTCCCGCATCGTACGAGCACTTGCCCTGAACTTCACTGTTGGTAACACACACGATGGCAGCTAAAGTTCTCCAAGCATTCGCCAACCCCAACACCCTTCCATCAGATTTCCAGTGGGTGTAGCGTGATTTATCACCCCAAATCACTTCTTTCCAGCCATCCACTGCCCAGAGGCTTAGTACTTTACACCACCTCAAGCGTCAATTGGCCCTGGTTACAGAAATGTGTAGCTTATATGTAGTTGCTCGACCTTTGTACCCCATTCTGCTAGATGGACTGCTGACAGCACTGTAAAACTCACGATTGATTCCTTCCACTGATTTCATGAGATGTCTTACAACCACCCTGTGTAAAGCTTTACGATCCCTGTCCGTTATTACATGAGGCATGCCTAGTCTCGCCTCAGCTGTGTTGTTCCTCCACTCAACAATCCCAAGAACAGTCTTGATCAGCTACAGAAGCATTTAAAAGTCGTCGTTGAACTTCTTACACAGGTGACATCCAATGGCTACCGACCCATTGTGCTGTTACTGCTTTTCTACTGACAACACAACACTCCCCCCTCCCCTTCGCCCTCCTTTCATTCTGGCAGGTCCGCCCCTTGTGGCTTCTGCTGCTCAACTCCGCTTTAGATAGGGATGTCCAAATACTTTTGATGGGATAGTTTACACTGCTAATCCATGCCCTGCATCAAACACTTACTTTTTCCGTAGCTCGGAGAGTAGTGGTTACGGTCGCTGTCTCTAGATCGAGGTGTCGCTCTTTAGATTCCTGGCTAGGGGAGATTTTTTTATCTCGGGCTGTGAGTGTTTGTACTGTCGTCATCATTTCATCTCGTCTTCATCATCAAGAAGCACAAGTCGCCGAAATGCTGCCAAATAGGAACGCTTGTACCAGGTGGTCGAACAACCCCAGACGGGGATCACCCGGCCAACACTGTCATACGATCATTTCACTATGTTCAACAGGTTCCGAAATCAGACTACTGGAGAGCAGAGGTTTAGTGTTACCTCCTCCAGAAAAACGTAGGTTAACAATCTAAAGAGAAAGGTAGAAAGACATATACAAAAACACTACATGTTTCCCCTCTAACAAACAGAATTTACTCTCCCTTATAAGACCTCACCGAATCTACCTCATTGTAATCAAATACTGTCTCCAGCTAACTGATGTCGACAGGCTGAGACCTTTGTCCACCTAACGACTGCTCGCTTATTAAGTCACTCCCTTACTCACAGAAACCAGAAAAGAAATACGTATGCTGGTCATTGAGGATGACTTACTCCCAGCTTCTTACACACATTTAAAGCCTCATTTCCGCCTCACAAGGCCCATGCCTTCGACCTACCCTTGCGACGGCAGTCGGATAACTCTCAATTTCGCGAGCTACCAATACCGCTCCACGAAATTATATTACACCGAGCCAATCAGCCTCCAGATCAGAATGTAGGCATTTCAATCGGCTGTTTCCTGCTAACACTCATTGTGCTTGCTGTAGGGTGCTGCTTGTTGGCAACCCTCTCATAAACTTCTTTTCCAAAAGTGTTATCAAACACCAGGCATTTTGTGGAAATCAGTCGTCTTTGAAACCAGCATAGTTGCTCCCGACCTCTACCACTTACCCAGATTACGAAGAGATCGACACATTGCAGATGAAATTAAGTTCTACTCACAACCATATGTAGCATAGTAACTAGTCAACTGAAGAGGTTTAAAGAGACACTAGTCAACTGAAAAGGTTTAGAAGGACATTTACAGTGTAAAAATGTCTCTCGGAGACCGAAAATCCGCCGCTGGCGTTCACAGTTAGGTTCGTTTAAGCACTGCCAGCGGGCTGAAGCGGATGGGCAGAGCTAAATTCACGTTTAGGCAGCGCCTACTACCGCTTCTGGCTAATTTGAGTGTGGCTGTTAGGTGTTTACGCAGTGAGCAGCAAGCAGGCAGAAACCCTCTGCCAACATTTTTGTGGCGCTGTCAAGCTGCAAGATTCGCGCATGTGCATAGTTCTCCGAGTTGCAGTGTGGGGTAGACTCCATGCGACCTGTGTTTGCGTTTCAACATTTTAGTGTTTGGTTTTACTCAGTATACAGCCCTCACATGATTGCGGTAGTTCCTGTTTTCTGATTTGATTGTATTTCTCGTTATTGACAGCAGTTACCGACTTGCAGACAACTGTAATTATGAAACTTCCTGGCAGATTAAAACTGTGTGCCCGACCCGAGTTCGAGTCTCGGTCGGGCACACAGTTTTAATCTGCCAGGACGTTTCATATCAGCGCACACTCCGCTGCAGAGTGAAAATCTCATTCTGGAAACATCCCCCAGGCTGTGGCTAAGCCATGTCTCCGCAGTATCCTTTCTTTCAGGAGTGCTAGTTCCGCAAGGTTCGCAGGAGAGCTTCTGTAAAGTTTGGAAGGTAGGAGACGTGATACTGGCAGAAGTACAGCTGTGAGGACCGGGCGTGAGTCGTGCTTCGGTAGCTCAGATGATAGAGCACTTGCCCGCGAAAGGCAAAGCCCCAAGTTCGAGTCTCGGTCGGGCACACAATCTGCCAGGAAGTTTCATATCAGCGCACACTCCGCTGCAGAGTGAAAATCTCATTTTGGAACTGTAATTATGTTCTTCAGTTTGCTAAAAAGATTTTGCTGCTCTTAATCAACTAAAATGAACTGCTTTTTTCCGCTGAGGCAGTCAATTTATTTGAAACAATGTTTTTCATTCCCCACTATTGGCTAGTTTCAACTCAATTCCAAGTACACATTTTCTTTTCTAATTCACAGAGTATTACGAGATCACATATTATGCCATCGTAAAGATTAGATTCATAAAGAACCAAACATGGGACAACAATCTAAGAGATTGGGCATCCCGAAACGCACACCGGAAAGCTTAATAATGTGTACTGCTGTGTGAATCTGGACATACGCATTTGCACTTTAAACCAATTTTTAGTCTGGTTTACGAAATTCTGATGCTCTTGGCATATCCTGTGATCTCTTGTTTTAGTTATGACATAACCAGTTATCCACCATTGCCTGATACGCCTTTACTGCAGTCTTCTGTTAGCCCATCTCCTTCTTTCGCCTTTCTCTGTCTGTCTCTACCACCAACTCTGTACATCTCCTCCACCCCCGCTCCTACCCCTCTGTCCATCTCTTCCTCTCTCTTTCTCTGTCAATCTGCGCCTTCCCTTCTGTCTGTCTGTTCCTTCCCCCTGTGTCCACCTCCTCCTCCATCGTCTCTGTGCCTGTCTCGTATTCTCGAGTCCCTGTTCATCTCCTCCTCTTTCCTTTCTCTGTCCATCGCTTCCTCTCCCATTTCTGCCCACTTCCCCCTCCCATAACTTCGTCCATCTCCTCTCCTTCTCCCTGCCTATCCCCTCCATCCTCCTCACTGTCTGTCCATCCCTCCCCTGCCCTCGTTCTCTCTCCGCATTATCACACTCACCCTAATAGAAGATTGGTGATTCTTACCCCTACAGAATTTCTTTCCAGATTGCAAGCAATATGTGTACCTAACTTCACTGAAATCTTCCAGGGCTTTAGAATGAGCTATTCATGCCTGGATTTGGTTGTATACGCCAATTTCAAATATATTTCGCATGATAAGAAGATTGCAGCACTGCACTGATACCAATGGTCACCACTTCGAATACCTCCTGTAAATGGCCGTTCATCCACCTTTTTGACCTTCGTGGACCTTCAAAGACCTTACTGTTACACATCATTAGATTTATCTCGATACCCACTATCAGGAAATAAGTACCAAACTACAGTATCCCACGTAAAAAATCAAAGTTGACCTTCATATCTCTGACGCGACCCCACCTAGCTACAAAAAACCAACATCATATTATGGCCCCCGATGTCACACGCAACATTTGTTCCACACACTTTTCAGCTACTATCATACTTTAGGAGTTATTCTAGGTGGCAATAGATAGTGACTCACCCTTTCTATCAACGGTAGGAGGGGCCATCTATTTATAGTAGAAACAGGTGGTCACTAAAATAGTCATTTTTATTATTGTAAATATCAATGTATCAGTAAGTCACTAATATAATTGAGTGAACATTTAATAGTTGGACAAGGGATAATAATTGTAAAATCTAACCTTGGTACTCTTGAGGGTGGGGCGGGAGGGGGGGGGGGGACACTGTAGAACCACGGTAATGAGAATTTATCTTGATACGATCAATGGCACTAAGAATGGTTAGTTGACTCCAGAGAAAACAAGGAAAAACAGGACGGACACCAGTAAGCACACCAAAGTGCATAATGAGAGCAACTAATTGGCTACAGAACGCTGAAACTGTACAGTTGGCTCCTGAAGGATCGAAGCAACTTTGCCTTCCTACCGCATCGGTCATTGCTACACTGGCTCAGCGTGGCAAACGCGCGTAGCATGAATCCGGAAGGCACCGGCGGTACCAGCTAGAGCAGTATTCGTATAACTTTTCTGCTCTAAAGCCAGTACTGCCATCATAACCTCAGGCCTCATGCGCACTGACCTTATTATTAATTGGTAAACTATATAAATTAGTCCCCTCCAATGAACCATGGACCTTGCCGTTGGTGGGGAGGCTTGCGTGCCTCAGCGACACAAATAGCCGTGCCGTAGGTGCAACCACAGCGGAGGGGTATCTGTTGAGAGGCCAGACAAACGTTTGGTTCCTGAAGAGGTGCAGGAACCTTTTCAGTAGCTGCAGGGGCGACAGTCTGGGTGATTGACTGATCTGGCCTTGTACCAAAACGGCCTTGCTATGCTGGTACTGCGAACGGCTGAAAGCAAGGGGAAACTGCAGCCGTAATTATACCCGAGGGCAAACAGCTTTACTGTATGGTTAAATGATGATGGCGTCCTCTTGGGTAAAATATTCCGGAGGTAAAATAGTCCCCTACCCGGATCTCCGGGCGGGGACTACTTAGGAGGACGTCGTTATCAGGAGAAAGAAAACTGGCGCTCTACAGATCGGAGGGTGGAATGTCAGATCCCTTAATCGGGCAGGTAGGTTAGAAAATTTAAAAAGGGAACTGGATAGGTTATAGTTAGATATAACTGGAATTATTGAAGTTCGATGGCAGGAGGAACAAGACTTCTGGTCAGGTGAATAAAGGGTTATAAATAATAAAATCAAATAGGGGTAATGCAGGAGTAGGTTTAATAATGAATAAAGAAATAGGAGCGCGGCTAAGCTACTACAAATAGCATAATCAACCCATTATTGTAGCCAAGACAGACACGAATCCCGCTCCTACCATAGTAGTACAAGTTTATATGCCAACTACCACCGCAGATGAGGAAGAGATTGAAGAGATGTATGATGCGATAAAAGAAATCATTTAGAAAGCGAAGGGAGACGAAAATTTAATGGTCAAGGGGGGCTTAAATCATATAGTGGGAAGAGGAAGAGAAGGAAAAGTAGTAGCAGAATATGGAATGGGTGTAAAGAATGAAAGAGGAAGCCGCCTGGACGAATTTTCCACAGAGGATAACTTAATCACAGCAAACACTTGGTTTAAGAAGTATGAAAGAATGTTGTACACATGGAAGAGGCCCGGAGACACTGGGAGGTTTCGTATGCATAATATAATGGTAAGACAGAGATTTAGGAGCATAGTATTATATCGTAAGACATTTCCAGGTGCAAATGTGGACTCTAACCACAATTTATAGGCTACGAACTGTAGATTAAAACTGAAGAACGTCCAAAAAAGTGGGAATTTAAGGAAATGGGACCTGGATAAACCGAAAGAACCAGACGTTGTAGAGAGTTTCAGAGAGAGAGAATTAGGGAACGGCTGACAAGAACGGGGGAAAGAAATACAGTAAAAGAAGAATGGGTAGCTTTGAGAAATGAAATAGTGAAGCCAGCAGAGTATCACGTCGGTAAAAAGACGAGGGCTAGTAGAAATCCTGGGGTAACAGACGAGATACTGAATTTAACTGAAGAAAGAAGTAAATACAAAAATGCATTAAATGAAGTAGACAAAAAGGAATACAAACATCTCAAAACGAGATCGACAGGAAGTGCAAAATGGCTAAGCAGGGATGGCTAGTGGACAAATGTAAATGAGGCATATATCAGTAGGTGCCTACAGGAAAATTAAAGAGACCTTTGGAGAAAAGAGAACCACCTGTATTAATATCAAGAGCTCAGATGGAAAACCAGTGCTAAGCAAAGAATGGAAAGCAGATAGGTGGAAGAAGAATATAGAGGTTCTATACAAGGGTGATGTACTTGAGGGCGATATTTTGGAAATGGAAGAGGACGTAGATGAAGATGAAATGGGTGACATAATACTGCGTGAAGAATTTGACAGAACATTCGAAGACCTAAGTCAAACAAGGTCCGGGGAGTAGTCAACATTCCATTAGAACTACTGATCCTTGGGAGAGCCAGTCATGACAAAACTCTTCTATCTCGTGAGCAAGATGTACCAACAGACTTGAAGAAGAATTAATAATTCCAATCCCAAAGAAATCAGGTGTTGACAGGTGTGAAAATTGCATAAATAACAGTTTAATAAGTAACGGTTGGAAAAAACTAACACGAATTCTTTACAGACGAATAGAAGAACTGGTTGAAGCCGACCTCGGGGAAGATTAGTTTGGATTCCGTAGAAATGTAGGAAAACGCGAGGCGATACTGACACAACGACTTATCTTAAAAGACAGATTAAGGAAAGGCAAACCTACATCTCTAGAATTTGTAGACTTAAAGAAAGTTTTTGACAATGTTGACTGGAATACTCTCTTACAAATTCTGACGGTGGCAGGGGTCAAATACAGGGAGCGAAAGGCTGTTTACATTTGTACAGAAACCAGATGGCAGTTATAAGAGACGAGGGGCATGAAAGGGAAGCAGTAGTTGGGAAGAGAGTGAGAGTGGGTTGTAGCCGATCCCCGATGTTATTCAATCTGTATATTGAGCAAGCAGTAAAGGAAACAAAATAAAAATCTGGAGTAGGAATTAAAACCCATGCGGAGGAAATGAAAACTTTGAGGTTTGCCGATGACATTGTAATTATGTCACTGGCTGTAAAGGGCCTGGAAGAGCAGTTGAAAGGAATGAACGGTACCTTGAAAGGAGGATATAAGCTGAACATCAATAAAAGCAAAACGAGGATAATGGAATGTAGTCTAATTAAACCAGGTGATGCTGAGGGAATTAGATTAGGAAATGAGACACTTAAAGTAGTAGATGAGTTTTGCTATTTGGGGAGCTAAATAACTGATGGTGGTCGAAGTAGATAGGATATAAAATATGGACTGTGCAATAGCAAGGAAAGGGTTTCTGAAGAAGAGAAATCTGTTAACATCGAGTATAGATTTAAGTGTCAGGAAGTCTTTTCTGAAAGTATTTGTATGGAATACAGCCATGTATGGAAGTGAAACATGGACGATAATAGTTTGGGCAAGAAGAGAATAGACGCTTTAGAAATGTGGTGCTTCAGAAGAATGCTGAAGATTTAAATGGATAGATCACGTAACTAATGAGGAGGCACTGAATATAATTGGGGAGACAAGGAATTCGTGGCACAACTAGTGTAAAAGAAGGGATTGGTTGGCAGAACACGCTCTCAGAAATTAAGGGATCATCAATTTAGTATAGGAGGGAAGCGTGGAGGGTAAAAGTCGTAGAGGGAGACCAAGAAATGAATACACTAAGCAGATTCAGAAGGATGTAGGTTGCAGTAGGTACTGGGAGATGAAAAAGCTTGCGTAGGACAGAGAAGCATGGAGAGCTGCATGAAACCCACCCTCTGGACTGAAGACCACCACAACGACTTAAATTAGTGTCTTACTCCCAATAGACTAGCTATAGTAATGTCGCGGTAAGTTGGCCTCCACCACTCAAGTACTGATCGTTAAAAGTTGGCAACATTCGTGACAGTTCATGTCGACTGTTCTCTGTTTCAGACTGCTGTCACCTAACGAGACCCCCAAATTGTGACAACGTATTTGTGTGACGAAATATTGTTGGTGTTGTCTGTTTGAGTGGATGATTAATTGATTAATAACAATAATTGGACCGGGTGGATATAATTAAACCTTCTCTATTTTACACGTTATAACGTACGAGTACCAAATTTGGTAGCATTAATGTCCAGAGTATGGGGTATATGATTTCCATGCGTCCAGTGCCAACTATGGCTACCTGGTGTCGTGATAAGTCATCGTGATTCATAATGTAACACACGTGACAAGTCACAGTGTACTTTTTGACGTGTCAGCATGTGCCAGGACCAAAGGAGCAGGGCATTACTGGTGAAGCTTTGTTATCAAAACAACAGTATTGTTCCAGCTGCACTTTGAGAATATCACCGGCTGAAAGTATTGCGGAAAGGTTCTCTTTCTCCACATTCTGTGTGGAGGGTGATGAAGAAGTTCGAATCAACTGGAGAAATGGGCATCGCTCCGCTTTTCTGGAGACTAGAAATCTACTCTGTAGGAATCAGCATGGGTTTCGAAAAAGACGATCGTGTGAAACCCAGCTAGTGCTATTCGTCCACGAGACTCAGAGAGCCGTAGACACGGGTTCACAGGTAGATGAAGTGTTTCTTGACTTCCGCAAGGCGTTCGATACAGTTCCCCACAGTCGTTTAATGAACAAAGTAAGTGCATATGGACTATCAGACCAATTGTGTGATTGGATTGAAGAGTTCCTAGATAACAGAACGCAGCATGTCATTCTCAATGGAGAGAAGTCTTCCGAAGTAAGAGTGATTTCAGGTGTGCCGCAGGGGAGTGTCATAGGACCGTTGCTATTCACAATATACATAAATGACCTTGTGGATGACATCGGAAGTTCACTGAGGCTTTTTGCGGATGATGCTGTGGTGTATCGAGAGGTTGTAACAATGGAAAATTGTACTGAAATGGAGGAGGATCTGCAGCGAATAGACGCATGATGCAGGGAGTGGCAATTGAGTCTCAATGTTGACAAGTGTAATGTGCTGCGAATACATAGAAAGATAGTTTCCTTATCATTTAACTACAAAATAGCAGTTCAGCAAGTGGAAGCAGTTAATTCCATAAATTATCTGGGAGTACGCATTAGGAGTGATTTAAAATGGAATGATCATATAAAATTGATCGTCGGTAAAGCGGATGCCAGACTGAGATTCATTGGAAGAATTCTAAGGAAATACAATAAACAAAGGAAGTAGGTTACAGTACGCTTGTTCGCCCACTGCTTGAATACTGCTCAGCAGTGTGAGATCCGTACCAGATAGAATTGATAGAAGAGATACAGAAGACCCAACGGAGAGCAGCGCGCTTCGTTACAGGAACATTTAGTAATCGCGAAAGCGTTACGGAGATGATAGATAAACTCCAGTGGAAGACTCTGCAGGAGAGACGCTCAGTAGCTCGGTACGGGCTTTTGTTAAAGTTTAGAGAACTTACCTTCACCGAAGAGTCAAGCAGTATATTGCTCCCTCCTACGTATATCTCGCGAAGAGACCATGAGGATAAAATCAGAGAGATTAGAGCCCACACAGAAGCATACCGACAATCCTTCTTTCCACGAACAATACGAGACTGGAATAGAAGGGAGAACCGATAGAGGTACTCAGGGTACCCTCCACAACACACCGTCAGGTGGCTTGCGGAGTATGGATGTAGATGTAGATGTAGATGTAGAAGAGGCCGACGACCGGTTGCACCACAGTTGGTTGATGAAATCGTCGTCGCTATAGCACACAACGCTGCGCGTAATTCCCGATCGACAGGCAGTGCTCATGCTATGTCACTACAATTGAACATCCCGTTCTCCACTGTATGGAAGGTGCTTCGAACTATTCTCAAATGGTATCCGTACAAGAGCAGCCATAGGACGCACAACGACGTTCTGACTTCGCTCTTCACTTTCTCGCAAGGATTGAAGTTGACGAGGGCTGGCCCTGGACAGACGAAGCTCATTTCTCTCTGACAAGTGAGGTGAAAACAGAATTGCCGAGTGTGGGGATCTTCACCTCCAGTCACACATGGGCTGATCCGAAGCGCAGCATATCAAGAGAGGTAGCCAGCGTACCTACGGACATGCTTCGTTCTGCTTTCAGACTCTTCTGGACACTGATGGGTGCCATATTGAGCCCCTTTCATAGCAGTAATGGTACCGGTATGGAATGGTAATGGTATGATGTGCCGTCTCAGCACATTAAAAGTATTTCAATTGAATTAATTCTGCGTTATTTCTCTTCCCCATGCCCTTGACATTAATGCTACCAAGCTTGGTCATCGTACGGTAATTAGATTCGGTGTTATAATGTGTTAAATATGCATTATATGCATTATGCATTATGCAAGATGAGACACAATAGTAAACGTTTACTAAATGTTTCGAATGTCATTATTCTTCTATTCACTTGCGCTGTATTATAACAGCCTTAATTTAACGTACCACATTTGAAGATGAGTGTCTCTATTACGCACTTTCAGGAATCCATCTTACTTCGACGTCAAAATTTATATCATAGCAGCTTATCGATACGAGTCGCACACACCCGTGAGTTGTCAATACTAGGAGACAAACAATAAAACATTCACCTTGTCGCAGTGTCTAACTCAGCAGTGACCACACTACAGAGGATCCATAAAAAATGTAGACACTCTTTCATCTCTGGAACAAAATGACACATCGTTGCAGTTTTGGGCGGTAGCGTAGTCCATTGTTTTCTCAACAGATCTTGGTGCGCGCTTTCCAGCACGCGACGGTGGAGCAATGAATGAAGTACGACTATCGTTTGAGCAATGCAAGGCCGTACTGAAGTGGTGCTGGAAGTACGAAAACATGATGGTGGTAGAACGGTAATGGCATAGTGTGTACGTAACTCAGCCACCAACACGTGCAACAATTTGTCGTATTCGAGATAAATTTGAAACCAAAGGTACTGTGCAAGACATCACAACCACAGGTGGAAGCACAAGCGGCCAAAGACACTGCTAGCTAGAGCATAGCCACCTATGGTAAACTAACAAACGCAAACAGCGACAAACGTCGGTAAGCCCCTGCATATCAGCAACACTGACTGGCAACTACCAGCTGCTATTAGAGCCGACCAACAGGCCGTAGCAGGGACACCGACGAGCTCGCCCACAGACGTACAAACAAGCTGCCAACATTCCCTCACACTGTGCCTCCGGTATATGACCTATCGGACACAAGATCGATAATAAACCTAACTGTTGCAGGTTTCTGACGCTGAACGAGGACTCTGTACCAGCACCCTGCGCCAGCCGCCGAGCAGCACAAACGCACAAGGTCAAGGTTATCGACACGCATGATACCCACTACTAACAAAGCCCATCCTTGCACGACCTATCGCAGGCAGCAAGACAACCGCTGCTGCTCTTACCACCCGACCTAACTATCGCAGAGGTTTTTTTTCCCCCTTGGCTCTTGCCTTGGCACTTTTTTTCCTCAGCCCTTCAAACCGCTACCCTTCGTCCGATTTCGACCAATCTCTCTCCAGATGAGCGCGTATTAACGGTTAACCCTGACCAGACGTACGCAAACATCGCAGTACCCACATCCTGCGACACCTCACTTTAGTGAATACTAACCCTTATGCAGAGATGACAGTAGACCTTTTGTGTTGGCCATCATGCCGGTGTGGGCGTGGAGGGGCTCCACCTCTAATAAAAACTGTGCAAGATGTACACAAGGGGAGGTCTGGCCGACCAAAAGTATCAACATGTCCAGCTTCCAGCTCTGCTGTATTGCAACATTTTACTAGGTCACCTCAAATGTATGTGAAGCATGTGAAAGTGGGGTAAACTGCAAAGTGGGAAGTATACATACCAAGTTCACTGCACGCTATGAACGAGGACGAGCCGGATCCAACTATGGGGTACTGCGAGTGGTTTGAATGTGATGCCGACACAGTGTGATTTGAGGGGACCGCAATGCACGCTATAAACACACGAAGGATGGCGTGAGGTCTGAAACAGGATACGTAATGAATGCTATAAAGAAAAGTACGTAGCTTTTGGAATACTTAACTTTAATCCATCCTTGTTGTATACATCGTTCTTGATGAGACATGCTTTATACGATATGTATCAATTGCTATGTAAGGCTAATGGCGCCTTGCTAGGTCGTAGCCATGGACTTAGCTGAAGGCTATTCTAACTTTCTGCTCGGCAAAGGAGCGAGGCTTCGTCAGTGTAGTCGCTAGCAAAGTCGTCCGTACAACTGGGGCGAGTGTTAGTCCGTCTCTCGAGACCTGCCGTGTGGTGGCGCTCGGTCTGCGATCACTAACAGTGGCGACACGCGGGTCCGACGTGTACTAATGGACCGCGGCCGATTTAAAGCTACCACCTAGCAAGTGTGGTGTCTGGCGGTGACACCACATTCCTCCCCCGCAAATCGGCGATCGGTCGTGTTATAAGGCTTCCGCCCGCCGTGGGGAGGACCCCATGTTGACGTATGCGATGAGGTGGGGAGCCTAACAACAGGCGAGGCTGTGCCACCCGCACCCTGCCATTCGGTCCGAGGGGAGGTAGGAAACGCCTGAAAACCTAGTCCAGGGTGCACGTCAACATGCGGTGTATGCGCCCGTAAAGAGACAGGAGGGGCCGAAGGGTCGACCTCCATTGCGTCGGGGTACCCGACGCGCGAAGACGCCATGTCGTCCGGAGCGGGCAAGAGTTCCATGGCGGAGGACAGCTGGTCACGGGAAGCGATCGGCGGCGCGGGACCCAGAGAGGCGCCAGGCGGTTGCAGCGACGCGTCTACTGCGGGCGTCGCCGGCGGGAGAACAGGCGGCGGCAGCGGCGGCGGCGGCGGCGTGTCGCCATGGGGCAAAATGGAAGGCAGCTTCGGTAACACCCGGGGATGAGGCGAGCCAGTAGATGGGTCCCCAGGGCGCTGACCGGACGGCACCGTCGCTGAAAGCAGACGGGGAGCGGCAGAACCCAGGCGACGACAGAGGCGCAGCTGATTGAGATGCCGACGCACCTCACCAGAGGCCCCCAAAACCAGATACATAGCGCGGCCGAGGCAGCGAAGAATGCGCCCTGCGAGCCAACGCCGTGAACCTCGATAGTTGCGATAGAATACAACGTCGCCTGGAGCAAAAGCAGGAGTCTGCCGCTGCACAGGAACCTGATGCGGCGGATGCAGCAAAGACATCAAGGTTCGATGAGGACGACCGTGGAGCAACTCAGCCGGCGAGCGACCATCTCGTGGCTGAGAGCGATACGAAGACAAAAAGAGCAACAACGCGTCCTTCCGAGTATGCGTCTCTTTCAACTTCAACATCTGTGACTTGAAATTCCGGACCAATCGTTCAGCAGCACCGTTTGACTGAGGCGTAAACGGCGCGGATGTCAGATGTTGAATACCATTGGCCTTGCAGAAAGACTGAAATTCTGCAGACATGAATTGTGGGCCATTGTCGGAAACAATAGTCTGCGGAAGACCTTCAATGCAAAAGATCGCAGACAACGCTTGGATGGTGGCAGATGATGTCGTGGAAGACATCCGGACAACAAAAAAAGAAAAATTACTGAAGGCATCTACCACAACCAACCATCTAGCATTCCAGAATGGACCAGCAAAATCGATGTGCAAGCATTGCCAAGGGGAAATGGCTTTTGGCCATGCAAAGAATTTCCGCGGCGGTGCGGATTGTTGTTCGGCACACGCCATGCAAGAAGAGCACATATTCGTAATCGCAGCATCGATTCCGAACCAAGTACAGTGCTGACGAGCAAGTCGTGTCGTTCGCACGATACCCCAATGTCCTTGGTGAAGAAGCCGTAAGACAGAGGACTGTAACGAACGTGGGACCACGACTCTGGACTGATCATTATCAGAACGCAACAACAAAACACCACGTCGTACAAAAAGCCTCTCCTTGTCAGCAAAAAATCGGCGAACCAACGGATCCTCGATCCGAGACTTTGACAAGGGCCATTGAGTAGCAACAAAACGCAAAACGGTAGCAAGGACAGGGTCAGCAGCTGTGGCTGTAGCTACACGACGACAATCAATCGGAAACGATTCGACCACGTCATCGGTTTCCGAATCAATGAACATGCAAGCAAGTTCGGAAGAATCGAATGCTCTATCCTCAGCAACAGGCAAACGGGACAACGCATCGGCGTTTCCGTGCTTAGCAGTGGACCGATACAAGATATCGTAGCGGTACTGCGAGAGGAATATAGACCAGCGAATGAATTTCTGCGCTGTACGTGGAGGTACAGGCTTGTTCGGATGAAAAAGCGATGTCAAAGGTTTGTGGTCTGTGATGATGGTTAAGTGACAACCATACAAGAAACATGAAACTTAGTAACACCAAATACGAGAGCCAAAGCTTCTTTCTCGATTTGTGAATAATTTCTTTGCGCTGACGAGAGCAATTTGGACGCAAAGGCAATAGGGCGATCATGCGAGCCATCTTTGTGCGCAAGCACAGCACAGATCCCGTAATCCGATGCATCTACCATCAACAAAAGGGGTTTCTGGGGATCGAATGGCGTAAGGCAAGTATTTGAAAGCAACGCCGATTTCAACTGGCGAAAAGCGCGTTCGGATTCCGTCGTCCAGACGAACGGAACACCTTTACGGCGTAATCGATGAAGCGGAGCTGAAATGGAAGAGGCATGCGGGACAAAGTTACGATACTAGTTAATTTTTCCCAGCACACTCTGTAGCTGCTTCAAATTCTGCGGCGAAGGCAAGTCTTGTATGGCAAGGAGGTGCTCTGGACTGGGATGTATGCCTTGGGCATTAATTACATATCCCATCCTCGTCGCCATATGATGTGTCGACAGAAGTGCCGACACAGTGTGATTTGAGGGGACCGCAATGCACGCTATAAACACACGAAGGATGGCGTGTGGTCTGAAACAGGATACGTAATGAATGCTATAAAGAAAAGTACGTAGCTTTTGGAATACTTAACTTTAATCCATCCTTGTTGTATACATCGTTCTTGATGAGACATGCTTTATACGATAAGTATTAATTGCTATGTAAGGCTAATGGCGCCTTGCTAGGTCGTAGCCATGGACTTAGCTGAAGACTATTCTAACTTTCTGCTCGGCAAAGGAGCGAGGCTTCGTCAGTGTAGTCGCTAGCAAAGTCGCCCGTACAACTGGGGCGAGTGCTAGTCCGTATCTCGAGACCTGCCGTGTGGTGGCGCTCGGTCTGCGATCACTAACAGTGGCGACACGCGGGTCCGACATGTACTAATGGACCGCGGCCGATTTAAAGCTACCACCTAGCAAGTGTGGTGTCTGGCGGTGACACCACAGAATGCATATTTCGCAAGGATGAATGGTTTGCATGGATGGTTATCTGGTCTTACGAGGCGCAATTGAAACGGAACAGAACTGTAGATCGCCACAGCTGCGTGTACTCGACTCCTGAAAACTCTCACGTTCACGTGGACAAACCTGTTCATCGACCGGGTGTTAATGTGTGGTGTGGTCTGTCATCGTGCGGTTTGAGTCCATTCTTCTTTTAAGGTTCCGTAATTGGTGAGGTGTATCTTCATATGCTGCAAACATCGATTTTACCTGCTATCCGAGAAGTGTTTCGAAATGAAATATTTTACCTACAAAAAGATGGCGCTCCGCCTCTCTACCACAGAGATGTCACAGCCCTCTTGGATTAAATCTACCTGGACGATGGATAGGTGGAAGAGGAGCTGCCGAGTACAAACAACAGTCTTCAGACCTGATACCTCTTGACTTCTACGTAAGGAGGAACCTTGAAAAATGAAGAGTATCAACAGAAACCAGCTCTGCTTTACGGGCTACGGGAAACCATCCTGTGCGGCTGTCACACCTGAACTCTGACAACCGTAGTTAGGTCAACAGTTCAGCTTCACCAATGTTGTTTGACTGCTAAAGGACGAGTCATTTTGAGCACATAAAATAACCTTCGCCCGTGCAAGAATTGTAACGCTATGTCATCTTGCTCCGTTGGTAATGATTATCAGAAAGTCTACGTTTTTCTGGACCGCTCTGTATTTACGTCTCTGTCCCTGAGGTGAGCGGTCGAATTCACCAACCTCAATTAAAATTAAGCATATCTTAAAATATTATTGTCACCGGTAGTATTTTGGCGTTACTGACAAGAAAAACTACACTATTAACAAGAAGCTAAGCTCTTAACCTTTTGACGTTTTTGGATTCGGCTGTTGGTTGCTAGACGCATATTATTGTAAAAACACGTCTAAGAAGCGTGGGCGGAGCGAATACTTGATTCCGGCCACATGCGGTCTGCGGGTCGCTGTTTGACGACCACTGGACTAGAGATTCGGAAAGCAGCTTGCTCTCTGTGCTCACAAGAAGAGGTACCCAGCGGTGCGATCAACTTTTTGAAACCATCTGTACGATGTTGAAGGTGAAGACCCCTGGTATCGCACACTGCAGTCATTCACGATGGTGGTCCCCGTTTGTGCGTAATTGACGAAAAAAATCAGAAT
Organism: Schistocerca serialis cubense; assembly: GCF_023864345.2. Classification (NCBI taxonomy): domain Eukaryota; kingdom Metazoa; phylum Arthropoda; class Insecta; order Orthoptera; family Acrididae; genus Schistocerca; species Schistocerca serialis. The sequence continues at coordinate 101,997,254 of NC_064639.1, read as the reverse complement.
TCTGTCTGATAATGGATACATTAAAAATGTGTGATAGCGTGGCGTAATGGATAGCTTAATACCTTTGGCCGTAGAAGGTTGTAGGTTCGAATCTCATAAGTTGCAGTAAATTCCTTTCTTTATTTTTAAATCGTTTTCGAAATTACCTAGATCATTACTTTTATTCAATTGTTGGTTTAAATGTATTTATTTATTTCTACTCCTTAGTCACTTCATATTCATCATCATATGATCTTTTAATTTGTTTTATTTTCTCCTTACATCATTCTTTTATCAACTGTAATTTTTATCAGTATGCATTTAATTATATTTGTCTTTTATAATATTCAATTATTTGGAAATTCAGATCTTCAGTTAAAAAACAAAAGGCGACATAATCTATAGCTGTGCAGTGGTATAAAAAATGTATTTTTGTTACCAGATCTGCTACTTTTTTTGCACGTAATCGCAATATGAACGTTTTGAACGCAACCTAAATACCTATTGCGCTATGGACAAAGTAACTCATATGAAAATTTAAATGAAAGGCAGGTTTATAAGAAAAACGAAATTCAAACAAAATGAGAAATGGATATATAATAAGCGGAATAATGTGGACGAGAAAACAAGGTGATAAAAGAAAATAAATTAAATTTAAATCAAAAGATGAAATTAATTAAAAACACGTTAACAAAGATTTCAAGTGGAGAAAGAATTATAGGGAAAAAATGAGAGCAAATGAAGAAGTTGAGATTATGATTAAAATTATGTGACAATAAATAGAATAAAAATTATGATCGGACTCATTGCGATAAAGATTAAGAGTTAAAAAAAAGCCTCACTGCTTCTGATGATAGTCGAACCCACAACCTCCTGCATATAAAACTGTTATCCTATACATTACACCAACAACCATACTATATAACACCATTTTTAAGGGTATTACCACACAAAATTCTCAAATTCTTTCCCATTTACTTGCAAACGAGGGACCATTGAAGCGAATATCAGCAGTTTGTGATATGTGGGGCCTTAACCTAAATCATCGTATAGGTAATTTGAAAAAGTCGATCGCACCTTTAGGGACCTCTTCTTGTAGGTGCTGAAGCAGAGACATGCTTTCCATAGCCTAGCAACAAATCATTACTCCTCCATCTCCTTAAAGGCAAGTGTCTACTTCACGAACTTCTAGCCAGAAGTGTTCGCTGGCAAAACATTCTGAGATTTTGCTGTTTTTGTCAGAGCACGAATCTCACTGACCAATAGCAGGAGACATTCAAGTTCCGTCCAGTAAAATTCCGGTAATAATGTTAAATAAATTCTCATTCTTATGGATTCGTTAATACCAATAGTGTCGTGGCACGAGGAAGAAGTCACGAGATGATGATGATGATTGGTTTGTGGGGTGCTCAACTGCGGCGTCATCAGCGCCCGTTCACGGTCCCAATTTTTTCACAGTCCAATTTTGTACACAGTCCAATCTATTCACTGTCGCGAATGATGATGATGACGATGAAATGATGAGAACAATACAAGCACCCAGTTCCCGGACAGAGAAAATCCCCAAGCTGGCCGGGAATCGAACCCGGGGCCCCGTGACCCAGAGGCAGCAACGCTAGAAACCACGAGACTTCTTTCATTCCGTGAAACTATTCTTAAGCGAGTTCCAACTTACATCAGCACGAAAAAGTGCGTGCTCTCCTGAAAATCAAGCTATAAAGTGAAAGGATGATATACACATATAGGTGGACTGGACACGTATTTTCAAATAGTTTCAGAATGAATGTAAATTTACGTTACGAGAGCCAAGCAGTCGCGTGTGACAGCTGTGGAACAGTCGAATAACGTCAGTGACAGTAGTATCTCTGAACTTGTGTGTCTTTAGCTCATTTGTAGAGCAGAGAGCAGGCGAATGTTGGACATGAAATAAGCTGGCAGAATTTTTAGCTTAGTGCATATTGGAGGAGGATTATGCTGAAGAAAATTATTAGGAATTATTAATCTGCTGGAAAGACTTACAGGCGTAGGATCTATAGAACAGAGAGAATGGATTTGCATTATGGATTTGTTTTTTAGTTAATTATCTTTGCTGGCGCTTACTGATAATGTTAGCGATTCTTGCAACAGAACAATCCACATACCCATCTCCGTTTAGGTCATTTCAGTTAAATTCATTTCTTCTTCTTCTTCTTCTTTCGATTTCGGCCATCTTTGGACCACGTTCAACAATTCACTTGCCCGGCTTTTTGATCTTTTTTTCTCTCTTCCCAATATTTCCTCATCATTTTCGAGTGGTTCCTCCTCCGCTCTTCCGACCATTTCCTGTTATTATTCTTTAGTTTCGTTTCTTCTGGAAAACACTTAATTTCGTTCACTATTTGCCTAAACTTTTCCCTGTCCCTGATTGACTCACGGGTGACATTAAAATAGGCCAAATCCTTTTTCACCATCTGTATCCATTTATTGTTGGTTTTTTCGTTCCTGTTACTATGTTCAAACACTTTTCTTGTTAGTCTGTTTCCATCCATCCTCGACAGGTGACCATAAAACGTTAGTCTGCGTTTACGCATTGCCTCACTCACTTTCTCAATAGTTTTGTATATTTCCTTATTACTCTTTAGCTTGTACTCTTCTCCAATCTTTCTCGGTCCTAATTCATTTCAATTTACATAATCGTAAAAGCATTTCCTCGTAAGACTTTTGTAAAGTAAGTAATGTTTTTGGTTTTCTGTAAGTTTTAGCCGGCCGGGGTGGCCGAGCGGTTCTAGGCACTACAGTCTGGAACCGCGCGACCGCTACGGTCGCAGGTTCGAATCCTGCCTCGGGCATGGATGTGTGTGATGTCCTTCGGTTAGTTAGGTTTAAGTAGTTCTAAGTTCTAGGGGACTGATGACCTTAGCAGTTAAGTCCCATAGTGCTCAGAGCCATTTTTTTTGTAAGTTTTATGTTCCTGAGTTCAAGACACAGCATTGTCATTATAATACACGGATTAGGATTTTAATTTCAAGAAAGAAGTTTTTCCTAGTATGAGAAAATGATCCCAGTCTTTCTCCCAGTAGTTTCGTTTTACTTCCGCATATTTTAGCTGGCGCGATTTCTTCATGCTGTGCTGTTGCTGCTGATTATGCTGTAACTTTTCATGTGGGAATTTTTTCATACTTTTTGGTTATTTCGTTTATCATCTCAGGTTTCCATCCGAAAATTCTAAACATCTTCTTTATAATTCACATTTTTAATGAGACAGTGAACAGTGTGTGTTTCATAGTGTTGCAACGTGATTTCAGTTTTTTGGGCAGTGAACAGTTTGATTTTGATATTGGTTTTGGAATAACAGTTTTGATTTAATTTCCTTCACATTGAATGCCAGTTAGTTTTGTCTTTATATATATGTGTGCACTGAAACGCGCTGTTTGCAATAGTATTTTCAGTCCAATCCTCTTATAACAGTGGACAGTACTTTCAGTTTTCAGTAAAAAGCAGGGAAAAGTTTTTATGTTAATAAATGAACGAGCGATCGAGTCAGAGCGAATAATTTTCAGAAGCAATGGAAATGCTTGTTTTAAAAATCTAAACAGAACGTTATTCCGTAGCGTGACCACTGAGGCAAGAAAAGTTCTCATGCTGTAAAATGCATTTGGCTAAATTTTTTATCTTTCTAAAAGGCTTTTTCGAACTGTGCCGTGTATCTCTGTGGCAGATAGCAGCCCCATTTACCATCTGGAGTGCGTGGGATAGAGCCATGCAAATCCTGAGTTGGGTACCTGAAGCCGAAACCCAGCGCTGGCCTAACAGGTTTATGATCTCGGTAGTTCCTCTTACGAAAACTTTATCTCTTCTCAGCCATCTCGAAGACTTTCAACTGTACGATCCATCATCGTAATAAAAGAGAAGCGAACAAAATGCATTTAATGACAGTTACTGGCGGTACTGGATATGGGTTGCACTTACGGAGCAGCATAAGCGAATGACAACATTAATCAAGGTGAAGAGCATGTAATATTCTTAAATATGTTGTGTGGCAGCTTAAGACAAACCTTGGCACATAACAAGTGAAACCGCCTGCTGCAACGATAGAAGAAGAACTGAGTGTTGATCTAGATGACATGGGGTATCCATTGTTAAAGGCAGGGTTTCAAAGAGCTTTGGAAGACTTGCGATCAGCAAGGCAGACGGTACAGATAACATTTCCTCAGAATTTATAAAACCAGCGCGATAAGTTGCAATCAAACGTTTACCCGAGCTAGTGTGTAGACTCTATGAAATTGTAGAGATATCATGGTACATTCGGAGGTATATAATCCACACAATCCCAAAGATGGTAAAGGTGAATGAATACAAGAGGTATCTGTGGTGTGCGTACTGTAAGACCTTCGGTACACACACCATCAGATTATTTGACTTGTCGCTCTAACGAAATAGGCGAGTGTCAGCAATATGTCTCGTCGTCTTATCGTGGTGTGTTTATCTTCTGCCGTTAGGTCAGGCGATAGAAATGCCACTTGCACGTTTAGAGTAGCAGATTGACGGTGCCCAACTTTAAACAGAATTTGATTAATTTTCACACACATTTATTAAAATAATAAAAATCATAGACATTACGTAACTTGATTCTGGATGCTGTTTACAATTGACAATCTGAAGTTCCTTTGGTCTTGGTACGTTTATCTTATTCTCACATATCTCTGATACTTGACAAGGTGTCTATACATTCCTCTTCATGGCTATGTACAGGACTATGGTAATCTTATTAGGCACAGACTGAAACTTGGCTATATACTGGTACAGACTAATGTAGGCTGGTACAGATTGGTGCAGACTAAGGCAGACTGATGCAGACTGATTAATCGGAGGTCTGTACACTCGTTATAATACCTCGAGTGTTCAGGTATCACTGCGCGAGTGTGATCCGCGAGGAGAAAAGGTTCTACGTTAGTAGCAATCTCATTGGCTGGGTTACATATTAATACACGGCTCGGCGGAAGCAGAATTTGGTCCGTCTCTAAGACAGTGCCATCTCGTAGTGCGGAGACGGACGAGCGCTGCGCCTGCGCTGTTGTGCTTAGCAGGGCGCGCTCTATTGGGAAAGTTGTGTACGCGCTGACTACGCGGAACTATGTACACAACAGTATCGCAAGACACTTTGCCATCACATGCGCACAAGCTGCTTACCAGCGTAACATACAGAAGAATAGAAAATAAGATTGAAGATTTATTGGATGACAAACATATTGCCTTTAGAAAAGGCAAAAGGCATTAAATAGGCGTTCCTGAAGTTGTCTTTGACAATGGAGGAAAGGCTTTAGAAAAATCAAAACACTGGTCGACCTAGGATAAGGGGGAAATCGCAGGGTACACGAAGTACCCTCAGCATCACAACAGGAAAAAAAAGCGAGCTAATACTGCATTGCTATCCAGTTCTCAGCTATACTGAAAACTTCAAGCACCTAGCTCATAGGAAAATGACGTTGGTAAACGAAGTACCCTCCGCCATGCATAACACAAGAAAACGATATAAAATTGCATTGTCACCCATTTGCTGAAATTTTCACGTCTATAGCTTACATAGAATTTTGAATAAAATCAGTTGTAAAATTTTTACCGAACAGAGAAATAGGCAGACAAGAAAGCGACCTTATAAAATTCTGGTAAAAAGCCGTATCGTTAATGGTATGATATTACAGAAAGATGCCGAGAATTAAGTTATAATAAGTGAAATGAAGATGTTCCTCAGGGAATCAGCAAGGAAATGCATATGTGGTAAATACTGACTAGAAGAAGGTTCAGGATGACAGGACATGTGTTACCACTATAGAAAATAAGTCACGTGGTAACAGAGGAAGCCTTAAAGGGCCAAAACAGTAGAGGATGAAGAGACTGGAATATATCCAACAAAAGGCCGAGGGTGGTCGGTGTCAGTGCCTCTGAGAGGTGAGAGGTTTCCACAGGAGAGGGCGTCGTGGTCCTGCTACTCGACATGTTATTACAGTCAGTTAGTGGCGCTAATCCGTTGCAACAGGCACAGTGCCACTGGCGGCCAGAGCTTTCCCCAGTGGGTGCTTGAGTGTGAAATTGTCGTTTCTATCTGTGTACCAGAAAGAGCCACTTACCAATGCTACCCAGCCGGCGTGAGAAAATTCATTACTTTTCCTCCAATTAACGGACTGTCCAATCCAAAATATAAATTCCACTACGAGACGTGACGCGTATAATGCTAATCTATGGAGAGAGACTATTCGGCACCCAGTACCAACATAATAAATCGTAATGGGAGTTTTTGTTGCATTCTTCTGTTTTTACATTATCGTTCGTCGCAGTGGCAAGCAGCATTTAGTCACCCCTTGAAGTGCGCAGTTCAGGTGAGAGAACTTGGATTTTGATGTATAGTCACTTTACAATTCTCGTCTCAAACTGACTGGCACCCTCTAGCTGTACATGGTAAATATAAGTCTCGTTCAGGCTGTATCGCAATCCATTTTCTGTACAGCTCACTGATAAGTAGTTCTGTTACGCATCTCGTATTCTCAATTCTTTGTATTTATTATTTGCCTCGTTTACCTTAAAGTTGAGAGCTGCAATCTTCCAATTAAATGCGAGTCCCACAGTGCTCAACATCAATTTGCAGAATACTGCTCTGCGCTACTTGCTGTCAGTTATTCACTTGACTATTTCAAAATAAAAGTTTTGTATTTACAACCTTGAATAAAAATGTTGAGTTCCGCAGTCCCTACAACTTTCCCATGGTTAGAGGTCTCTCATATGATGCATACATACATACAACCAGCTGCACTAGTAGAATGTTGCTTCAGCATGATAAGTTTCCGTTTTGGGCAGTGGTCAAGCATTCAAATACACACATCAAAAAAAAAGAAAAAAGAAAATTTACATCACGTCGGTTCCGAGATTCAGGAAACTGTACAGAAAATTGGAGTAGAGATCAACATAAACATCATTTCCGCCCTTTTTATTGCTCATGAAAACCACACATTGCACGTTGTACCATCATACAGCGAGATCTTCAAAGCTCGTGGTCCACACTGCTGAACACACCGGAACCTCTAATACCCAGCAGCACGTCCTCTTGCATTGACGCATGCCTGTATTCGTCGTGGCATACTATCCACAAGTTCATCAAGGCACTGTTGGTCGAGATTGTCCCACTCCTCAGCGGCGATTTGGCGTAGATCCCTCAGGGTGGTTGGTGGATCACGTCGTCCATAAACAGCCCCTTCCAATCAATTCCAGGCATATTCGATAGGGTCCATGTCTGGAGAACATGCTGGCCACTTTACTCGAGCGATATCGTTACCCTGAAGGAAGTCATTCACAAGATGTGCACGATGGGGCCGCGAATTGTCGTCCATGAGTACGAACGCCTCGCCAATGAGCTGCCGATATGGTTGCATTATCGGTCGCAGAATGGCATTCACGTATCGTGCAGCCTTCCATGACCACTAGTGGCTTACGTCGGCCCCACATAATGCCACCCCGAAACAGCAGGAGACCTCCACCTTGCTGCACTCGCTGGACAGTGTGTCTAAGGCGTTCAGTCTGACCGGGTTGCCTCCAAACACGTCTCCTACGATTGTCTGGTTGATGGCATATGCGACACTCATCGGTGAAGAGAACGTGTTGCCAATCCTGAGCCGTCCATTCCAGATGTTGTTAGGACCATCTGTACCTCGCTGCATGGTGTCGTGGTTGCAAAGATGGACCTCGCCATGGGGATAGGGAGTGAAGATGAGCATCATGCAGCCTATTGCGCAGAGCTTGAGTCGTAATACGACGTCCTGTGGCTGCACGAAAAGCATTATACAGAATGGTAGCGTTGATGTTAGGGTTCCTACGAGCTATAATCCGTAGGTAGCGGTCATCCACTGCAATAGTAGCCCTGGGTGGTCTGAGCGAGGCATGTCATCTACAGTTCCTGTCTTTCTGTATCTCCTCCATGACCGAACAACATCGCTTTGGTTCACTCCGAGACGCCTGGACACTTCTGTTGTTGAGGGCCCTTCCTAGCACAAACAATGTGGACGCGATCGAACCGCGGCATTGACCGTCTAGGCATGGTTGAACTACAGACAACACGAGCCGTGTACCTCCTTCCTGGTGGAATGACTGGAAGTGATCGGCTGTCGGACCCCCTCCGTCTAATAGGCGCTGCTCCTGCACGGTTGTTCATCCCTTCGGGCGGTTTTAGTGACGTCTCTGAACAATCAAAGGGGCTGTGGGGTATGATACAATATCCACAACTAAAATCTATCTTCTGGAGTTCTGGGAACCAGGCTGATGCAAAACTTTTTTTGATGTGTGTATATGAGACCTGTGGAAATAATACTGAATGAAGAGTGGTCGCTTGGTTTACAGCACATTAATTTGTGCACAAGCTGCTGAGCATTATTAAGACTTCAGAGATCTGTGTTTTCACGCGTTATTCATGGTAACTGTGTGATTGCGTGGCGTCTGTTCTTTCGGGAGTACAGTGGGCAGGGACGGCGGGTAGGTGACGCTCGGTGGGAATGTGGATCGGCCGCTGAGTCTAGCGAGAGAGTCCGTGTAGTTGCGATAACGCTCTGGCCTGGCTGGCGCAAGAGTTAACGCAGTTGCCTAGAAAGCAGAAGATCCGTGGTTCGGATCCTGGTCCTGTACACATCTTCGCTCGTTGTCGCTGATTCCGCGTAATGTCCCGCTCCAGCTGACAGCAGTGATGGCCTTCAACTTACATATCCTGTTAACTGTGTCACGCGATCTGTGACAGAACATTTGCATCCGTTTAATATCTGCAAATTACTTAATCGTAGCTAATTATGTTTTGTGTCATTGTTGGTAGTTCCGCGTAAATTGCTTCATTTTTTCATAAGCGCTTAATTTTTCATTGCGAAGTCCTTCCCAACAAGTTAATTTCTACGGCAGGCCTTTTTCTGTGATAAACTTAGACTCAAACACTTAATTTTCAGTGTGTTTCATAGAACCCAGATGTCATGGTCAAAACATCAGTGAGAATTTGATATCACCCCCGAACACGACCTAGTGTAAGAGGAAAACTGTTCCATTCAATCAGACGACACGTTTCCTTTGATCTACGGTACAAATTCAATGATTCCTGCAGTCGTAATTGACGATGTTGCTGTTTCAATATGGAAATACGTAAGTTTAGTCTGGTGTGAAGCACCATGATGAACAATGTAACTGAACAGTATTCTCCGAAACACACATGCATAAACGAGCACTGTACTCTGTCGCCAGAAATGTCACAGATCTCCGTCTGTCCTGCTTTGCAGGGCAAGCAAGCCTCTGACCTGCAAATTTTTTATGGTGAGGTGTGTACGTGCAACACCTTGTCACCTACCCATGGTTTGACCGTCTTTCAGTAACATTACTGAAGCTAACGACAGCTGCGCGCTAGCATCTAACCAGCTTGCCACTTCCGAGATGCCCGCTGCCTGGAAATGAGCCATAACAACCTGCCCTCTGCCAAAGCCGCTTATCAGAAAGTATTTCCCCACTTGCGACCCGCCCACTCGTCTGTGCTCCGCTTGCACAGGATGAGTTAGGAGGAAAAGTATATTCTTTGAGCAGTGGTAGTATCAGTGATTCTGAACAAGAAACTTCGTTCTATAGTGAGTGGTTTTTTCTAAATTTGTGGTAAGATCTTATGGGACCAAACTGCTTAGGTCTTCGGTCCCTAAGCTTACACACTACTTTATGTAACTTAAACCATTTTACGCTGTGGACAACACACACACCCATGCCCGAGGGAGGACTCGAACCTCGGACGGGGGCAGCCACGCGGACCGTGCAAGACACCTTAGACTACGCGGCTACCCTGTGTGGTTAGCGAGTGGTTCCCGAGACAGAACACATAATATAACTTTTGTAGGTTATTCTTGAATAACTCCAGTGCTGCACCTTACAGCGACAACCTGTTATAGTTCAATATTAAAGTACATTAAATTTCCTGTTAATTTTTTCTCTTGGACTAATAGTTTGTGTGAAGACAACACGAGAATGTTGAAAATCTCGCAGGAAGCTATGTGCTGTAGCTTAGGTACTTTTGTTATGTAATTTTGAGGTAGTTTACTGACTTGATAGACCAGAAATACTAACGTCCTAGTAAACAAAGAAATAGTCTGAATAACAATGTTCTTCCATTCTTTAGGGGTATGTGCCAATTCGAATTTTTTTGTTCAGATTTACTTGTATTATTAGTTCGAAAAGCATATACCCTTCCTCCTGACTCTCCCTGTGTACTTTCGTAACCGTGTAACGTGCCCCAACACCACAAGGCAGTGTGCATAATGTTTTGGCTCATCATTGTATAAATTATTAAGAATTCCTTTTCTTTGCATATCATGAGTATCACTCTTTGTGTTCCCGATTCGAGCAAAGGATGTCAAATTTTCTTCATTTGGTACCGTACCACATGTAAGAAATACCAGTGACCCAGTGACCTCCGCTGGTTTCACATGTACACTCCTGGAAATTGAAATAAGAACACCGTGAATTCATTGTCCCAGGAAGGGGAAACTTTATTGACACATTCCTGGGGTCAGATACATCACATGATCACACTGACAGAACCACAGGCACATAGACACAGGCAACAGAGCATGCACAATGTCGGCACTAGTACAGTGTATATCCACCTTTCGCAGCAATGCAGGCTGCTATTCTCCCATGGAGACGATCGTAGAGATGCTGGATGTAGTCCTGTGGAACGGCTTGCCATGCCATTTCCACCTGGCGCCTCAGTTGGACCAGCGTTCGTGCTGGACGTGCAGACCGCGTGAGACGACGCTTCATCCAGTCCCAAACATGCTCAATGGGGGACAGATCCGGAGATCTTGCTGGCCAGGGTAGTTGACTTACACCTTCTAGAGCACGTTGGGTGGCACGGGATACATGCGGACGTGCATTGTCCTGTTGGAACAGCAAGTTCCCTTGCCGGTCTAGGAATGGTAGAACGATGGGTTCGATGACGGTTTGGATGTACCGTGCACTATTCAGTGTCCCCTCGACGATCACCAGTGGTGTACGGCCAGTGTAGGAGATCGCTCCCCACACCATGATGCCGGGTGTTGGCCCTGTGTGCCTCGGTCGTATGCAGTCCTGATTGTGGCGCTCACCTGCACGGCGCCAAACACGCATACGACCATCATTGGCACCAAGGCAGAAGCGACTCTCATCGCTGAAGACGACACGTCTCCATTCGTCCCTCCATTCACGCCTGTCGCGACACCACTGGAGGCGGGCTGCACGATGTTGGGGCGTGATCGGAAGACGGCCTAACGGTGCGCGGGACCGTAGCCCAGCTTCATGGAGACGGTTGCGAATGGTCCTCGCCGATACCCCAGGAGCAACAGTGTCCCTAATTTGCTGGGAAGTGGCGGTGCGGTCCCTTACGGCACTGCGTAGGATCCTACGGTCTTGGCGTGCATCCGTGCGTCGCTGCGGTCCGGTCCCAGGTCGACGGGCACGTGCACCTTCCGCCGACCACTGGCGACAACATCGATGTACTGTGGAGACCTCACGCCCCACGTGTTGAGCAATTCGGCGGTACGTCCACCCGGCCTCCCGCATGCCCACTATACGCCCTCGCTCAAAGTCCGTCAACTGCACATACGGTTCACGTCCACGCTGTCGCGGCATGCTACCAGTGTTAAAGACTGCGATGGAGATCCGTATGCCACGGCAAACTGGCTGACACTGACGGCGGCGGTGCACAAATGCTGCGCAGCTAGCGCCGTTCGACGGCCAACACCGCGGTTCCTGGTGTGTCCGCTGTGCCGTGCGTGTGATCATTGCTTGTACAGCCCTCTCGCAGTGTCCGGAGCAAGTATGGTGGGTCTGACACACCGGTGTCAATGTGTTCTTTTTTCCATTTCCAGGAATGTATAATATCAACAGCCGAACGAATTGTCTGGCATAGAGTCTTTCATTCCACTATGTGAATCTATGTTGAAATTTTAGAGAATGACATTAGGTAACTGAATATTCATTTCAGACAAAGACATTAGGTAACTAAATATTAACTCACAATTCAAATATAACTTAAATGATTTTGAGCAGCACACTCCAGGATAGTTCTCAGCAAGCACGACTAAATTTTCAAACATTACTATAGTTCAACCAATTTTCAAGAAATAATTATAAATGATGTATAGAAGCCTCTCTCGTGAATCAGTCTATCTACTAGTGAAAACCGTACCAAATCTCTATAGTAGTTCCTCAGTTTAGCCTTACAATATAGACAGAAAAATGTGACACAAGACTTAATTCAGTAATATGAGTGCAGGGTGCTAGGAGTATAGGTACAGAGACTGTGATCGCTGGTACTTTAATATGTGTCAACTTTGCTTGTAAGTTGTTTTCTCTGTGCACCTAACAGTCTTCTCCAAACTCACCACTTAACTTACTAACTGATGTTTTCTGGACAGTCGTTACTGACTTCCCCTGGCTTTACATGTATAGTATCAGCAGTCGGACGAATTATCTGGTGTAGAGTGTTTTTTTTTTTTTTCCACAGTTGTATATGACTGTCAGCATATACAACCCTTTAGCCTCCATGCATCCACACTTCAGTACCTCAAATGCTGCCCAGGGGAAAATAAACTGTAATGGCATGCTTGTGTCACACGTACTAACTAATCTACAAATGTACCGCTTATAACAGCCATAATTATAAGTCTGCAAATGAAGTTAATTTTGATGTAATATTGTTCAATGCACTATCCTTAGTCATCACTAGAAATATTTGCATTTATAATCCCAACACCTTATACAATGATTAATTTTTGCTAATACTGAAGATGCCCAACAAATATATGCCTTTATGAGATGGGGTCTGTCATATACACATGGATCCCACAGCAGTAATGTGATTGGCAATCGGAACAACTGGCTCTGAGCACTAAGGGACTTACCTGCTGAGGTCATCAGTCCCCTAGAACTTAGAACTATTTAAACCTAACTAACCTAAGGACATCACGCACATCCATGCCCGAGGCAGGATTCGAACCTGCGACCCTAGCGGTCGCGCGGTTCCAGACTGTAGCGCCTAGAACCGCTCGGCCACTTCGGCCGGCGCAGTTGGAACAGCTGGAGGAAAACTGGCAAAACTATGTTCCTCTTGAGTTCGTATTTTATGCTTCTTTTTTTATAGCAGTGTCATTTTGAGCTAGATGCATAAAAAGTGCGGCAACATGTCACAGGTCATTTTCTTTTGGCAACATAGGGTTAACTTTATTCGAGTGTTGTATTCTTACTGTACCCAAGGGACCCAGCAAAAGCATACACCTTCAGTCCGATCATTTCGCTTGGATCAGACGGCGTGCGTAAGGATCTTCCCGTATAGCTTAGTAGATGGTCATGCACAGTGGCCCTCCATTTATTCGTTGTGTTGGCTTAAGTTTTACCCTGAGGGCGTGCACATCCAATAGAAGACTCATGAGGATGTACGTCACTTCTAAGTTTGGGTCTCACTGTAGGAACTATTTACGAGTTGCAATTAAATATTCTGTTAATTACGAGAACCCCCCTCTAGTGAATCTGAGTCACTCACACTACGTGACACTAATACGAGTTGGCCAGATGTTCCGCCGACTGTTCTTCTGCTTCGATTCGTACAGTTCACGTGACATCTTCCGCTCAGCTCATATCACTATCCGTTGTTTCGTTCTTCAAAGACATTTGAGAAAAATTTTAACCGCAACCCGCTTTTCGACAACGAGGCGAGAAGGGGCATCGTTGGAAGGGAGTATCTGAATGAATTCTGATTTCCGTGCTTAATATACTACAATTTCTCAATGCACTCTACCGTCGTTTCGCGTTGTTAATATTGTAAGTTGCATCAACTGGGAATGATTAATACTGTTCTTTATTGAGTCTAAACTAAAATCTTTTAAGACAGTTCCCAACAAAAAATGCATGTTTCATCTGCTTTTAAGTTCCCACAAAACCATAATGATAAGCACTCTTACTAACCATCAAGCCGCTCAGGTAAACGTCCCACTTTATTTTTGGAAATTGTACTAGATTTTCAGTCCACAGTCGTATGAGGTTCACACAGCTCCTCTCTCATAAACTCACACAGATAGACACGTAAATATAAGGATCAAGCAGAATGATAAAACACGTCAGTAGATTCGTCAATTGCAGAAGACACGCGAAACATTGCAAGTTGGCAATATTCCAGTTCACTGTATACAGGGTGGGTCAGAAGTAACGACCGGAAAGTTTTCAAGTAACTTAACGTATAATTTCCCAATTACACAATTTATGCTAGGGCTAGAAGGTCGTTTCATGTTCCCATTTGCCTTTCGTGTTGCTTCTTGTTTCAGTATAGTGGCATCAAACGTTACCGATCATAACCTTTGGTCCATCCTCTAGGAATGTGAATAAGTATCTGTGGGTGAATGAAAGATTGAAAGTGAAAAGATCTTAGATTAAATGCCAGTCAGTTCAGGGTCTTTTCTCTGTGATCTACCACTTCTTTCACCCGTGTATATGATATTTTGACGTGGGAAATCGAAGTTTCTCGGTGGTTCCTACTCAACTTCAGGCTGTACGTTTCCCTGCAACTGGTTGCATAAGTTACAGGGAACACCTTGAGTGCGAGGTCGCCAAAGGCCAATGATGTTTATGCCATTCGACGCCCCACATATTGTTCAAATGGCTCTGAGCACTATGGGACTTAACATCTATGGTCATCAGTCCCCTAGAACTTAGAACTACTTAAAACTAGCTAACCTAAGGACATCACACACATCCATGCCCGAGGCAGGATTCGAACCTGCTACCGTAGCAGTCGCGCGGCTCCGGACTGTGCGCCTAGAACCGCTAGACCACCGCGGCCGGCCCACATATTGTACACCTCTCAACCCCAATATTGACTGGTGATGGCAACAGGGGATTGGCTGCGAAATGAGCCAGTATAACGTCTGATATCGTATATGCTCGACTGTGCAGACAACGTGTATCAGGAGTATAATGGTGAGGATACGTGCTCAACAACTGAAAATAATATTGAAACAAGTGTCGAGCCATGTAGTTCATCAACCTTATTGAACAGCGATCCACAAATTACGTCTCCAGTAAAACGCAGTAAAGTGCAGTTGATATCCAAGGAGCAGCTGCTAAACATAATTAAGTACATGGGAGATAATCAGTGTCATAGTAAAAAAACAACAATGAACAGATTTATAATAAGTTCGTAGCGATATGATCGTGTTGTGTATAAGAAGAACTACGCGTATTCAAGGGACAACAAGGTGCACTTGTTACAAAAACTGGCGTTTGCCGGTTTCGTGTATCATCAAATGGTTCAAATGGCTCTGAGCACTATGAGGCTTAACATCTGAGGTCATCAGTCCCCTAGAACTTAGAACTACTTAAACCTAACTAACCTAAGGACATCACACATCCATGCCTGAGGCAGGATTCAAGCCTGCGACCGTAGCAGTCTCGCGGTTCTGGACTGAAGTGCCTAGAACCGCACGGCCACCGCGGCCGGCCGTGTATCATCGATACAATTAACAGGATGCGAATGATAGTGACCTACTATGTTATGCACATCAAACTGCCCACGACATAGATTACAGTGATTTCAAGGGAAGCAGTGGATGGCTGCATAGCTTCAAACAATGCTACAGAACTGGAAGCCGTAGAATAACGAAATTTCAAATAGAGCATCAGCCTGATGATGCACAATAAACTGTGGAATAGGCCAGAAATTTTATAGACGAGATAAACAAACATATCCCAACGTTCAGTCAGGGATTAGTTTAAACTCCGACCAACTGGGATTTGAAGACGAAATGCATATGAAGGAGACCCTAGAAATTAGAGGTATCAAGAGAGTTGCTTTAAGATGAACCAACATCAATGCATTAATGCGATCGTATACAATTACGCCGACTGCTAATTTGGGTGGTTAAGTGGCTGGAAATATGTTTAATTTGCTGAAAGAAGTTGGGTATGCTTTGCTCCCTACGATTCTTTCTCGCGTGCGTAGTCTTTCAAGGACAGCAGGGAAATTTAAGTAAGAGGAAGTAAGAGAGGGAAAATAGGCGTAAGAGAACTACAACTATACAACTATAGTATGAGCACTGCTTTTGAGCAATTCCTGGTCAAAATAACACTTTTGCTTGATTTCTGGTCTGACTATAACAATCATACTCCCTTAGAGCAAGCTATCCCTCATGAAAAGTATGTGACATTGCAGTTCATACACCTGGAACCACTGGACAGATTCAGCCTTTGGGTGTTTGTTTTTTCCCGTGCCTAGAAGACATATTACTGCTCTACCTGCAGTCACGCCTTAAAGAATAGCCAGTTTCACGATACGACTTACGACAGATTTGTTCACGTTCGGTTGCTCGGCAGTTCTCATCAGCCCATTACACGAATGTGATTCCATACGTAGTCTTCAAGAGAGGATACCTAGCTGAACGCCATGCACTGTTTGCAGCTCCCAAGGAGTTCGTCGTCGATCTTGATGGTGCGAACCTTTGTGACCACCGTGGAGCGCCATTTTTCGTTCACTGCTTATGGTGCAAGTTAACGGTTAGTTTTGAAGATTTCTTGAATGTAGACAACGTCCTTTTTCTGAAGTATAATACATACAACCCATGGAAGGTTGATCGGTGCACCACCGGGACACTTTTTTCTGTCGCCCTCCTGATGCACATGGTGTGCCATTAGCAGCTAATATTTTTCGTCGTAATTGTTAACACAACACTTTCCAATGAGCCTTACCAAAGATTAAACTTGCCACCATAGACTCAAGGGGTTCCTTGTTAGCTTAAAGCTAGGAGAAGGACAATGGCATACTGTAACTCCTGAAGTACTCTGGTACTGAAATAATCCTTCGGATTCAGTCCAACTTAACCTTTCCTGAACAAACCAATAAACCTTCTATTAAGTAAATAATGGAACTCCCGTGTAAGAAACAAGTTCAAACTTACGTAACTTCAGTTACATAGCTGGCCATACTAAACACAGAAAGCCACTGGAACGATGTTAGGCGGAAATATCAACTACAGACTTGTCAATATCCGTGTGAAGTTGCGTACATACACGCCTCCAAAAGATGACGATCAGAAAAACGCAAAACTAGACCTACACTACATATCGATACTGATTACACGTCTTTGCAAAATGTTAGAAAAGAACAATTTCCGAGTTGTCGAAAGCAAAACTGTTGAAGAAATGAAAGTGAAGCTTAAAACGCAAGTGTCAAGGAGTGAAAGATGCATAAATGAGGACATACACTAAGGTGACAAAAGTCATAGGATGTCTCCCATTAACGTGTCGGACCTCCTCTTACCCGGCGTATAACAGTAACTCGACGTGGCAAGGACTCAACAAGACGATGAAAGTCCCCTACAAAAATATTAAGCCATGCTGCCTCCATAACCGTTCATAAGTGCGAAAGTGTGGCGGGTGCAGGGTTTTGTGCCGGAATTGACCCCTCGTTTATGTCCCATAAATGTTCGATGGGATTCATGTGGACGATCTTGGTGGCCAAATCATTCGTTCGAATTTCCGGAATGTTCTTCAAACCAGTCGCGAACAACTGTAGCCCGATAACATGGCACACTGGCATCCACAAAAGTGCAATTGTTGGTTGGGAACATCAAGTCCATAAATGGCTGTAAATGGTCTCCAAGTAGCCGAACATAGCCGATTCCAGTCAACTGTAGGTCCATTCCATATAAACACAGCCCACAATGTTATGGAGCCACCATGAGCTTGCATGGTGCTTTGTCCTTTGGTTCAAGGCATCGTGGGGTCTGCGCTGCACTCGAACCCTACCATCGGCTCTTACCAACTGAAATCAGGACTCATCTGACCTGGCAACGGTTTTCCACTAGTCTAGGTTCCAACCGATATGGTGACGAGGCTAGAAGAGGCGCTGCAGGCGATGTCGTGCTGTTAGCAAAGGCACTCGCGTCGGTCGTCTGCTGCCATAGCTCACTAATTCCAACTTTCGCCGCACTGTCCTAAAGGATACCTTCGGAGTACGCCCCACATTAATCTCTGCGTTTATTTTATGCTGTTTTGCTTGTCTGTTAGCGCTGAAGACTTTACGCAGACGCTGCTGTACGTTCACATAAAGGCCGTGGGCCGCTACGTTGTCCGCCGTGAGGGGTAATGTTTGAAATTTCGTATTCTCCACACTTTCTTGACACTGTGGCCCTCGGAATATTGATTCACTTACGATTTCCAAAATGGAATGTCCCCTGCGTCTATCTCCATCTGATATTCCGCGTTCAGAGTCTGTTAATTTCCAACGTGTGGCTATAAACAGGTCGGAAAACTTTTCGCGTGAATCACCTGTGTACAAATGACAACTCAGCTAATCCACTGCCCTTTTCTACCTTGTCTTCACGATACTACTGCCACCTCTATATGTGTATACCGCTATCCGATGACTTTTGTCATCTCAGCGTATTTTCTCAATTATTAGAACATTCGAAGTGACTGGAAACAATCTTACATTCGGCATAGCTTTCTATTTTCTAATTGCTCAATCCAATTATTTAGCTGAACGGGTTTTCGTACGCTATCAATGGCTGGAGGCAAAATAGTCGTTAATTTTCTGAGCAAGGGTACAAATGCGTTTTTATTCATTCGGAAGTTTTCTGGCAATCCAAGCCTTCAGAATGTTGGAGCACAGTATCGTTCTACTTCGCAGTTTTTCCCATAATACACGCTATCTAGGCGGATACAACAGAACGTAATCGGATGGACTAAATTATTGGGGAGTGAGGGAGAGGGGAAAGAGTCAATATATAGGCTATAGATCACAAGAGGAGATCTTTTTTAAAAGAGGTGAAAAATTAAGACGTGAAACCACTCTTTGGAGAATTCTGGATGCTTCAGACCATATATTTCATGGCATTTGAGAATCCTAAAATGTGGCAATTTAATTCTGGATAAGAACGTATTTTGAGATTACCTGGTACAAAACGTTACCTGAATTTAACATATAAATTTAACGGCAATGTGTGTATGATTGTTATGTACTGTAATCTAAACAGGCGCGGAAACTGTTTCAAACTGAATAGTTTTTCAAACGAAAGTACTTGATTTTGTGTGTAAATTTACATAAATTGCTTATTATATAACGATTTATTTAGTTTGCTCTTCAAACATAAAAAATACGTTTATAAACGCAAACGCAAAACTACCAAAACTAGGAATAAAAATGAAGGTTGTTAAAAATGGAGAAACGATAGTTAAATACAGTGTCACGATCATAACGCAAAACAGCCTTACATCCTACAGTGATCCAGATAAATTTTCCCGGTTAACAAAACTGGATATAAATGTTCTATCAAAACCAACCATATTCGTGCTTCTCTAACCGACTCATTCATCAGTCGCATTAGTACCAATACAACTGACTAAAACTTGAAATCTTATCTTTGGTGAATAATACAATTGGATTTGATTTACTGGCACGTTAGTAAATTCTGCAAACCATTCATTCTTACTGCACAAGAGTATGGGTATTTACGCTGGTGTCCAAAATTAAAGCAACAAAAGAGAATTTTCAACGCTGCGTTTATTTTGCCACAAAACAGTCTAAAAGGTGATAGTAAAGTTAGACAATGTAAGGAATACAATACTTAATCAAATGCAACATGACAAATTCTGTAGACAATAATGTTCTTCGTAGTTTTCCAACTATACGGATTTGCACACACATTGTGACAACTGATTCGTGTGCTCAGTATGGGGTTACCACCTCTGGCAGCAATACAGGCCTGACAACAACGGAACATACTGTGAATGATGTCATCAATCTCATGTTGAGGCAGTAACGCCCATTCTTCCTGCAGAGCTGCTCACAAGTCTTGGGGAGCGATTGGTGGATGCTGTCGTGATGCAAACCGTCTCCCAAGTGCATCCCAAACGTGCTCTATGGGATTGAAATCGGGAGAGCGAGCAGGCCACGCCATGTGTGTAATACCTTCCGCTTCCAGAAAAACGTCAACCACCCGTGCTTTATCGTCCATCAGTACGAAGTCTGGCTCCACAGCACTTCGCAACACCCGCGCATGAGATCGGAAGGATCTCCTCACGGTACCTGACAGTATTTAAATCTTACTCATTCACCCGTACAATTTCATGAAGAGGTGTTCGTGTGGTCAACATAATCCCTGGCCTGACCATTAGGGATTCTGTACGATGTCGGTCTCTTTCCACAATGTTCGGATCCCGAAATAGTGTTCCGCCTGCCCTTCAGATGCGAATCCGTCGAGAATCACTGGCCAGACAAAATCGGGACTCGTCTGTGAAAACGTTGGCCCACCGTTTACCGTCCAGGTGGGATGCTGACGGCTCCACTCTAGACGTTGCCTTCCGTGAAGACACACCAATGGTAAACAAACAGTCGGTCTCCAGCAATAAAGGCCACTCTGATGAAGCCTCCTGTACACCGTCTGCCCCGATACAACACGTATAGGGGATGCTGCGAGGTCAGATGCCAGTTGCCGTGCAGTACTAAGAAGGTACCATCGTGCCCTTACAGCCAAATAATGGTCCACTCTTTCAGATGTATGCATGGCCGGCCGTGTCCTGGTCTCCTGGATACAGTTTTGGTCTCTATAAACTGTCGCCTCGTCCTAGAAGCAACAGAACGACTCACATCAAGCCATCGGGCCACATCAGTTTGCGACTCTCCTGCTTCCATTCTGCCTATGGGCCCTCTATAGCAGAGAGTCTGTGACTGTGTAGCCGGCCTCTGTGCCGAGCGGTTCTAGGCACTTCACTCCGGAACCGCGCTGCTGCTACGGTCGCAGATTCGAATCCTGCCTCTGGCGTGGGTGGGTGTGATGTCCTTAGGTTAGTCAGGTTTAAGTACTTCTAAGTCTAGGGGACAGATGACCTCAGATGTTAAGTCCCATAGTGCTCAGAGCCATTTGAACCATTTTTGTGACTGTGCACACAGCGACTGTGCATGTGGGACTACTCTGCAAACACTATCTCACTTGATAGGCGCCCTGACGTCTTTGCTGGGTTGGTTGTCCGTTGATCGGAATGCCATCTTCCGCGCAGAACACGATGGTACCGACGTCTGTTGACAGTTTGTATGATTATATCATGAATTAGAAACAGGACGTGGAAATAGCATTTTGTTACTTTAATTTGGGCTCAAGTGTATTTAATTTTGGATATATTCGTTCAACGGTATCATTTTTTATCAGCTAGACTCAAAAAATTGAAATAGCTTTTCAGAAGGTATTGGGGGGACATGTCCTCCTCGTCCGTTGTCCCCTGTCCCCTGGCGGTAACGCCCATGATCGAATGCATTAATTGCTTTCGATAATATTTTTTAAATATCTCTTTTCGTACAATGTCTCTTTTCTCCTCATCCTTACGACTTCACTGACGTTCATGAGGAAACCGAAGCAGTATGGCCTATAAATGTGATAGCAAGAAGAATCAGTTAGTTTTAAATGGCTATCAGTTCATTTTTAGTGGCTACCAATTCGTTCTCATTCCATATTTATTGAAATGTTACGAAAAAACTGTCATGACCAAATGTAAGAACTGGAAATGCTTTCAAAGTATAACTTAACTCTTAATTTTCCGACGTAACAGTGCTCTAGATGTAAAGTAATTATTCATTTATATGGTTTTATTTTGTAAGATAAATGCGAATATGTTCTAAGATTGTCATAGTAAGAGATGCTCTGTGTAGATTATCACCTAAAAATGTATAAAGATTTGTGTCGTGTGAGACACATAAATGAGAACGTCTGTTAGATACAAATGCTACAGCTGCATAAATTTCCTGATCACGTCTCGTAATTAATATTTGAATGTGTACGCCATTGTTCTAGGCTGAGGGACTTAGATTGTCATTGTCGACTGCCGCGTGATTGCATTTCTCTGCTACAGACTGAATGCGCTAACAAGCGTGTAAAGAAATAATTAGTGGCCAATCTGTCTGGCGTGGAACGTGCATTCCTACGGTCGCAATATATTTCGTGCTGCATTTCGATCAGACCGCCCCCTTGCAGAGAAGTGCAATAAACTGCGATCTTTATAAATCTGCCTAGTGGGTATTATTCAAAGGAGTTGCCCTGAAGTAAACCAGTAGCAACGACTTTATCACTGCGATCTGATTTTTTGCAGAACAAGTTCATTAGCCGATAAAGACGTAAGAAAAGTAATGCCGTGCACGTGTTCAGTGGATTCTCGTGCCATTGTATGCAAATAAGCTGCTTACCAAATTTCCCCTCCCACGCTTGATTTTCCTCGAACGTTAAGTTTGGGATAAAAGTCAATAATTTAGATACAGGAACGAGATCAGGGAGTGCTAGGTCTACAAATGGAAACACCCTCGAAAAACCATATCAGGTTAAGTTGATATCGAAGACAGAATGCACAAAGGGGAAAAAGATGCTTCCACGTTGTCACTAAACTAAAGAGATCTCTAAGTGTGTTCAGAGCTGAAGTTAAGACTCTTCAAAGACTTAAATCTTCCTGTTGTTCTTTATGGATATCAGATATGAAGTATAAGAGAGCTGTGATTGAAACAATTTCCTAGTTATGAGAGAAAGATCATCGAGAAGATCTATGGAAAGTTTCAAGAAGATCAACAAATTTATTGGCTAGACACATGAATGTACCTGCGCAAGTGTATCTTTAATGTTTGGTCTCCATAGGAATAACTATTAATACGTTTATTCTGCTAAATTTGAGAGGAAATAAATTCAGTATGCAGAAAAGACGTTTCTGCATGTGGTGTGATTAGTTAAAAAGTGAATCGATACTCGCAGATGAAGTTACACGCAGCTGAATATTACAATGGGATGAAACTCAAGTATCCGGAGATGTCGCTAATGTTGGGAGTAACGACAATTTTCTCCTAAGCACAGGTAAGTAAAACTTTGTAGAGCAAGATCACAATTTATGATTTAACGAACATTTGAAATGGATGATTATTCTGTTTAAGAATTTTTAGAGGTTACAGAAAGCGGCTTTAACAGAAAGAATACTGTAAAGAGCCCGAAAGATACTTCTCGCTGCCTAATAGAGCTCGCCACATTTAATACGCCATTTAACCGACTGACAATAACACAGCACTATAGTAAGAAGACTGTTGACCTTCATTCCTAACAGATGAAGGTGGGTACATTTTATATGAATTGTAATTGCATCTCAGATGTATTTGTGTTAACATGCTTTTGTTGTACGGAAAAGCTTAAGGCTACGAATTAACAATGCATTGACAATCTTAAGGATGCTATATCATATAAAAATTATTTAATTTCGAGCCTGTCAAACTTTCAGAGGATAATATTGCATTACTTGCATTGTTTTGGTGAATCTGAAACGATAGGAACTATGTGTCATTGATATCAGTGAGCATGCTGCGTCGCAGTCGCTTTACCAGGCAGTTTCATGCAAGGGTGAGACCCCAGTGCGAGCTAACAGCCAACAATAGTCGTTTCCGACGTTAGTGGAATCATATAGAGATCAAGGGCCTAACTTAGTTCAATCTCTAACAATGGTTTGAATTTTACAAAATTATTTAAACATTCCCATTTTAAAAATTACGGAAAATATGTTTTATTTCTTTTACATTCATCAAATAAAGTTCACATTTTTTGCAGGCGTTATATTAAATAAAGAATTAATGAAAGTCAATGAGATGGTTAGTATTGCTTATTTCTATTTATCTTTTTTGTATTCAGTTTAGCCTCAACCAGTCCACGTGATAAAACGGGTAGCAAGTTCAGAAGTTCTTTCCTTTTCTTTTATTGCCACCATATTTGGAAATCGACTTTGATACCAATGAGTTGTGTCGGACGGAATCAGTATTTCAAATGATAATGAAACATCGTCACCAATAATTCTCCGAAATGTTGTTAGTTTTGTTTTACAGGAATCTATTTTCAGCGTGTTGCCTTCACATACCGGTAGTCCAAAAAATGTTTAGGTTTATTTTCACAATCTTAAACTATTCCTTCATTCACTGAAAACGGTCTTGAAAACCCGGCGTTTACTTGACGATTTCCCAGTTCAGAGAAACAGTTACATGGAATTTATTGTAAATGATAAGTGATAAGTTTTTTAATGAGTGAATGGGGAGTTTTTACTGTTGACGTCGAGCATCACTATTTGTTCTGGGAGCATTGAAATGTCTTGAACTTCAGACCTGCATTGGTAAGGTCGAATCTTCAATGAACACCGTCAACTTTATCTTGAGTTGTTAAAATATTCACCATGGTTTCCTGGAAGCCGATGTTACGCGTATTTATTTGTGCAAAGAAAGTCGCAAGATATCCCACTTTGGAAATAAGAATATTATCTGTTATTATGGTGTGTTTCTCCTCTTCCGCCCTCGCCTTTTCACGAAACAGGCAATTTCCTGCCGGAACTCGGGTACTCTATGAAACATCTCGCTAGATGATAACGGTCGTAGTTCTATGTATAACAAGAGCATATCGAATTTGGTGCCAACCTCTTTGCAAAACCCTTTGAGGACTCCTGTTATTTTGCACTGCCTCGAATGCGATTTACAACCTTTACTATTTGAGTAACTACATTCACCAAATCAGATGGAAGTTTTTTCAGTGGCAAAGCATAACGACGTGGTCGTAATAGCAACTGCGAATACATTTCATGTATGATGAAATTCCTGAACAATGCATTTAGAGCAGCTTCTCTCATTATTGTGTGGAATCCAGAGCGAATGCCCTGCATAGAAGGCGATCGATCTGCACATACACCTACCATCTTCGACCATTGCATCTCATATTCCTCAACAAAATTCTTTACTAATCAGGACATATCTTCGCTGCTCGTAGTGTTGTGCAAAGGAATGACTTGATCTCATTTCGTTGAACACCATCACAGAAACATCCAAACTCATGTCCTCGGTACGACTTCTGATTGTGTTGTTAGCAAGAGATTTCTTGTTTATCTTTTCCACAATTTTGGCAAGTAAGTGACTGACCTAGGAAAGAAGAACACTGAGCGAGCTGATTATTCGGTGAACCCAACAATAAACTTGCCGCACCAAGCAAGTGGCTGGCTGCGGCTAGTTGTCACCGCTGACTCAGCACTAATTTTTAATAATTTCGTTAATACATTCGCTGGGGTCTTTGCCGCATCATGTCACACATTAATGCTGATATCTGACGATTTCAGAATTAGTTACCTATTTAAAAATAATTAGTCTAATGAAGTATTGATACTGATTTTTCGCAACTAAACAATAATCGAAACCTTCCTGTTTTTACTCGACATAAAGTTTCATTCTACCCCTATGGCGGTAGTTAGCGACAGGATGGGAGCCTCTGGCCTGTACTATATATGCGGTAATTATCGACTCACTGTACTGCCGGCGTATACTTATTGAACCAGAAATTTCCTAAATAGTGTGAACGAGTGTTTGGAAGAATTAAGTAACAGTAGACATTGAAAACTAAATACATTGTACATGACGGAAAAATATTGCAACACCAAAAATTAATTAATGTAGAGTAATAGAATTTAGGGAATGCAATTTGTCGAGGTAACATATTGAAGTGATTAACACTGAAAGATCACAGGTTAATGTAGGCGTGGGATTAATCGTTGCAAATGTGAAATGCTAGTACATTAATAACCGGTGTAGCCGCCAGAATGCTGAATGTAAGCATGCAAACGTGCATGAATTGTGTTGTGCGGGTGCCAGATGTTAGTTTGTGGGATGACGTTCCATGCCTGTTGCAATTGGTAGGGCAATACAGGGACCGTACGGTTAGTGCTGCCTGTGAATGACGCTGGAGTTGTCTTCCCACAGGTGCTGGATTGGAGACAGAGCTGGAAATCGATCATGTTAGGTTACAATGGTGGTATGTGGGCGAGTGTCACTCTGTTGGAACCCCAGCCCCCCGCCGGACGCTGTTCAGGCAAGGCAGCACAACAGTTCGAATCACCAGACTGACGTAAAATTTTTCAGTCAGTGTACGTGGGTAACCACGTGGGTATTACTGCTGTCACACAAAATCGCATCCGAGACCGTAGCCCCGGGTTTAGGTCCAGTGTGTCTCGCATACAGACGGTTTGGTGACAGACCCTTAACTGGCCTCCTTGTAATCAACACAGGGCCATCACTGGCACCGAGGCAGGACCACCTTTCATCAGAAAATGGAACAGACCTACATCCTACCCTCCAGTGAGCTCCCGATTGACGTCACTGAATTCGAAGCTGGTGGTGGTGTGGGCTCAGTGGACTGCATACTACAGGGCGTCTGACTGTTGTTGTTCTTGAAGTAACCGATTTGCTACAGTTCGTTTTGCCCCTCGGGGCCAACTGCTGTTTGAAATGCTGCTGCAGACGCGGTACTATGTGACAAAGCCATATGGCAAACACGATGGACTTCCCTCTCGGTAGTGCCATGTGGCCGTCCGGAGACCGGGATTCTTGCGACCGCGCTTTCTCGCGACCACCTCTGCCAGCAACCATGTACAGGGGCTATATGTCTGCCAAGTCTTTCTGCAATATCGCAAAAGGAACATCTAACCTCTCCTAGCTCAATTACACGACGTCATTCAAACCCAGTGAAATGTTGAGAATGGCATTTTTGTAACCTTAAATACATCTCGAGTGACATCAAGTCACCACGTCCAGTCTCAAAGGTAACTAACGCTCACGACAGTGTATTCGGTGCAAACCTGATTTGCTTACTCTTAGTGGCCGTACTAGCGCCACTCTTATGCGACAGGCGCGAAATCTGAATAGCCATCATGTTTCAGATGTAGAAACACATATAACCTTCTTTTATGCCCCACAACTCCTTCTTGGTGTTGCGATTTATCTCCGTCGGAAAATAATTTATTACGTCCAAGATCACTTAAAAATTAAAATTCTCATGTTATTGGTCTCAGCACTTGGCTGCCATCTTCATATGTGATTAATCCACTAACAGCTTCGTCCCACTTAAGTCTCTTCTGATATGAGACGATATGATAGGTAATAAACTGATTTATGGGGAGGTTTACTATCTTTTGGTTCAACACATCGATTTTTTTTTAATTGCGTTTTTGGGTCCATAAAAGTGTTTAGAATCCACCCCTGAAACGGTTTTTTCGAATACGGAACGGAAATGTTTATTAAAGATTGAACAAAAAATGCACCTGCCTGTAATCGGCCTTTTTCAAGAACCAGTTTTTTTTCTTTCGGAGGACGAGTTATTGTACCGGTGCTTGGTAGGAAACACACAAAATTCAAATAAAAGTTTGAAGGCGTGTGTTTGGATGTTAGCCCCCAAGCATTTGCATTCCGGTGCGAAGACTGTGGAGACAGCAACTTTCTTGGCAGTGAGCAGCTTCAGCGAAGGGTATTCAGCAATTCTGAAGACCATGACTACGATGGACGTCACCCTGGGACTCTATTCGACGCAGTTCGCCAAGCATTCGGACGACCACCGGGTTGAAGCGGCCGAAAACCGCTTGTCACCGGCCGTACGAGCGGCTTCTGGAGCAGCGCAGGGCGGCCCAGATCGAGCAGAACGCCCTCTCTGAGGAAGAGGAAGGACTAGTTTGTGGACCCGGAATAGCAGATGCAACGTACATTGCTTAATATTGCATTTATATGTAGTCAAAAGTTCAAACGCGTTTTTCTTAAAATGACGTTTCTTTAACGCGCGGTATGGCAACTTCAAATCTACTGAACCGATTGGCATGATTCTTTGTTTCCGACGAAGCTAACTAACTTGTCTAGGAGTTGTACCACTTTTATTCCGATCCATCAACTATAAATATTTTTACTTGGCCAGACCAAGTCGAAAAATCGATGAAAAAAACTACTTTTTTTTTCAAATGGCCGCCATTTTGTTTCCTATGGTCCAAATAAGAGAGGTACAACTCCTACAGAATCTTCTATATTTCGCTAACCTTAACTCAATGTTGATTTCAGACGAGCCGGATGACCTGTGACATGGAAATTTTGTTTCGTTCCAACGGCACTTCTACCTTTGCTCTTCGACATTTCCGGTCGAAAAAATTCCAGTTTGTAGAGGAAATATCAATAAACATTGTGACCAAATTTGACATTATAACCCATCCCGAGTAAAAATTCTCAAAGAACATGCTTTTTTCGGCCCATAGATAATAAATATCCCCTTAATGAGGCTTCATGAAGTGCAGAACATTTCAGAGGAATTTTTATACATCTTGTCAAAGTTGTTTGCGGATTAATAACATCTGAAGATGGCAATTAAATGCTGAAACAGTTAATGTGAACCATATAACTTTTAAGTGATCTTGGACGTAATGAAAGTTCCGTTTAGTAATATGTCAGTTTTGTACATTTGTTATATTTGATAAACGGTTTAGTACTTTGCGTCAAAGTGTTGATGTACCTGTAATCGTAATGACATTTAGATATTACTGTAATGTGGATGTTACCAAAAGTCTGTGATTCCACTAACTGCACTATTGCTTTATTGACTGCCTGTGACGATGATTTACGTGGTGGTCCGCGGTTTCAGCATTCTTCTAAAAACGTCCAAGGACATACAGTGTACAGCGCAGTTCTCTTACAGGACGATGTCATTGTAAAAGAAGTCATTCCTTAATTCTTCAGAGAACTAATTTGCCATGCCTAGCTCACGATAATGACTGACGGTGGTCCCTATAACGTCATATTAAATTGTATCTACCTGTTGAGTTACAGTATTTATGTGGCAAAATTTTCTTAAAAAGAAGGGATAGGGTGTAAGACTGGCGAGCGCATCTACTGAAGAATCGCTCCAGTTTTATTCAAAATTTAAGCAGTACTGAAGATTCGCAGGAAGTCTCTACGTAACAAACAGTACATCACTTGGTGACAAAACATTATGAACACGTTCTTAATAGCGTGTCGGTCCACTTTTGGAACGCAGTGCAGCAACGATTCTTTGTGGAATGGATTCGAATGTTTAGTGATAAGTTTCCGGAGACATATGACGTCAGATATCTAAGCGACAGGTCAAAAAATTGTTTAAAATAGCGGGCCGCTGGTCCGTGGGCGCGGAGCTGGCTCCAAAAAGTGTCCCAGAAGTGTTCCGTGGGCTTCAGATCAGGCGAATTTAGTGCCCAAGACATCAACGCTCCTCAAACCACTGTAATACGGACAGTTATTCTGCTGGAATATGCCACCATCGTCGGGAAACATGAAAAAAAAAGCGGATGCAGGAAGTCCGGAGTAATGTTCGCGCGTTAGACATCTGCCATGGCACCTTAGATTACTACAATAGCTCCCACGTAAGCCCAGGTGAATGTCCCGATAGCTTAATACTACCCTTATCGGCCTGCATCTGAGGTGCGATGAATGTTTCGAGTAGCCCTTCGCTTCGATTACTGGACACGATCGTTGACTTAGTGTAAAGAGAAACTAGATTCAACTAGGCGGCACGTTTCCATTTATTTACGCTCCACTCAAGTTGATGTTCTGCCCACTGCAGTCGGAACTGACGACATCTTTGGGTCAGTGTGCGAACACGGAGGTGTCGTACACTGCCAAGCACCATGTTCAATAACGCTCGTTGAAAGCAGTTCTCCGAAACACTTGTTCCTGCAATAGCATTGTATTCCATCGTCAGATGTGCCACCGATCGCAGCCTGTCCAGCGTTACAGAACGAGAAAGCTTCCGACCTCCACGTTTAGGGTTGAGGCGTCCAACACGTTGTGACGTACTCGTGGTTTCACCATCGTTCTACTTTCCACACAGGCTCATGACAAAAGCAGCCGACCACTTGCGGTTACCGAGATCCTCGTTTCCAGCTCCCAGGCCATAACCGTCTCCCCAGCGTCAAAGTCGTTTGTGTCAACGGATTTTGCCATTTACGGCCCGTATTATTGATATAATGATTCCTAGTTCGTTTCTTCTCAAATTGTACACTTTCGTTTGCACTTAAGTTGCCTCCTATGCCACCAGCTGGCATTTCGCCCGGCAGTGAGCAGTGGTTTCCACCTTTCGGCTCGACAGTGTATATCGCATCACCAGTGGAATATTTTCGCTGTGTTGTGATGAAAGAATAATCGATACGTTGAAACTTCCTGGCAGATTAAAACTGTGTGCCGGACCGAGACTCGAACTCGGGACCTTTACCTTTCGCGGGCAAGTGCTCTGACCAACTGAGATACGTTTCCTGAAAGAATAACCGGCGACCCTCCTAATAAAAGTGACCCTGTGTCGTGAAAGAACGTTAATTACTGGATACAGTTTTAAAAAGGCACACGTAAAATTTCGAGTGTCTGTCCATCTCTTCCTCGTCCCTTTCTCTGTCCATTTCTCCCTCCCCTCTCTCTGTTCATCTCCTCTTCCGCCACATTTGTGTCCATCACCACCTTCCCCTTCTCTGTCTCTCCTACACTTCCTCACCCCATTCTCTCTTCTTGTTATCGCGCCCTCCCTCATTCCAATAGGAGGTTGCTGGTTGCCACCCCCAGAGAATTTCTCTCCAGATAGTAATATGTATATCAAGTTTGGTGGAAATCGGTCAAGTAGTTTAGGAGGAGATATTGAACATAATAGATACATACATTTTTATAAATTGTATGGATATAAATGTGTAGTTGTTAACGATAGTTGGTGAAGCAATTACAAATGAACATTTTTAGTGCTTCATTTCCGTGCTCTACAGAAATAAATGAAGTGCAGTTATGACACTAATGAGCTGCCTCTTGAAAGTTGTAAACAAGCTACGTTAATTTCATCCTAGTGTGCCAAGTCCGGAGAGTTTTCATCGGATTCTACAAAGTATTGTAGACATCGACAGGTATACGGCAATATAACTTTGGCTTTGGTGAATTCTTTGTAGAGTAAAGAACCCACTGAACAGCTTCCTTTTGAGCGTGGTAAGTGACAATACTGCACTGAGCATGTTGCATGCATAGCCCGATAGCCCGTGTTTCTGTCCTCCGCTCCATATGCTGAGTAGGAGACCAAACTCTATGAGCGAACTGTGTTAATAAGAGTTTCTTCTTTAAGCCCCCTACGTGGAAGACGGATGAAAGACAGACTTTGCGATCTGTTGCTCTCCAACACCCATGTACATAAACTGAAGCAAGACATTAGTGAGAACGTACTTGAACATAACATGTCAAAAAACCGCCTCAGTTGCGAAATGTTACAGGTCTTTACCCAGGTTTCAGCTAGAGCAATCTAGCCTCCTTCAGAAACATAAAATTATTTTATGCTTCTGAAGAAGGCTAGATTAGTCTAGATGAAACCTGGGTAAAGACCAATAACATTTCGCAACTGAGGCGGATTTTTGAGATATTAATTTAACACAGTTGCTGACAGGGCTGCAATATGTTAAAAATTCTTATACTTGAACATAATTTTTTATGGCCCACGCTAATCTAATTAATTGTATCCGACAGAGACCTAGTCCACCTCCGAGTACTTAGCTCTGCTGGCGACTAACCCAGAGCTCCCGAGTGTCTTTTCCGACTACCACATCAGATTTTTCTGTGGTGTGAAGATCTGTACCGGCTTTCACCAAACCTTGTGTGGCCAGATGAGAGGCTGCTCCACAGAACAGACAGCAAAACTGAGTGCCGTGGCACTGACATGGCGGGTTTGAACCAGCCATAGAGCTACGTTAGCCCTGGTCCCTTTACCGCGTGCTGCAAAGGGACTGTCAGAGGCATTTATGTGTTACTTTTCCAGTAATATCATGTTCATGTGTCTGGTACACTCTAAAACGGTTTTGAAAATGTCTTAAGCAGAAGACGTGGACTATCGAATAAAAAGTAGAGGGTAATATTTAATAAAGGTGTATCCTGGTGTTGAAGGAAGTTACAAGAAATGTAATATCTTAACATTTGCTTGATACATTCGTTTATTCTCTTCTGGACGACTATAGTTGAAAGAATGCTAAGACAGATAGATTCACAGCACTACATATGGTGTTTATCTTGCCCTTCCTTCAATGTTTTCAGCGACCACTCTGTTCTGTCGATTCGTTATTCTCTTCATTATGCATTTTTTTATTCGTGCAGAATGTCTTCGTTTCTTATTCGATCAATCTATCTAATCTTCAACAGTCTCCTGTAACACATTTTTCAAAGGCTACTTTCTTTTTTATTTCCGTTTTCGCAATGACTATATTTCTTACTTACACAGTAATATATTTCAAACAAACCGCCACTCTCCGTTGTCGGAGTCACGAATGCGCGCTAGTCGTAGCTGGTTCGACTGTAGGTGGTGCATATATTGTTATTCTGTTTAGCTAGGGAAGTATGAAAAGTGGTTATCTAAAGTACGTGATCATCACGCATTGCGCTAATGCCCTAGGCTGATGCTCAGTTGCCTGAACAGCGTTACGTAGAGTACTGTCAGTTGACACTGTTGATGATGATTCGTCGGCAGGATGGGGACATCAACCTCGGCTGTTCCCTTAATGTTTAGGCGACAACAATAGAATAACTGTAGGTGGCCGGTTTCCCAAACTCCCGTACTTTTGTCGTTACTCGTCGATAGGTTCACAAACAACGCCATAAAGCTCAACCACTCATTCCCGTCACCCACTCGAGAAAAATGCACATTTGATGCTTGATAGCAGTTGGAGAAAAGAAAGTACGAACCATCTGCACTTGGTCCTTTCCTAGGACAGCAATGCAAGATTATCGCATGCCTCCCAGTGTTAGTTGTATGGATCCAGTTGTGACTGTGATCTTCACATCACAAAAAACAAAATACGTACTAAACTACTAATAATATCACACCCCGACAAGAACTGCGACATAACTCAAAAATATAGTACTTGAGAAAAATCGAATACAAGAAAAGAAACAAATGTGCATATTACTGTCGTGTAGAATTCAGTGGAATTTAATACCCAAAATACTTACTCGAAATTAAAAAAAAAGGCTTATACTATTTCTATATGGGTTGAATGGAATCCTTTAAATCGATTTTTCTTAGGTATTGCATTTTTTATTTGAGTCATTGTTCTTAACGGAATCCGATGTGATAAAAACTCAGAATCATAGGCAATAGAGTAGATTTTTGATTCATTATAGCATTCATAGAAACTAGACTTATATGATGTCACGAACTGCTGTTGGTGTTCGGTTGTCAATCTCAAGATCGGACTGATGCAGTTTCCCAGTTTCATGGAAACTCAAGATCGGACTGATACAGTTTCCCAGGTCTGTCGCTAGCCAGCTACCTATGGCTGGTTCTAGAACATTCATTTCTCCACACAAGGAACGTATCATTTGACCCCGACCCCTTCCTCGAGTACTTTCACTCGTGTTAGTTTTTGATACTAATTATGATACAACCTGTACACAGATTTTGCGCTTGGATGCCTCAGGTGCCCCCAAGCGGCCGTCACTTGGGCAGTTAATCGACCCTGCACCTTTCTTAATTTCAGCGTTATTGCTGCATGCCACGTTATCACAGGTCTCCTTACACACTGATTAGTAATTCTCCAGTGATATTCTTTTCTTTGCTCAACTATATCTTTTAGCTATTACTCGTGTCGTAATACACCTTTAGCCATTGCCGTGCATGTGTCCGCGGCTCGTGGTCTTGCGGTAGCGTTCTCGCTTCACGCCCACGGGGTCCCGGGTTCGGTTCCCGAGGGTGTCAGGGATTTTCTCTGCCTCGAGAAGACTGGGTGTTGTGCCTCTTTCTTCATCATTTCATCCTCATTGACTCGCAAGTCGCCGTAGTGGCGTTAAAGAACTTGTGGAGCGGCGGCCGTACCGCCCCGCGAGGGGTCTCCCGGCCACCAATGCCATACGCTCATTATCATTACCGTGCATGTTCTATAGCAGAACTTTTTTTTTCTCGTTGACTTGTTGCAGGACACCTTAATGCATTGCTCGTTCAGTCCGCCTCATTTTCAACAGTCACCTGAAATAACATATTTCAAACACTTCTAGCCGTTTCGTTTCTTTCTTCTCGACAGTCCAGGTTTTGCATTCAAACAAAGCTTCTCCCAAATACAGTTTCTTTTCATTAATGTTTTTCTGGTCCAAATGTTTCTATTTTTTGTGTTACAGCTATGTACTAATAAAAATGATGGCTTGTGTTAAAGAAGAGAAAGCCGAAGTCCGACTTTATGTCGTTAACGATCTGTTTGAGCAAGGTGACTCATTTAGTTATTTAGCGAGTATCATCAGTAGGGGTGGACGGAGCGAAGCCGAAGTCGGAAGCAGAACTGCTCAAGCAAACACTCTCTCCAACGACAACAATATAATTTTAACTACAGAAAGCACCTGCCTTTAAATTGGTAAAACCTTTCTTAAAGCTTATGTTTGGAGTGTGGCATGCTACGGCTGTGAAATCTGAAGTCCGTGGACTGACAAAGAGGAGAAACTAAATTCTATCGAGATGTGGAGTTACAAAAATAAAAATAAAATGGACCAATATGTTGCAAGAGAAGAGATCCTTGAAGGAGTGAGTGAGAAGAGCAGCCTGTAAAAGTCAGTTATCAAAAGAAGAGTCCAAATTATTGACCGTCTAATGAGAAACGATGGATTCCTGAACAAAATAATACAGGAGTATGTTAATGGGAAGAGAAGAAGAAATGAGCAAGAAGTGCGAAAGACGACAAGAGTGGAGATCCGCTGCCTGCTTGACTGCTTCCAATCTATCCTCGTATTGGTCATTAGAGAAGATGAAGCTATGTGAGAAACAATACGAAACTGAGGAACGCGACCTTTGGTTTGGAAGCAAACTAACTGCTACACTAGTACATCTGTGAAATCTGCATTGCTAAACCAACACGATCATACGGCCATTCAGTCCCAGTGGCATGGTGCTTATCTAAAGGCTTCCAGGGAACATAAAAAACTGATTTTCAGTATTTCATATTCTTCTTCTTTTGTTTTACCCTCTGGAGTACGATGATTCCCTCGTTTCTTTGAGTGTTGCTCCTTCCTGTATGACTTGTATTTCTTCATCTTCTCTGATCTTCCTCTCATCCTCTTCTCTTCCGAGATGATGAGGTTCGACTTCATTTTAAGACAGCTTACAAACCCATTATTACCCGGCTATTCATTTTGCCAAATTTCTATTAGAAACGAAAACAAAAAATTGTCTGCAATAAAGTATCGAAACAATTTCATTTCCGAGTATCCGTGAAAGCACCTTTGAAATTCTGAAACTGTTGTCAAAGAAATGTGTATATGTACAACGTACAAATGTATAAGCACAGTATCCAATATAAGAAACGTGATCCCGGACAGCGTCTTTACACTGGGCGCAGCTGCTTTCTGTGTGTACAACGCGATTTTGTAAACGTCTCTATGGCAACAGCTCTTTATAGCTCTATAGTCAGCTATTATTTTCGCCTCCAGTTGTTTGCGCTGCGTAATTCCAAGCTGTCAAAAGCGATGCCAGGATTTCCTTAAGCTGACTCTACTGGAGGAGCATCTTAGTGGTAAACAATCGATCTATTAAAACTTCATGCTCGATGCGGCATTCTCTGCCTCGTGATGACTGGGTGTTGTGTGATGTCCTTAGGTTAGTTAGGTTTAAGTAGTTCTAAGTTCTAGGGGACTGATGACCATAGATATTAAGTCCCATAGTGCTCAGAGCCATTTGAACCAATCTATTAAAACTTCATGCTCGATGCGGCATTCTCTGCCTCGTGATGACTGGGTGTTGTGTGATGTCCTTAGGTTAGTTAGGTTTAAGTAGTTCTAAGTTCTAGGGGACTGATGACCATAGATATTAAGTCCCATAGTGCTCAGAGCCATTTGAACCATTTCGATGCAGCATTCTTTCACGTATTTCGTGGTTTGCTGAGACATATCTCTTAGCCTTTTGTCGTACAATGATGTGTTTGTATACGTACATTCAGCGACATATGTGGTCACCATCTGGGAAATATGTTATGAATAGAGTTAGTAGTAGAGAAGTAATAAATTTAAAGGCAGTGCATGATCAGCAGTTTTTCACGCATATCAATGTTTATGAAGTCTTGTGGTACGATGATATACTTTTTTACAAGCATTTAGCGGCGTATGTGGATACTGCCTGCTAAATTTATTGCTAATACAGTTCGTAGCACAGAAGTAATACGCCTAAGCGTCATGGAAGATGCAGCAGGTTTCATGCATTTCATTGTTTATTATTTTACATCTCCTGAACTATGATAGATAGGTAGTTCTTACCCCAGCAATGATTGTTGCCTGACAGTAAGTGACATGTGTACCAATTTTTGTTCCAATCGATCTAGTTTTTTGGGAGGAAATATGGGACACACACACAAACACACACACAGTCATTTTTATGATATGAACGGATTTGCCTTGAAACGTTATTTTTCATCCTTTGTTCTTATCTGAGCGTTTCTATCGGCTAATGACTTTTCTGTGATTTTTAACTGTATGAGGTCTTTCTCAGTTTACGTTATGGAAAAAATCAAAATTTCATTTATATAGTCTTTTAGAGTTTATTCTGAGAATACGTCCAGAGATTTCATTTCAGATGTGCACAAATAAATAAAGAAAATAAAAGTAAACAATACAGATAAAAATAAAAAAGAACACAAAAAATAATATTTTGTTATTCTGAAATTTTGCTCCTAGGATTTATCTTAAAATTTTTCTTTTTTTCGTTCCAATTCTTCTATCTGGCCTATGCGATTCATGGTTGACGTTTCTGCTGCAATTAATGTTTCAGGATGGATCACTGTTTTGTAATGCTTAATTTTGGACCCCAATGACAGGGTATTTCACTTCGTATGTCTCTTTTGTCAATTGGAAGGCAGGTTCAAATTTCTTTTTCCTACATTCTATTGCCTTGCATTCTATTGCATTCCAGATAATTCATTCTTCAGATATTTAAATTCTCTTACTGTTTTTATTTCCAGTGCTTGGAGTTTGAGATGTTTATTTGGGAGTTTGTTGTTCGTCATGATTTCAGTTTTCTCAAAGGAAATGTTAAGACTTTTTTCAGCTCCCTGTTTCTCTAGTTCAAGGATTTGTTCCTTTGCTTCCTCCACTGCATCTGCAAAGACGATGCAGTTCATTTGAGATTCTTCTTTTTGCAACACGGCCTTATACCAATCTTTACACTTTTATTTCATTATATGATAATTTTTTCAAGTGCTCAATTAAGCACTAACTGGAAAAGGCCTTCCACTTGCTTTACTCTCGCTTTTAACCCACATGGGTTGGATAATTCACCCACGAATTTAACTTTTAGAAACATGTTTGTAATAGAGGCTATTATTATGTTAGTTGTTTTCTTATCCATATCCAGTACTTCTACAATGGATATTAAGGATTTCCTATTAATCACATGATACGTCTTCTTGGAATCAACATAGGGAACTATATATGTCTTTGTCCTGGACTTTTGGTATGCCATAGTACTTTAGAGGTTTAGTTCACACAACGTGAGCTGCCTTTTCTGAAGCGACTCTGGTACTCCACGAGTTGTGGGTCCAGTAATGGCTCTGCTCTATTTAAAAGGACCTTTGAAAGAATCTTATAAGTTATATCCAGCAATGATATTCATCTGTTATTGTTTGAGCTTGTTTTGAATCCTTTTTTTTTTTTAAATGGTAGATGAGAGCTGTTTTCCACTCAACTGGGGTCTCTTCTTCTTCTCAAATTTTACTGAGGATATACTGAAGATATTCAATGGCATTTTTACTATCTTTTTTCGATATCTTGGAAATTATTTCATTTTCGGATGATTCTTATTTATTTTTTACTTCTGAAATGATATTTTGTAATTCTTCAAGTGTTGTTGGTTCCGATTATGGTTAGAAGAGTTATTTGGAGTGAATCAAAATTTTTCAAGAATGAGTTCACAGTTAAGTAGTTTGTCGATATATCCTACTACTAATAATTTACAATTTTCCGTATCGTTGTGAGCAATGTTCCCATTAGTATCTCACAATCGGAGGGTTGGAGCTTTGTATTTTTTGTTTGAAAGTTCCATGGATGCTTCTTGTGTTGTTTCTGATAACCTCTTGACCAGTCTGGAGAATAATTTTGTTTTCGTATGCCTCCTTAATCATTTTTATATTTTTATCAATCTTTTTCCTAATTATAATGAGATTTAATCTGTTTTTCTCTGTTTTTTGTGATTGCCACTGTTGCCAAGCCTGCTTTTTTTTACAGTGTATGTATCACACTGCATGGACCACTAGGTACGTTTTTTAAATTTAGTTTGGGGTGCTATTTGTTCAGCTTTGTTTAGTGAGTTTTGCTTGATATTTTCCAGTTTCCAGTCTGGATGTTTCCTGTCGCCATTATGAAGTCATCTGAATTATTATGTTTTCCGTGGGGTATTCCCGGCCTTCAATTTTTTTTATATGTATTTTCTGTTTGCGATGATTTTAAACTCGATTTTACACATGTAATAGTTCAAATCCAAGTTTTCACCCCTGAGCACATCCATAATTTCTTTGCGAAATCTTCATCATTGTTATATGGTGAACTTGGAATTCCCCTGAGCTGGAATTTAGGGAAGCCCTTTTTTTCTTGTTTTTCGTGGTTCTCTTCTGAGTGCTGCAGATTTAAGAATTAGACTGTGTGCCTGCCAAAATGCTATTAGCCTGATGCCATTTCTATTTGTTCTCTAATAGACGGGATGGTTTCCAATGATTTTCTTACACTTTTTTATTTGACAATCCGTTCATTAACATGAACGACAATCTTACTTTTTGGAATTTTCTGAATCAGGTTGTCTAGTTGGTTGCAAAAGGTCTCCGCTTACTTCTTACTTTTTCTATTGTGTTCATTTATTGGTGCACGTGCATTAATAATACTGTGCGTTTTATTTGTTCTTTTAGACGTGACACGAGAACGTTCTATTTGTAGTTTTAAAAATAAGACTTGAGATTCTATCAGACTGGGAATCAAATTTAACTACCGAAATTAACAATTTTGTGTCTACTACAAAGGCTGTTCCAAAACGTATATTTTTCATCACTCTCTTTCCTACTTCCCCTTCATATATTCTCAAATCTTCTGAATCAAAATTATCTGTGTCTATAAATCTTGGTTTTCATAACTAATCGTTATTAAAAGCAGGAAAATTTAAGCACTTAATGGACAAAATGAAGAATCACAAAATAATTATAACAGCTTTACAAGTAACAAGATTTATAGTGTTTCACGTTATTATTGATCGGATTTCCAAATTTAAAATGCTGTCATAACCTTACATTAAAGGCTTAACGCAGTAACTATTAAACTGATAAGCCGGACAACGTAAGTGATAGAGTGCTAGTAACCCATAACATATTCATCCAATATTTGAGGATGAGAGCACTTAGCTACTTCCAACGAACTTTACACATAATTTCAAACCGTTTCGAAAGCTTTCCCCGCTGACACCCCTACGAAATCATTAAAAGAAAAAAGTTTATGAAGTTCTACTTTTTCACTGTTTTTTTTTCAGCAAAACTTCAGCATCAGGCATGATGTTCTAATGTATTACTTCTTTACTACTACCTCTATTCGCAACACATTTTCCAGACTGCACGCAGATATACCACAGAATGTACCTGCAAGTTTTACTTCAGGAGACACGATGTCATAAAACTTGGAATGGGAGAGAGACTAGCTTTCCTTAAACGGGAGCCCATATTACCCATATTATCTGTAAACAATGTCTGATTTACCACTGAAAATACCTACATCAACATCTGCCTGTATGCTCTGTATTTCACACATAAGTGCGTGGCAGAGGTTTAGTGGAACCGCCTTTAGACTATTTCTCTACCATTCCATTGTCATAAAGCGCGCGGTAAGAAAGAACACTTAGATACTGCGTGCTCTAATTCCCCTTGTTTTATTACGATAGTCATTTCTTCCTATGTAGGCTGGCTTTAAACAATATTTTTTCCTACAGAGGAAAAAAGTTGGTGGCTGTAATTTCGCGAAAAAATCTCACAGCTACGAAAAATTCCTTTGTTTTAATGACTGCCACTCCAACTCGAGTTTCTTACCTGTGACACTCGCTCTCTGGACTTTCTTGAAATCCTCCACCAGTCCATTCTG
Organism: Schistocerca serialis cubense; assembly: GCF_023864345.2. Classification (NCBI taxonomy): domain Eukaryota; kingdom Metazoa; phylum Arthropoda; class Insecta; order Orthoptera; family Acrididae; genus Schistocerca; species Schistocerca serialis. The sequence goes on along the minus strand of NC_064639.1, from coordinate 101,957,296 downwards.
ATACGGATCCCATATAGCGCAGTAATTTTGCAGCAGAGAGCGGACAAGCGCAGTGCAGGGAGTGTCTTCATTAGACACTTTGCATCATCTAAGTGTTCTGCCAACAAAACGCCGTCTTTTGTTCGCTTCCCCCTCTGCATATTCCACGTGATCGTTGCAGTTTAAGTTGTTCGTAATTGTAATACCTATGTGTTTAGCTGAACTGACAGCCTTTAGATTTGTGTCATTTATCGTGTACCCGAAATGTAAAGGATTACTTTTAGCATGCACTTAGATAACGTCAGGCTTTTCATTACTTAAGGTAAATTGCCACTTTTTGCACCATATAGATATACTGTCTAAATCATTTTGTAATTAGGGTATAGAAAAATTTCCGCTACCAGTCACAATAAAAGGTTATTTATTTGTCACACGACCGGTTTCGGGCTTGCGCCCATCCTCAGGTGTTTATACATTAATGTACATGTTTATATTGCTGGAAATCACTGTATACCGAGCGAGGTGGCGCAGTGGTTAGCACACTGGACTCGCATTCGGGAGGACGACGGTTCAATCCCGTCTCCGGCCATCCTGATTTAGGTTTTCCGTGATTTCCCTAAATCGCTTCAGGCAAATGCCGGGATGGTTCCCTTGAAAGGGCACGGCCGATTTCCTTCCCTATCCTTCCCTCACCCGAGCTTGCGCTCCGTCTCTAATGACCTCGTTGTCGACGGGACGTTAAACACTAATATCATCCTCATCATCATCATCACTGTATAAATACAAAAAAATTATTTGCTTGGGACTAAACAGATACAAGTGGGACAATTGTGTCGAGGCAGCATTTGTCGAAAATATATCTGAACTTACATAAAGAAAAGCATCATTATTGTAGTTACGCTGAGGTGACAGTTTTTCCACTTAGTTGCACACTTATTATCATTTTCACGTCCATATTTCAGTTTTATAAAGTTTAGCTGCATATTTCACTATTACGATGTGCACTCGTGAAATACACTGTGTTTACACACAAACATGTGGACTATGGCCAAAGAAATTAGACATAACAGGTGTAAAGATGTTGCCCATACAGAAACATGTTTGTTATGGTCAAAGAACTTTGTCACAGGAAGTGCAAGTGTGTTGCACATATAGAAACTTAAAAAGCTATTACAGACTGCGAAGATTTTCGTGTATCAAAAAACTTCGCAGTCTATAATACCTTTTTAAATTTCTACATGTGCAACACTTGCACTTCCTGTGACTAAGTTCTTTGACCATAACCTACATGTTTCTGTATGAACAACACCTTTACACAGCGAAGTTCTTTGTGTTTCAGAATGTGTGACAAATCAATAACCTTTCATTGTGTCTGGTAGCGGAAATTTCTCTACACGCTATAAAGGAACAGTCACGGAGTTAAGCAGCATCCACTATGGATAAAATTCATTATATGATTAGTTTTGATCGTTTGGAGCCTTTACTAGACAGAAAATGACAGCATAATCAATAAACAATCTAAGAGATGAAACGTACCAATACATGATCGTTAGGATAAGTATGACATGAAGTGTTGCCCTCAGGTGTCAGGTTGTCATATTTACAATGATATATAAATTTTGTAGCAATCTTATTTCGTCTATGTTTTAATTATAGAACTCGATCTATTATACTGTTTCAAATTCTGTCATCATTTCCTTTCGACTTTAGCAAGCATACACGTACCTCTGTAGTTGTTCGAATTTTACTAATCGTTACTTGAACATGAAACACAAAAAGTTCTCACTTTCTAATTGGTTAATACCTTTCAGAAGAAGTGAAACTAGCTTTTCGTTGGTATTTATGAAATTAACACATGTAAATGATAGGAAAATTTTGCACCTAATAATCTTCAGATGGTTCAAATGGCTCTGAGCATTCTGGGACTTAACTTCTGAGGTCATCAGTCCCCTAGAACTTAGAAATACTTAAAACTAATTAACCTAAGGACATCACACACATCCATGCCCGAGGCAGGATTCGAAACTGAGACCGTAGCGCGTAGAGCCGCTCGGTCACACCGGCCGGCTAATAATCTTCATGATATAAGTAACTTTATAAAAAGTATTATGAATTTCAATACTAAAATCTAAAAGCCTTGTAGTAAAACTCTGTGTTGCAAGGTGAGAGGAGTAATACGTAATTCCCTGATGTCAGCCCTTATATCCCGGCATGTTTGCAATTGAAATCCATGATTTTTTTCTAATAATGGACGACGTAACCAGTAATAGTTAAAATAATATGTAAGGAGTAGGGAGTCAGCCATGCGAGTCTCAGTTTCCCGACAGTTTGTGTCAGGCAGTTTTTTTTTTTTTTTTTACGGTTTTGTAACCGTATGACACAATAAGCGGCTAATTCTGAAAGAGAAACATCGTATCAACCTGCATTTCTGAAATTTGTCTTGCCGGCCGAAGTGGCCGTGCGGTTAAAGGCGCTGCAGTCTGGAACCGCAAGACCGCTACGGTCGCAGGTTCGAATCCTGCCTCGGGCATGGATGTTTGTGATGTCCTTAGGTTAGTTAGGTTTAAGTAGCTCTAAGTTCTAGGGGACTAATGACCTCAGCAGTTGAGTCCCATAGTGCTCAGAGCCATTTTTTGAAATTTGTCTTGGCACTATCAAATCATTAGCTACACTGTTAAGAACTCATTAAGCTGCAGGAAATTTTGGTGGAGCAGATACGCGCAAATTCTTTTACAGTTCCTGAAGCATCGGATATCGTCGAGAAATGAACATGAGTATTTGCTATTAATTGTTCGATGGTATTACATTTCAGAGGGCTGCTCAGATTGCCTTCTAAATCATTTATATAGATCCTTGGGGATCAGCATTATCACTTCTGTTTTACTGGACGACGTTACTGCGAACTCTGATTTACGGGTGAATAATACAAACATAATAAAACCAACATAATTACGGCTTTGGGCCTCCAGTCCTGAAGGTTCCACAAGCATATTCTCAAATATGCGACACATTAACTCATATGTAAACGAAGTACATGTCTGAATCTGTTGTATACACGCGAGATAGGGGCGGGTAGGACGTCAAACGGGCCGTTTTGGAGCAGGAGAGACACCACAGGACGTTTTAATTTCCACTGTCTATACTTTTACAAGTAAATTCATAAAACTTTGTCAGCATGATCAGGAAGGATTCAGGATTCACACTCACAGCAGTGGAAGTTCAAAAATATAACAGAATTAATTTTGTTTTACATGAGAAAGTTCATCATTTTTTCACTTAATATTGGCTGCGTTTGTTGCCGTAGGTACAAGTTTCTTCATAAGTAAGAGAGATTCTTCGATTAATTTTGCACAGCATACAAACCATACTTATAGGTGTATGAAATTCTAGAAACTATTTAATTTATGCAAAAATGAATTTGCTGTTACATTTTAAACTTCGTGTTTAGAAAAAACTCAAATTTTATAGTTAATTATCTCAATTTTTACCACAGTTTTTAATAGATTTGGAAAATTCTAGATTTTCATACACCTGTAAGTACGGTTTGTATGCTGTGCAAAATTCATCGAAGAATCTCCCTTATTTATGAAGAAATGTGTACCTACAGCAACAAATGCAGCCAATGATATGTGAACAAGAGGTGAAATACACATGTAAAAAAATAAATTATTTTCTTATATTTTTGAACTTCCACCACTATAAGTGTAACTCCTGAATCCTTTCTGGTCATTCTGACAAAGTTTTATGAATTTATTTGTAAAAGTATAGAGAGTGGAAATTAAAATGTCCTGTGGTGTCTCTTCTGCTCCAAGTCGTCCCGTTTGACGTCCTACACCCCCCCCCCCTTAAAGAATTAGGGTGGGGTTTACTCGCGATTCATATAAACAGCCTGAACAGTGCACTTGGCTATGAAAACGAACAAAAAAAATGGTTCAAATAGCTCTGAGCACTATGGGAGTTAACATCTGAGGTCATCAGTCCCCTAGAACTTAGAACTACTTAAACCTAAGGACATCACACACATCCATGCCCGAAGTAGGATTCGAACCTGCGACAGCAGCGGTCGCGCGGTGAGAGACTGAAGCGCCTAGAACTGCTCGGCCACACTGGCCGGCGAAAACGAACATCTGGCAGACAGGTGTTACACTCCCACTAATCAGATGTTAATACAAAATCCTTCTTTTAAAAAAAACACAATTCCTCAGACGCACGACGTGAAACGCCTCGATTAACAGAAACGTATGATTACGGGACGTAATAATATGCAGAGGGAGCCACACAGAAGCATCGGAATGCGCGAGTACCGGCTGGTCCCGGGACACGCCCACGGCTGGGCTGGCGCTCGCGTAATCTACTGGCTGGCGGTACGGTAAGGTGAGCCTGTCATTTGGCCGATCGCCCCGGGATAGCGAGCCGCGTCCCGCGAGGCCGTCAGGAATGCGACCGGCGCGGCGACGTCCCGGCAGCGGCAGCGGCAGCGGCAGCGGCGGCAAGAGCGGTTGCGAGCACCTGGCGCGCCGCCCACATGCCTCTTCCCAGCCGTATTAAACGGGGCTATTAAAATTCTAAACACCGCCGGCGCCGGCCAATTTCCACCAGCGCTGCCGCCCCTCGCCCGCAGGTAATCGCCGGCGGCGACGCCCCCACAGCCGACCCCCACCCCAGCTCGTACCCACACACGGTCGCCAGATGCCGGGCGCGAGCTGACAGGCAGGGGTTGTCCTCGCCCGACTGAGGTGATCGTTGCAGGTAAGTCTTACACAGTCTAAAGCACTTGCATATCAGTGTGGCATTCTTCGAATTTCACCTTGGTGGTATGATATTCTATCCCAACCAGTATGCAACAAAGTTGCACTTTCTTGCGGTGCACAATTATTATCGTTGGGAAGAAATAATTACAGTCGAAATACCGGGTGGTTATAATACATTAAAGTACAGCTACAAACGGAGGTCCACTGTGGGCTGTAATTAGTGTATGGCAGCGAAACTCGGCAGATATTCTAATACGTTAATGAGGAATCGATTTATGCTGGAAAAAAAAATTAGTTCCTATTTTCGCCACCAGTTGCAAATCTGGCGCTGTGAATGCAACAAAGACGTATAGCCGTGTTTGTAATGGATTAGGAATAGGACATGGGCAGGAAAGGTCAAACAACTCAGAAAGACATATGCTGGTTTTGTTACGTATTAACTCCTGCTCACACAATTTGTCAAATATGAGCACTGGAGAAGAATGCTGCCACTCTACGAACTGCTGCACTAGCACTGGTGTATAGCGCTTCAGAATACTGTGCCCCAGTCTGGAGCAGCAGCCCGCACGCCATAAAAGTGGGTGTTCAACTAAATGCCACTCTGAGAACCGTCACCGCCACTCTCAGGCCAACCACCGTTGAGTGGCTTCCGGTGCTGGCAAACATCGCTCCTCCTTCCATACGTAGAGAGAAAGCAACCCAGGACATAGTAGAAAAAATTGAAGCAAACCCAAGGCTACCAATACATGCCGACATGAGAGGACCCACGAGACTGAAGTCCAGGAAACCTATCGTCTGGATCAGAACACTGGGCACAGAGGGTCTCGATGCTGAATAGAAAAATGCATGGCAGGGTCTGAGAAGAGACGTCGTGGAAAACCAAAAGGGTTGAAGGCTTCAATCTCAACAGTAAACACTGGTCGGCTCTAAACAGGTTTCGCACGGGAGTTGGACGATGCAGACAGCAGACAACCAAATGGGGCTATACAGACGATTCGTGTTGTGACTGTGGCGAGGTACAAACAATGGACCATCTTCCGGTTTGTAACATTAATGGTTTCAGGGAGGGCTCTCTCATGTCTCTCCACAAGTTAATGGACAATGCCAGGAAATGGCTCCATGATCTTAATGTTACTGTGTAACTAATTGTCTTCAATTTATGTGATTTTTGTTCCATTTAATGTAATAATGTAGTTTCCCTCACATAATTGTAGTTAAATAACTGATATAATTTGTTTCCACATTGTAAGTTCCAAACGTTTATTGTGATTCATATTAATCTTATCTGTTCTTTGTAAAATGTGTCTGGCAGATCGAACGAGAAATAAATAATACTGGAGACGTCGACAAGATGCCGCACAGCGCCAGATTTGCATCTGGTGGATCAATTGGGAAGTAGTATTTTTCCAGCGTAAAACAGTTCCGCATCAACACATTGGCATGACCATGAAGTTCCGCTGACATACTCTTATTACAGCCAACACTGCATCTCCGTGGGTAACTGCACTTTAATTATAACCACCTGGTAAAATACGTGTAACTTACCTTTTACTCCTTCGTGTTATCTCAGGTCGGGTTTCTTACGTGGATTGAAACACATTTCTCTGCCTTATACGTGATTTATTAACATCGGATCAGGCTTCTGAATTGTATCTTTACAGATCGCAAGCTAAACTCAGACTTTCCAAATCAGCACGCAATTCTCTTATCTGTGGTCTCGTATTTTCCATTAGAATTTTCGCAAAACATAAATATTATAGTTACCGAAATTTTTATAATTTGCACAGTAATTCTTACAAAGCATATAGTTTTAGAAACCTAAAAGTTGGGTTTACAAGAATATAGTATTACTTATTAAAGTCTTATTCAATTTCAAGAAAAAATATTCTGGAAAGCGAATGTTTTTATCTCCAAGAACTTTCCGTACAAGTTAGTTTTGGAAAAAGAAAACAGTTGTTCCAAAAGTGGAGAAAATGAGCTTTCAATAGACGTATGTAAACATTAATACAGGTAACAATATAACAACGTGCAATCAAGATAGATTTCTATGAATAAAGTGCTAAATATGATCGCAGACTTATTTATAGTCTTCATGTCTTCAGTTGATAGTAAATAACTTTCACTTTTGTATAAATTTTAGGCAATACGTACTTTGTAATATCTTTAATACAATTTCGACTGTTGCTCGAAGATATTCATTACATATTATGTATTTAATAAACAGTATGCAGCAAACATGGAGTGTTATTGGATCATTAAATCCCCCTTTTGTTTTTAATTACTTCATTTATTTTAAAATAAATGACGTGTCCAGAAACGTTCATTACCATATGTTTAACGTACATGTTTCACTTTTTTATACCTCTAAAGAAATGCTTCTATGATTTACAACATATACTCAATGAAATACTTACTCACATCTAACCATGTGTATCGCATTATATGTATGTATATAAGTTAGTGTCGAGATTTTGTGTTAACATTAGTTTCACCTTCTACAATAATAGCCATTTACCTACCCCTTCTCCCATTGTACCCAGTTGCCTACAGGGCTATCTTAATAAATACCGAAAACCGACACAGGTAAAAGTATATTTATTTATTCATTTAACCTGATCAGATTAGAGCTTTCAATACCCCTCTCACATCGCTCTAGTGGTTCATACATACACTAATTTTTTACGTTGTATTTCATTAAAAATTAAAAATAATGTAAGTAGTAAGACAACGGTATTAAAAGAATAAAAAATGATTTAATATAAGTAATGACAGTACCGAGTAAGAACAAATAACGTTAACACTGGTATTATTCCTACTGCTTGAAAATTACTGAAAATGTGTGTTCATGTATAAACAACACCTTTCTGGACCTAAGCAAGTGGCCTTAAATTTTTGTGAACGTTATTCTTATTTCGAGAGTTAATTCGATGAACTGAACCTTTTTTTATTATATTTCAATAAAAATGAAAAATATTATAAGTAGTAAGACAATGTTATTAAAAGAATCAAAAATGATTTGATACATGTAATGACAGTACTGAGTAAGAACAAATAACGTTAACACTAGTATTACTGCTACTGCTACTGCTGCACAAATAATAATAGTAATAATAGCAGACACAAAATATATTTATGGTATAAAAACGATATTTTCTGTGGTGTCGAGTTATGAGTGGGAGAAATTAAGATGTATTGCACAAGCTAAGAACTTTGGGAAGTGAGGCATACATGGTTGGAAAGAAGAATATTTCATAGTAATGAGGTAAATTTCTTCGTACAAGAAAACAGAGAGACGATATTGTCGCTTCAGTAAATGTGTCATTGACTGTCTTTTGGAGATGGAGCTGTTGTACAGTTCTCCGATACTGTGACAGAAGTCATTCCAGGCTCGGATTCCTGTTACTGGATCAGATTTCTTGAAACCGGCTGAGTGATCGAGTGGGACATAAAGCATTGGGCTCTGATGGGACGAGCGTTACTGCGGTGTTATTCAGACAGGATTGTTAAGATGGAATTGTCTTAGAACCTGCTGTATTTGTTGGTAAGGCGGTAGATCTAAGTCTACTAGTACGTGACTAATCTGTAATCCACAACTAAATGCCTGGGGTAGGGTTTATCGAAACTCTAACACTCCACTATCGAAAGACGCGCGGTAAAAACGAACACTTAAATCTTCCCGTGCCAGCTCTAATTTCTATTATTTTATTACAATGATTATTTCTCCCTTTCTATGTGGGCACTAACGAAATAATTTCACATTCAGAGGAGAAAGTGGGTGATTCAAATTTCGGAAAAGATATAGCCGCAACGAAAAACGCCTTCGTTTTAATGATTGCCACCCCAACTCGCGTACCGAGCGAGGCGGGGCACTGGTTAGCAAAGTGGACTCGCATTCGAGAGGATGACGGTTCAAACTCGCGTCCGGCCGTGCTGATTTAGGTTTTCCGTGGTTTCCCTAAATCACTCCAGGCAAATGCCGGGATTGTTCCTCTAAAAGGGCACGGCCGATTTCCTTCTCTAGCCTTCCCTAATCCGATGGGACAGATGACCTCGCTGTTTGATCCCCTCACCCAAACCAACTAACCAACCCAACTCGTATATCATAGCCGTGGCAAAGTCTCTCCTGTTTCGCAGTAGTACAAAACGAGCTGCCCTTCATTGAACTCTTTCGATGTTCTTCGTCAATGCTGAGATGTAGATGAGACAGACTCTATGGAGATCTCTGCGCTTGTCTGCACGTAGCCAGGACAGCTGCGCAGAAATGAAATATGGTTAAAGAGACGAACGCCCCAGATAGATCGAACGCAGACGTTCATCACTTGTTCCTGGAGCCGTGGGCTTTCCTGAGAAAGACTTCCCCGATATCATGACTGTAATCAGTACGAGAATAGAAGCAAAACAATTTCAGTATACTTTGTCCGCAAAGAAGCCATTTCTGAGGTAACTGCTATTGTTTCGTTACGAACTGCTGCTGGATTTATAAAATATTGCACAAGTTAATATAATTGAACAAGTTCGTAAAGGAAATTGAAGAGGAAAATGATACGACTTAACAACGTAGAAGATATCACCTTAATAGCATAAATATCTTTGAAACGGAAACCTTTCGAGTAAGCCCCCATCTAAATTGGGCTCTAATGTCACTCACGCCCAATCAATACAACGCGTAAAATATTTTGATTTGCGTTAAAATACAGAGGCTATGGTTGAAGTGGCAAGCTCACTGCACATTTTAAGAAGAATGAAGAGTATCAATTTTAAAATGAAGCTCAGCCGTTACATGAGGCGTGAACACAGAGTTCAACAGGAAAAGAACTGCACAATTTGTTCGACGTACTGGCTAGAGTTGCGGGTCCAATTTGTAACAAATCGTATTCTAAAGTAAGTCGTAGGATCAGCATTACTTCCTGTCTTCTTAGATTTCTGCGGAAAATGAACTGATCGTACCTAGACTCGGCTTTTACCAGTCCTTCCAATTGTCTGTATATAATTCATGTTAGTGTTTTCCAACCGTTGTTTGATAAACGGACGGTTCAGTATTGCTGAAATCCGTCAGCACTTGTGTCCTTCGGAAGTGGAATCGTTACGGTCTTCTGTAACTAAGAGACTAGTCCGCCTGTGTCATACATCTTGTACGCAAGCTAGAACAGTTCTGTCGTAAGAGGTTCTCCAAAGTGTCATAATAAATCTGAGAGAATATTGTCTTGTTTAGACTTAAACTATAGAGTGTTTTGTGAAATTCTTCTCGCAGTGTCACATCATTTCATTCTTAACCACATCCTTTTCTCTTTCCGTAATATTGTTATCAAGATTCCTTCCCCTTTTCAGCCTCCTCTTCTTTGCTTACAAGGGGAAGAATCGACTTTCTGAAAACATCTGTATTGTTATGTACGTTAAGATCTCAGATATCAAACACTGCAGACATTTACTCTGGTGGGCCATCTTTTACGAGTAACTAACAAAAAAAATTTAGGTAGTTTTTCTCACACTCAATAGCGTTAAAGAAGCTGCATCAACCAGTCTGGTTGCGTGGTGTAATGAAGAAGATGATAGTTACACACATAGGAGGTCGAGGGCTCGAATCTCGTCAGGTACAGTAAATTATTTTTATTTTGAAATCTATATTGAAATGACTGTGATCATATTTTCATTCAATTAACTGATTTAAACGTATTTTTTTGTTTCCATTCCTTTGTCACATCATTTTGATCATAGTATCAACTTCTTAGTTTGCACTCATTTTTCTTCCTATCATTCTTCCTCATCTTGGAATTTTTGTTCATGTCTTTTTAGTTAATTTTATGTACTAATTTCGATTTAATTTCCTTTGCTTTATCACCTTTTTTCCACATTATTTCGTTCATTACATCCATTTTTCATTTCGTTTGTATTTCGTTACACTTATAAACCCTTCTTTCATTTAAATTTTTATCCACATTATTTTGTCCATAGTGCAGTAGGTATTAAGGTTATATTTTAAATGTTTGCATGACGATTACCATGCGAAAGAATTGCACAGCTTGTAACGAAAAATACATTTTACACAATACTGCATAGTCAATGTATAAATAGATTATTTGGTCTTTTGTCTTTTAATTCATATATCGGAATTTTCAAATAACTGAATATTGTAGCAGATAAGTACAATTAAATTCATATTCACAAAATTCCGGTTGGATAAAGGGTGATATAAAGAAAAAATGAAACAAAAGAAAAAGTTCTTATGGTAATTAAAATAATATGTCAAAGTAACAGAAAAAATTAGATTTAAACCAACTGAATAAAAATAATGATCAAAGTCATTTCAATAAAGATTTAATAGTAACAAAAATTTAATGCACCTGACGAGATTGTAGCCTACAACCTCTTGTATCTGAAGCTGTTATCCTGTCCATGACACCACTCAACCAGACAAGGTATTTCGACTATTTTAACCTTATTGAGTATCACGCAAAAAACCGAAATTTATTCCGTCAGTTAGTCACCAACGAGGGCCCACCAGTTTGAATGGCTACAGCGTGTGATACCTGGGATCTTAAACTACATCACCGTAATTTGGTTTCAAAAAGTCGATCCCACCGCTGAGAACCTCTCCTCGATAGTACTGGCTCTTCATCTTATCTCTCGATAAATCTCTTTTTTCGAATATGTCTTTAATTTCCTATAAGCGGCATCTACGTTCTCTGTTGTCAAGATTGCTTCTACGTCATTGAACTGCTGCTCTAGTTATTCCTGAGTTGCCACTTGGAGAGTGTATAAGGCGATAATTACTCGGGGGATGAGTACACAGTAACTTGCGGCTTATTCCACTGGTGGTGCAAGGTCTCTGGCATCCACATGTGACCGGGTGACACATGGGACGAAATGTGACAGCTCTCTGGGCTGGCACAAGGGAATGGCACAAAACTAGCGCCTCACTGCTGCTGTCATGTAGCAATGATAGCTGGATAGTGACAGGTTTCTAACTCAGACCATGTTACAAAGCGTTTTTCATAACAACATGTAATTTCTGGTACTGAACAACGACATGACAACTTACGAGATTACAATATTCTGGGAATTTTTTCGGATTGCTGTTGCATTAGGGCACTGAAATTAATGAATGATGCGAGTTGAAAATTTGTGCGGGATTAGGACACGAATACGGATGCTCCTCTTCTCTAGAGCAGTTGCCTTAACAGCCTCGACCAGCCGGACATACTTTCCTCCCGTGCCAAATTCGCTACTCGTCATACACCAAAGAGTCATCGCTGAGAACGTACTTTTCGCTCACAACGCGACCTGTATTCTCGTAAGCATTCTGGTAAGCATCCGTACTGAAGGAAACATGTCTGGCTGTCAACCCTACAGAAACACTGCGTATGTATGGGTGTGGACTGTCGGACATGTCCGACAGAACAGACTCCACAAACATGTACGCTGAAGAACCAAAGAAACTGGTACGTCTAACTAATATCGTGTAGGGCCCCCGCGAGCGCGCAGAAGTGCCGCAAAACGACGTGGCGTTTACTCGACTAATGTCTGAAGTAGTGATGTAGGGAATTGACATTATTAATCCTGCAGGGCTGTCCATAAATTCGTAAGAGTACGAGGGGAGGGAGATTTCTTCGGAACAGCACGTTGCATGGTATCACAGTTATGCTCAGTAATGTTCATGTCTGGGGAGTTCGGTGGCCAGCGGAAGTGTTTAAAGACAGAAGAGTGTTCCTGGAGCCTCTCTGTAGCAATTCTGGACGTGTGGGGTGTCGAATTGTCCTGCTGAATTTGCCGAAGTCTGTCGGAATACACAATGGACATGAATGCGGTTGATGCGGTTAATCGGACTGGATGCTTACGTATCTGTCACCTGTCAGAGTCGTATCTGGACTTACCAAGGGTTCCATATCACTCCAACTGCACAAGGCCCACACCATTACAGAGCCTCCACCAGCTTGAACAGTCCCCTGCTGACACGCAGGGTCCACGGATTCATGACGTTGTCTCCATATCAGTACACGTCCATCCTCTCGATACAATTTGAAACGAGGCTCGTACGACCAAGCAACATGTTTCCAGTCATCAACAGTCCAGTGTCGGTGTTGAAGGGCTCCAGCGATGCGTAAAAGTTTGTGTGGTACAGTCATTAAGGGTACGCGAGTGGGTCTTCGGCTCCGAAAACCCATATCGATGATGTTTCGTTGAATGGTTCGCACTCTGACACTTGTTGATGGCCCGTCATGACATGTGCAGCAATTTGCAGAAGAGTTGCACTTCTATCACGTAGAACGATTCTCTTCAGTCGTCGTATGTCCCCTTCTTACAGGATCTTTTTCCGCCAACAGCGGTGCCGGAGATTTGCCGTTTTACCGGATATTCACGGTACACTCATGAAATGGTCGTACAGAAAAGTCCCCACTTCTATAAATCTTGATAACCTGCCATTGTTGCAACAGTAACCGATGTAATAACTGTGACAGACACTTGTCTTCTATAGTCGTTGCCGACCGCAGTGCCATATTCTGCCTTTTTACATATCTCTGTATTTGAATACGTATGTCTATACCAGTTTCTTTGCCGCTTGAGTGTATTTGTGATACTATGTAATGCAGCTTTCCGTTTCCTTAGTAACTCCCTCATGTCATTACCCATAACTGCCCGTGTCGGAACACATTTATGCAGCGCATTGATTACTACGTTTAAACTTACATAAGATATATTTTACAGGGGGGAGGGGGGGGGAGGAGGTTCAAATGGTTCTGAGCACTACGGGTCTTAATTGCTGAGGTCATCAGTCCCCTAGAACTTAGAACTACTTAAACCTAACTAACCTAAGGACAACACACACATCCATGCCCGAGGCAGGATTCGAACCTGCGACCGTTGCCGTCGCGCGGTTCCGGACTGTAGCGCCTAGAACCGCTCGGCCACACCGGCCGGCGGGGAGGATGTGGGGGGGGGGGGGTAGATATACAGTTTTTACTTCCCTCCACACATCCCTCCCAACCCCGCCCCTAAAAGATTAAGTTGTGTCCCTGAACCTGGTGACGTTGTTGGTCCTACTCTAAAAATTCCCTCTGTAGCACAACATATTTTTTTCCTAACGATATACGAGTATGAGTCGGTGGAGACCTCGGTTGTAGAACTCTGCAGTTTGGCTGATAGGTAAACGTTACACCTCAGACATAACCTCTTTCAACTTCGATAGGTCATAATATGGATCTTCAGTATACCACGTACTTTGGGAGGGAGCTTTCACTACTTACTTTTGTGAAGTTAAGCATTATAAGCATTATAATTCTATACATATAAGAATACTAGTTCTGGGTGCTGTACAGAGCGAAGATTAAGAAAACCGACAAACTGAGGGGCGTATTCGTCACTGTAAATGGAGGAGAAAAAGTCCTATGAACGTGTGTCCGGAAATGGACGGTGTGCGTACGGCGACAAAAATCGTCCCGCGAAGCAGTACAAAGCAACATCGCATCCACATCACAACAGATGACGATTATGCGGATTGATAATGCTAGCTCTGGTAAAGATTGCTTCGTCGGTACAGAACACTGATGATAGAAGTCACAGAACGGTGATGATCTGGTGGAAAAACCATCGACAAAATCATTCCTGTAGAGATAAATCTTCTGCTGATAATCCTCACACTCGTTGCAGGTGATAGGGATAGCAGCGGTTGTCACACAGGACACAAGTATTTGTACCTTGGCTTACATCATGCTTTCGGGCCACTTGCCTGGAACTTGTACTAGGGTTCGTCTAAATATTTTATAGACCTCTGTCCTCCAAATCTGGTTTACACACAGTCCCCTGCCTCCCTGCACGTTCGTCTGTTTGAAAGAACTCATGATTACACAGACGCCCAAAAAGGGCTTGAGGGTACTTGTTTTGGTATAGCCATGCTGTCTCTCGACCATTTCCATCTGCTTTGTCATGTACATACACCATCTCGCTTTGTTCCCGACGTGAATACCGGACCATTCCGCTGCTCAAAGTACACTGCGTCAACACACAATGAACACATGGCTCGTGGTCAGAGAAACTTTCATTCGCCAGCGTCATCTACCACGGCAACGATGCATTTCCGGACACATGTTCATAGGACCTTTTTTGCTCCATTTCCACTCAGGAAACGTCCCTGTAGTTTGTCGGTTTTACTGATGTTCATCATTTACGTCAACATTTACAACGAAGGCTGTTGTTTGAGAAAAAGTCGATTTAGTCCAAAACTAGGCACCAAAATAAAAATTCTGTACGGGACTGTGACAGAAACAGAAAAAATAAAATTTAGTAATCGTAGTTGCTGGTCTTCGCTCCTACATTATGTTGGTGCTTTAAACAAATTTATGACTGCTCTTTGCACAGCCTCAGTGTCAGAAGTAGGAAGTTTAGCTACAGCTGTAATTCAAAGCCTTATACTGTATTAATTTTAACATACGGAACGATTCTTTCCTTGGAAATGTTTTCGTTTCCAGTCATCATTTATGTAATGACGGCACTGTCGTCCCCGATTCTCAACTGCTCCAGTTGCATTTAAAATGGTTAAGACTACTGACCGGTAAAATGTCAAATAGTTTCCTGGACGCTAACTGTTCAAAGACTGCCCTACTTACGACTCAAAACCGGGAAGTGATTTAAATCATATACTAGTATATTTTCACTCTGAGGTCGACCCCATCCAGCAAGCCTCTTTTTGTGAGAAACTAATATAGTTGTACAGTTAGTATCAGTAATAGCCTTCCCATCAGAGAGAAAACTTAAAGAATGAGCAAGAACATTTTTAAGAGATTCTGTTCTGCATATACTACCACAGGCAACTTCGAAATAATCTCAAAGACTGCTTGTCAGTCCATAGTGTCATATCTACGCATCGTTAAAGATTTGCTTTTGTGGAATAACTTGTATTTGTTCTTTTTTTAGATTACTGAAGGACAAAGAAAGTTAACAACTGTATTTGTAACCAGTTAACCGTAACGTGCTTTTATGCTGTGTCATTTATTATCACCTACTGCGTACTTCCTTACACATTTTACTTGACTCGTCAGTGCAGAATTTATTTGTTAAGGGGCTACCGACACGGCATACACAACAAACGTCAATAAATAAGATAGCACTATTTTTCAAAAATGCACGTTTCATGATTATGCACAAGGTTTTATGTCTGCTTGTAGATCTAAAGGAAATGCTTGAATTTAGCAATAATTATATGTAATAGCAAACTGCTTACTGAAAGTTAGACAGGGCGTTACTACGTCTTGAACTTAAGATTTTGAAATTATCCTGTCCTTCAGCAAAGGATGCGCTCAAAGTCGCAAATGTTCTCTGGTAATTGCTTGAAAATTAGTGGATTTTTTATGTGCATAATTCTCACAGTTCAAATGCCACAGACGCATATTTCTTTTCCTCTCTAAGTTTTCCTTGTATAATTTAATAGCCGAAGCCATACTATACGACAGTCATTTATTGAAGCCGCAAAGAGCAATAAAAATATTTGTATTCCAACGATAAAAGTATTTCTCAGACTTCTGAGCAGGTGTTCTGAAACACGAAACGTAATTACTAACCTTCAATGAGACCCTTGCATAGTCACTTTCACCTTAAGGAAATTCTGCGTAGTGTGCCAATAACAGATTACTGATATCCTTGCTGGATTTTTATAAATTCCACACAGTAATGTACAGTATTACCGCCCGTTAGTACCAAAGGTCACGTGCACGGTGTACCGTAATAATTTGAATGAATGAATTTACATGTTATTAAGTTAATGTGTGTTCAGGTATGGATTATGCAACCCATTTGCAGAGTTCATACGACAGGAAAAATCATTTTTATGCGAGAAATGAGTAATTTCTGAGTTGAGTCAGGCCTAATGAAGAGAAACGACACGTCGTATTTCTTCTATTGCTCTAAACAAGTGCCACTGATGCTGTTGTCGTGGTCTTCAGCCAGGAGACTGGTTTCATGCAGCTCCCCTTAGTCCGTCCTGTGCAGAACTAGTACGTAACTAGCGCAACCTACCAGTACATCCACTTAAACCTGCTTGCTATATTCAAGTTCTGGTCTCCATCAACAATGTTTACCGCCACACATCCAGTTAGACGATTCTTTGATGCCACGGAATGTGTCCTATCAACCTATTCCTTCTACTAGTCAAGATGTGCCATAAATTTCTTTTTTCTCTAGCTTCATTCAGCACATCCTCATTAACTATTCAGCCTACCTATCCAATTTTCAGCATTCTTCTGTAGGGCCAGACTTCAAAAGCTTCTGAACTCTCCTGGCCTGAATTGCTTACTGTTTACGTATCGCTTCCGTAAAAGGCTATGCTCCAAACTAATGCTTCCTGAAAAGGCTTCCTAGTTTTTAAATTTATATTCTTCGCTTACACATCTTTTTTTTTTTCAGACTCATTTTTCTGGCTACTGCCCGTCTGCAATCGATATCCTCTCCACCTCGGCAATCGTTAATTATGTTCCTGCCTAAATAGTGAAACTTATCTACTACGTTTAGTGCCCCGTTTTCTAATCTGTCAGAACCACCCGTTTTAATTCAACCACATTCCGTTGTCTTTGTCTCAGTTTTGTCGACATTCAGCTCATAACCTCTTTTCAGTTCTTTGTACATTCCACTCGACTGCTCTTCCAAGTCCATTGCCGTCTCTGACAGGACTGTAATGTCACAGAAAAACTGGCGTGGTTTCTATTTCTTCTTTCTGAACTTTAATTCCTTAGCCACATTTCTCCTTGGTTTCTTTTACTACTTATACAATATACAGACTGAATAACACCGGGGATAGGCTAAAACCCTGGCCCGCTCAACTACTACTTCCTTTTCACGCCCTGAGACTCTTTCAGCTGCAGCCTGGTATCTGTAAACGTTGTAGATAAGTTTTCACTCAGTGTTCTTCATTCTTGCTACCTACACACGTAGGTTTGCCTTTCTTCAGTCTTAACAAAAGTTGTAGTATCGGTACGGCCTCACGTGTTCCTATATTTTTCCGGAACACAAGTAGATCTTCCCCGGGGTCCGCTTCACGCAGTTACCTGTTTTTAATTGCAAACGATTATTTAGATCTGATTCCATGAAAAAATGCATGTGCTCTGATTTTTCAGTAAAAATAAACAAACGCTTAATCACTTAACTGCAAGTCAGTTATGGTGACGAACGCATATTACTGTCACTGCAAGCCTTTATGTAATGTTAACTTTGTTTCTTAAAAACCGAGTTACACGAGAGTATAATTATTCGTTCGTAGGATATTACTGAATAAAAATTACGAAAGTATATAAATTCACTGATTTCTCCTTCGCCAATATTTTACAGTGACACGAACTACAACAGTGGATGAATTGAGTTGTTTAAGAAGCAGTCAAATGCGTTTGTATGTTCTATTTCTACTATAAACTCGCATCAACAACTTTTTTTTCAAAATCTTTGAAGAGTGTCATCTATTTATCAACTCTTGCATGTAAGTAAAACTTGTATTGTTTAATACGTACAACGGTTTATTCTTCGTCAAAATAAAATATAAAATAATATAACAAATACCATTTCCCAAAACCAGTCAGTAATTGCTTCTGAAACGTTATTTATAATTTTTTCTGTTGTTGTAAGGACCACTGTGAATTATCATAAAATTCACTGTATCTGCTTAAACAATCATCTATTCTTTATTTCCATTAGAGCCACGTCGAAGATCATGACATACGTAAGAACCATGAATCAAAGTTTGAATATGGTGGAACGCCACCAATAGTTTCTACACATTCAAAAAGTTCTCCCCTGCCTACAATTTTTTCAGTAACATAACACAGTTTTCTGCGTCCTTTCTTGTTCAAGCTGTACGCATAACGTTAAGAATCTGGTAACTAGTCTGTTACAAGAATTAAATTGTAGGGGAGTGCACCAGTCGCTATTTTTTGCGACCAGTCCAAGATATCTGATTGCGTAGATCGTGACATATTGTCGGAAAAATGAATATTTCATAGAAATAAAAACTATCGTTTTTCTAACAATATATTTTTTCACAACCAGATACCGTGACGAGTAAAAAATACAGCATTTAGTAAGTTGGAATTTAATGCTCGTTAAATCTGGTGATTGAATATTTAACTAGCGCCATCCATTGAGCAAACGTTCTTAAATACAAATAGTGACCCCTACATAATCATTTCTTTCCCCTTTGATAACGTTTGTTAAAGTGAAAAATGCCGTGCCACACCTTTCTCGGGGTCCACGTAAAACTGTAAGCCTCCCTATAATTGGTTGTATGAGTTTATCAAATGTCAGAGGAAGGCAATGGCATACTACGTCAAACATCTCCATGTCTAGTAAAGCACCGTACGGTTCCGGTCAACGTTCGGGCTGTGGCCGCTTTACCTTTTACGGCGCTGGTGTAGAATGTAACATTCGGGGGGGGGGGGGAGGGGGGGGGGGAAAGCCCCAGTTCGTAGTTCGTCGAGACCGTGCATGCTACAGTCACTACTGCGATACTTGAGGAAGGTTTGTGAAAGATAAAGCTGAAGCATCAAATCGAATGTGAGCTGCTATTCAAGTCAACGGCTCCTGCAGAGGAAACCAGCACCAAAGGAGCAAAATTCATATCAAAAGTTTCTCATGCATGACATAATATTTCGAGATATTTCTATAATGTTTAGGAAAAATGTTTTTCAAAAATTTCATTGTCTTCCCATGCGTCATTAACTAATAGAAAATTCCCGGGTATCTAGCAGTGTTAATGCGCTGAAAGATGTGCGATGTTTTGTTAAGTGTCACTCGCATTGTCTTGTGACTTCGCGGCAAGATGATAGGAGCGATAGTATTCATAACACTGCAATATTGATTTACTCCATTAAACGCATTTTAATTTTGTTGGTGTCTTATCAAGACACTGTCCACTCCGTTGAACTGATCTTTGAAATCCTGCACTGTCTTAAACTGAGTTACTATTTCATCGGCAAACTACTCCCTGAACTTTAATTATTTTTCCAAATTACTCCTTAGTGTCCTTTACTGCCTGCTGCTCATACAAACCGAATAAAAGGAGGATTAGACAACCACTCTGTATGAGTTTCTCAACTACTACCCCCGTTAAAAGGCTACCGACTCTTATGCTGAACTCTAGTTTATGTATCACTGCAGCCTTCAAAATTTCAAAGAGTGCATTTCAGTCTACATCTTCAAAAGCCTAGTGTAGCTCTACAAATTCTGTAACTGTAGGTCTCTCATTCTTGATCTTTTCTTCTAAGATAGGCTCTAGGGTTAGTATTGTCTCCCGTGTTCTTACATTTCTACGGAACGCAAACTTGTATTCCTCAACATATTTTCAACTATTTCCATTCTTTCATAAATAAATGTTTTGATTTTTTGATCATGATCTGCTAAATTTATGGTTTCGTTTTGGTGATATCTAATGGTATTTCATTAGTGTCATCTATCCCGGGTCGTATTGACCGAAAGTCGGTAGCGGCTTCGAAATAACTGAAATATGTGAAGTTGTTGCGGTATTGCCCTGTAGAGTTAGAGAGGTCAACAAGTTCACCGCGGGAATCCTGCAAAAGCAAATTTAAAGAATTTAAAATATTAACTGTGCCTAGTTTGCACATGTATGAGAGAATACTCCTGTTAATGGTAAATTGTACTGAACCTCTAATCAGAGATTTCTGAGTCAAAGAAAACGAGGGAAAATTACATCTGTGACGAAAGTTGAAAATGACGTATACGGGTCCTATAAATGAAGGAAGCTGATTTTGTAATTGACTACATAAAGAAACCGAACACTCTGAGGTGAAAATTGAAATACCATCTTATCCTCGCAAGTTGGTACAGGTGAACCAATACTTGGGGGCAAATTCATAATACAAAGCTATATTTTAAATAGGGAAAGGCTCAAATGACTTCTTCTCCGTGTGGAAACCAACTTCCTAAGGAGGAAGAAGAGAAAGACCAAGTGTAGTGCTGCAAATAAGGGTACGTATAGGCTAAATGGAAAACGGGGCTTTTGGTTATGTGTACTGCGCAAATGTGATTAAAAATGAATGGTATTTCAGTTTCTCTAAATTAGTATAATAAATACTCAAATGAAACCGAAAGAGATGAAAAATCTGAGTAAGTTGTTTACTATTTCAAAAGTAATTGCCGTAACTGTTAATACATTTATCACACTGGGAGACAGACCATCATTTCCTTCGTGGAAAACTGTTTGCTGTTGCCTAAGGAAACATGATTGTACCCAGGACTGCAGCTCTTCATCCAAACCAAATTCACGTCAAACTTCCTGGTAGATTAAAACTGTGTGCCCGACCGAGACTCGAACTTGGGACCTTTGCCCTTCGCGGGCAAGTGCTCTACCAACTTTTTTTTTAATTTTTTTTTTATTTGGCTCCGGACTGCAGCGCCAGAACTGCTTTTTTTTTTTAGGCGCTACCCCCTTTTTGGACCACTTTTGCCGCTTAAAAAGCCCATTAGAAAAATGGAACTAAAAAAAAATAAATAAAAAATAAAAAACCTAAGTGCCACCGCCACTTGTCATCCTATAACAAAAAAAATCTGATCCACTTCAGGCGTTGGCTCCTGAGTAAACCCACCCCAGAGAGCTGCCTATAGACCAGGGGAAGTATGGGAATCAAGGTTAGGGCTATTCGTTGCCACTTTTTCTTATTTTTTTATATGATTACATTTAGGGAGCGTGTACAAATGAGAATTCTAGTAACTAAGTGTTACAAGTAAGTGTTACAACAACAAAGGTGGCATAAAAGAGTAATCAAAAAAATAAAAATATAAACCACTGATGTAATTCTAACTAAAAGGTTCTTCAATAATGTAACTGGTTCCACTCGGAGCCTTGCCATCGTTATCTGAAATCTCCAATAGCGCCTTTGAAGGGCATCTGCAACGGAGGCATTCTGCTTCGCTAGTGCCTCAAGGAAAACAGTAGCCTTGCAGCAGCTCGTCTCTTCCTTTGGTCATGGCTGACAAGGCAGAACGTTGAGCCGTTAGTGTGATGCGGCACAGCACATTAACCACAGCCTGGCACTCCCCAGCTGAGTGGGGGGTTAACGAAAACGCTGCGTAAATAATTTGCGAAGAGCGTACGGTATTTCGGTGTGCGTTCGAGGGCATTGTGAGCATTTTGTAGGAACCACCAGTAATCAAGCTGCTCTTTCTCTCCGTCGCTAAAGATGTAGGCGACGGTAAGTCCCTTGAACCATGTAAGCGCATGATATTTTGCAGTCGGAAAGTAAGTTTCATCGGGACAGAGTAGGGTCTGCGGGTCAATCATATCAGGTGTGACCCGGAGGTAACAAGCCAGTATCTTCTGTGTTAGTCGCCAAACTCCGGACGATGATGCGCAAGTAAAACGATGTTCATCGGTATCCAAAAGGTGACAATCTGGGCAATAAGGGGAGTCTGCCAGTCCAATAGTGTGAAGTCGCTGGCGTGTGGCATATTTTTTGTTGGCGATCTGATACCACTTCGAACGCACCGTGGATGACAGAAAGTGGTAGTGTATCGTTTTCCACACTCTTGGCCAGTGAACCGTAGGGTACTTGTTTTCCACCACGTTATGGTGAACAGCCCGCAGAAGGTTGGTATAAAAATCTTTCGCCTTCGGTGGACGTGTGGCGGAGAGGTTCAAGCTGACATAGCTGTAATCAAGAATGAAGGTCGACACATGGGAGAGCTGTGGTGCGACGTGCGCAACCGACACCGGCGGGACGTTAGAGGCTGGCATCAGAACCTGTAGTAAACGACCCGTGAGAGAGGTATATTGACTTTTCCATCGTTTCCTCATGTTGCTCATGTAAAGGGCAGCTGCTCTCGCCCTGACGTTGACCAATCCCAGCCCTCCTTTGTGCACTGGGAGGGTAAGAGTGTCGTATCGTACTTTAAAGATATGACCTGCGGAAACGTAGTAACTGAAGGCCGCCTGAAGCCGGCGACCTATCTGCAGCGGTAGTGGGAGGGCCTGTGCCACGTGGTTGAGTTTGGATGCTACGTGGAGGTTCAAGTATTCAACACGTTGTAGCTGATTCAAGTTTCGGAGCAGGTTCTGTCGCACCATTGCGCGTATGATCTGTAATAACCGTCGGTAGTTTGCTGCAGCTGTTTGACGTACATCTTTCTTGAACGTGATGCCCAAATATCGCAGATCAGAAACTGGTGGGAGGGGAGCGAGGGCTTCCGGTCCGAGACCACGCCCAATGTCCAACGCCGCCGACTTGTTGATGTTCAGAAGACTGCCTGCGGCCTGTCCGTATCGCTCAATCCAGGTTAGTACGCTTTGAACTTCGTCATTGGAACGAACCAGCAGTAGCAGGTCGTCAGCGTATGTCCTATAGCGAAAAGTGACGTCCCGCAGCGTGATGCCAGATAGGCGGTGGTTAAGGCCCCCTAGGAGTGGCTCGAGTGCGATTGCATAAAGGTAGGTAGAAAGGGGACAACCCTGTCGTAGAGACCTCTTAATGGGTACTGGTCCTACCGTCCTTCCATTGACCTGGACGTGTGAGCTGGCTGCGGTCCAAAGACGCCGTAGGGTGTCGATGACGCCCGGGGGGAATCCCATACAGTCCATCACTCGTAGGAGGAAGTTGTGATGCACTCTATCAAAGGCGCGGTTGAAATCGACGGAGACGATCGCCGCTCTCAGACGGCACGCAGAAGCGATCGCTATTAAGTCCCTGCAGTCACCGGTGGCCATGTGTATGTTGGCTTCTTCCCCCTGCGACGTCTGTTCTGGAGCGAGGATCATCGGCAAAGTCGTCTTAATACGGCTCGCCATAATCCTGGTGAAAATCTTGTAATCGGCGTTCAACATTGTAAGCGTCCGATAGTCGTTAATCGATAGCCCTCCACCTGGCTTGTGTACTGGTATGAGGAGACCTTCT
The DNA here is from genome assembly GCF_023864345.2 of Schistocerca serialis cubense. Taxonomy (NCBI): domain Eukaryota; kingdom Metazoa; phylum Arthropoda; class Insecta; order Orthoptera; family Acrididae; genus Schistocerca; species Schistocerca serialis. Next base: position 101,933,691 of record NC_064639.1, on the reverse strand, counting down.
ACAAACGCTGGCGGCACAACACAGTCTGGAGACGTAAGTTCGCGGAACATTATAACCCAGCGAGGCATCATGATGTCACGGAAAGTCCGGTAGAATTCGATGGGCAATCCATCAGGTCCAGGAGATTTATTGGCCGCACCTTTGTCCACGGCGTCTTCGACTTCTTCGAGTGAGATTTCCTCTGTTAGTGCATTCACGGTAGCCTCGTCGATAGTACGTGTTATCAGCTGTAACACTTCAGTAGCGGCCTCGTCAATGACGGTTCTTTCCTTGTAAAGATGACGAAAATGATCCTCCACCGCCTTTACTATGGTTGCTTGGGTCGTACATAAGCGACCGTCGTGTGTCCTGAGTTGTGTGATTAAATGTTGACGTTGTCGGCGCCTATCCGCCACAACGTGGTGCATAATGGGTTCCTCTGCAACCGTTCGGTCGGGCCGTCGGCCAACTGAGCTACCGAAGCACGACTCACGGCCGGTACTCACAGCTTTACTTCTGTCAGTACCTCGTCTCCTACCTTCTAAACTTTACAGAAGCTCTCCTGCAGGAGAGCTTCTGTAAAGTTTAGAAGGCAGGAGACGAGGTACTGGCAGAAGTAAGGCTGTGAGGACGGGGCGTGAGTCGTGCTTCGGTAGCTCAGTTGGTAGAGCACTTGCCCGCGAAGGGCAAAGGTCCCGAGTTTGAGTCTCGGTCTGGCACACAGTTTTCATCTGCCAGGAAGTTTCATATCAGCGCACACTCCGCTGCAGAGTGAAAATCTCATTCTGGCAAATTGACGTCGTCTAACGTCTTCCTTCGTGGCTCCAAACATATGCAAATCTCATGTGAAGGGATCGGGAATGTGTTTGGGAATAATTAGATGTTTACTTACATCTCTCGATCTGTCTCATTTTCATCTAACTACACCCTATATTTTTCTATAATGTGTCACTCACACATATAAGAGTATATGACATTCTTCAAGGTCCTTATGTCCGCTGTTTGGTGTGCTAATTGATGCGGGGCGTTTGTGGCTATCTTTATTATTGTTTAAAAAAATTTCTGTGTCCTTGCTTTATCTACAATATCTGGATACCTCCCCTTTGTTTTTCGTTAACAATTACTTTTGCTGTAACAGTGAATTTGTGAGCAATTTTGTTTTCTCTGTACAAAACTTGCAACATGATTTGTCTAGTATCGTCATAAAACGTAATCTACGGACAAAAATAAACTAAAGCAACTCGAGGCTTGATGAGTTGGACCGTACCACTCCTTCCATCCTTCTGCTAATGTCAGTTGGCTATTTTTGTCGAGTGACGAGTCTTCTCTTGAAATTCGTAGTCATGCTGCGAGCAAAGTGGTGCAACAGTGAAGCCACTGGTCTCGTATTCGTGAGGCATGGCTTTACATCCACATTAGAGCACCAGTGTATAGATTTTCTGTGATTGTCCTAAAAACTTAAGCTGCATTTCTGGATGCTCCCTTCGGAAAAATCGTGGTTGATTTCCTCAGTCAGATTCGAGTTTGCGCTCTGTCTATAACAGCCTCTTCATCGACATGTCCGCTAGTTCCCATCCATCGTAGAATTATGTAACTATTTCTGCTTAAAAAATTTAAAATATTAGCTGTGCCTAATCTGTACATATACGAGACATTACCCTGCCTAATGGTCGACTGTACAACACCCCTAAACATAAGCAGAACTGGACCGATCACTTACAATGAATTGAAGATACCAGAATTCCAAGGTAGCCTTGTATTGCACACAGAGGGGAAGAAGACATTGACAACGACCTAGAACAGACTGGAGACAACTGTGAAGCCGCAACAGGCAATGTTGTCTAATGCACGAGGTGTAGAAGAAGGAGAAGGATAGTAGAGCGCGTAGTAGTAACAGGTGTAGTTCCAGGATTCAGTCCTGGAGAGGGGACGGAGAGGGCACTCAGTGTTTCGGTCTCTCTCTCTCTCTCTCCCTCTCTCTCTCTCTCCCTCTCCCCGCTCCAACCCAACACCATCCCCATGCCAGAACTCGATCGTGATCCGCACATTTAACTTGCCACAGACACTTAGGATTATTATTGTAACAATAAAATGCATTAAATGAGTTAATACAATAAAAAAAACTTTTTACACCAGCAAAATGATCACATTTATCTACGGCTTCAACCGCGATGAGTGCTATATAAGACCAATCAACAGATCTCTTAATGTACATTAGGTGTTTTTCCTAATTATGTACGGTGTGCTTCGAAACAAAGTTGTGACACGTTTCATACATCTACTGCTACTAATCAAAATAATCCAGTGTCTAAGAAAATGGAGTCCTGAGCTGTCCGAAAGGAATTCATTACACCGCCTACATCAACATTTATTCTCTGCGAATCACCGTGTAATGCGAGGTGGAGGGTCCTTCTTACTGTACCACATGTGAAGGATTTGTCTGTCTCCATAGTAGGTTCCAGCGTGTCTCACAGCCATCCGGAGGATCTATCTTTAATTTTCAGTGCTGCCACATATTCTTACTTCTTGGAAGTACTGGAATGAGGTGGACTCAGTGTCTTGATTTCGTCTGAGGCACTATTTGAATGAAAAGTAGCGGTTCCAAGGGCGGGGAAGCTCACAAACTGGCGATTGTGCAGGATCGAGTCAGGATGATCGAAGCATTTAGCACTGGAGAAGAGCATGTAGAGGTACTATGACTCAGACTTAGCCCGTTGACATACCTATCAGATTTTATACTGAATTTGAGGCTAATTAAATCTCTCTTTTAACTATAATCTACCGTAAATCCCTCAAATAAAAAACCTCGCCCAGTTATTGGACCAAAGCACAGTACACATACGGCTAGAAGAAGAGTAGCAGAAGTTATCCACAAAACTACCGACCAATATCCTTGGCATTCATTTGTTGCAGAATCTTCGAACATATTCTGAAATCAAACATAATGAAGTATCTCGAATGGAATGAATTCTTCCATGCCAACCAGCATGGATTTCGTACAGTCGGTCGTGTGAAACGCAAAAAGCTATGGACAGAGGCAGTCAGGTAGATGCAAAATTTCTGGATTTCCAAATAAGTTTTGACTGGGTATCGCACCTACACTTGCTACCATACAGTCATGTTGGCTATACAGTGAAATTTGTGACTGCATTGAGGATTTCTCGGTGGAGAGGACGCAGCACGTTATCTTGGATGGAGAGTCATCAACAGATGTAAAAGTAACTTCGGCTGTTGGGATCCTTGCTACTCATCTTGTTTATTAATGACCTCGCTCACAATATTAATAGTAACCTCAGACTTTCCGCGCATGATGGACTTATCTGTAATGAAGTACCGTCTGATAAAAAGCTTCAGAAATATTCAGTCGGACCTTGATAAGATTTGAAAATGGTGTAAACTGTCAATTTTTTTTAAATGTTCACAGATGAAAATTGCACAATTCACAGAACTAAAAAACGCAGGATCCTATTACTACAGTATCAGCGAGTAACAACTGTAATCCCTGAATTCATACAATAACAACAGTGTAACACTCCGTAGAGATAAGAACGGGAACGATGATATTGGTTCAGTTGTAGGTAAAGCAGGTGGTAGCCTTGGTTCATTGGTAGAATGCCAGGGAAATGAAGTCATTTGACCAAGGAGATTGGTTACCAATCACTTGTGCGAGCCGTACTAGTATAGCGCTCAAGTGCGTGGAACCAGTACCTAACAGGTGATACTGAACTATACAGAGAAGGGCGCGGATGATGACAAGCTTGTTGGACGGCTGGGAGAGTGTCACAGCGACCTGGTGAAACTCAGCTGGCAGTCCAAGTTACAGAGTTTCAAGAACCACCTTTAAATGATGAATCTAGGACTAAATTACAACCCCATACGTATCGCTCCCTTGGGGAGCGTAAGGACAAGGTCACATTAACTACAGCGTGCATAGAGGCATTTAAACAGTCATTCTTCCCGCGCTCCATACGTCAATAGAAAGGGAAGAAGTTTTAATAAACAGTACAATGCGAAGTATCCTCTGCTATGTACTTCAAAGTGGTTTGCGGAGTATGGGTGTAGATTTAGACGTCTTGTCTAGCCCTACAGGCTCAACATTTCGACGATCGTCCCACGGGTCAGTTTGGATATACACATCACAGATGTTTGAAGCTTGAGAAGTCTCTGGAACCATGTACTACCACCTGATTATAGTACCTAAGCCTGGGTTTCAGGCAGGATCCTCCATTTCATTTGATGCTGAGGTAATATTCCAACACAGTGCCTCCGGAATGCTGACGGAGACTAGGAGGAATGTATGTACGGTATTTTGCCTTACGACAGGTCTTGTCATAGATTAAGCCTCTTCCAATTTTGTCTGTCCATAGCCAGTCTTTTCATTTCTGAATATTTGCCTCCTTTGATATTGTCCAGCATTTGATATCTTCTTTTTCCTCTTACCCTTTTTCCCTCCACCATTCCTTCTACTCCTTCCTTCAATAAACAGTCCCTCCTCAAACAATGTCCAATCCAGTTCCGTTTTCGCTCTCTGAGGACTTCAGCACGTTTCTTTCTTCTCCAATTCTTCTTAATACTTCTTCATTCCTTACTCGGTCTTCCCATTTCGCTTTTTTCCATTCTTCTCCATATCCACATCTCTAGTGCCTCCAATCTTCTTTCAATCCTTACTAAATCCAGGTCTCCACACCATATAGTGTAACGCTCCAGATGTAACATCTGGCAAGTCTTTCCCTCAGATCTTTGTTTACTGGTCCACGTTTCTGTTTCCTCTTGAATCCTTCTTTTGCAGTTGCAATTCTGTTCCTAATTTCTGTTGAGCAATACATATCATCCATTATCACACTTCCCAAGTAACTGAAGTTATTCACTTGCTCTATTTCCTCTCCCCCTATTTTCATATGGCATTTTCTCCCCATTCCTCCAATTACCATGCTTTCTTTTTCTTCTTATTACTCTTCATTCCATATTCTTCTAATTTTGCGTTTAGATCATCTAACATTTGTTCCATTTCTCTTGCACTCTGTGCCATCACAAGCATGTCGTCTGCAAATCTTATACACTCCACTCTCCGACCCCCTATACAAACTCCTCTCCTTCCATCAAAACTTTCACCAATAATTTGCTCCAGATATATATTGAACAGACTAGGAGGAATACCAACTGGGAATTTCGACTGAAGGGGGAAGCAATCTACGGCAGTCCGTGCAGCTGTGCAAAGCCACTGCGCCAGGGCGACCTAGTGGTCAGCGCATCTGCCTAGTGAGCTTCCTCGTGTTGATTTCTGTCGGTGGTTTCTGAACGAAGCGAAATCAGGTCTACTTTAACCGCAGTTTTTCATTTCTTCAGATATCTTGTTCAGCGTTCCATGGCCCGTGAACTCACGGATAGTGCGACATTATGCATCAGACAATCCCCAAAATGCTATGAAGAGCCACTACATAATCTCATGAATGGTGTTTGGCGCGCAAATTCTGGTATTCGTATCGTAACACACCAAGATGTTCATTCTAACCTGTACGTCCAGAAACCGCTTAATTTTTGTATGGACCAACTCACGTAAGATGAACGACTGTATAGATATTTTCAGCGGGAGTGAGCAACAGTACACACCGTATTCACAACCTTGTCAGGAGTGTATGACGTGTTCGGTGAGGAGGCGACATTCAGCACAGACAGTGCAGTCTCCTGACCACCTTGACCGCGAGTTCTGTCTCCCTGTGGTTTTTACCTATGGGGTAAACGGAAGGATGAGGTACACTTAAACGATCCTCACACACTGAAAGAGCCTCAGAAGAACACTGACAACGCTATTGGCTGCTGTCCGTCAGGCAGAGCTGCTGTGAGTGTTCCACTGTTTGATAAATCAAGACAGCGCTGTGTCAATGTCATCGATGGACATTTCAGCACTTTCTGTGATTTTTACTAACTAAGGTCAGTCCCGCGTCAGTCTTATTGCAGATATCTTCAGAACCAATTTTATTTCGTCCGCCCTGTATTCTTTCACAGTAAATTATATTTTTATTTTTATAAAAGGTTTATTACATCATTCCTTGATCCCTTGAATCCAATGTCATACACGATCGTAGATTTGAAGACAGCGCACTTTCTAGTGCTTTACGAGCCCAGTGTATCCTGTTAGTCTGTCCTGCTATCATCCACTTGAGCCACATTTAAGCATGGGCCATACAAGCTTTTTGTATGCAATGTCGTTTGACGTCAAGCTTCAGTTTCCCAGTCTCTTATAAGTAAATTATAGTGTGTCATTTGCTTCAACTACAACTGAAACTACAAAGTCGTTCCACTTCATATCTGTACGCATTGTTCCCCCCGACATTTTTATGAGGTTAATTACAGTCGGATGGGGTGAAGCTGACCAGTTTTGTAATTTAAACTTAAATGTTTCTAAATCCAATACAGTGAATATAGTGGTTTATTTTTCACAGCACGTGGACTGAGCTGCAGTAAAAAGCTTTTGGTTTTTAGTAACTTGTACTCTAACAGATGATAATTTTTTAAAAAAAAAGATGCGTCAATAAACTTCAGCTCACCTGGTGGTGAACTTGGCCGATTACCTGTTATGTGATTATTGGGAATTGTTCATGACTCTAGGGTGTTTTCATTGTTCTGAAACTTTATCAATAATTGAAAAATATATGTAAAATAATAATTACAGTTTAACACTAGTTTCAAAACAACGGACGAAGAAAAGCTGTGATCATAAATTTACTTTATGAAATTCCGAGAAACAATAACTACCTCACTCCATCACTAGGTTGTCGTAGACAACTGCTGCTGCATCCATTGTGTCACGTTGTCACTGCGTTCATTAGATCACGTTCTTGCCACACTCACGTGCGTTTGCTCGTAAAAGATTCGCACGAGAGAAAGCAGTCAACTTGACCCTAATTCCACCAAGAGTTTGCAAAGTTTTATTCATGTGCCTCTGAATAAGTATAACAGAACAAGTTTTGCTATTGCTCTAGATGTGATTGTGAAGTGTCAATGCATAACAAACATTAGACCTATTGCCGCTCACCATGTAGTGGAGATGTTGAGTCGCAGACAGGCACAGTAAAAAGACTACTAAACAAGTAAGCTTTCGGCCAAAACGCCTTGTTCTGAAACCTATGTTGTGTGTTTCAGAAGGTAGCCTTTTGGCCGAAAACTTACTTGTTTAGTAGTCTTTTTACTGTGCCTGTCTGCCACTCAGTATCTCCGCTATATGGTGAGTACCAGTCTATCCTTTTCTTAATATTGTCGTTACTTCGTCCTGGATTTTCCATTGATTGATTTAAAAGTAAGACCTAGACACATGACTTGTTTCATGCCAGTCACAACAATAAAAGTCTTAGCCCATTAAAGAAGTTAAGAAGAACAGCCCTCCTTAAAGCTGTTAATAATCAGGCAGAGGTTCGGAATACTACACATTTAGACACTGCCACGAATTAAGAACAACAGTAAATATAATAACTGAAATAAAAGAATTTTCACCACCGTTCTGCAGCCGACTGTAAATACAGGACACAATAAACCCTAGTGTCCAAAACTAAAGCAAAAGAAAATTTTGGAAGGTTGCGTTTATTTTGCGACAAAACAGTACAAACAGTTGGTAGTACAGTAGAAACAATGCAAAGAATGCAGAACGTAATCAGCTGCAACATGCATAACGGTTGATAAAAATGTCCTCCGTTCTTTTTTTTTTCCAACTTAACTGATTTGCACACACATTCTGACAACTGGTTAATGTGCTCACTATGGAGTGTTACCACCTCTGGCACCAATACAGGCCTGACAACGACGGGATACGCTGTGAATGATGTCATCAATCTCGAGACAATAACGCTTTCTGCAGAATTGCTCACAAGTCTTGGAGAGTGATTGGTGGATGCTGACGTGATGCAACCCACCCCCCTAGTGCATCCCAGACATGCTCTGTGGGACTCAAATCGGGAGAACGAGCAGGCCACGCCATGCGAGCCATATCTTCCGGTTCCAAGAAAACATCAACCACTTGTGCTCTATGAGGTCGAGCATCATTGCGAAGTTTGGACCCCAGCACCTCGCAACAACTGCGCATGAGATCCAAAAATCTCCTCCCGGTACCTGACAGCAGTTAAGTCTTGCTGATTCACCTGTACAATTTCATAACGAGGTGTTCGAGTGGTCAACATAGTCCCTGTCCACACTATTACGGATCCCCCTCGATATCGGTCTCTTTGCACAATATTTGTGTGCCGAAATAAATGTTCCACGTGCCCTTCAGATGCGAATTAGTCGGGAATCATTCACAAGACCAAATCGGGACTCATATGTACAAAAAAACATTGGTCCTCCGGTCGACCGTCTAGGTGACAAGTTGATAGCTTCGCTCTAGACGTTCCCTTCTGCGAAGACACCCCAGAGGTAAGCCGACACCAGGTCACCAACAATAAAGGCAACTCTGCTGAAGCCTTCTATACACCTTTTGCCTCGCTCCAGCACGTCCAGGGAATGCTGCGAGGTCCGATGCCAGATGCAGTGCAGTACTAAGTCGGTAGCGTCATGCCCTTGCAGCCAAATAACGGTCCACTCTTCTGGATGTCACACGATGTCGAGCATGTCCCGGTCTCCGGGTTACAGTTTCGGTCTCTATAAACTGTCGCCTCATCAAAGGAACAACAGAACGATTCACATTAAGCCATCGGGCCACATCAGTTTGCGACTCTTCTGTTTCCATTCTTCCTACGACCCTCCACAGCAGAGAATCTGTAGGCGTCTTCTCTGTGCCATACTACACCGTCTGTGACTGTGTACACAGCAATTGTAGATGTGAGCTACCCTGCAAACGCTGCCCCTCTTGATAGGTGCCCTGATGTCATTTCTGATGTGCTTGTCCGTTGATCGGAATGCCATCTTCGTGCGGAACACGATCGTAACGAGCATGTATGATTATATCGTGAATTAGACACAGGGCGGGAAAATAGCAGTTTGTTGCTTTAATTTTGGACACCAATGTAAATGACAGATAGGAGACTGTGGTGATGGGAGAGAAAAGCAGAAGGAGGCTATGTAAGCTAGAAGCGCTAAAGGAACAACTGCGGGCAGTGTCAACCAATGAGAGGATTCTGCATGACCGCCAGTTGCCGGTTGCCAGTTGCCGGTTTAGAGGTGATGGGTCGACATTTGTCAGTTTTGCCCCATCGTCCTATTCCATGTGTTAAAAAGTTTGCCCAATTTTCCCCATCCTCTACATCTACATGTTCAAGTTTCCCAGTGTAGGGCTCAAAACCCTGAGCAAACACTACATTGGTGGTTGAAGAGAACGACAGCAGATCGTAAACGAGAAAGAAAGAGGCAGTGGGAATGGGAGAGAAAAAGAATCGGATGAAGAGAATAACAGTGGGAAAGAGAGACAGTGAAAGTGACAGAGAAGGAGACACTGGCAAGGAAGAGAGAGAGAGAACGGGATTAGGACATCGGCAGTTGCAGACCTAAACAGGAGAAAGTGCCAATGAGATGAAAAGGGGGCAGTGGGAGAGAGACGTATGTAGACAGCAGTAGTGAGAGGAGAATACTGAGTAGGAAGGCTTCACTACAAAGAGAGACTAGATACAAGGGTTTAGAATGTTCTGCGTTAAAAGAGAGCGAGTATGTTCGCATGCCAAAATGTTTGGTGAGGAAGGCGCAATGATAATTGAGGCGGCCTGCTCCATACTTCTTTGTCAGACAACGTTTTCGCCTTTTTTGTGCTCCGACACGAACATTTATGCGAGGGTAGAGGCTGCAGCTCTACATTAAGTCCGCTCCGTAGCATTTACAGCTAGCAAGTTTAAAGGCAGGTAAAAAGAAGCACGTCCAAGCGGTGTCCGTGGTCCACGGCTATTATAAAAGAAAAATTTAAATCTTGTCTTCCCCTTTTACAAAGGAATGGACAGATCTTTATTAGGAAACTACAACCGTTACGAAATGAGAGGAAACTTAATGTACATCAGAATGAAAATGAATTAGACTGGCCGCACAGCAACGAACACAAAACAAAGGGATGTTTTAAATCAACCATTGACAGGAAACATGGTTTCCGCAAACAGTGATCGATGAAACCCTGCTGCCCCTGTTCGTTCAATAGGCCCACAAAGCAGTGTATACTGGCGCCCAGGTTGATGCGTTGACTACAGTAACTAATTCGATAGAGTTCCGCATTCCCCTTCACAGCTCGTTATTATTGCCGAGGCTCTTCGGTATTGGAATAGCACCCTAGCGTTGGACGTAATTTGGAAATCCTGCCTGTACCTCTGGTGTATGTGACCTACAGATCTGGTACAGTTAAATTTTCCTTAAGACATTTGAGTCTCATCTTTATCTACAGTAATGATAGAAGCTGCGGAATTAAATTAAAATTTATACCACAGCTTGGATTTGAAAGCAAGTCTCCTTGCTCAGTAGGAAGGTGTGTTAGCCGTTACCCCAATGCAGCAGCATAGCTAACACCCAAGACTTAACTACCCCGATAGCCTCCCTATTACAAACTTCAATTCTCGTCTTCCTCATACTTGGCTAACGAAAAAAAATGTGAGCCCACGGAATATCAGACCAACTGCTCGACTGGATCAAAGAGTTCCTACTAAACAGAACACAACGTGCCAAGTCGAACATCTTGCACGACTTTACGTTGTCGAACGCTCTTCCCAGGTCGACAAATCCTATGAACGTGTCTTGATTTTTCTTTAGTCTTGCTTACATTATCAACGGCAACGTCAGATGGTCGTATGTTGGTTTGGGCCTGCAACGAACCTACCTGCGTGCTGGACACACTGGGTGCGGTTTCGTATAACAGCAGCAGCACTCTCTTGGCTGTTTCACGCAACCTGACTGCAAATCTGTACGTCAGTCTGGTGATTCGATCTGTTGTGATGCCATTCACGAACAGCATTCCAGGGGTTGTTTTTCAGCAGGATAACGCTCGCTCACATACCACTGTTGTAGCCCAGCATGTTCTAAAGAGTGTCGACATGTTGCCTTGGCCCGTTAGATTACCAGATCTGTCTACAATCGAGCACATGTGGGACATCATCGAACGATAACTCCAGCGTAATCCACAAACAGCATGAACTGTCCCTGTGTTGACCGACCAAGTGCAATAGACATAGAACTCCATCCCACAAACTCACATCAAGCAGCTGTACAACACAATGCAGTAACGTTTGCGTTCAACGTTCCGGCTGTTACAGCTGTTATCAATGCACCACCATTTGCAGTGGCTTACCTCACACTTACATTAACCTGTGGATTTGCAATGATAACAATTTAAATACGAGGGTGGTTTGAAAAGTTCTCGGAACCACCACGAGAGGTCAGAGCTAGCGCAACAAGTTGTTCACTTGATATTCATTGCACTGTTGCCTGTAAACACGTACCACGTCAGTGCTCTTGGAAGAGAGCTGTGGCACTGACGTGGCTCTGTTGTTGGTCCCGCGTAGTGATTTTCGAAGACGGAAAAAAATCGAGATTCGATCAGTGATTAAGAACTTCGTAAAGAAAGGTATGAAAGCAAAGGACATTCATACCGATTTCCAAAATACGCTGGAGTACCCAGCTGTTGCCAAGTGGACAAATGAATTTAAATTTGGTCGGGAAAGGTTAGATGATGATCCGCGCAGTTGTCGGCCACGATGTGTCTCACTACTCCAGAAATCATTGCGAAAGTGCACAAAATGGTCATGGAGAATAGCCGATTGAAAGTGCGTGAAATTGCTCACGCTTGCCAGATGTCATCCAAAAGGGTATATCACATTTTAACTGAAGAATTAGTAATGAAAGAATTATCTGCAATATGGGTGCCGCGACTCCTGACGCTGGATCAGAAACGCATGAGAATGGACGTATAGGAACAGTGTTTGTCCCGTTTTAAGAGAATCAAACAAGAGTTTCTGCGCCGGTTTGTGACCACAGATGAAACTTGGGTGCACTACTATACACCAGAGACAAAACAACAATCAAAGCAGTGGAAACATGCTGATTTTCCGCCACCAAAGAAAACGAAGACAATTCCTTCGGCAAGAAAGTGTTCTGGGATGCGAAGGGGATTCTGTTTGTTCGTTATCTGCCCACTGGGCAAATAATTACTGGAGAGTACTATGCTAAGCTCCTGGAAAAATTGCAACAATAGATACGAGTAAAAATGCCAGTTTTAGTAAGGAAAAAAGTCATCTTCCGTCAAGGCAATGCGCGCTCGGGCACATGTGCCGTCGCCATGGCAAAATTACACGAACGAAGGTATGAATTGTTGACATACCCACCTTATTCACCTGATATGGGTTCGTCAGACTTCCTCCATCTCTTCCCAAAACTGAAAATTTTTCTTGTGGACGAGGATTCCATGGAGGAAACTCGTTTTCGACAAGGGATCAAGGCACTGGAACATCGTTGGACGAAGTGAGTTAATCTACAAATAAAAAAGTTTCAGTGATGTAAGTACTTCTTTTCTATACCGTTCCGAGAACTTTTCAAGCCACCCTCATACGTTACCTACACAAATGTGTGCCCGAAATTTCAAACAATTTGTTCAAATGCCTCTGAGCACTATGGGACTTAACATCTGAGGTCATCAGTCCCCTAGAACTTAGAACTACTTAAACCTAACTAACCTAAGGACATCACACACATCCATGCCCGAGGCAGGATTCGAACCTGCGTCCGTAGCGGTCGGGCGATTCCGGACTGAAGCGCCTAGAACCGCTCGGCCACAGCGGCCGGCTCCCGAAATTTCATTACCCTACGTTAATTATTTTTGGTGTTGTGTTTTCTTGTCAGTGTAGTTTGAAATTGGTTGTATGAACCTTCCTCAAAGCACTTAATTGCGAATCACGGATTAATCACTTTGATGTAGGTGTGTTATACGTCATCATCTGGTTCATAATCGTTGTTCCCGTGTGCCACACTCGACTGGAACACGGAAGGGGGCAAGTAACAGTGGCACATCAAGTAACCTTTCCTAAATACCGTATGGTGGCTTGTGGAATATAGATGTATACGTAAGTGTAGAACATTATTCAGAGAAGTCCGCCCCGGTGGCTGACTAGAGCCGGGACGGTAGCTCATCGTGTTCGGTCAGAGGGTTGGCTGCCCTCTGTAATAAAAACACTGAATTAGAGGATCAACGCTGAACTTGAACAAGTGTCATAGGACATCCACCCCGAACATATACTACGATCAGTTACGAACAAAATGGTCAGCGCGACACGATGTCTATCCTAAGGGCCCGGGTTCGATTGCCGGCTGGTTCAGAGATTTTCTCCGCTCAGGGACTGGGTGTCGTGTTGTCCTAATCATCATCATTTTCACCCCATCAACGCACAAGTCGCCGAAGTGGCGTCAAATCGAAAGACTTGCACCAGGCGAACGGTCTACCCGACGAGAGGCCCTAGTCACACGACATTTATTTATTATTTTATTCAGAGAAAATGTGTAGGAAACACGTAACTATAATGAATTAAATCCTGTCTCCATAGTAGATACTCAAGTGACCAGGGCGATTGCCTGTGAAGCTCCGTTTGATTCCGAGCGGCGCGAGCAGTGAATGGACCACAGGCGGTGAGAATGGGAGGCGGCGCGGCCTTGCCCAGGGAGCAGCGGCTTCCTGGCAGGAAGTGCCTGCAGATAAATCACTCACAGCCGGGAACCCCATTATAGCGGGACGGGACGCTTAACCTCTCCGGGAGCCATTCATGCCGCGCCGCTGGAAAGGACACGCCGTGTGACGCGCCGCGCGGCCGCCCGCCATTGGCCTGCGCGCTACGCGTGGGGCGGGACTCGGCGGGACATGGGCGTGGCGCTGCTCTGTTGTCACGGTAACAGGCGCCGCGACGGGGCTTCCATGGGTTGGGGCGGGGCAGGGGAGGGAGGGCCTGAGATTCTAGAGATAGTCGCGGACTGTGCGACGCTTCCTAAACTCTTTGTCAACCAATCTACAGGAGCGCCGCGTTATGTTTACGTTCCTGAGACGAAAATGATAGTATAGGTGCTGTAGCAGGGATGCAGATATTGCAGGTCTCGTTCATTCAGAGCTCTCTCGGGCAGGCCGTCCACGGAGAGACGTGGCTAGTTATTTGGCGCTCAGCATAGCACCTGGCTAGCATTCTGCTTGTAGCTTTGGGTTTAAGAGACACAGTACAATGGTGCCGCGCCTAACGTATGCACATGACCTAATCTTCCCCTCTCTCCGAAGGAGATATCGAACTGTGCTAGGGCGCTTTTCAGCTGGTAGTTAATGCTTTTGGGACACTTTTTGTTTTTAGCCTCGGTTTCTTATTTGGTTAGGAAATAGTATGTAATGCTCGTGGATGTGTCGAAGACGTTCGTATGCTTGGTATTTAGTCAAGGCTAAGGAAAAATCTCTATGTAGAGAAACCAGTTTGTCTTAGACCAAAGCATTTTTTGTCTTGTTCCTTTGCATAGTCTGATTCCTTTTGTGATATATTGCATGTTGGCTTCTGTCCCGGGTTCTTCGGCCGACGTGCCTCTGATGATTTTTCTGCCGTTTCGCCAGCACGAGTGGCTGACATTGTTAAAGTTTCACCTTCCATTGCTGTCAGTTTGTCAACAAGTGGCCACGAAAGCCTAAACAATTTTGTATTCCTTTTCTCTTGGAGTCTTAACCTTTCTTTCCTAGCTAATCAGTCCTTTCTGTCTTTGCTAAATCATTCCGGTTGGTGCAGTGGATGTTTGATGGATCTTGCTTAGAGCCGGCCGCTGTAGCCGAGCGGTTCCAGGCGTGGCAGGTTCGAGTCCTGCCTCGGGCATGGATGGGTGTGATGTCCGTGGGTTAGTTAGGTTTAAGTAGTTCTAAGTACTAGGTGACTGATGACCTCAGATGTTAAGTCCCATACTGCTCAGAGCCATTTGAGCCATTTTTTGATCTTTATTATTTATTCTTTGCTAACGAGCTGGCGGAATATAACCGATGTAGTTTCGAGAAGGAGGCTTACTTGAAGTGCGGGTAGTTGGAAGTCTCTAGGCATCGAGGCTCATTTCGAGGAGGGACGCATTACTGAAGACAATTGTAGTCCAGTCAATGAGATCCCAGGCCGAAAACGACTCGTAGACGCTCCGGACGGCTGCAGGATATCAGCCTGATTGTCGCCCGCCATACGTCCCGACAAGCAGGGGTGGTGGTCTGGGGTGCCAATTCTTTTCATAGCAAAACCCCTTTCCTGTTCAGCCGAGGCACCCTTACAGCACAGCGATACGTCTACGGTATTGTTCGCCATGTGTTGTTGCCCTTCATGGCACCCCATGCGGGGCTTACACTATAGCAAGATAATGCCCAACGACACACAGCAAGAATTTCCAGTGCTTTTCTTTGTGCTTGCGAATCCTACCTTGGCCTGCAAGGTCGCCGGATCTCTACCCAGTTGAGAACGTTTGGAGCAATATGGGCAGGTCCATCAGTCATCTCGGCATTTTGACAGTCTAAAGCTCCAGTTTGATAGAATTTGGCACGGCATCCCTCAGGAGTAGGCACAACAACTCAATCACTGCCAAGTCAGATAACTGCTTCCGTAAGGGACAGAGATCGTACAACGCGTTATTGACTTGCTCAATTTGTGAAGCTCTTTCTCATGAATTAATGATCCTTTTTTTGTTTTTGTTTTTGTTTTTGTAACTGTAATCATATGTTTTCTTCTGCACGTGTACACATCTACCGCTTTCCGTCCCATTCGGATAATTTTCCCTCTTTTTTGTGAGAGTATATATTAAATATCTCTGTTGTCGAGGAGTCTTTTCTTTGATAGCTAATGTAGTAAAGGCAGGTCTTCCTTTTATCGTCAAACAATCCCATGATTCAGGGTATAGTTGGTCTTTGAAGGATCTTACTTATTTATTCGTTGCTTGCAAGCTGGTGGAATATGTGTGATGTAGCTTCGAGAATGACTTGAAGGCTTATGCGTATTTGAAGTGTGGATAGTTGATGGTGGTAGGCTGAGGGAGAGATTTCGTGGACCCAAGTTGTTATAATCTATTGTGCCAGCACAGCTAGTCTATCCTGTATTTCCTTTGTACTGCTAGCTTCATGTCATGAGATGTAGGAAAGTCATATGGTAGGTACCAGCTACTTCTTGCATCCTCTTATCAGTAGCCATGGTCATCTTAGTTTGATTTCGTGGCATTATCCATGTCTGCATGCCATATTCAAGTATTGGGCGACCGAATACATTGTATACAAACAAAGACACTGGTGGGTCGGCGTCACACATATTATATTTTACTAACTTTACTCTGTTTAATCTATTCTCTGCTTGTTTTATTTTTTTCTGTTTTATTTTTCCATCAGTTTCATAGTCCAAAACGGTTCAAATGGCTCTAAGCACTATGGGACTTAACATCTGAGATCATCAGTCTCTCAGACTTAGAACTACTTAAACCTAACTAAGGACATCACACACATCCATGCCCTAGGCAGGATTCGAACCTGCAACCGTAGCAGTAGCTACTATTTCAAAAAATGACTGGTTGCGTATTCTGCACTTCTGACCTGAAATGATGGACGTCAGATCATGGCAGCACACCTGCGTCAGTATCAACAAAAGGTCGTCATCAGGTGGACGAGAAGACAGACGACGTATGAGCAGGCTGGAGAGATAGTTTCATTATGTGGGCCGGTCCCCTTATTGTGCTTAAGAAAACGTTAATTGGATACGAATAAATACTACATCATTGTGTACTGTGTGCAGAAGAGGTACAGTACGAAGATGACCATTTTTTGTGTCAGCATGACAACGCACCCTGTCATATAGCACCAACTACGGGGCAATGATTTGTGGACAATAACAGTCCTGAAATGATATGGACGGAGTCGCGACCTGAACCCACTGGAACATCTCTGGGGTGCGTCAGAGTCTCTACTTCGCTCCAGACCCCACCATGCAACCTTCTCTGGTCTCCACTCTTAAAGAAGAGGAAGAATGAGCTGCCATTCTTCCACAGATTTTCAAACAACTCACTCAGTATCCCCGGCAGAGTTCGACCCGTCACAAAGGCTGGAAGAAAACGCAGGTGACTCCAATATATAAGAATGGTAATAGAACGGACCCTTAAAACTACAGACCAACATCCCCAACTTCAGTTTGCTGCAGAATTCTTTAACTTATTTTCAGTTCGAATATATTAAACTTTCTTGAGACAGAAAAGCTTATGTCCACGAACCAGCGTGGTTTTTCTCACATGATATACTGCGAACTATGGACGAAGGACAACAGGCGGGTTCCATATCTCCAGATTTCCGAAAATCGTTTGACAGCCATTGCAAGCTGTCAACGAAGGTATGCGGATATGGAATAAGTTCACAGGGATGTGAGTGACTCGAAGACTTGTTAAATAATACAATCCAGCATGCTGTCCTCGACGGCTATTGCTTGTCAGAGACAAGAGTATCGTCAGCAGTGCCGCTGGGAAGTGTGATACGACGCTGTTTTTCTCTATATACATAAATGATTTGGCGGGCAGGATGGGTTGCGGATGTTTGCTGATAATGCCGTAGTGTACGATAAGGTGCCGAAGGTTGAGTGACTGTAGGAGGATACAAGACGACTTAGCCAAAATTTCCAGTTGGTGTGATGAATGGCAACTAGCTCTAAATGTCGAAAAATGGAAATTAATGTGGGTGAGTAGGAAAAACAATCCTGTAATGTTCGGATACAGAATTACTTGTGTCCTGATTGACACTGTTACGTCGTTTAAATATCTGGGCGTAACTTTGCAGAGCGATATGAAATGGAACGGGCCTGTGGCAATTGGGGTATGTAGGACAAATGGTCAGCTTTGGTTTTTTGTGGGAAAATCTTAGGAAAGAGTGGTTCACCTGTAAAGGAGACCGCATATAGAACGCTGGTGCGACCTGTTCTTGAGTACTGTTCGAGTGTTTGGGATCCGTACCAGGTCGGCTTGAAGGAAGATACCGAAGAAATTCAGAAGTAGGCTGCTGGATTTATTACCGGTAGGATTGAACAACACCTAAGTGTTACGGAGATGCTTTGCGAACTCAAATGGAAATCTCTGGAGGGAAGACAACTTTCTTTTCGAGAAATACTTGAAAAAATGTAGAGAACCGGTATTTAAGGCTGACTGCTGCGCCACTCTACCGCCGACAACATATGTTACACGTAAGGACCACGAAGATAAGATACGAAAATTTAGGGTTCATACGGATGGAAGCGACGCGTAGTGGTGCAGCGTACCCTCCGCCAAGCACCATGTGGTGGGGTTGGTTGTTTTAGGGGAAGAGACCAGACAGCGAGGTCATCAGTCTCATCGGGTTAGGGAAGGACGGGGAAAGAAGTCGGCCGTGCCCTTTGAAAGGAACCGCCCTGGCATTTGCCTGGAGCGATTTAGGGAAATCACTGAAAACCTAAATCAGGATGGCCAGACGCAGGATTTAACCGTGTGGTGACTTGCACGGTATCTATTTAGATGTAGTTGAAGGATAGAGAAACCCCATATTAACGTCCAGTAACAAATGTCCGGATACTTCTGATCAGGTAGTGTATAACATCGCTGTACTGTAGCATTCTCTATTACAAAAATAAGACTGTTAGTTACGACGTTAGAGTATGCTCTGTCGTAGCAAAAAGATATATTTCCGGGTGTATTTCATTAAGACAACGATATCCAGTACCTGAGGATGAAGTCATAAAAGGATTCGGAATCTGTTGTAAAAGAAGTAAACTGGAAAAAACAACTGAATGATATCTTAGAATGAAACTAGGAAGTATGCTCCAAAATATAAAAAAATCTGTGTAACTAACTACCTCTTCATCGTTTGCGACTACTCACGGAAAGCATTAAGCCACATTTCCACATGCAACTGAAGTAACGTTAATCTGATGGCGTCATCGAAGTTGCCTGTGTAGCCATACCGATTCCCATGACATCATTCGATTGACACATTTTGCCCGCGTCTCGTGGTCGTGCGGTAGCATTCTCGCTTCCCACGCCCGGGTTCCCGGGTTCGATTCCCGGCGGGGTCAGGGATTTTCTCTGCCTCGTGATGGCTGGGTGTTGTGTGATGTCCTTAGGTTAGTTAGGTTTAAGTAGTTCTAAGTTCTAGGGGACTGATGACCATCGATGTTAAGTCCCATAGTGCTCAGAGCCATTTGAACCATTTCATAAAATGTCCAAATTTCACAGCCACACAGGTGCATAGAGATGACAACAGCTCTGTACACCGTAAGTTTGGTGTGCAGCTTTAGGTCTTCAGTCACGACGACTCTGCGTATTAACCGTACGAATGCTGCAGGGCAGCCCCAATTCTTTTATCAACATACAGTTCACAGGTACATCATTTTGACAAGATGCTTCCAAGAAATGAAATGTGTTCAGCCTCCTCCGGTACTGTGTCTAGGATAGATATTATGTTGTATTGTATTCTATTGAAATGTTGTTGTTGTTGTGGTCTTCAGTCCTGAGACTGGTTTGATGCAGCTCTCCATGCTACTCTATCCTGTGCAAGCTTTTTCATCTCCCAGTACTTACTGCAACCTACATCCTTCTGAATCTGCTTAGTGTATTCATCTCTTGGTCTCCCTCTACGATTTTTACCCTCCACGCTGCCCTCCAATGCTAAATTTGTGATCCCTTGATGCCTCAAAACATGTCCTACCAACCGATCCCTTCTTCTAGTTAAGTTGTGCCACAAACTTCTCTTCTCCCCAATCCCGTTCAGTACCTCCTCATTAGTTACGTGATCTACCCACCTTATCTTCAGCATTCTTCTGTAGCACCACATTTCGAAAGCTTCTATTCTCTTCTTGTACAAACTAGTTATCGTCCATGTTTCACTTCCATACATGGTTACACTCCATACAAATACTTTCAGAAACGACTTCCTGACACTTAAATCTATACTCGATGTTAATAAATTTCTCTTCTTCAGAAACGCTTTCCTTGCCATTGCCAGTCTACATTTTATATCCTCTCTACTTCGACCATCATCAGTTATTTTGCTCCCCAAATAGCAAAACTCCTTTACTAATTTAAGTGTCTCATTTCCTAATCTAATTCCCTCAGCATCACCCGACTTAATTAGACTACATTCCATTATCCTTGTTTTGCTTTTGTTGATGTTCAGCTTATATCCTCCTTTCAAGACACTGTCCATTCCATTCAACTGCTCTTCCAAGTCCTTTGCTGTCTCTGACAGAATTACAATGTCATCGGCGAACCTCAAAGTTTTTATTTCTTCTCCATGAATTTTAATACCTACTCCGAATTTTTCTTTTGTGTCCTTTACTGCTTGCTCAATATACAGATTGAACAACATCGGGGAGAGGCTACAACCCTGTCTTACTCCCTTCCCAACCACCGCTTCCCTTTCATGGCCCTCGACTCTTATAACTGCCATCTGGTTTCTGCACAAATTGTAAATAGCCTTTCGCTCCCTGTATTTTACCCCTGCCACATTCATAATTTGAAAGAGAGTATTCCAGTCAACATTGTCAAAAGCTTTCTCTAAGTCTACAAATGCTAGAAACGTAGGTTTGCCTTTCCTTAATCTTTCTTCTAAGATAAGTCGTAAGGTCAGTATTGCCCCACGTGTTCCAGTGTTTCTACGGAACCCAAACTGATCTTCCCCGAGGTTGGCTTCTACTAGTTTTTCCATTCGTCTGTAAAGAATTCGTGTTAGTATTTTGTAGCTGTGACTTATTGAAATGGGGACCCAAAACGGGGAGGCTTTGTCCCCGCCGTAGCCCTCAGTGGTTCACAGCAGGCTACAGCAGTCCACTCACCCCACCACCGCCCCACGCCGAACTCAGGGTTATTGTGCGGTTCGGCTCCCAGTGGACCCCACCGGGTACGTCTCACACCAGACGAGTGTAACCCCAATGTTTGCGTGGTAAAGTAATTATGGTGGACGCGTACGTGGAGAGAGTGTTGGCGCATCAATCGCTGACATAGCGTAACTGAGGCGGAATAAGGGGAACCAACCCGCATTCGCTGAGGCAGATAGAAAACCGCCTAAAAACCATCTACAGACTGGCCAGCACACTGGGTTTCGACACTAAACCGCCGAGCGGATTCGAGCCGGGTACCGGCACGCCTTCCCGCCCGGAAAGCAGTGCGTTAGTCCGCACGCCTAACGGGGTGGGCAGGATAGAGATACTAAGCTCAGCGAGAGTGAATCCTGGGGCATATTATGGGAGTACCTTCGCCGCGCTGTGTGAGGCGCCGTGTAACTAATTGAACGGCCCCTCCCGCCGGAGGTTCGAATCCCTCGGGCATGGGTGTGTGTGTGTGTGTGTGTTGTTCTTAGCATAAGTTAGTTTAAGTAGTGTGTAAGTCTAGGGACCGGTGACCTCAGCAGTTTGGCCCCCTAGGAATTCACACACATTTGAACCTTTTGGAGTACCTTCCCTTTTCCAGCATTAATGGTAAGACCAACGTGATCACATGCATTTTTAAAGCAGTTCACTGACTGTTGAAAATCTGACGGTGTTAGAGCAACTGGTGCAGTATCATTGGCGTACAGTAGATCTATCGCCCGATATGCAAATTTACAATAAACAGTTTTTGTTGAAATTAACATTAATAATATAACAATTATTGGTAAATGAATCTAATAAAATTCTTGTAGATAGAACCACAATGTGTTCCCTGATTAATAGTCATGCTTCTTTCTTGGAAGTTAAATGTGCTATTTACTGTATTAAATCGTCTCACTCTGCACACTTTACTATATTGAACTCTACTTAATTAGTATATATTTTATAGTATTTCAGGCAAACCACGCTCTTCTACTAAAACTGACTGATGTAGACACGTAGGCTGATTGTAGTGTCACTACGTGCTTTTAACGGGCTATACTCTGTGAGCTTTCTTTTTATTCTGTCGACAAAACTACCAACGGTTGCTTTAGGCTGTCTACTTTAATCATGTTACATTCGATATGTATTGCAGACACTTGAGAATGGCTACGGGGTGTACAACAGTTAACAATATAAAACAAAAGAATCGGTGAACCCCAACAATAACGGTCAAAGGAGCAAACTGACATCATTTGAGACAAGTCAGATTATTTGCATCAGTTGAATAAACACTTAATTTTGTTATAATTGTACTTGCAAGCCCCACATATAAATTTAGGCATTTTATGTCATATAATATCACAGAACTCATGACAACAACATAATACAGTGTACTTTAACAGAAGAACGATGTTCACTTCTTAGACTTCATTTATAGTTTTGCTGACGGATATGGAATCTGTCATTTCTCTCACTGGTACAGAATACAAAATTTGGGTCCCGAATTCTATGCGAAGCTCACATCACCTGCCGAGTGAGTAAGACTGACTTGTGTGTAAATTAGATTGTAACTAAAATATTATAATTGATTAATTTGTAGTTTCCCAGGAGCACAGTTCATTCCTAAAATTGAGAAAACTAAAGATCTGCAGTTAACGAGAACCCATAATAAACTATGAGTACTAATTCAGTTTCTAACAATGGCTTAATAATGTACTCACGTAACTTGTGAAAACTAGAATCAGGAGAGAACTTTTTGTATACTAGACGAACAAGAATTTCAATTTAAAGTACATCCTTGTTATTGAGAGAGATGAAAGTTAGTGATGTTTAATGACTGATGCTTCATTTTTACTAATTTGTATGAAGTGAGATAATTTGTTCATCAATGAAATTTGATGTCCACATAATTTTGTATAGCTGTATTGTTAAAACATGCTCGATGCTACTGCAAGGTGGGCATGACTGCAGGACTGCGCTCCTAATATGTAGAAATGATTATTGGCAGCTAGTTATCTTTGTTCAGATGCTGATGGTTCAAATGGCTCTGAGCACTATGGGACTTAACTTCTGAGGTCATTAGTCCCATAGAACTTAGAACTACTTAAACCTAACTAACCTAAGGACATCACACACATCCATGCCCGAGGCAGGATTCGAACCTGCGACCGTAGCGGTCGCGCGGTTCCAGACTGTAGCGCCTAGAATCGCTCGGCCACACCGGCCGGCTTCAGTTGCTGAGAGATGAGACAAAGACCACCCCACTCCCCTGGGTCATGCATTAACATATTAACTGATTAAGCTGTTCAGTTTTTATAGCAATTCTCTGTTAACATTGTAAGCTTTTAAAACCATTGTTCACTTGATTAGCATAGTATTTTTCAGACCAATGTTACGTGTGAAGACCATGCGTTGTTTTGCTCTGTCTTTTTGGATACATACTTCATTCTAAAATCGTTGTCTTGGAATATCATTTCAAAGTAATACTTACTCTCCCCATCCCACGTTTAAGGAAAGTTTATCCTCATGTATTACCACATTCCAAATGGGTACGCAACAGTTTGAATATTTATTTAGAGATAGAAATCTAGGTTAGTTTCTGCCTGCTTGCCGTTAGCTGTTGTGCTTTCAAGAAATCTGTAACAGTGTTGTCAAGACGCGAGCTAACTGCCAAATTTGACTAGCACCAGATAATTGTTTGCTTAAAAAAATGGTTCAACTGCCTCTGAGCACTATGGGACTTAATTTCTGAGGACATCAGTCCCCTAGAACTTAGAACTACTTAAACCTAACTAACCTAAGGACATCACACACATCCATGCCCGAGGCAGGAGTCGAACCTGCGACCGTAGCGGCAGTGCGGTTCCAGACTGAAGCTCCTAGAACCGCTCGGCCACAGCGGTCGGCTGTTTTACTTCAGTTGTCCATCTAATACAAAGAGAAGCTGTATTTGGACCAGTTACATTTCACTTCAAATTATGTTCTGCTCGGTCAAAGATTAGCAAACGAGTTTAAGTTGGATAACAATCTGGTAATACATAGACCTTTATAGAGTAGCAGTTAAATTTGGGCTAAATTTCATACTGAAACAAACATGGCGGGGAGCTTACAGCATTCAATCCCACCCATAAGATTTTATTTGAAGCAATACTGAAGCTATGTTAGCATCATTTAGACGATGCATTTTTAAATAGTGCGTCACTACAGTTTCAGCCGTATACCGTTTGATATGATGTCGTTTTAGTTGCTCCTTCAATCCCAGCTTCAATAATGACTTGCCAGCTTGATCTTTTATTTTATGCAGGCGTGAGATCACATGTGTTTCTTTTTTTATCGGTCAATTGAAGTTTCTAAGGTATCCCTTTGATGAAATGATCTTGCTATAGCAACAGCGTACAGTGAAACCTATACAACTTCCTACCAATGATTTCTCCACCAGGCTGTCATAAGAATGACGCCAATTCTCTAGTCCTATCACTGATGTTGATACTAATCAATACAAGTTGATAAACCATGTCACAGGAATAGCCTTACTATATCTTCATCATCATCTTCATCATAATCTACTAGTACAGCTATTCTTTTTATATGGCCATGTAACTTAGTCACTTGTAAATTCTCCACTTTATTCTAACAATCAAACTTTGCCGAATGGGCTTTCTGGGCGCTATTTGTGTACAAAGATGTTCTTCATAAATTCGTTAGATGGAATTAAGTTGCAGCATAAATTACTTTTTCCGTTCTCTGCTTAAAACAGATCAAGTTTTGATAAATTTCTTTTTGTTTATACCTTAAGTCTTAGCTGTAGTGATATCGTCTGAGAGACCCCGTGAAACTTCGATTTTACAACAGGCTACTTCACTGGTTAAACCCAAGACAAAATTATAGCTCGTTGTAATTTACTGCACTTAGTAGTTAAAGTGTCGGTGAAATCATACTGCGTTAATGCTATCCTGAAGTTAGATATCGCTATATTTATCCGTTTGGATCCCACCAGAACGCGAATGTATATTTTTTCGTAACTCATTTTAACCGAAGTTTCCATCAGTTCGCTAAATCTTCATTGCAAAAGAAGCAGTCTAGTGCTACTTTATCGACATAATGTAAAAAACATTCGTTACACATTACACCAATACTGCTTCCCGAAAACCGCTTTGCAGCTATCTTGCATATGCTGAAATTTGGAAAATTCTCAGTGGTCCTTACAGTTTCGAGTACGACGAGAATGATGATGACGAGCAATTTCTAAGCAGAAAAGTTTGGAGATGTCATAAAATGTGTTAGCCACGCCCACGATCTCTGGATAAATGTATTATTATTTATTTTCCTGTATCCTTAAATGAATGTGAAACTGTTTACTGGGTACCGTGAAATATATTGAAACTTCGAACATAATATTAAAAGTTCCTCGAGACAGCTACTATAGCAAACGGGGTTCTGACAACAAAACAGCTTACTCAGATATTGGGAACTTCGACGAATAAATCATCTTCTAGTCGAAACTCCTCGGAAACAGAGTCGTTACGTGGGCACGAGTGAAATCTCTGCGCTATAAGCATTGCTCCTCCCATCGAATTACACGTTAGATAAATAATTCGGTAACGACGATAGCTTGTTACAGGTAGTGTAAACGTATGAACGTTTGGTCTGAATAGTCAAGAACAAGGCTTACCCTTTACGGCCCGTGAAAATTGAACATACAGTTTAAAATGCTATGGTATCGGATCGTAATGTGTGATGAGTTTCCATATTGAGAAAGGACCCATATACCCTGCTTACTTGTGCGAACAAGAACTTAAAAAACCCTGTGAGATCTCAAGTAAATCTTCGCTGCTTTTGTTTGCATCGATAAGGTTTCACATACAAAATTCTGCCTAAATTACTTTGGAAGTGATTAATCATGACCCTCTATGTTGAATATTAACAGTGTTTGTGAGAGTTCGCTAGTGAACTAGTTCAGGAAGACAATGAATAACTCAACTCCAACCACAGTTACGACTACACGGACGGAAAAAAATCACAACACCAAGAAGTGGTTGTACCGCATAAACTAAAGTTAGTAGTCGTGTTTCTACATCTGAAAGATGATGTGTATTCGAATTCCGCGACAGTCACGTAAGAGTCGTGTTATTAGCACCACTATGAGGATACTAATCAGGTTTGCTTTAAATACACGCTGCAACGGTCGTAAGCGTTAGTCGCCTTTGAGATTGGACATGATGAGTTGATGTTAGTCAAGAATGTCTTTAAGGCGACAAAGACGCCACTATCAACAACTCACTGAGTTTGACAGAGGTCGTTTAAGAGGGCTGTGGGAGGCTGGATACTGCAGAAAGACTTGGCAGGAATGTAGCCACTGTACATGACAGCTGGCAGCGGTGCTCACGAGAATGTACGGCTGCAAGAAGACCGATTTCCGGACGGCCACGTGGCACTACCGGGAGGGAAAAGCATCGCGTTGGGAGTATGGCTCTGGCGCATCTCGGAGCCAGACGCCGTGTAGTGTGCGTTCCACTCACCCTAAACCACTGCCATTTGCGACTTCAGCGGCGTCAAGCGATAGCTCATTGGAGGGCAAGCAGCTTCTCCCTCGGCGCAAGTGATGGCTGGTTGGAAGTGGCCCAATTGAGGGGCTGCTTGAGAGACAAGCTGGACCTACACATGACGTTATGTCGGCAGGAGCACGCGGTTATCCTGCGCAACCTGACAGCAAATTTGTGCGTCAATCTCGTAATTCGACCTGTCGAGCTGCCTTTCATGAACATCATTCCAGGGAGTGTTTTCCAACAGTATACCGCTCGCCCACATACCATTGTTGTAACCCAAAATGTTCTACAGAGTGTCGACATGTTCCCTTAGCCTGTTCCATCAACAGATATGTCTCCTGTTGAGCACATACAGGACTTCATCGGACGAGAACTCTAGCGTCATCGGTAAACAGCAGTAACCGTCCCTCTACTGACAGACCGAGTGCAATAATGCAATCCCACAAACTTACATCCGGCACCCGTACAACACAATGCAAGCATGTTTTCATGCTTACATTCAGTATTCTGGCGGTCACACCGATTATTAGTGGTCAAGTGTTTCACATTTACAATGGTTTGTCTCGCGTTTACATTAATCTGTGATCTTCCCATGTTAATCAGTTAATTTGTTTCCTAGACAAATTAGTTCCCGAAATGAAATGATCGCATGGCATTGTTGGCCGGTAGGTCCCATGCGGGGAAGTTCGGCTGCCGTAAATTTCATTACTCTGTATTAATTATTCTTTGATATTGCGACTTTTTCCGTCAGTGTATTTTTAGATTTTAATCGCATCAGTTTCGAGATATTCAGTTTCGTTGTTTAGTATTACGTGAATCGTCTTGTGTAATGGCTAAACATCAGATAATGTGATACTAAAACTACATTGCATGTTCTGACCACCAACGAAGTTTCATATATTAGAATGAACAGCGTTCCTTCGTGACTCGAGCATAAGAAAAATTCGAAGTGTTGTGATAACAAACCAGTGTTTTGTGTGTGTTGAAAAGTGTCGATTTCTATGAGAAATTTTCAAAAGTAACATGTCCCACACGCAACACATTTTTTACAGTGGTTTTCTAGGTATCTTAACATTTTTATCAAAGGTTATATTCAATTTAATTGCCTCTATGTGGGGAAAATGCAGGAAGTTTTTTTTTTCCTTACTGCCATACTTTAAAAATATCTTTCTCAGCATGTTGTTATACTGTCTGAAAAATAGCATAACTGAAATTAAAATTGTAATGTTTTTACGCTAATTCACTTTTCTGAAGTTCTCGCAGTATCCAGAGTTCTGCTTTGTCAATAACTGACTTTTGGCTTTTCTTCTGGAACAGTACCCAGGCTATAATACTTCAAGTGTGCCCCACCTCTTATGTCTAATTTTCTTATACAGGGTGGAGCAAATAAAAGTGGCCTGGACAAGTCGGTGCGATTTGGCGTGAATTTGTGGCAGCAGTTACCAAGGAGGAAATTATCTACCGTTACTGACACAAGGATGGAGTAACTGGCCGTACAGGCAGCCCAACCTCGGAGCACATTTACACAGTCTTCACGCCTCACAGAGTTGTTAGCAGAGGTGAGTCCGTTCGCGAACCCTAGCTGGCCACCCAGGTCACGTGATTTGCCAGTGTGCTAGTACTTTGTGTGCAGACCTCCAGATCTAAGGTGTATCGCAACAACATTCATAGTTTTCAAGAATAGCGGCAGAACATTGCGGGTGCGAGTGCAGAAGTTCCAGCAGTCCAGCTCCTATCCGCCATCAGCAACTTGCTGATCAGGGCCCAAAAGTGTCAAAGGGTGACTGGTGGTCACTTTCAACATCTGCTGTAATCAGGTTAGTACTGTGTTTCCTTTCCTCTGCTGTGCTTCTTTGTAAGCTGGAACTCTGTTCTCCTCGCCACTGTTATCTGCTCTAGCCTGTAGTTCGGTCTATGAAATGTGGACTACACTAGAAATATATTTGTGTATCCCATTTTGTGTAAAATTGTCTGAATTTGAGTATTCTTTTTATCACGGTATTCTAACATCTAAATCTACATCTACATTTATACTCCGCAAGCCACCCAACGGTGTGTGGCGGAGGGCACATTACGTGCCACTGTCATTACCTCCCTTTCCTGTTCCAGTCGCGTATGGTTCGCGGGAAGAACGACTGTCTGAAAGCCTCCGTGCGCGCTCCAATCTCTCTAATTTTACATTCGTGATCTCCTCGGGAGGTATAAGTAGGGGGAAGCAATATATTCGATACCTCATCCAGAAACGCACCCTCTCGAAACCTGGCGAGCAATATACACCGCGATGCAGAGCGCCTCTCTTGCAGAGTTCAGTTTATTAAACATCTCCGTAACGCTATCACGGTTACCAAATAACCCTGTCACGAAACGCGCCGCTCTTCTTTGGATCTTCTCTATCTCCTCCGTCAAACCGATCTGGTACGGATCCCACACTGATGAGCAATACTCAAGTATAGGTCGAACGAGTGCTTTGTAAGCCACCTCCTTTGTCGATGGACTACATTTTCTAAGCACTCTCCCAATGAATCTCAACCTGGTACCCGCCTTACCAACAATTAATTTTATATGATCATTCCACTTCAAATCGTTCCGCACGCATACTCCCAGATATTTTACAGAAGTAACTGCTACCAGTGTTTGTTCCGCTATCATATAATCATACAATAAAGGATCCTTCTTTCTATGTATTCGCAATACATTACATTTGTCTATGTTAAGGGACAGTTGCCACTCCCTGCACCAAGTGCTTATCCGCTGCAGATCTTCCTGCATTTCGCTACAATTTTCTAATGCTGCAACTTCTCTGTATACTACAGCATCATCCGCGAAAAGCCGCGTGGAACTTCCGACACTATCTACTAGGTCATTTATATATATATTGTGAAAAGCAATGGTCCCATAACACTCCCCTGTGGCACGCCAGAGGTTACTTTAACGTCTGTAGACGTCTCTCCATTGGGAACAACATGCTGTGTTCTGTTTGCTAAAAACTCTTCAATCCAGCCACACAGCTGGTCTGATATCCGTAGGCTCTTACTTTGTTTATCAGGCGACAGTGCGGAACTGTATCGAACGCCTTCCGGAAGTCAAGAAAAATAGCATCTACCTGGGAGCCTGTATCTAATATTTTCTGGGTCTTATGAACAAATAAAGCGAGTTTGGTCTCACACGATCGCTGTTTCCGGAATCCATGTTGATTCCTACATAGTAGATTCTGGGTTTCCAAAAACGACATGATACTCGAGCAAAAAACATGTTCTAAAATTCTACAACAGATCGACGTCAGAGATATAGGTCTATAGTTTTGCGCATCTGCTCGACGACCCTTCTTGAAGACTGGGACTACCTGTGCTCTTTTCCAATCATTTGGAACCCTCCGTTCCTCTAGAGACTTGCGGTACACGGCTGTTAGAAGGGAGGCAAGTTCTTTCGCGTACTCTGTGTAGAATCGAATTGGTATCCCGTCAGGTCCAGTGAACTTTCCTCTATTGAGTGATTCCAGTTGCTTTTCTATTCCTTGGACACTTATGTCGATGTCAGCCATTTTTTCGTTTGTGCGAGGATTTAGAGAAGGAACTGCAGTGCGGTCTTCCTCTGTGAAACAGCTTTGGAAAAAGGTGTTTAGTATTTCAGCTTTACGCGTGTCATCCTCTGTTACAATGCCATCATCATCCCGGAGTGTCTGGATATGCTGTTTCGAGCCACTTACTGATTTAACGTAAGACCAGAAGTTCCTAGGATTTTCTGTCAAGTCGGTACATAGAATTTTACTTTCGAATTCAATGAACGCTTCACGCATAGCCCTCCTTACGCTAACTTTGACATCCTTTAGCTTCTGTTTGTCTGAGAGGTTTTGGCTGCGTTTAAACTTGGAGTGAAGCTCTCTTTGCTTTCGCAGAAGTTTCATAACTTTGTTGTTGTACCACGATGGGTTTTTCCCGTCCCTCACAGTTTTACTCGGCACGTACCTGTCTAAAACGCATTTTACGATTGCCTTGAACTTTTTCCATAAACACTCAACATTGTCAGTCTCGGAACAGAAATTTTCGTTTTGATCTGTTAGGTAGTCTGAAATCTGCCTTCTATTACTCTTGCTAAACAAATAAACCTTCCTCCCTTTTTTTATATTCCTATTAACTTCCATATTCAGGGATGCTGCAACGGCCTTATGATCACTGATTCCCTGTTCTGCACTTAAAGAGTCGAAAAGTTCGGGTCTGTTTGTTATCAGTAGGTCCAAGATGTTATCTCCACGAATCGGTTCTCTGTTTAATTGCTCGAGGTAATTTTCGGATAGTGCACTCGGTATAATGTCACTCGATGCTCTGTCCCTACCACCCGTCCTAAACATCTGAGTGTCCCAGTAAGCTGGTTTTGAAGCCATTTTTATGACGTGTCTGTTTCAATGTTAGTGCTTTGCAGCTCTAACGGTTCCACTTGATTACAACACGTTATAAAGTGCGTTACATGGTTATTTCATTGCAATAGATAGCATGTAAATAGTAGTAATGAACGAACCAATCAAGCATGTATTTAATTGTACAATATGACGATAATAGACTGCCTGATAAAATAAGTGAAACACGCGTAATGCGTGTAGGGACAGAAACTTCATTCGAGTATGCGATGTTATTCCAGTGGTTACATAATCGAGTCAAATTCACAAGTAATTTGGCAGTATCAGCCCATTTATCAGTATGACGCTGAAACCCCTCTCGCCCGGATACAATCACTGATTTGCATGGGAAGAGTGCCACAAAGCCGCTGTATCCTCTCCTGAGGCAAACTAGCCCTCAGCTATTGAACTGGTCCTTCATATGCTGGGTACTGGCAATGAGATGGAGTTAGATATTCTATCATGCACCGATCTCGGGATCTTGCTGGTTACGGGAGTGCTTCAATACCGTAGCATGAAAGGTCTCACATGAGGATGCGGGGGTGACGGCCGATGTGCCGTCGGAGACACACTATGTGATCAAAAGTATCCGGGGACCTGGCTGAAAATGACTTAAAAGTTCGTAGCACCCTCCGTCGGTAATGTTGGAATTCAATATGGTGTTGGCCCACTCTTAACTTTGATGATAGCTTCCACTCTCGCAGTCATATGTTCAACCAGGTGCTGGAAGGCTTCTTACGGAATCGCAGCCCATTCTTCACGGAGTGGTGCACTGACGAGAGATATCGATGTCGGTCGGTGAGGCCTGGCACGAAGTTTTCGTTCCGAAACATCCCAAAGGTGATCTATAGGATTCAGGTCAAGACTCTGTGCAGGCCAGTCCATTACAGGGATGTTATTGTCGTGTAACCACTCCGCTGCAAGCCGTGCATTATGAACGGGTGCTCCATTGTGTTGAAAGATGTAATCGCCATCCCCGAGTTGCTCTTCAACAGTGGGAAGCAAGAAGGCACTTAAAACATCAATGTAGCCCCGTGCTGTGATAGTACCACGCAAAACAACAAGGGGTGCAAGTCCCCACCATGAAAAACACGACCTCACCATAACACCACCGCCTCCCAATTTTACTGTTGGCACCACACACGTTGGCAGATGACGTTCACCGGGTATTCGCCTTACCCACATCCTGCCATCGGATCGCCACAATGTGTACCGTGATTCGTCACTCCACACAACGTTTTTCCACTGTTCAATCGTTCAGTGTTTGCGCTCCTTACACCAAGCGAGGTGTCGTATGGCATTTACCGGCGTGATGTGTGGCTATCCTGATGGAGTTTGGAATTTCTGTGTGATGATCTGGATAGATGTCTCCCTATTACACATTACGATCCTCTTCAACTGTTGGCGGACTCTGTCAGACAACAGACGAGGTCGGCCTGTACGCTCTTGTACTGCACGTGTCCCTTCACGTTTCCACTTCACTATCACATTGGAAACAGTGGACCTAGGGACGTTTAGGAGTGTGGAAATCTTGCGTACCGACGTATGACACAAGTGACACCCAATCACCTGACCACGTTCGAAATCCGTGAGTTCCGTGGAGTGTCCCATTCTGCTCTCTCACCATGTCTAATGACTGCTGAGGTCGCTGATGTGGAGTACCTGGCAATAGGTGGCAGCACAATGCACCTAATATGAAAAACGTACGTTTTTCGGTGTGTCCCGATACTTTGGATCACATAGTGTATCTCAGTCACTAGCAAGTCATACTTGATGGCTCCCCACTCAGTGATGGCACGAATAATATCTATATGCCTCTCCAAAACACTGGAAGAATTCGGTCTCTCCCGTTGCCACCATATTCGCTGATGGTAGTCATCCAGCTTAGTGCAGAACTGCGATTCACCGACCGACGCAGTGTGACGTTTTCATGAGCAGTCCATGCTGCCTGCTCACGGGATCACTCCAAATGCAGAATTTTGTGTTCATGTAATTCCCTAGTCCAGCCACTGCGATTTTGCGACCAATGACGTAGAATGAAATAGAATGTTGTAAAGAGGCCGTTAATTGTTCTCAGATGTAGCTACAGGTATTAATCTGTGACGATGTGTGTTAAATCCAGCCTAGTCGCCGAATATGGGGTGTCTAGGAAACCTGCTTTCTCGGATCGCTAGACAACACCGAAACGAATCGTATTAGTGAGTTTTATTACAAAACGAAAAGATTACAATACTTAACTTTATCCATTACACACATGTGTCGCAAGCAGAGGGCGACATGCAAGATAAGCAATGTTCCTCAATATACACAATCCTAAGTCGCTGCTATACAAGTGCCTAATCTCGAAGCTGCTATAGAACTGGACCGCGACCAGTTTGGCGCAGCACATATGTCCCCTTCACACAGGGGCCGCTGCTGTCGCGTTGTCGTCCTGGAGAGGGGTCGGTCAGCGTGTGACTGGCTGGCGACTTCTCACA
This sequence comes from Schistocerca serialis cubense, assembly GCF_023864345.2. Lineage (NCBI taxonomy): Eukaryota > Metazoa > Arthropoda > Insecta > Orthoptera > Acrididae > Schistocerca > Schistocerca serialis. Next base: position 101,900,522 of record NC_064639.1, on the reverse strand, counting down.
GCCTTCTCTTCTCTATCGTTCCCGACTGGAGTGCCGGCGCTTGACTTTACGCCGTAATAATATAATTGGTGCACAATAGGATGCTCCTCCTTTATGGTGGTCAGATGTGGCTGACTGGAACCTTGACGACGAATATGGCTCTCTTCACGCCCCATGCAGTCCTACATTAACTATCACATCCAAATTCCCCACAAATCTGGAAATTGCATAATTCTATCAGCCGGCCAAATGGTGATCCACAATGAAGCCCTTTTGCAACGCTGTCAGGTGCTGATAATGCTGTCTCAGATAAGTACACGGCCTTTTCATGTCCTTGACAGAGAGCATACAAAATCTGATGCTGTTCATATCCCTCATATACCCTACCACGCCTGGAAAAAACACTAAACACGAACAACACTAACGCGCTTCGGTGGCCACGCTATCTGTCACAGACAGTTGTGACTCTTGTCATTTACATACCGACCACTGATGTGTACATGTACGCTGTTAAACTCAGTCCCGACCATGTATACTGCGTGCCTCACATTTTTGTCAGGTGGTGTATATTACTTCAACTAGAAACATAACGAGTAAGAAAACACAGATGCTAGATTAACTTCAAAGGCTTCAGATTAGTTCTGATTAATTAAGTATAGTGCCTCGAAATTCTCCGCCAAATGTGCAATCACACTGAAACAATAACTGTAAAATGTAATATAAGTAACTCACGAATGGAAACTAACATAGTGGATAGAAATGACATTAAGAGAGCTTTGATAGCGTTCATGAAGAAAGATTTTGCAGAGAAAATAGAAACGGAAAAAATTGCTATATATATCTCTGCGACTATGTGGTCGCCAAGTATATGACATACAAAGCGTGTAAGTCCTGCGAAGTCATAAAAAGCCCAAAAGTTACAAGAGGATCATTACATGTTTATCTTCAAAGCAGACACTAAGTATGTCTGTTCATCTCCTGATATCAAACACAGTAGAGTTATCGAATCATCGTATCATCATAATGCAATATAATCCTAATCACTGCATATATAATAACATAGCATAATAATTAAAATGTATCAGCATAATACAACATAAGTTCTATCAGGAAAAATAAGAGACAAAAGTGTCAAATGAGAAAAAATTATGTGGAATCATTAGAAAAATTCATGTGGTGTTCATTTACAGTACATCATAAGTCTTAGCACAAACCACAAAACAGTAAAGTCAAAGTTCATTTAACAAAATAAAATAAAGAAGAAATCTTATAATTTTGTCTTGGAGACAAATCCATATACATCATTATTGTTTCTCCATCACTCAATAACATATTTGGTAGTTTTTTGGCTCTCTTAATTAATAATCCAGTGATACCTTTTCTATCACAATGCCATAACGATACACATAGCTGCTTTTACGTTTTACATCCAGTCTTTCCCTTAAATCTATTGTCAAATCTACAGTGTGTGTCAGTAACTCTGCTTCCACATACTTCAGCTACTGTAACTGGATGGCAACAATTACGAATTTTCTGTTCAGAGTCAAACATTGCACACCAATCAACAACATTTACTACATTACTACTAAGTTGTTTGGAATTATGTTTAGAGAACTGACTTAGATATTCTACCCACCATTCAAGCTGCAGCTGTTTACAAATTTTAGATAGTCTTTCCAGACAGATACTATATGAGTAATTCAATTTGAATAGTTTTCTGCTCTTGAATGTTGAATACTAATGTGCTTTTGACAATCCGAATACAACGCATTGACTTTCCTCTGACAAACCCCACTCTTTGAAAATAAGAAAATGTTTTATCTTTGATCTGAGTTTCACTTTTTAGTTATTTATTACCATGCAAGGTTTTCCCATTTGTTTCCGATATTTGACTATCCGAATCGTGTTTCACCGCTTTATGTCGTTCCCTTACATTGTTCGTCATATGCTTTGTTTCTTACATTTGCAAATAACAAAATTTTAGAGCAAGAAAGGATACATTAATTTGATAACAACTGTTTATCTTTATTTTACCTCATTTTTCTTCGCTGCAGAATCCAAGCTTAATTTTTAGACTACTTTATATTCTTCATATGGACATGGGATTTATATGTTTCGAATATTTTTTTTTTTACATCCAAGTTTCACTTTTTTTTTCATTTGTTAATACTTTCCACTTACAACCTTTCACGACTGTTAAAAGTTTCGCAACTTTGTAACAACATCCATCTAACTCGCTAGTAACTTAACAGCCAGTTGCTTTTGCTTAACACTAGCCTTTATGTAGATTGATGCATTACATACTCTTTACAATACTGTTGCAATTATAATTTCTTGTGCTTCACACTGGAGAGAAATTTGTTGAAACTGATGTACAGCGGAGGACGTAGTCAGAAGGAAATAAATTATTTTGTAAAATGCAAAGATTTCTCATTTAAGTTTCCTTAAACGAATATTTTTAACAATTAATGTTGAAATATGGAAATTTCACAAAAGGGTGCTGATTAGTTTAGTCCGCTACAACAGCAGATATTCTAATGCCAAAGTTTTATCATTCTCTACAAAAAAAAAAGTATTTCAAGTTACACTAGACTAACAACATGCTACCTGTTACATTCTGAGTGCTTGGTTACGTCACTTTCCAAGACTCAAAAATAAATTCTCTCAAAATATTTTCTGTCGTTAATTATATGTTGCTTCCAATGTTGTTAAACAATAATTAGTAGACGATGAAAAGTAAGACATTATCATCATAAATATATAACCACATGACGAAAATAATGGTATATCCGTTTCTTTAACAAATAGATGCCTCGTAAAATTCCATAGGAGAATTTCATATGTAATGTAGCTAATATTGCCCCTAGACGGCAGAAAAATATTTATTTGTTATGTTTCGCTTCTTTTGGCGGAATTAGACTACTGTGCAGGGGCGTTTTTAAGGCAGTTTGACAAACTGTACGCCTAGATTATCAAACATGGTAGTAGAAAAGTTGCTTATTAATAGTGTTAGTGTGGACGAATTTGATTTACTTCCGTCTTTAGATGAGGATACTGTGAGTATTGTCACTTCTGATCTGGTTTTACAAAGCCTAGAATAATGTTCTTCCTTCACACACCTGCAATACACGAGGCCGATGACGATGACGAGGGAGAGGATAACGTCAGGATTGCTTTCCACTCAGTGAACTAATTCCAGTTTAAGAGAAAGAACAGTAATGGCCATCACAGAACAGCCGAGACTGCCGCAGGCGCGCCCTGCTGACGCCGACTCAGCGTTGAAAGGGTCAATGGAAATTACTCACCATGCGTATCAAGTGAAAAACAGGAAGGCTTTATTAAAATGTAAGGATTATTCAGTTCAGGAGACACTTTGGTAGTACAGTTGTTATACAAACCTCTAGAGCATGTTGTCGAAGTTCACTGAGATTTTGTGATGTCATAACAGCCGTCGAATCAGCACATGACCTGACCACAGCGTATTCTTACTGTGTACTGTGCCTGTCTAGCTCAGACACGGTACTTGCATGTAGACTCTACCCCACCTGGTGTCCTTTCCGTGGCCCTTTCGTTTCTGTGCTGACAGTACTGGGATACGAAAGCGTTCCTGTGAGGATATCAGATTTAGGCGCGATGTCAATCGCCAGTTATCCACTCGTGGACTTAAAGCGGCCATTGTTCTAGCGCTGTATGTTCCTCATTGCGGGGCGGCGGTTCGCGGAACCGGGGAACGCGCCGGGCAGTCATTAGAAGTGACCCGCGAAGCGCGAGCCGGGGTCGCCGCTCCTAATGACAGCGTGGAGGCTCTAATGACCGGCTAGCTGTCGCATCACACAATGGGGCGGTGGGCATTCCAGCTGGCCCCGATGTGACGGGCATCTCTGAGGACGAGCCTTTCTCTGACAGACTGCCGGCATCAGCACTTGCTCTCTGTCCAAGCCTGGTCTATACATAACGTGCTGTCGGCAACCTTACGTGAGCTTGCCAGATTTGTCAAATGAAACATTACGTGTGGGCAGCTTAACAGTCTTGCATGAACTGAACGAAGTTTGACAAAGTCGCAAAACACTGATGGGCTGGAGCTTTGTGTGCGTGCAAGATTGTCGACAAGTTTGTGCATGTAGACGAACGTCAGCCTCAGCTCCGCTTACAGTTGCAACGTCCCCTTAGAAAAATTATCAAAGACTGTGCTGGTAAACTTCTACGTTATTTGATTTTCAAACAGCTGAGCAAAACTCAAACAGTTTTCTCTTTACTTACTCTGATCATCACTAAACTGTCACACAATATTTTTTTAGCGCAACGCAATCTGACTTTCAATAATCCCTACAAAAGAATGTCCCTGGCTAACAATAACCTATACCTTTCACGAATCACTTACCTCACAAAAATCTTCGTTACTCGAACTACTGCAATACAGCGAGCGCCAATACTGCCAGCTAAATAAAAGATTCTAACTACGGAAGGCACTAACTACTGATAGGCATAGTCAGCAAATGAAAGATTTTGATAGAGAACAAACGATGTATTTACCTTAATGGTGTTCAAAAGTCATTATATATATATATATATATATATATATATATATATATATATATATATATATATATATAATTTCATGACATCCAGCCTTACAAATTTCCTTTTTCTGACGGACATACGTTCAGATTGTCCGCTCTCAAAAATCTGCCATCTCTCTCCCCACATCCACCACTGCTGGCGGCTCACCTCCAACTGCGCAACGCTACGGACTGTTCACATCCAACTGCCGAACACTACAGTAGCGAATATTCCAACAATGCCAACCAGCCACAGATTGCACACAGCACAGTCAGTGATTTTCATACAGAGCTCTTCGTGATGTTACCAACATAAAAACATAAACAGCCTACTTACATACCAACATAAAAACCTAAACAGCCTAGTTACACAGTCTACTCTCGATAAAGCTAGACGTTCAAACTGTTATTTTATTCCAGAATGAAATTTTCACTCTGCATCGGAGTTTGCGCTGATATGAAACTTCCTTGCAGAGTTAAACTGTGTACCGGATCGAGACTAGAACTCGCGACCTTTGCGTTTAGTGGGCATATGCTCAAGGTAGAAGACAAGGTAGTGGCTGAGTTGAAGCTGTGGAGAGAGAACGGGCCTGAGTCGTGCTTGGATAGCTCAATCGGTCGACCACTTTCCAGCGGAAGGCAAAGGTCCGGAGTTCGAGTCTCAGTCTGGCACACAGTTTAAATCTGCCGGGAAGTTTGGTATTTTATTGTGTGTAGTGGCGAAAGACAATGGCAGACTTACGACACTGGACTCAACAATTTTTCACTGCTTTCATAGAGTTACACCAGTATTTTCGTTGCCTATGGCAAGTAAAATCTGAGGGTTAGAGCAAGCGAGACCAGAAAAACCCGGCTTATGCCGCTTTAGTTGATGAGTACGAGGAAATAGATCATAAAGCAATAAAGGAGTTGGGCACCAGAAAGATCGAATCATTTGGAGCAATTTACCGCAAAGAGAGTGCGAAAATGAAAGCGTCCATGCGAACTGGATCGGAAGAAATTTGTAGACCTTCCTTCTGGTACTTTGATTTACTTTCCTTCTTGAATGTCGAAGACCAGCATCCGGGAAGATCACGATTAAATATAAAAAAACGTTCATTTTAACAATGAACAAAATTGTTACAGGAAATATACAGCACATAAATTATTTTATCTTGTAGGGTACCAACATATACTTGCGCAAAAGCCCATTAATGATGTTACTTTTTAAGCTGAGCTCAAAGAATTAACAAAAGACTTTACAGTTGTTCTTAGTGCTGGTTCTTCTGGAGGAAAGAGTATAATGCAACAGAGTTTTTATTATAGTTATCAGGAAAATCCCCCCAGTGCCCCAAATGGGATATCCACAACCTAGTAATCCAGTTCAGTCTATTACTTGCGCAAATAGTAACATAATAAATATAGATATCTAAAATTATGCAGACCTTAATCTATTTATAAAATATTTTCTGTAGATTTGATATCCTTGAAGCTCCTGCCAGTCGCTAAAAACCTTACCGTTGCGCTGAGTCGCTGGTGTAGGTTAACAGCCGCCCTCAAGATACTACCTTCTTTTTCTGCTTCTGGGGTTACAAGCTTCAACAGTTTGCTATGCGTCTCTGTGTCCATACGTAATTAATCGCACCACTCTGCTGTAGTTCTCGGAGAAGATTCACGTGGGAGAACGTCGCTCTCTTCAGTATCATGTCTCGAACCCACTGTGAACGACTTGTAGTTGTTGTTTTCTTCTTGAGTTTAAGAGCAGGCTACATACTGCAACTGTTGTTAACAGCACTTCTTCCTGCGTGATTATTTCGGGACGAATGAGCAAATGATGAGCAAAATATTGAAGGACACTTTTGAGCAATGTAGTCTTGCCGTCAGTTTTGCGTCGTCATGCAAGACTGACGACAAAACGTTACGTGCAGACCACGCTTGATTCCTCCTACAAAACAGAGGAAGTCTATACTTGCCTCCTTTCACACACACGAATGCTGTCGGGTAGTCATGTACACAGTTGGCCATTAATACTACAGCACATGAAAGGGCATAAAATAAAGAAATTTAATTTACTGCTTTTTTTTTTTTTTTTTTTTTTTAATAAAGAATGTATCATCAGCCTTCTGACTGGTTCAGTGCTGCCCGCCACGAATTCCTCTCCTGTACCAACCTCTCCATCTGAGAGCAGCACTTGCACATTATGTCCTCAGCTACTTGTTAAAAGTACTCTAACCTCTGTTTTCCCATACAGATTTTACTCTCTACTTCTCCCTATAGTACTCTTGAACCATGGGAATTAGTTCCTGGTGTCTTAGCGCGTATCCTATGATCCTGCCCCTTCTTATTTTCAGTGTTTTCCAGTTGTTTCTTTTTTCTGTGATTCATTGGAGAACATCGTTAGTCCTTACCTTATCGGTCTACCTCTTTTGCAACATCTTTCTACAGCACCATATCAAAAATGCTTCGTTTCTCTTCTTTTCCGGTGATTCAGTACCCTACAATGCTGTGCTCCAAATGTGTATCTAAATCTACATCACTACTCTGCAGTTCGCACGTAAGTGTTTGACACAGGATTACCTGAGCCACCTTCAGAAAAAAAGTTCAAATGTGTGTGAAATCTTATGGGACTTAACTGCTAAGGTCATCAGTCCCTAAGCTTACACACTACTTAACCTAAATGATCCTAAGGACAAACACACACACCCGTGCCCGAGGGAGGACTCGAACCTCCGCCGGGACCAGCCGCACAGTCCACGACTGCAGCGCCTTGACCGCTCGGCTAATTCCGCGCGGCCCACCTTCAAAGTATTTATCGACCATTCTCTAACAGTGAGGGTCAAAAATGAACACTTAAATATTTCTGTACGATCTCTAGTTTCTCTTATTTTATTATGATAAACATTTTTCAGTGATTCCCCCCCCCCCCCCCCTCCAACTCGGTCGCCATGTCCCTGACACTCTCTCCCCTATTTGGCGATGTTACAAAACGAGCTGCCCTTCTTACGACTTTTTTATTGTTCTCAGTCAGTCTTATCTGGTAAGGACCGATTCCTCACAGCAATACTTTAGCAAAGGACGAACAAGCTTAGCGTAGGCAGTCTCTACAGTAGATCTACTGCATCTTCTAAGTGTTCTGCCAATGCAACGCACTCTTAGGTTTGCGTTCCCCACTTATCTATGTGATCGTTCCATTATAAGTTGTTCGTAAATGTAATTTCCAGATATTTAGTTGAATTGGCAGTCTTTAAATTTATGTGATTTATCGTAGAAACGAAATTTAACGGATTTCTTTTCGTACTCATCTGGATGACCTCACAATTCTCCTTATGCAGAGACAATTGCCACTTTTGGCACCTTACGAATATCGTGTCTATGTCATTTTACTGTCGGTTTTGGTCTTCTGATGTCTTTACTCGATGGTAAATGGCAAATCGATTTGCAAACAGTCTAAAAGGTGTCGTCATATGGTGTCCTAAAGCGTTTGTGTAGATTAGGAACAGTAGAGGTTGAGAGACTCAGGGACTTACTCCAGTTCGGGATTGATGACTATGCAGTTCAGTCACTTTACAAACCAACCAACCAGCCCAGTTCACTGCTACTAGTACCACGTCACCATAACGTTCCTGCGAATAACATACAAAGGATTGCCCCATAATCTAAGAATAAAATTAAAAATTGAATTAGCTTTTCCAAACTTTGTCAGTGTATGCCTCAGTATATTAATGTTATCATCGTGAAGTATCAGAATGATGATATAATGAATCTTTTACGCTAAATATATTATTTTTGGGGAAAAATAACGGGCTCCAAAATGCAACTAGAAAGCTAAGAATTGTTCAGGATGTGCAAATGTATGTTATAATCGAAAGTTACAAGTCTCAACTTGATCGGTGCAAAATTTTGGTCAAAATCGGCGTTTTTACGGAAAATTGAAGGCACTAAATATTAAACTCAGATATATGAAAATTTTTATGCAGCCTGAGTTTGATACAAAAAAATTTACTATGTGACTCCATTAAGCTTACTTATTAGTTTTCAAGTTATTTACTAAAACCCTAATTTGAGACAGAGACGTCCCTATTTATGATAGATTAAGGGTCATTTGTAAGTTTATAGAAAGTTCTAGTAACAGCTCTTGATTCCGTTCATTGAATAATACAGCTGTACCAAGTTTCAAGACTTTAGTGTAAATAACAATCAATATAAGGACACTTAAAGAGGTAGTTCAGAGGTCACTTTCTACTGCCATATCTGTTCTAAAAATTCTAGCCGGAAAAGTTACATGCAGTCGAGCTAAAAGATTTTCAGTAATCAGAGCAAACTTACCTTTAATTATACAAAAATTATGAAGATTATAAATTGTTACACGACACAGGTGTTAAATAATACGTGTCCGAGAAAGCGGCCATTTAGATGCTGCCACCTGCGCTTAGAGAGGTAGTTAACAGAAGTTTCGTTCGGCTGTAAGCTGCGCCCATATGTAAATACGTCCTGAGAAGCAGTGTGGAGAGACACTCAGTACCGCGCTATCAATCCGTCTGCGCCAGTCGAACGCCGGCATATGCTCTGCCTTGCTGACGTCAGAGCCAGGCACCTACCAAACGTGTTTTCAGTAAAAGTAGGAAGTGAACTCGCTAGGACCGTACACTGTTCTGCATGGCTTAGATTTCACGGAAGTAACTGTTTGTGTGCAGCTCGTAATGTTGACTAAACCGCTTGGCAAGTGGTGAGATTATTTTCCACTTCAGTGGCGAGCAGTTAACTGTTATAAGTCAGGCCGATAGACCATTTTACTCGGAACTTACCGTAGAGGCCGCCTCTGAAGTGATAATACTGCTGCTTCTGACAGGACTTTATTATTATTTATTTATCGCGAATGGACCCAGAAGGATCACGCAAAGCTTTCTGACGTCGTTTCTTCCATACTTCTTTCATTCGTTCTCCATGTTTTCTTTTTCTTTCTTCTGTCCATTTTGTTCCTGATCTCTTTAGTGCTTCCTTCTCCGACAATACAATCCACTTTTCCACCTTATTTCTAAAAGTTTTTCTATCTTTGACATCTTTAAGTTCAATATTTGCTTTTTGTAAATCTAATTTTACTTGGCTAATCCATGGTGTTGTTGATTTGACTTTTTCTATGTAAGTGAGAATTCTGTTGGTGAGTCGTGTGGGGGGAAGTCTAGTGACATGTCCATAAAATTTTAATCTTCGCCTTCTTATGTCTGCTGCCAGGTTTGATATAGTTTCTGTGGTTCTTGTTGATTGTATCCGGTATCCTTCTTCTGTTAATTTTGGACCTAAAATCTTTCTCATAATTTTGCGTTCTTCTTTTAGTATTTTTTCTAAATCACATTTTGTGTGGAGTGTGAGCGTTTCACTAGCATATAGTGCTGCTGGCTTAATTACTGCGCAGTAGTGTCTGATTTTTGTGTTCGAGGAGATGCATTTTTTATTGTATATTTCATGTGTCATACCATATGCTCTCTTCATTTTCTGTTGTCTGATCTTCTGTGCAACTTTCTCTCCTCCGGTTGGCTCCAAAATTTCACCTAGGTATTTAAAATGTTTTACTCTATTTATTTTTCCATATTTTGTGTTCAAACTGTGTATATGGAATTTCGTACAGAAAAATTCTGTCTTTTGAAACGAAATTTGTAAACCTACTTTATCCGCGCATTCCTTAAGGATCTCTATTTGTTTGGTGGCGATTTCTTCATCATCTGCAAGTATGGCCAAGTCGTCCGCGAATGCTAAACAAGATATCTCCACGTTGTCTTTGGTTCTACCAAGATGGATTGGTTTCCAGTAGGATTGATTTTTTAATTCTTTTTCCCATTCCTTAATGACTTTATCCAGGACTATATTAAACAGAAGTAGAGATAGCCCGTCACCTTGACGTACTCCAGTTTTTATGAGAAAAGGTTCAGAGATTTCTCCCCTGAATTTAACTTTAGATACAGTGTCTGTCAGTGATTCTTTGATAAGCCTTAGTGTTTTGGAGTCAAGTCCAAGTTCCTTTAAAATGTTAAACAAAGATTGCCGGTCAATTGAGTCATAGGCTTTCTTAAAATCTACGAATGTACAAATTATGGGGGCATTTCTAATTGCTTTGTGTTTTAATATTGTCTTTAAATTAAATATTTGTTCTATGCATGAGCGACCGGGGCGAAAGCCTGCTTGATAATCACCAATTTGGCGTTCCAGCTGCTCTTGTGTTCTTTTCAGCAGGCATGTTGAGAGAATTTTGTAGGTGACTTGTAAAAGTGAGATTCCCCTGTAGTTATTGACATTTGTTCTGTCTCCTTTTTTATGTAACGGGTGAATAAGGGCACATTTCCAATCCTCTGGTAATTTTTCTGTTTCCCATATTTTTGTTATTATTTTTGTGAGCTCTTGCAACGTCTTTGGTCCTAGGTTTTTTAATAGCTCTGCAACAATGCCATCTTCGCCAGATGTTCTATTATTTTTTAAGTTTTTAATGTGACATTTGATTTCTTCCTGTGTTGGTGGTAATGAATCCGGTTGAGCGTTGGCACTGATTTCTTTGGGAAACCTTAAACTAGGTTCTGGGCAATTTAGTAGGTTGGAAAAATATTGAGCCAATACTTGACAGTTTTCCTGGTTTGTTAGGGCTAATTTACCATCAGGTTTTCTGAAACATAAATTTTGAGGGATATATCCTCGTATTTTATCTGCGAAAGTTCTGTAGAAGTCTCTTGTATTATAGTTTTGGAAATTTTCTTCTATGGCATCCAGTTGTGCCTTTGTGTACTTCCTTTTTGCTTGCCTAATGGATTTTGAAACCTGTTTTCTAACCTCGTTAAATAAATGTAGACTTTCTTGTGATTTTTTACTGTTATATTCTTGAAATGCCTTTTTTCTCCTTTCCAATGCATTTTCACAGTCTGAATCCCACCAAGGGTGTTTGAATATCTTTTTCAAGGGAATAGTTTCCTTAGCTATTCGCGTGATTTTAGAATGAAATTCTTCCCATGTGTTTGCCTTTTCCTTCTCCCATTCTTCTTTTACTTTAGATTCTTTAATCTTCTTGGTGTCATATTTCTGCGAGAACGCTACCGCACGACCACGAGCTGCGGACTGTCAATAATTACAGATTTCTGTAGTAGTATATATAAGTTTGGATGTAGCTGTATTGCATTGATGTACTGGTGGATGTTGTGTGGTATGACTCCTGTAGTTAACAGTATAATTGGTATAATGTCAACTTTATCCTGATGCCACATGTCCTTGACTTCCTCAGCCAGTTGGATGTATTTTTCAATTTTTTCTCCTGATTTCTTTGGTATATTTGTTGTATTGGGTATGGATATTTCGATTAGTTGTGTTAATTTCTTCATTTTATTGGTGAGTATGATCTTAGGTTTGTTATGTGGTGTTGTTTTATCTGTTATAATGGTTCTGTTCCAGTATAATTTGTATTCATCGTTCTCCAGTACATTTTGTGGTGCATACTTGTATGTGGGAACATGTTGTTTTATAAGTTTATGTTGTAAGGCAAGCTGCTGATGTATTATTTTTGCTACATTGTCATGTCTTCTGGGGTATTCTGTATTTGCTAGTATTGTACATCCGCTTGTGATGTGATCTACTGTTTCTATTTGTTGTTTACAAAGTCTGCATTTATTTGTTGTGGTATTGGGATCTTTAATAATATGCTTGCTGTAATATCTGACGTTTAGTGTTTGATCCTGTATTGCAATCATGAATCCTTCCGTCTCACTGTATATATTGCCTTTTCTTAGCCATGTGTTGGATGCGTCTTGATCGATGTGTGGCTGTGTTAGATGATACGGGTGCTTGCCATGTAGTGTTTTCTTTTTCCAATTTACTTTCTTCGTATCTGTTGATGTTATGTGATCTAAAGGGTTGTAGAAGTGGTTATGAAATTTGCAGTGGTGTAGCCGATGTATTTATATGAGTGATTGCTTTGTGTATTTTGCTAGTTTCTGCTCGTTCTATAAAGAATTTTCTTAAATTGTCTACCTGTCCATAATGTAGGTTTTTTATGTCGATAAATCCCCTTCCTCCTTCCTTTCTGCTTAATGTGAATCTTTCAGTTGCTGAATGTATGTGAGGTATTCTATATTTGTGGCATTGTGATCGTGTAAGTGTAATGAGTGCTTCTAGGTCTGTGTTACTCCATTTCACTACTCCAAATGAGTAGGTCAATATTGGTATAACATAAGTATTTATAGCTTTTGTCTTGTTTCTTGCTGTCAATTCTGTTTTCAGTGTTTTTGTTAGTCTTTGTCAAAATTTTTTAGGTCTTCTTTAATATTTGTATTATCTACTCCTATTTTTTGTCTGTATCCTAGATATTTATAGGCATCTGTTTTTTCCATCGCTTCTATGCAGTCGCTGTGGTTATCCAATATGTAATCATCTTGCTTAGTGAGTTTTCCCTTGACTGTGCTATTTTTCTTACATTTGTCTGTTCCAAAGGCCATATTTATGTCATTGCTGAATACTTATGTTATCTTTAGTAATTGGTTAAGTTGTCGATTTGTTGCTGCCAGTAGTTTTAGATCATCCATGAATAGCAAATGTGTGATTTTGTGTTGGTATGTTCCAGTAATATTGTATCCATAATTTGTATTATTTAGCATGTTGGATAGTGGGTTCAGAGCAAGGCAGAACCAGAAAGGACTTAATGAGTCTCCTTGATATATTCCACGCTTAATCTGTATTGGCTGTGATGTGATATTATTTTAATTTGTTTGGATATTAAGTGTAGTTTTCCAATTTTTCATTACTATGTTCAGGAACTGTATCAATTTAGGATCTACTTTGTATATTTCCAATATCTGTAGTAACCATGAGTGGGGTATACTATCAAAAGCTTTTTGGTAATCAATGTATGCGTAGTGTAGCGACCTTTGTTTAGTTTTAGCTTGATATGTCACCTCCGCATCTATTATCAGTTGCTCTTCACATCCTCGTGCTCCTTTGCAACAGCCTTTTTGTTCTTCATTTATAATTTTGTTCCGTGTTGTATGTGTCATTTCAAACTACCGGTTATGTGGACCAGAGGTGAGTGTGTCCTGCACCCAGCGGGACACCATTTTGAAGACTTCTGTAACGGGAATGCATTCCAAGCAGAGAGCAGTCATTGAGTTTCTATTGACAGAAAACCAGGGCATCGCAAATATTCATACGCGATCGCAGAATGTGTTCGGAAACCTGGCAATGGACAAAATAATGGGGAATTGTTGGACGAGGCGTCTGTCATCATTGCAATAAGGTCGCACAAACATGTCCGATCTCTCGCGTGCTGGCCGGCCGCACACAGCTGTGACCTCTGCAATGTTGGAACGTGCGGACACTCTCATTCGAGGTGACACACGGATCACAGTCAAACACGTCGCTGCACGGCTCGACTTCTTTGTTAGTAGTCTGGCACCCTCGTCCATCAGCTTGTCCATTCAAAAGCGTATTGGCTCAGGAAAATGAAGAAACGACTTTAGAGTGTTCGTCGCCATAGAAATGCAAACGAACTTCTCCATGACAAAGGCCTCACACAAGACTGTGCACCCGAAAGGCGCTCACAGAACTTCGTTGGATCGTTCTTTCTCATGCACCCTACAGCCTGCATTTCTCAGCTTCCAACTTCGAAGAGTTTGGCGCAATGGAGGATGTTCTCCACGGGAAGCAAGTACGTGGATAAAGGGGATGTTACTGATGAAGCAAAACGTTGGCTCCAGCGTCGAGCAGTAGAGTGGTACCATGCGAGCATACAGGTCCCCCGCATCAACGATAAAAGCCTTCAACATAGAATATGATAACCAAGACAGGAGTTAAACAGCGCATCGATAAATGCTAGGTAATAAATAATGTCGTGGTTTTTGCAGTCGAAAGTTGTTGGTTCGCATCCCGTTGCACCTAATATTTTTTCTTGTTAGTGTTGTTAACACGGTCTATTACTTTCTTTGAATGTAATACAAGTATGTTCTGCAATGCTGGATGTTATTTACATTCAGTCGGATCTGAGAACGAAGGATGAAATTTAGAGATTTCCGAGTATACGGTTAGGCAGAAATCTTCGCACAAATATTTCGCTCTTATTTAGGAATATGTGCCGCCTTTCGAGTGTGCTGTTAGGCAGGAACCTAAGAGGACAGTGTAAATTGCCGCAACTGAAACGAGGAGCATTGAAATTCATACTACTGTCCCCTATGATCGAAATTCGACCAACTGTGTGTATAAAGTAATTAAACTCAATTTTCTGAAAATAATTAGTTGGAATTTATTCGTATGTACATTCTTAGATCTTGGCTGAACAAAGTCTTTCAAAACAGCAATAGATTCAGCACCATCAATGTCCACATAATTTGTATTACTTTGCCAACACAAAAATTGTTTCTCTCTAGCTCTTTATCAGCAGTCCAACTGATTAGTGTTCTTATTCGAGTCACACCCTAAAACATAACAAGGGAAGTAGTAGCAATTCAAAATGAAGAAAATCATAATTAGGAACTTAATTCAGTTTTAATGACAACGATGACGAACGATCAAAAAGTTAGCTCTCTTAACTGCTGAACAAAACTAAGTGAAAGCACGATGCCAATAAACAACCTTACATAAAGTCTGTTTTTCTCCCGATAGCTTCGTTACTGTGATTGCTGACGACATCAACTACCTAGCAGCTGTTGCATTGTAGCTGCCCGGTATGCACAGGTTACTAAAAATGAACCATGTAAACGTAAACGCCTCTAGAAAGTTGTGGTGTCACCGCCAGATACCACACTTGCTAGGTGGTAGCCTTTAAATCGGCCGCGGTCCGTTAGTATACGTCGGACCCGCGTGTCGTCACTATCAGTGATTGCAGACCGAGCGCCGCCACACGCCAGGTCTGGAGAAACTTCCTAGCACTCGCCCCGGTTGTACAGCCGACTTTGCTAGCGCTGGTTCACTGACAAAATACGCTCTCATTTGCCGAGACGATAGTTAGCATAGCCTTCAGCTGCGTCATTTGCTACGACCTAGCAAGGCGCCATTACCAGTTACTATTGATGCTGTAAAACATGTACCGTCAAGAGCGATGTTCACCAGTTATGGATTAAAGTTAAGTATTCCAGCAGCTACGTACGTTTTCTGTTAGTCTCATTTCCTTGACCTGTTCCAGACCTCACGCCAGCCTGCGTGAGCTAGAGCGCGTGCCTTTCGGCTTCCTCTCATAGTGGGTTGGCTGTCTTGCCAATCCACAACAAATGTAATTTCAATAATATTGCTACTTTCGTACGTCATTTCTACTGTTATAGTTGGCAGAAGAGTCAACACCGTGTTACTAGAGGAGGCCGAAATGCACGCGTTTTAGCTCACGCAGGCTGGCGTGAGGAGGGAAGAACTATACTGACGTCAGGTCTGGAACATGACAAGGAATTAGAAATTAGAAACTGGACGTAATGGGTTTCATACTTAACTTTAATCCATTAATGATGAACGTCGCTCTTGACGGTACATTATTCACAATATTGTCTGTTCAGAAGACATAGTAACTGAATATGGCGCCTTGCTAGGTCGTAGCAAATGACGTAGCTGAAGGCTATGCTAAACTGTCGTCTCTGCAAATGAGAGTAAAGGCTACCACCTAGCAAGTGTGGTGTCTGGCGGTGACACCACATCTACCACAGCACCTGATCTGCCAGCAGGTGGGAAAATGGCACCACTTCGATTTTCGATGTTGACGCATTGGAGATTTTAATGCAACATTAGAGTAACGAATATGAAAGCATCTACTTCCTTTTACCACTCTTAATGGCTATGTACACATATAATTTTTTTTTGTGCTCATATATGCCACAGTACTTTTCGAACTGTATAAGTTTTATTGGCCTCCTCGTATAATTAATATTGAAAATCGCTACTTTAGTTTTCGTGTTCACGTATTAATGTCATTATTCTTCCTTATACCAAATATTTCGCTGTTTATTAACGAAAGTGTGGCGTCTTCCTAGCGTGTGGTTAGGCAGGAATCCAAGAGGACAGCTTTAGTTGCTGCGACTGAAACGAACAGCAATAAAATTCATATTCGGCCTTTTCGCTAATATTTGGCTCTTTATTTCCTAACATGTGGCGACTTCTGAGTGTGTGATTAGGTAGGAATCTGAGGACAGCTTAAATTGCTGCGAGTGAATCGAGGAGCAACAATATTCGTATTTTTCCTTGTCACAAAGTCGATAGCCGACCGATCATATGGTCGTCGACGTTGCGCGTGACGTCAAAGTGACGTCACGTTTGCTGGGGAACGAGGGCCTCGAGAAACTGGTGTGCTGCAGTACCATCAGCCGGACGTACGGTCTACGTCGCTGTCGTAGACGCAGAGAAAGGAGCTTCTGCACATCAAGAGGAGCACTACCTCAGTATTTTTGCAGCTGACGGTTTAACGCTGGTGGTTTTATCGCTGATAAGTGGACTGAATTGGGTGTGTTTGCTAGCGACAACATTCTGCATAGAAGTCTGTGGCTGTCGAGTGAGAGGTTGTGGTTGTTTATTCATGGTACACGGGAGTACGAATGTGTGCGCTGTGACGCACAGCAGTTTGTTTAATAGGTGCTCTCAGAATGGTTAATTGTATTAATTCTGAAGTGTTTTCTTTAAACTACGTGGTCAATGTGACTGGTAAGAATTCACCTTGTTACTTGTTCTGTGTGTAATAATTAATTATTAGTATTATGGTATAATAACTGAGATGCATGCGTAGATAGGTAGATGTGGTGTAGCTTGTTGTGTTAGCCATATGGTGAAGGTGGTAGTTGGAGACCAGTGCATAGTTCTGTGTTATGATAGAAGTGAAGCTTACGAATTATTTCTCCATCTTATGTTCTACTGCTGAGCTTGTCTCAGATTATTAACGGTTACTTCTGAAGGTCAAGCATTGCAAATTGTTGATTTTGTTGCCCTTTTGCATATGTTGGAGCAAAGGTTAAATTTTTAATTCTTTATTTTGATTGAAGACTTTTCTTATATTGATTTCATACGTCCCTGTTTAACTATCTATACGGGTTGCAGAAATGTTACTGTATTGAAGGAGTATTTGTTCTGCTGTCAAATATTTTGGTGTAAAGTAAAATAATTGTTAAATTGAGTCCGACCTCTGCACCAACTCCAGCCAGAAACCTGCTCCTAAATCCTCCGCTCGACATGGAAATGCTTACCATCTGCACATACAGGCATCTTGTATACTCCATCCAAATCTGACGTTTGTTGCTTGGCGCCCCATAATTTTGCCGTTTTAGTGCCCAACGGTGAACAGTGCTCCTCCCAAAACTCGTCCCAGGTTCCTCACCAGTTGGATTTTAGAAGTTTCGTATACAGTACCCTTCAGAACGGCCTCATTACCTGTTACTTAGCAAAATAGTCTGTCCTGTATCACTGAACAGTGATTATAGTGACGCGCAAGAACAAATGGTCTAGTTAAGGGTGTTACACATTCTGTCAACGCATGACAAATGATGTCCATCGGAAAGCGTAACGTGGGCTCCACCACTTGTCATTCTGCAGATAGAATGTGTATCGTAAACGGGGGGCATACTCCTTCAGCTTGCAGATGAGTCCACCTTCCTAGGTCTACACACTACCTTTCAGAAAATGCAACGATTCCGTCGATTCCTTGTCAACCAGTTTACCACTTAGGGCAACCAAAGCCTTCTCATGGTCACTTTTCCAAGACTGAGGCACCCTCATGACTTCTCCCTCGTCGTTTACAACCGTCCTATCCAATTTATTAACACACTAAAATACCTCATACTATGTCTCGAACTAGAATAATTTGGATAACTCGCTTACTACCCACTCTACCAAAAACTTAAGATAGACTAAAAATACACTGAAGAGCCAAAGAAACTGTTACACCTGCCTAATATCGTGTGGGACCCTGCGAACACGCAGATGTGCCGCAGAACTACGTGGCACGGACTCGACTAATGTCTGAAGTAGTGCTGGAGGGAACTGACCCAAACAATCCTGCAGGGCTGTGGATAAATCCGTAAGAGTACGGGGCGGAGGAAGGGGGAAGGGGGAAATATGTTCTGAACAGCACGTTACAAGGATCCCAGATGTGCTCAACAATGTGTAGCAATCCTGGACGTGTGGGGTGTCGCATTGTCCTGCTGGAATTGCCCAAGTCTGTCGTAACGCACAGTGGACATGAATAGATGCAGGTGATCAACTGGATGCTTAAGTCCATGTCGACGTGTCGACTGTCAGTTTTATCTAGACGTTTCAGGGGTCCCATATCATCCCAGATGCACACGCCTCACCATTACAGAGCTTCCACCAGCTTGAGTCCTCAGCTCGTGGTCGTGCGGTAGCGTTCTCGCTTCCCGCGCCCGGGATCCCAGGTTCGATTCCCGGCGGGGTCAGGGATTTTCTCTGCCTCGTGATGACTGGGTGTTGTGTGATGTCCTTAGGTTAGTTAGGTTTAAGTAGTTCTAAGTTCTAGGGGACTGATGACCATAGCTGTTAAGTCCCATAGTGCTCAGAGCCATTTGAACCATTTTGAACCAGCTTGAACAGTCCCCTGCTGACGTGCAGGCTCCATGGATTCATGACGTTGTCTCCATACCCGTGCACGTCTACCCGCTCGATGCAATTTGAAACTAGACTCGTCCGATGAGGCAACATGTTTCCAGTCAACATCCCAACACACGAGTGGACCTTCGGCTCCGAAAACCCATATCGATGATATTTCGTTGTATGGTTAGCACGCTGACACTTGTTGATGGCTCAGCAATATGCGGAGGAGTTGCACTTCTGTCACGCTGAACGATTCTCTTCAGTCGTCGTTGGTCCCGGTCTTGCAGGTTTTTTTTCCGGCCGCTGCGATGTCGGAGATTTGATGTTTTACTGGGTTCCTGATATTTGCTGTACACTGGTGAAATGTTCGTACGGGAAAATTCCCACTTCATCGCTGCTTCGGAGATGCTATGTCCCATCGCTCGTGCGCCGACTATAACATCACATTCAAACTCAGTTATATCTTGATAACCTTCCATTGTAGCAGCGGTAACCGATCTAACAACTGCGTCAGACATTTGTCTTCCAGAGGCATTGCCGACCGTAGCACCGAATTCTGCCTGATTATATATCTCTGTATTTGAATATGGGTGCCTATACCAGTTTCTTTGGCGCTTTATTGTAGTTGCTTAACGAACAAGAGGCTTGCATTCCTCCACCGTACTCCGGTGCTATTAAACCTAAATCCGTCCACTCCTTTCTCATGCTATGCCACCTAAATATTGCCACTTCTTCCAAATCCTTGAACGATATGCTCTCTATCTCGTCATTCTTATACGAGTACTTTGTTTCGAGTCCTGTATTAATTTATTAGTTCTTCATCCCCTTCCTCTCCTACTTTTGCCACGTCCACCCGGCCTCCCGCATGCCCACTATACGCCCTCGCTCAAAGTCCGTCAACTGCACATACGGTTCACGTCCACGCTGTCGCGGCATGCTACCAGTGTTAAAGACTGCGATGGAGCTCCGTATGCCACGGCAAACTGGCTGACACTGACGGCGGCGGTGCACAAATACTGCGCAGCTAGCGCCATTCGACGGCCAACACCGCGGTTCCTGGTGTGTCCGCTGTGCCGTGCGTGTGATCATTGCTTGTACAGCCCTCTCGCAGTGTCCGGAGCAAGTATGGTGGGTCTGACACACCGGTGTCAATGTGTTCTTTTTTCCATTTCCAGGAGTGTAGATCGATTCCTCCCTTTCCCGACAGACGCCGACAGTGGCCGTGTGGGGACTCGGCGTGTCCAGTGATGCCCTCCCGCTGGGTCAGGCCTTCAGCGGCTGCAGCTACGAACGCCCTCTGCTGGCGCGGTGTAGGATGGCCGGCGGCAGCTACACACCCCAGTCTTTGTCGCAGTTTTCTACGGTCTTCAGTCCTAGTCAGCCACAGACAGTTCACTCGTGCATTAGTAGTGGGAGCCTCACTGTGTATGACGCTCTTTTGCTTCTTGTAATAGCTGGATTATATTACTGTTTGTTCTTTTGCAAATTTTCTTTTTCAACACATGGAAAAAGCTACAAGCTACAAGTTACCTAAAGCTTCAGTTTACTGAATTTACGCGTTCGCTAATCACTACTGCTCGTGTCCAGCTTCCCTATGACCACAGCTGCCTCATCACTCTGTAGTCCACAACACTTACAAAAATAAAAATTAAGTATTTTAAAACCGTATCACATTACAACGTAAAATGTGGTACTGCAATTGATCAGTGAATTACAGAATGTAACAATGTTATTGTGTCTGAATAAGTGGTAGGTGAGCGTAGACAGTACTGCGACCCAATCCCCTCCTCAGACATGACAGCCCAGTCAACGGACACCATCTACATCTACGTGATTACTCTGCTACTCAGAATAAAGAGCCTGGCAGAGAGTTCAATGAACCACCTTCATGCTATCTCTCTACCTTTCCACTCTCGAGCAGCGCGCGGGAATAACGAGCACTTAATTTTTTCTGTGCGAGCCCTGATTTCTCTTCTTTTATCGTGATGATCATTTCTCCCTACGTAGGAGGGTGCCAACAGAATGTTTTCGCAATCGGAGGAGAAAACTGGCGACTGAAATTTCATGAGAAGATCCGGTCGCAACGAGAAACGCCTTTGTTTTAATGATTGCCACTCCAATTCACGTGTCATGTCTCTGGCACTATCTCACCTAATTTGCGATAATACAAAACGAGCCGCCCTCGTTTGAAATTTTTCAGTATAATCCGTCAGTCCCACCTGATACGGATCTCACACAGCACAGCAATACTCCAGAATAGGGCGGACATGCGTAGTGTAAGCAGTCTCTTTGGTGGAGCTGTTGCACCTTCTAAGTGTTCTGCCAATGAATCGCAGTCTTTGGTTTGCTCTACCTACAACATTATCTATGTGATCGTTCCAACTTAGGTTATTTATAATTGTAATCCCTAAGTATTTAGTAGAATTTACAGCCATTAGATTTGTGTGAATCATCGCGTATTCGAAATTTAGCGCATTTCTTTTAGTACTCATGTGAATAACTTCACACTTTTGTTTATTCAGGGTCAATGACCACTTTTCACACCGCACAGATATCTTATCTAAATCATTTTGTAATTCATTTTGGTCATCTGGTGACTTTAGAAGACCGTAAATGACAGGGTCGATCAGGAGGAAAAATCATTTTTTGACAATTCTAGGAGGGGACGTCAGAACAACATAGTAAAAACCCTCTTGGGGTGAGGGTTAGCTTACTGGTAATGGTCAATTTATTAGGTATTGCTCGAATAACTCGAAAACCGCGGCTTTCACAGTAGCAAATTAAACTATATTAAATTTCATACAAAAAGACCCTGTTCATTTTTCATCTAGGAGTAATAGTTTCCGCGTTCAGGGGATGGAAAAATCGGAGATTGCAAATATTGTTCTAACGGTACAAAATTAAAGTTTATCTTTGAACGTAATGGGTTAAAAACAAATATGAAATGTGTGTACCACATCCAAGAGAAGTAGAGCCATGTCAGGGGACAAATTGTGTACTGGGAACGTACTGTGCTCATAGGTCTGCAAACTGATGGTGTAGCAAGTGAAAAGTGAATTCCAACTATATCTTCTCCACTACGTCACAAGAAGGAACTAAAGGGTGTTTCACAAAGCTATAAGGCCCCTCAACTGCGTGTCTTATGGATCACTGCCGACACAGTGCGAAGACTTGCCTGAGGTGTGCTTACTTTGCACAAAGTGCGTTAAATATAGATGCAATGCAGATATGATTTGCTAATAACACTCAGGTAATTCAGACGCACAGAATCTACATAAATACTGCATACTGTTGTACACTGCCAGAGTATCAACTGATTCTTAGTCGTCTGTACGACAGCTGCGGTGTTCTTTCGGGAAAGGTGACTTCACCCACCACGACCGTTGCTCACTTTTCAGTTTACACACAGGCAAGACCTCTCTAGCATTTGCTTTCCAGTTCTCTTCTGTGAATAGACGAAATAACTTCACTGGCTGGGTGTTTATACGGCGGGGGTATTTCAGTTTATTAATTGAGTTTGTAAAATACGTCACTGTGTGAAACTTCCTGGCAGGTTAAAACTGTGAGCTGGGCCGTTACTCGATTTCGGGACATTTGCCTTTCGCGGGCAAGTGGTCTTCCAGCTGAGGTTCACAAGTAGAACTCACGACGTGACCTTACAGCGTTAATTTCGCCAATACCATGTCACCTATCTTCCTAACTTCACGGAGTACTTGCGCGCAAAAGGCAAACGTCCCGAATTCGAATCTCGGTACGGCACACAGTTTTAATCAGCCAGGAAGACACACAGGAACGTACTTTACAGACTCACTTATCAGAATGAAAATAGCTCCACTATATAAACATGCGCTCAACGAAGTTATTTCTACTCACAAAAGAGAACTGGTCGGAAAATACGGGTGCAATATAGTCTGACTGTAAACTGAAAAGCGAGCAGCGTTCATGGTGGGGAGATTGCTGTTCCCGGCATATTACTGCAGCTGTCGTACAGGACAACTAAGGATCAATTGCTCCTCTGGCAGTGTACAACACTATGCAGTATTTATGTAGATTCTGTGCGTCTGAATTACCAGAGTTAGTGTTATTAGTGACTCATATCTGCATTCCATGTAGTGTTAACGCACTTTGTGCAACATAAGCGATCCCCAGGCAAGTCTTCGCACTGTGTCGGCGGTGATCCATAATACACGCTGTGGAGGGCCCTTGTATCACGATGCTCTGCTCTCCAAGCTTTACTGCCTCAGTGAGTGAAGTAAACGTATAGTCTTTTTCTTATATGTATATTTATCGCGTATTCCATCGGTGAACTTGTTTGAACCTCTTTTTTTTTTCTTTCGAATAACCCATTTGGAGGGTACGATGAATCAACTTTGGCTACTCTTCATTGTATTAGATTTCTTCAGTTTACAAATTTCCTTCATCCTTTTAGAGTGTTGTTCCCTTTCTTCTTGAGTCCACTTTCGTCTCGTTATTTTCTTTCTCTCCTGAAATTCTGCCTTTTGAACTGCCTTTCTGAAATGTGTTCTGTTTTCTATTGTGTCTATTGTAACTCCAGCATTTTCAATGTCCTTTTCAGTCTCTATGAACCATGCTGGCTTGGATTTGTAGCTATTGAGTAATGTGAATATCCGCTTGGTTAGTCTGTTGTTATCCATTCTGAATATATGTCCAAAAAACTGTAGTCTCCTCTTCCTCATTACATCAGTTAGTTTCTCCGTTTTCAGATATAGCTCTCTGTTTGGTCTTAACCTGTATTCAGCATTATCGTTTCTTTTAGCTCCCAGTATTTTCCTTAAAATTCTTCTTTCGACCTTCTCTAGTTTCTCAAGATCTCCATTTCTTGTTAGTTTAAGTGTTTCTGCCGTATAGAGAGCTTCAGGTCTGGCCACTGTTTGGTAGTGTCTTAATTTCGTGTTCCAGGACAAGGATTTTTTATTATAAACGTTTTTGGTCATATGAAACACTCTTTCCATTTTGTGCACTCTAGTTTCTATAGCAATCTTTTCTTTGGCATTGTATGTAATCCACTCTCCTAGGTATTTAAAGGCATCTGTTTTGTGTATTGTGTTGTTGTCAACCGCAATATTTTGAGGAGCATCACAGATGTTTGTCATAAACTTTGTTTTTTCATAGGATATTTGTAGTCCTACTTTGGCTGCTTGTTTTTGTAGTTCTCTTATTTGTTCTTGGGCATTGTCTAGTGAATCTGTAATCAATGCCATGTCATCTGCGAAGGCTAAACAGTCGACAGTGATCTTGTTTGGATTTCTCCCTAGTTGAATCCCTTTAGCATTGATGGCCTTCCTCCATTCTCGAACTACCTTCTCCAAGACACAATTGAAAAGCAGAGGTGACAGACCATCTCCCTGTCGAACACCTGACTTTATTTGAACCTCTTTAGTAATCATCTTCTGATACCTCCGGATTCTTCAACGAAAATAAGCATTTTACTCTTGTCATACTAATTGCAGTTTCGGAATGCTGAAAATAAACCGTTAGCCGTACCGTGATCGAAGTTCAGTATAAATAAGTTATTAAGGAACCAATAACATGGAATCGCAGTTTTGCGCTCTTTGTGGCGAGCTCATCTAGCCAGCCGAGGAACTTGTGGATCTTCCTACCTTCGAACACTATAAAGTGGAGTTTACTCGTAGACATACTCAGCGTATTAGTCAAATGATACTGACTGTGAGTGAAAGAAAATACTACCAATCGCATACTGTGGTAAAGCGCAGGTATTTCCACGGTGCGGTATAACAAAACGTCTATGAGCAAATATCATGCACTTCCTCATCAAGACCTGTCAACACAAGCTGTGCTTCACTTTCAATACGCAGCTATAAAAATAAGTTTTGGGTGTATGCAGCAAGACGCTGCTCATATTTTCAACATATAAAGGAGATCATAAAGATACTACTTAGCAGTAAATAGTGCCCACATCGTTTACGTGCTATGGTTTCCTCGTCGTGTCGTAATTATTATGTATTATATTTTATCTCCTCCACGTTTGATGAAAACCACAAAAATAGTTCAGACAGCAAAGAGTC
Organism: Schistocerca serialis cubense; assembly: GCF_023864345.2. Classification (NCBI taxonomy): domain Eukaryota; kingdom Metazoa; phylum Arthropoda; class Insecta; order Orthoptera; family Acrididae; genus Schistocerca; species Schistocerca serialis. The sequence goes on along the minus strand of NC_064639.1, from coordinate 101,875,423 downwards.
TCAAAGATTAACTTTTGGTTCATTGACCGATAATGTTAATATCCCTTTTAGATTGCAGGTGCCGTGGATGATGACTGTGTAAGCTTCTAGTAGAAGGGGCAGTCAAATAAATAGACAGACGGAAAAAAGTAAACTGTTTATTTTTCAAAAGTAATTTCCATAACTTTTAATACATTTATCCCACTCTGAGAGAAGACAGTCACACTTTTGGGGTTGCCTACGAAGCCATGATGGTGCCGACGCGTGCACCTCTTCGACCGGAGCAAATGGACAGATACGAAGCTCTTTCTTCGGGGCTCCAAAAATATGGAAATCGTATAGAGAGAAATGGTTCAAATGGCTCTGAGCACTATGGGACTCAACTTCTGAGGTCATTAGTCGCCTAGAACTTAGAACTAGTTAAACCTAACTAACCTAAGGACATCACACACATCCATGCCCGAGGGAGGATTCGAACCTGCGACCGTAGCGGTCTCGCGGTTCCAGACTGCAGCGCCTAGAACCGCAAGGCCACTTCGGCCGGCGTATGGAGAGATATTGGGAATGTATGGAGGATGTGTAAGGAATTCGCAGCAGAACTTTTGCAACGTATGCCCACATGCTGCCACGGTTGTTTCGAGGACGCTGCAGAAGTTTCACTAGGAAGCCATTTAATACCGATCTCTCCCCATGCCAGTTCCATATTTTTGGAGCCCTGATGAAAGACATTCGTGGTCGTCGATTTCCTTCGGACGAAGAGGAGCATGCCTGGGTACAATCATGGCTCTGTAGGCAACCGCAAATATTTTTCAATAAACGCACTTGTCTCATAGTGGGATAAATTTACTCGTATTAACAGCTACGACGATTGCTTTTGAAATAATAAACAGTTTACAAACTCTTTTCGCACCTGTCTCGTTTTCATTTGACTGCCCCTTACAGACTCATGGAAATCAGTATGAAGGCACGGATATTTGCAGGAAAATTAACATTATCTGTTGGAATAGCTGTGCAAAATGTATATGCAGTTGTATGAAATCCATTACACAGACGTAAGTATACCGACAAATATAGTCAAATGATATCGCATTTGATGTCAGTAGCACGGCATATAAGAAGACATCAACGATTCAGGTGGTAGAGTGTGGAACTCTGTACAAAGGCAGTTGGCTCTGAACGGTGTTAGTGTGTACGTGCGTGCCTTTGCAGCAGACAGGAAACAGGCACCGTTAGGGATAGTGTGTGTTGTGACAATGCCACGCGGAAAAGCAAAAACCGGTACGTACAAGGAAATGGGACTCTCTAATGGTCAAATTACAGAGTAGTTTAACTGTTCAAGAACAGTAATCGATAATTTCGTTAGACTGGGCGCACGATGTGGACAGAACGGGAAACATAGCCAAGGCAGAAAATTATCTGAGGTACGCGAAAGTAAGGTCCGCAAAGCGTTATTCTTGTCAACTTGTTGCCGATTTACAGTTGCCAGTAACTGTCAAGTGAGTCACATGACTAACATTTTGCATTTAAGAAACTACTGCAGAAACCCGCTCTAACACCCAAATATAAACAGACTACATTTGAATTTGCTCAAAAACATGTGTCATGAAGTTCATAATGAGATAAAACGCTCTTCAGCGATGAGAAAAAGTTTAATTTAGATCGTCAAGAGGTCTTGAATATTACTGGCATGATTTGACAACAGAGCAGCAGGTAAGAATGAGCAGAAATTTTGGTGGTGGAAGTGTTATGATTTGGGCAGCCTTCTGCGCTAAAGGTAAATCATGCATGGATTGGCTGAACACTAGAATGAACGCTAATACGTAAACTGAGATGCTAGAGACAGGACTGATTACATTATATGACGAAAGTCTAATGTTCCAACAAGATAGTGCTTCTGTGCATGTTTCTGCTACAACCGAAAACTGGTTTGAAGGTAAAGATATCGATGTCGTGCCCTGGCCAGGACGTAGCCCAGATTTAAACCCCTTGGAAAACCTTTGGGGAATATTTGCAAGGCATGTATATCGTAATGGAAGGCAATCTGATGACGTATATGAGCTGAAAAGAGTGATGCGAGAAGAATGCGCGATAATTTCGCTAGAAGAACTACAAACCCTAACAAAATCAATGCTGATGAGACTTTTTGAGGTAATTAGGGAGACTGGAACTGGAACCACTACTAAAAATACAATAACACAGTAGGACAGCAATTGCCTCTATACCATTTCCCATACAGGAAATTCAAACGACTTATTTTGTTACTTGTGTTGTGAACTAAACTACTTAATTTTGTCGTGACTGTTGATGTCTTATATGTATGTACTACTTTCATAGTAAATTCGATACATATATGCTTCAGACATTGTACTATTGCTTTTGTGGAACACTGCCCTTATACTGCTTTCCACTACTGTATATCTGCTGTCAACAGTTCTCATTAAATTGCCGTTGGGCGACACAGAGTGACGGACGTACAGGCAGTGTATGAGATTGAGTGAATGACCGATGTTTTGTGTTCATATTCTGACGTAAACTGACACTGCCGCATCTTTAACACCTTGACCGAACGCTTCCAAACTGACACTCCAGTATTTCCTTCCTGTGGGACATTTCGGTTAAAATTTCATCATTCTGCGAGTTTACTGTATTTTCAGTACTTTCAGTAGAGATTAAACCAGTTAGTACAGGTGAAGTGGGTATCAGTACGTGATGGGTATTGGTAGTCTAACGTTTCTGAAACGTTGGCTTAGGGAAAGCAGCGAAGGTGTGGACGGGGCCTAGTCAGTTACCGTTGGTTGCACAGAAAACACATATACTTTATTTTTAAAAACCAAAACTCTCAACAATCATTTTTAAAAAGTTTTTACTACACTGGCGGCTGGCAGCCTTATTAGAGGAATTGAAAATTATTGCCGGCTGAAGGCCACAAGCAATGTTACACACAATCAACGTCTGAAGGCCGAATTATGAAGGTTCACAATTATTCATAGGCTGAAGGACAGAAGCAATTTCAAAAATACACAACGGCTTACAAGTAAGTTGGACAATTACACTTTAAAATTACTAAAACTCTTAATAACTTGTAACAAGCTGTAGTGACGGCTGAATGCCCCACTAAAACAGTATCGAAAATTATTTGTCCGCTGAAGGCCACAAGCAATGCTACAAAACATTAATGGCTGCAGGCCTGATTAAGAAATGACTCAAAATTTTCAGAATACTCAACGGCTGAAGGCCGGAGTTACGAGTGGGGAATGCAATAACATGGTAAAACATTAGGGTAAATTTTAAACAATTATGACAACTTGTCCAAACAAGACGGAGTGATCCACAGACAGAGCTCCCTGTATCGACCTGAGGAAGGTGACTACAGCTGTGTAAGTGGTGAGACCGGCAGCCAAGAGTTGTACTCAGGATGTCAACTCACACTAGGGGTAGCTTAAGGCCGACCGACTAACCAATCCGCCTAACGTCGGATCACCGGTACACCGATAAAATATTTTTAGGAAAGGGCGAAGAGATGGACAGCACCACGTCTTGAGAAATACACCCAAGGCTGAAAGAAACGCTCCAGGGCAGGTAACTAAGGCGTTAGCGGCCACAAGGCAGAAAATAAAGCTGGTTGCACTTCACTAATAAGAATAATACTAAATCCAAACTAACAACAAGGCAGACTCCACTTGTTGCGGTTGGTCTCACCGACCCTGGAAGCAGCAACACGCAAACAACAGCGAGATCTCAAGCAGTGGAGGTTTCAACAGTGGACACGGTTCACTCAACTTTTTGAAAAAACGATGGCTGTGGTCATCAGTCCCATAGAACTTAGAACTACTTAAACCTAAATAACCTAAGGACATCACACACATCCACGCCCGAGGGAGGATTCGAACCTGCGACCGTAGCGGTCTCGTGTTTCCATACTGAAGCGCCTAGAACGGCTTGGCCACACCGATCGGCCGAAACAGTCGTGCATGATGAGAAAAGCACGAGCGACATTGACCCCAGATTGCTAACCCCTCGAAAAGTTTACGACTGCAGCTGTTATCAATTCGCTGTCCCCTTTTGTCTAGTCAGTATAACAAGACATTTTGTACCTTTTCGTATGTGACATACCACTGAAGACCTTATAATTATAATTAAACAGTACATAAACTATAAATCATGACTTTCATTCAATAAAATATGGAGTAGTAATATTCACGATGTTTTAGTAACAATATAACAATTTCTTCCCTTTAGTATTCTAGGGTTAACAATTGACTGCTTAAAGTAATGAACATGCAGCCCCTGACTAGCTGCAAGGTGGCACATCTCAACGGCATAGCGCTTTCACTTCGACACTGTTTCGTGGTATCATTGCTCCGGATGCACAAACGGAATGGGATTGGAGATAGATAGCTCCGGGTTTTTATTGCTTCAGAGCTACTGAACTTCAGTAGGCTTTCGACCCTAGAAAAACAGCGCTGGTTGCCAACTGCTCGTGTTTACTGCTGACGGATGTTTTGCATTCTGTTCCATTTCCAGAAATAAGTCTCTACGGTATCCCTCTAATCCACCTCCGTGGCGGTGGTACCTATCACATGCCTCTGTGGTGGCGACTCGGGAATAAACCGTTTCGAATCCTGGTATTGGATGAATATTTGGCTTCCAGTATTTGCCTGGCATGGGGAGGAGAGGTGGCGGCATTATGTTCCTCATCACCAGACCTTTCGTCAGTGTCCTGGATAAAATTCCAGACCTCTCCACAGTGCCTCATGAAGTGATACACGTAAGCCACAACTCTCACATATTCTCAAGGAAGAGAGCCTTTGTGAACGGAAGAAGGAAATATTTCGCAACTAAGCGGGAAATCGCAGCCCTTGGAGTCTCCCAGTCAACAATGCCGTACGACAATACTTGTTGTATCCTGCAATTGAAGTTCGTGAAGAAGCTGTCAGAAACCTAAGAGATTTTTAACGGTTGCCGCCATTTTGAGCAAGCTATCGGCTTTTCGCTGAATGAACACAACAAAAATCCGATTCCTAATTTCAGTTCCTACGAACATCAGGAGTCTGTTTATTATGGTTTCCTTTCTCTTGGCTCTTTTATTAAGGGGTTAATTTGCAATTATAACGGCCTTAAAAACAACTTCACCCATTTATTATTGGGGGAGGGTCCTTATCTGTCATTATATGGCTGGATTATTAATTGTTTAGTATCTCTGCACTCATTGCTTCAGAGTCACTGAACTTTAGTAGGCTTTCGGCCCTAGAAAAAAAGCGCTGTTGCCAACTGCTCGTGTTTACTGCTGCCCGTATTCATGCAGTTTGCCTGTTTCACAATTAGTGGTCATTCATTAATTCACCAACAAGTGACAACACGGATACATGGCTTTACACTATGTTATCAGCGAAAGACAGCAGCAAGATGTTATATTCACCAATCCAATCCCTTCACCAGCAACACTATATACATCGTTGACAAAATCACACAATTTAAGCACCTTTGATTCACGGTTTATAGGAACGTATTTTACATACAAGCTCTCTTAACAACTGCAAATAATTACTCACGTAACAAACTGAAGATTACTTCATTATATAAACACAGTCCGCAGCTCGTGGTCTCGCGGTAGCTTTCTCGCTTTCCGAGTACGGGGTGCCGGGTTCGATTCGCGGCGGGTCAGGGTTTTTCACGTGCCACGACATGACTGGGTGTTGTTGTGTCGTCTTCATCATCATCACCATTCATCCCCATTACGGTCGGAGGAAGGCCACGGCAAACCACCTCCAATTGGACCTTCCCCAGTACCGCGGTGTGGATCTCCCGCATCGTTCCCCTACGCTCTGTCAAGAAGCATGGGACTTCATTTCCATAAACACAAGCTCAGTGAAGTTATTTTGTATGCTCACATAAGAGAACTGGACAGTGAATGCTGGGTAGGTCTAGCCTGTCTGTAAACTGAAAAGCGAACAGTCGCCTTTCCCAGAACAATGTGCAGAGATTTACATAGAATGTGTTCATATACTTCCTTTGCACCTGTATTGTTAGCAACTCACATCTGTATTCAGTTTAGTGTTCACACACATTGTGAAAAAAAAACGCCCCTCCCTCCCCTCTCCGAGAAAGTGTCTCTGCATGGAGCCGCCAGTGAGTTACATGGGGCCGAGCGGAGGCACCTGTGTGTGAAGTCAGGATACCAGTTGGGAACCTGTAAACTTGATTAAAAATTATTCTAAGTGCTAGAAAGTCGTCGTTCTGCAGCACCATCCTCGGCTGTTGCTCATTCAGTTGCGTGTTGGACTCCAGCTGATGACCGTCGAGGCAGCTCAGCGGCTGCGCCCTCAGGAGACGAAGTCAGCGACCCTGGCGCCGCATCAGACTGTCAGCCAGCAGGTGGAGCCGTTTCTGGCTGCCTGCTGGAGTTACTCGGTCCCACTCCAAATTCTATAGTGACCCTTGATGACTCATCCGCGATGGTTTCGGTAGTCGTGTGGTCGGTTGATCTCCTCTCTGCCTTTGGTAAATATCAGCACGAGGTGAATGGTAGTTGAACAGGAACGTGGACCCCAAGACCCCATGTCGTTTTCTTACACTTCGAAGTCCGGTATTGGCAGCACCTTGCGATGTAATGTTGTCGGTAAACAGTCAGTTTCTCCATCAGCAGCCGTCCGGTGTGGCCGAGCGGTTCTAGGCGCTTCAGTCTGGAACCGCGCGACCGCTACGGTCGCAGGTTCTAATCCTGCCTCGGGCATGGCTGTGTGTGATGTCGTTAGATTAATTAGGTTTAAGTATTTCTAAGTTCTAGGGACTGATGACCTCAGATGTTAAGTCCCATAGTGCTCAGAACCATTTGAACCATTTCTCCATCAGCAGATGGTAGGCGGCAGACAGCATCTTCCACTAGTTCATGGACTGTGTTGGATCATCTAGGACACAGATTAACTGCAGTATCGTAATCATGGAATAAGGTGATGTTACTGTTAATCCCATCGATCCCAATGATCAACTCATAACGAGAGATGATGTATCTAAAGGGAGCTAGTGCGAGGATATGATGCAAGGCTCGGTTCGTAATGTTCAAATTTGCCCTCTTCATTCCACTATATTCACTTAACCGGCTCTTAACTGTGGTGTTGATCCCTCACTATGTGCTCTTATGAAAGAGACAGAGCCTCCTGCAACACGGCTCACGAGCTAACAAATATGGTTTCCTCGCTTCCTTTGGTTTTCTCTCGCAGTCAACTTTCCGCTGAGTGCGTATCACTGTACGGCAGACAGAGCCGTGGACGTGGCCCACTTGCGACACACTGGCTCGCTTCATGTGTCCACATCTGTCTCTGGCATGACTTGAATTTGCTTGTGGCAATGGGAGTGATTTAAGAACAGTTTTCTAATTTATACCCCTTATTATTCTGTGCCGTAACAGATTCAGAAGGCGAGCTCTGGAAGGATAGGTATAACTATATGAAAAAACCTGTAGCTTTTTTTTGTGACCTACCATGGTAGAGAGAATGTGGAATTGCCTACTCGTTCCTCTGTTTGCAGACCTGTGAAGGAGGTGACTGCCTGACCTCAATCTGGCGACTCACCTTCACTCACGCTTCTGACTTCGATCCCCACCTTTCCACCCTGGTACACCCACAGAACATAAATCATTTCTTAATACGTTTCTACTGCACTTATGTGTGGTACACGAACTTAATATTTGTTCTTAGCCCAATTCATTTAAAAATAAACATATATTTTATAAAATTAAACCACATTTTCAAAAACTCGCGATTTTTCCATCCCCTGCAACGCGGAAACTATTAGTCCTTGGAAAAACCATGAATAGGGCATTTTTTGTGGCACATTTAATGTGGTTTATTTTTGTACTGGGAGAACATTTTAATCTGATGGTGCAGTGTTGGAGATATTCAAGGGAAAATCAAAAAAGTGACCTTACACGCCCCTCACAAATCTTCACGCTCACACAGTGCTCAAGATTTTAGGTATGTTGTTCATTACATTCTTCCCTACCACTACACGTTTTCCCCCAGTCGACAATTTTTGGTATTCGTTGACGAGGCTACTTGGAGGGTTGTTGTGTTACAATCAACGGTAAATCAGCAACCGCGTTTTGAACAACACAATGCAGCCACAGTAGAGAATAACAGCTCTCTTGTATGCATTGTTGTATGCGACCGTACAGCTTTGCTCAGCGTTGGTCTGAAGCAAGAACTCACAATGGCTGGGCACCTCTCTGCGTCGACGTCCCATTATCTTCTATCTTTTTAATGGCTCAATGTGTAAGCGTCAGCTCCCACGGCAAAGAGAAAACCAAAACATCAGACAGCATTGGACACGAGAACACACCCACTGGTCACCTGTATTACAAAATGTAATTCTCTTGGGAGAGTCCCTTTTCAGACTGTCCTGCAGTGAAGGTAGTATGTCTATCATCCGCTAACGTACTCACTGCTTTCTGGCTGTCAATGATATGTTCCTTCAGTGCTATTCAATACAGTACTCCATACCCCCTTCTGTCTATTGACAATAATAGCAATCAGTGTTACATTATGGCTTTATTAAGCCAAGGTATTGCCTCTTCTTTAAGTAAATCCATGTCCCATTTTCCAACAGGAAAATATCCGGTCATATGTGGTGATCAATGTGCTCTTCTCTGAGAAACATCAGGTAGCTCTGCATCTTTGGCAATGCGCGTTATTTTGTCATATCGGCCATCGACGCTAATTAATCATCTGCCCACATGATTAGTTAGCAACCATTTACTAATAGTTCTTCAGCAACTACTTTTTTTTTCCTCATGGATTAGCGCGCTCTGTGGAGGTCCTCTTTGATGTCAAGACATGAGAGTTGGAGACTTTCATTATTGCAGGGTGGCACCTACCAACACACTGGGATCTGTAAGTCTGCCAGTCCTGTAACTCTAAAGAATCTATTTTAGGTAAAAAAAAAACCTAACCGCTACAAAAAATTTCATATTAGTTACATTAATCCTTCTTACTGCAGCAATTCTTACATAGCTTGAAACTTCCTGCGAACCTTGCAGGAGAGCTTCTGTACAGTTTGGAAGGTAGGAGAAGAGGTACTGGCAGAAGTACAGTTGTGAGGACGGGGCGTGAGTCGTGCTTAGGTAGCTCAGATGGTAGAGCACTTGCCCGCCAAAGGCAAAGGTCCCGAGTTCGAGTCTCGGTCCGGCACACAGTTTTAATCTGCCAGGAAGTTTCATATCAGCGCACGCTCCGCTGTGGAGTGAAAATCTCATTCTGGCTTACAGAAGTTGCTGCATTACTGCTACAGCTGAATAAGTTGTATGTTGTCAATATGTTGTTCTCGAACAAACAAATTTTCTACTAGCCACACAATACTGTATCATTAACCTAAAGCCATAGCCCTCTGACTCAGTAGTCTCTGTGTGATAAGGTCTGTATGATATGGAGTTCGTGGATCCTACATAAAAGTGGATCCTACACTGAATATGTAATTTATCTTTTTCAAAGTCCTTTAATTTTTTTTTTTTTTTTAATTTACTTGATACTGTCAGAGTACACGAGAACCGCATTCCAGCCCCCTGGAACACAGAAGAAATCAGAAATTACTTTAATCCACAAACATCATATGATAGCTTGTGGCTGACGTTAACAAACCAATGCACAGAGCTTACACAGCCGACCCATTTCGAATTCAGAGAGCTCGTTTTGATTTCCTTAAACCCATGTACTTAGTCTGTGACATTAACAGTATATTATTGTCCCTATCTCATAAGATTACGTTCTTCTCTTCTACAATTTTTATAACCTGAAATGTAATAAGCAGTAATTCCGCCTTCTTCTAAAACATATTGTTTACAGAGTTAAAATTTTTCCGATACTGTTCAGTCATTATCAATGTGCTTTGTGTTGTTCTTTATGCAAAAATAGCTCAATACTTGGCGTTGCCCGGGTATATATTTACTCCAATTTTACTATCCCATCTCTTCCTTCGCCCTCTACTTGTGCATCTTCTCCTCCCTCCTCTCTGACCATTTCCTCATTCCTCCTCTCTCTGGCAGTCTTCTCCTTCACTCTCTTTCCCCTTTCTCTATTTATTTTCTCCTCCCCATCTCTCTGTCCAGTTTCTCCTCCATCCTCCCTCAATCCTTCTCCTCCTCCATCCTTCTTAGTCCACGTCCCCCTCCTCTCTCTGTCTATCTCCTCTTTCTTCATTCCTCTGTGCATCTCCTCTAGCTTAACTCTCTGTTCATCTCCTCTGCATCGCTTTCTCTGTCCATTTCCCCGTCCCCACCACAGCGTCCATCTCCTCCTCCTTCATATGTGTGTCCACGGCTTCCTTCCTCCTGTTTGTCTGTTCATGTCTCCCTTCCCAACTTCACTCTCCACATTGTGGTACCCACCGCAAATGGAGTTTGCTGTTTATTACCCCCACAGTACTTCTTTTCCAGACAGTAATATGTGTACCACATTTCGTTGAAATCGATCCAGGGTTTTAGGAGGAACATTTAACCCGAGCCTTTCCCAGAGTATGTACATGTCAATATGTTCCACATATTTTAGTATATTTCACACAAATTTGAACTCGCATTTCACCTGTATCTGCAGCGGATTTCTCCCTGTGGTTTCGATTGTAATCAGCTCAATCTCTATGACCTCGCGTCTCCTAACCCGGGTGTCTTAATGATATTTATTTAGCGGGTAGATTCAGTGGTATATTTTTATGCTGTCTGGAAACATTGTTGTGAATAGAGTTCGTAGTAAGAACGTAATAAATGAAATCGTCGTGCCTGATGTGGCAGTTTTTCTCTTGAATATCTCCAACACTGCCCCATCCGGCGAAAATGTTCTCCCAGTACAAAAATAAACCATATTAACTGTGCTACAATGAACTGCGTGTCGTACAATGATACAATTTGCAGATAAATTAAGTGGTATATTTGAATACTGTCCGAAAAATCTGTCGTGAACACAGTTAGTGGTAAATAAATAATAAAGTAAAAACTCACGCATGATGCGCCACTTTTTCACGCAGCTCAATGTTTATGACGTTATTTCTCTTGAACTATGTGTCGTGCAATGACATAATTTTCCAGGTACATTCAGTAGTGTACGTGAATGTACAACCGAGAAGTTAATAGTAAATCAGTGATAAATTAAAATCTCATGTCTGATGTGGCAGTTTCACTGCATGAACAACGAAACTATATTAAGTGATAAAGTTTTTTCCTTTCATCATTTTGTGCAGGTTATCTGCGGGAGACCTGCACCGCCGACTAGGCAAGATCCTAGCGGCGGTGGTTTGCCATTGCCTTCCTCCGACCGTAATGTGGATGAATTATGATGAAGACGACACAACAACACCCAGTCATCTCGAGGCAGGGTAAATCCCTGACCCCGCCGGGAATCGAACCTGGGACCCGTTGTGCGAGAAGCGAGAACGCTACCGCAAGACCACGAGCTGCGGACAGTGATCGCTATAGCAAGCAAAAATCTACAGACACTAGTATTTGAGTATCGTCCCCTACGCTCCTCGGAGAATGGGACCTCATCATCATAGCGACCGCTTCAACCATCGTCTGCCGAAGATGATGGTTTCAATTAAACATGTTGCGACTATTCATATGAGGCATTATCAATGATCTATAAAAAATAAACTAGACAACTGTTAAAATTATACATATTTTGTTATGAAACATTTAGTGTTTCTGGAGAGTGAGCATGTCCATTCTTTGACTTTTAAGGCATAAGATTGCCACATCTGTTTTTAGTATTTTTTCCGTCTTCATAAATAATGAAATAATAAGCAACCATCTGCACAAAAGAAATTTAATTTCCTTACCGATTCGGGTACCTACTGCCCTTCTTTAGAAGGTTATGCCTATTGCATTACTTGCGAGTGTCAATAATAAAGTGCATACAGCACAGTGCATTGGTCCTAAAAAACATGCAGGAGCAATAAGTGATACAATACTGCATCCTTTAATACAATAAGAGCTCTTAAAAGCCTATATGTAGTTCACAGTGTCCGCATTGTGCAGCTGGTTGCTTATTATTTCATTACATACCTCTGATTTTATTCGAGTGTAGTGAATGTATCCTTCCTCATATGCAGAACATCTAGTATAAGAAAATCACCAGCACACTGACATAAAATAGCCATGGCAGCCTTACACCATAATAACAAAGGAAAGGGTGTACTCTTCTCAACATGTAGGAAAAGGGCACAACAAATAACATTAAACCGTCATGACTTTATTCATATCTAGTGCTACAAGGTGCAGTTTCTTAGTAACGCTAAGAATGCAACATAACACTGCTTAAAAATGTACACAGTACTGAGTGGGGAAGGTTCTTGGGGAATCACATGACATGTGCACAAGCCAGATCCCAGTATATTGATACAGTGCGAAGAAGATACTTCCGCCAGCAAACTGAAGGATTATTAAAATAAAAAAATATGTTAAACTAAAACACTTCAGTAGGTACGATGTGTTACAGGATAAAAGTAAAACTACAAATGTAGGAAACAGTCTCACAGAAGATTTTGTATTGGACATTTCCACGTGTCTTCATACATTTCCTATCACAGAAAGTGAGAAATGTGTATTAACTAAACCTGTAGCAAGTTCAAGTGCAGTCTGCAGAAAGTAAGCTTGCGTGTTCATCTGTTGCCCAAACAACTGCGAAGGGGCACAGTAAAAGACGAGAAGCAATAGAAGCAAGCGATAACCACAACCCGATAGTTGCAATGTGTGTAGTTAAACAATTATTTTTAATAGGTGAAAAGGATACACTTCGCTGGGTCTTTTTT